>NC_089253.1:27119918-27751283 GCF_963930625.1 Muntiacus reevesi | reverse complement strand
TGTCCTGTTTTTAGAGACCCTGTCTCAGAGGGCTGGGGGGAGGGTTATGACAGATAAAATGCACTGAGCAGAAGCTATGCTTCTTCAGTGCCTCCTGGATTAGGATAACAGTAGGACTCCCAAAGTCCTCGACAGTCCTGGGGATCATGCGGTATGGGGAACCGTGCTGCCACCCACACTCAGCCAAGCCACCAAGGCTGAGCCATTTCATGATGAAAAAACCCACCTTCCAGCAGGAAATGTCTCCTCCAGGGAGAAACCCAGGTGAGTCACTTGAATGTGATACAGCTTTTTTCTGTTTTTTTAAATGAGTTTGGTTATAAAGCAACTGCAGTGAATTCCTCCTGCTTCTGCAGGTACTGATACTTGGGCAGTTGGGGATCATGCTAAGTCACTTCAGTCATGTCCTACTCCTTGGTATCCCATGGATTGTAGCCTGTGAAGCTCCTCTGACCATGGAATTCTCCAAGCAAGAATACTGGAGTGGGTTGCTATTTCCTCCTATAGGGGATCTTCCCGACCCAGGGATCAAAACCCTGTCTCTTATGTCTCCTTCATTGGCAGACGGGTTCTTTACCATTAGCACCACGTGGATCAGGGGCCTTAATTAAACTCATCCAGCCTCCCCCACAAGACCAGGTGGTCCCCAAACCAGACACATCCCCTGCGTGGCCCCCTGCCCCAGAAAGTGGCTCCTCCACCAGTTCCAGCCTGGAGATGGATCCGCCTTGTGGACCAACCTCACAGGCACCCTGAGACGCCCACCCCGACACCCACCCCAAGCTAGCCTAATTCAGTCCTAAGTATTCCTAAGGTGCCTTCCCATTTCCCGCTGTAATAAATGGCAGAGAATGCAAATGGAGGTGGATGTGGGACACAGATGTTTGCACTAATTTAATTGAGGGAACACCTTGGATTAAACACTTTGCAAAACACTCACAAATAGGTTCAGTGCATTCGGTAATGAAAAGCCTCCCAGCCCCCTGGCACTTGGCTGCGGCTGCCTGGGGGCTCTGGGAGGAGCAGTGCTGGGAGTGTGAGGGCGTGGGGGAGAGGCCAGAGCAAGGTGGAGACAAGATGCCTCCAAACACAGGGAGAAGGTGCCAGAGCCAGGGTCCCGGGAGGGCTTCTGGCAGATTCTTCACCAGCTGGGACCGACTTCACCAACAGACAGGATCTGGGGGTGCTGGGGATGGCGGTAGGCAGCACCTGCCTCCCTACATGGGTGGCAGCTCACCTCTGGGGAACCATGACAGGCCGGCGCCCCCTCCTCGGGACTCAGCCCCAACACTGATGCCTCACTGCTTGCCTGGCTGATGGCCCGTCACCAACCTGCATGGGACTGAGGACCCCAGGGACCCCAGGGAAGATCAGCCTACTTGACTCTTTGGACCTGAGAGTGGGTGGGAACTCTCAGAGATTTGGGGGTTATTTATGCAGCAGTGCTAATTTCTCTGAAGCTGCTTCTTCCTCACCTTCCCCTACAGCTTAGAGTGCTTCAAAAGTTCAAATTCTGTGCATCTACCAAGCCCCAAGCACTCCTTCACCTTTCACCCATCCATCCATCCACCCATCCATCCATCCAACCACCCATCCACCCACACACCCATCCATCCATCCACCTGCCCACCCACCCATCAAGCCATCCACCCACCCATCCATCCAAACAACCACCCATCCATCCTTCCACCTTCCCACCCACCCACCCATTCATCCATCCATCCACCCACTTACCCACCCACCCATCCATCCACTCATCCATCCATTCATCCATCCCCTACCTCTGGAACTACAGTCATGAGTGACACCTGCCACCTGCCCCGGAGGTGCGTGTTGTGTCCCAGGAGGCAAACTTCACAGTCCCTGGTCCACATGATAAATGCCTTCAGGGAGGTAAACTTGGTAACCTGGGAGCCCAGGGACAGGGCAGCAACTTGGCATGACAGTGTCAAAAGATCAGAGGAGAAAAGAAGAGTTTATCTAGCAGAGGGAACAGCATATGCAAAAATAATGAACGTAGAAACCCTGGCAGCAGCTGAGACTCAAGAGAGACCGTGTGTGTGGGTCCACACGGGGGACAGGTAGCACAAATGAAGATCTGCCTGTGCCATTTTCACCAGACCCCTTCCCCCATCCCAGCCCCCGAAAGTTCCCATAGTTAGACCAATGTGGAATCACTTCCTGTGATGCTTACTCCACACGTCTCAAGAGTTCCAAAAAGATCTGGGTGATTTTATATTCCTGAAAACAGAATCCTTAATTTTCAAACACAATGATCACTTCAAGCGTAATAACCATTATAATAATAACCTCTTATACTTGCATAGTGCTTTATAGTTTATAAAACACTTTCATGTATCTCTTATAATCTTCCACCAACGACCCTTCGAGAAAGATGGAATAGGCAGTATTAGTATTTTTGCTTTCTGGATGAGAAAATCAAATCCCAAGTTCCCAGCTACCTAAAGAACAGAACTAGGGCTCAAGTTCAAGACATCCTGATAGCAAAGGGCATGCTTGCTGACTCATTCACTCATTCAGTGCCTCACGGAGTATTTGTTGAGCACCTATTATGTACCCTAAGACCCTTCAGACTCAGAGCATAGATCATGGTGGGATGTTAAGATGACTGGAAGCCTTAATGAAGAGATAGAACATTAGCACCAAGGGGAAAAACATCAGGGCAAAAAGCAAAGCACTGAAACTCAGGAACAGACAAAAACATAAAGCACTATCTTCAAACACTGCCACACACACACACACACACGCGCGCGCGCGCGTGCACACACACACGCACGTGCACACCCTACAACCTGCACACACACAAGCAAGAGGCATATACCCTTATCACATAGGAGGATATGAGTCATTTCTCCTCATGTTCCCCAGCATGGACTGCAGACTTCTTAAAAAATCTCACAGCCGCACTTCTAGTTGGGCAACAGACCAGAGCCAGCAGCTGGAGGCTGTCTGTGGGGCCTCAGCTTCACCTATCTCCCAGCACACACACAGGTTCTCCCAGTGTGGCAACCCAGGCATTTCAGCACGGGGAGAGCCCAGCGTGTGATACACATCCAGGGCAGCTTAGATTGTAGTCAGGATGGATAGACAGGATGCAGTGTGATAGGATGGGATGGATGGATGGATGGATGGATGGATGGAGAGATGGACGGATGGAGAGATGGATAGATAGATGGATGGATGGATGGATGGATGGATAGACAAATGTATGGGTGGATGAGTGGATGGATGGATGGGTGAATAGATGGATAGATAGATGGATGGATAGACGAATGTATGGGTGGATGAATGGATGAATAGATGGATGGATAGATGAATGAATAGATGGATGGATGGATGAATGGATGGATAGATGGATGGATGGATAGACGAATGTATGGGTGGATGAGTGGATGGATGAATGGATGGATGGATGAATGAATAGATGGATGGATGGATTGATTGGATGGGTAGATGTATGGGCTGGTTGGATGGATGGATAGATGGGGAGGAAAGGCTGGGAAGCATAGGAGCTTTCGCCTACCTAGAGCCTGCTGGGGCCCCACCATTGGGCCCAGTTATAGGCAAACACTGCCTCACTCTATGATGAGGACAGATAAGCCTCAGTGCCCTCTGCAAAAACAATATCCACCCCACAGGATCCATGTCAGATTGTATGATAGGAGATGCTGACATACCTATGCAGGGCCTGGCACACAGAGGGAATTAGGACTTTCCCACACAGGAACTAAAGGTAATGGATAAGCAAGTAATTCTGCAAAGCCCCTACAGAAGTCAGCCTCCTGTTGCCGCACCACCATCACTCATCCTGGGGCTTGGAGGACTTAATGGAGAAAACCTCTCCATCACTCCACCCTCTTCCCCTTGGCTCATTCATTCGTTTTTCCATTCAACCAAACCTGTAGGGGCCTACTGTGGCCAGGCATGATTCTAGGCACTGGGATCAGGAGAAGAATAAGACTCAGTTAGCTTGGCTAGACAGACAGATACCTATGTTTGAGGTCCTGTGACGACATACAGGATGTGGAAGGACAGCAGCCTTTCAGGAAAGGCAGGAAGCCCTGTCAACAGTAGTCAGAGAGGAGATGTGTAAGCTGGGCATTGCAGGAGGAGTAGGTCTATCCAGGCCGAGGAGATTCCAGATGGAGGGAGCAGCAAGCTCAGAGGCCCTGATGTGCGAAGTTACACAGAGTATTTGGGGGAAATGGAACAACCTGGCGTTCTGAGTACCAGGAGTAGGAGTGTCTGTAAGTAACGGGGAGGAGGGGGCTGCAAGGCAGGCGGGAGAGGAAGCTGGCAGGCAGACAGAGCTGAGTTGTGCGGCCCTGGCCAGGCAGGCCCCAGAAACCGCAGACAGTAAAGAACCCCTGGGGTTGCAGGAAGACAGGTGTGACAGTGGCACATGCTCACAAGAGCATTTATTAATCTCCAGCTGTCGCAGGCCCAGAGCTAGGCTCCTTCACATTCTGGGGGCTCCCCCTGGCTGGTTCTGTCAAACATGAATTCGACAAGTTTTCTCCTCTTTGATTCATTCAATTATCCCTGGAGAAACGGCCAATTTGGCCAATCTTCCTCTCTGAAGAGCCAGGCTGGCTGGCTAACAGTGGAGGCCAGGGGAGGGTTCCCACATCGCCACCATCACCAACTGTAGCTAGAGCTGCTAGAATCAGTGCCTGGAAGGCTCACAGAAGCTCCTGAGGATCGGGAAGAACTTAAGAAGGGATAATGGTGGAGGTGACAGGAGCCACAGAGGAAGCAGACAGTGGGGAAATCCCTCAGACTGGACAAAGATTTCTAAGTACCCTTATTTCCAGAGAATAGGAGAGAAAGGTCAGTTGGGTGGTAGCAGCCACTTGGTACTTCCAAACGCTGCTGGAAGCTTCTCCAGGCCTACTCGCAGCAGGGAAGTTTCCCCTCCCTCCCTTCCTCCTCTCCCCTCCCTCTGTCCCTCTTCCCAACTCCTCTCCAGAAAGGTTTATGGAGGAGACTCCAGATAGCCCTGACTCCTGCAGGCATAGTCACACCAACTGAAAGGAGATTTAATTAGTAAAATCTCGTTAGGCAAACGAAATTATCCGTAAGACAATACTCTTCTGGACAGGGGGTATGATTAAACAAAGCCATTAATTGAGAGAGTCGCTTTGGCAGCCCCCCGGAAACGTTCATCTCTGGGCTGGGCTCCACGGTGCCTCCTCGGGCCAGCGGAACAGACCCGGCCCCCTCTACCCATCACACCCCCTCCCCGTTGCATCTCTGCTCTTCCAGGACCCTTCCAGTTGGGGCTGCAGACCTCATAGCTCATCAGCGGCCTCTCTGTCGCCAGATTCCTGCTAAAGTGCCTTGATTGCATAATGTCTATTTGCATAATGTAAATTGCAATCTCCTAGCTCGGGAGGCAGGAATCACAGAACAGCCATTATTTTTTACCACTCCACAAAAATTCTACATTTAGAAAGCAGATTTGCAGCTCAGAAAGCCGTATAAATCTGAATTCGCCACCAACGCCATTAAATCACACCAATTAAGCCGGACCAACGAGGAGCCCCCTGTCACTGTTCTCTGCACACTCAAGGACTCCCAGCCCAGATGGAGGCCACGGAAAACCGGAGGCTGTTGGCGGCAGGGCTGGAGCCGAGTTGCAAAGGCAGGGTGTTCTATCTTGTAAACCTTCACACACACGCCCCGAGCACAGGTGCCCATCAAGACTTGGTGGGCAGAGGACAGAGAGGAGATGGAAGCTGGCTAAGTTATTTCTAAGCTCATAGCCTGATTTCTTGTGGGCACATTGTTTGAGGACTCTTCGTTTATAGAGCAGGACACCATAGGTGGGGAAGAAGCCAGCACTTTCCTCAAAGAGAGAGGAGAGATTCCAGGAATTTCACAGGAAGGTGAAAAGTCGGGACCTTCAGCATCTCTTTAATAACATTTTTCTGTCTTTTCCCCAGTCTCCTCCAGCCAAGTGAAAGAAAACCAGGGGCAAATTCTGCTCAGACTGGGCTGGGCTGGGCCAGATTCTGAGCTCCTAAGAGCTGTTTCCTAGGGGGTCACTAGAAAGAGAGAGGTCAGTCACAAGCTCCCCAGAGAGGAGCCTTTCCTCTGAGAACCGCGTCCCCATAGCCACATACCTGGTTACTCTTTTGCCTCTTTATTGCTCATTCAATATTCATCTGTCAAAGGGCAAGATGCTAATGTGTATTATTAAAATATCAATAGTTTATGAGTGAACTTTTACGGAGAGTACAGTTAAAGGAAAGATGCTTGACCATTTCCATCAGAAGCAATGAAAAGGAACAGTCTTTCCAACTCCACTTTTTTCCTTAAATACTGGGGGAGGGGATGGCTGAACCATTACAGTGTACCTAATGTGTGCCAGGAATGGCCCTAAAGCTCCTACATACTGAATTTCATTTAGTCCCCAAGCCACCCTGGGACGCATGTACAATCCCATTTCCATTCCAGAGACGAGGAATCTAAAGACCAAAGAGATGTGTCCAGAATCACAGAGGTTCTAAGTCACAGGGCTTAAGCTTCAACCTCAGCTTTGGGCTTCACACTCGATGCTCCTCCCCCAAGTTGAAGCCTTGAAAATACAAATGGTCTTTGAGGCTTTTATCTGTTTCCGTCACCTGCCCAAATTAAACATTGGTTTCCTGACTCAAGTTTCATGAAAAAGGAGAGAAGAGGAAATCATTCCATGCTTTCACACAGACCCATGTCCACAGTAAGTCTCCGCTTTAGAGATGTCTACGCCAGTTCAGTTTTCATTCCAATCCCAAAGAAAGGCAATGCCAAAGAATGTTCAAACTACCGCACAATTGCACCCATCTCACATTCTAGCAATGTAATGCTCAAAATCCTCTAAGTGAGGCTTCAACAGTACATGAACCGAGAACTTCCAGATGTTCAAGCTGGATTTAGAAAAGGCAGAGGAACCAGAGATCAAATTGCCAACATCCGCTGGATCATCAAAAAAGCAAGAGAATTCCAGAAAAAAACATCTACTTCTGTTTTATTGACTATGCTAAAGCCTTTGACTATGCAGATCACAACAAACTGTGGAAGATTCTTCAAGAGATGGGAATACCAGACCACCTGACCAGCCTCCTGAGAAATCTGTATGCAGGTCAAGAAGCAACAGTTAGAACTGGACATGGAACAACAGACTGGGTCCAAATCAGGAAAGGAGTACGTCAAGGCTGTATATTGTCACCCTGCTTATTTAACTTATATGCAGAGTACATCATGCAAAATGCTGGACTGGATGAAGCACAAGCCGGAATCAAGGTTGCCCAGAGAAATATCAATAACCTCAGATATGCAGATGACACCACCCTCATGGCAGAAAGCAAAGAGGAACTGAAGAGCCTCTTGATGAAGGTGAAGGAGGAGAATGAAAAAGTTGGCTTAAAACTCAACATTCAAAAAACTAAAATCATGGCATCTGGTTCCATCACTTCATGGCAAATAGATGGGGAAACAATGAAAAAATGACAGACTTTATTTTCTTGGGCTCCAAAATCACTGCAGATGATGACTACAGCCGTGACATTAAAAGACACTTGCTCCTTGGAAAAAAAGCTATGACCAACCTAGATAGCATATTAAAAAGCAGAGACATTACTTTGCCAACAAAGGTCTGTCTAGTCAAAGCTATTGTTTTTCCAGTAGTCATGTATGGATGTGAGAGCTGGACTATAAAGCAAGCTGAGTGCTGAAGAATTGATGCTTTTGAACTGTGGTGGGGAGAAGACTCTTGAGAGTCCCTTGGATTGCAAGGAAATCCAACCAGTCCATCCTAGAGGAAATCGGTCCTGAATATTCATTGGAAGGACTGATGCTGAAGCTGAAGATACAGTACTTTGGCCACCTGATGCAAAGAACTGACTCATTAGAAAAGACCCTGATGCTGGGGAAGATTGAGGGCAGGTGGAGAAGGGGGAGACAGAGGATGTGATGGTTGGAGGGCATCATCGACTCAATGGACATGAGTTTGAGCAAACTTGGAGGAGATGGTGAAGAACAGGGAAGCCTGGTGTGCTGCAGTCCTTGGGGTCACAAACAGTTGGACATGACTTAGCAAATGAACAGCAACAAAGCCAGTTCCCAGAATCTTTTCTGCACATTTGGAATATAAGGAAGGACTGAGGGTGACATTGGAGGTGAGGTCATTAGACATCCCCCTTTAACGGGAGAGTAAACTAGGTTTCTTAGAGCCACAGGATAAAGTGATTAAGGCTCTAGAATAGAGTCTTAAGTTTGATTTGAGGTCTGTGACTAACTAACTATATTCCTGACTAGGGTTCCTCTCTGGTCTCTGAACCTCTGCTCCCTTTCTGTAGGTACCTCTGAGATAATAACAGTGTCTCATAAAGCAGTGTGAGGATTTAAGGGGAACATGCCCATCACATGCTGATCAGAGTATCTAGCATATAGTAGGTGCTCAACTAACATGGTTATTAATATTAATATTTAGCCAACTTGCAGAAGACTCCAGACGCTCCCTCCAAACCTTTTCATCAAAACCATGCCCCTCTGCCCTCTCTTCCCTACCCTCTCCCTTTAGTCTCTCAGTTCAGTTCAGTTCAGTCGCTCAGTCGTGTCCGACTCTCTGTGACCCCGTGAATCACAGCACGCCAGGCCTCCCTGTCCATCACCATCACTAGCTATTCTCATATCTCTGGAGAAATGAACTGGTTCTCCTTCAACCCTTTGGCTGCTTGAGTTCTGTTTGTAACCCCTTAAGTCAGGACAGGGCATCCAGAGGACTCAGATCCTTTTTCAAAGCTTGGCTGCAACTGGTTCAGGAAAGGACAGCAAAGGACAGGGTTCTGCCTCCCACAGGGGATAGTGTGTGTATGTGTGTGTGTGTGTGCGTGAGTGAGTATGTGTGAGTGAATGTGTGTGAGAGTGTTATGTGTGTGAGTGTGTGTGTGAGTGAATGTGAGTGTTATGGGTGTGAGTGAATGTGTGTGAGAGTGTTATGTGTGTGAGTGTGTGTGTGAGTGCTGTGTGTGTGTGAGCAAATGTGTGAGTGAATGTGTGTGAGTGTGTGTGTGAGTGCTGTGTGTGTGTGAGCGAGTGTGTGAGTGAATGTGTGTGAGTGTTATGTGTGTAAGTGTGTGTGTGTTGTGTGTGTGTGAGTGAATGTGTGTGTTATGTGTGTGAGTGAATGTGTGTGAGAGCGTTATGTGTGTAAGCGTGTGTGTGTTGTGTGTGTGAGTGAATGTGTGTGAGAGTGTTATGTGTGTGAGTGAATGTGTGAGTGTGTATGTAAGTGAATGTGTGTGAGAGTGTTATGTGTGTGAGTGTGTGTGAGTGAATGTGTGTGAGAGTATTGTGTGTGTGAGTGTGTGTGTGAGTGTTGTGTGTGTGTGAGCGAGTGTGAGTGAATGTGTGTGTGTTGTGTGTGTGAGCAACTGTGTGAGTGACTGTGTGTGAGAGTGTTATGTGTGTGAGTGAGTGTGAGAGTGTGTGAGTGTTGTGTGTGTTTGAGCGAGTGTGTGAGTGAATGTGTGTGAGTGTTATGTATATAAGTGTGTGTGAGAGTGTTGTGTGTGTGAGTGTATGAAGGTGTGGGGACAAAGCAGACTGTGGCCTGCCCTGGGCCCCATCCAGGCATGGACCTCTTCATCCAATCTCTGGCCAAAGCCGAGTCTCCCACCTTGGAAAGCCATGGGCTGGGGGTGGGGGTGGGAGCTACACACCAGGGAATGAAGGACTCAAGCCTTGTGGAGTCTGTCACAGGTCTAACTCCCTCTCCAGACCTGGCACCTCAAGCTGTGGGCTGCAAACTGGAGCCCCTCCTGCTGAGAAGAACTGTTGGGTAGAGGTTTCTACCAACTTCAGAGCCTCAACACCAGCATGTCCTCAGGGAATCCTGCCAGGGGGAGGAGCCTAGGGGAGGCGCCTCCAGGGGAGGCTTCAAACACAGACATTGTGTGAGTTAAGAGACAGTTTGATTCTTGAAAGCCTGGGTTTCCTTAGCCTGCCTCAGGAGGCTATGCTTTGCCACACCTGATGAACACTAGCTGTGGGCGTGTCCTCGCCAAAGACAGCTGCAGTGACATATTACCCCCCTCACATTCTTCATTGAATGTGCTGTGGCTATTCCTCCTTTGAGACAGGATTAGGGGGTGTCCATGTCCCCTTCTCTAAACCCAGGTGAGCCTTTGTATCTGCCCCAAACAGAGGAACGTGTGGAAGTGATAGCAATGCTGCCGGACTTGGGCAGGCAGCCCCGCCCAGCTCCTGGCTCCTCTCAGGGGATGCTCCCTCAGGGCACCCATGTTATGAGGACGCCCAGGTCACGTGGAGAGGGCACGTGGGTCTGATGCCAGCTAACACCTCGGCTGACAGCTGGTATCCACCCGCAGAGTGACAAGTGAACAAGCCTTCCGATGATTCCGGCACTCAGCGTCTGCCCCCGAGGAGACCCCAGGCCTGTGGACCAGAGACAGTACCCCCCGCCCCTGTGCCCTGTTTGGACTCCTGACTCACAGAATAAATGAGCTCAATAAATGTTGTTAAGTTACTAAGTCTTGGGGTGGTTTATTGTATAGCCTTAGGAACTGGAACACCACCCAAATTAAATTAGAATGTTTGCCTTTTCCTTCTCAAATCCAGCCCTCACTTCGGACCTTGAGACTGCTCCCTTCTCTGCAGGCTCCCCTGCCTGGGGCAGCCTGAGCAAAAATCCTGCTCCCTGAAAGATCCTTTGAATCATCCCATTTCAGCATCCCGGGACCTGCAGATCGCTGCCCTGCCTCTGTCCTCTGGGCGGGCGGGTCCGAGTGTCCCCGAGAGGGCGCTCCCCGAGGCTGGGTGGTCCCTGGTCGGGCATCAGCTGACCTCACGGACCCAGGCGGAATGTGTGCAGACCTAGTTCCCCTACTCGCCCGCTCTCACGAAGTTCACGCCTGGCTTGCTCCTCTCACACTTGACTTGACTTATGGGGTCCCTCTAACCTCCGCCGCGAGCAGACATCGATTCTCACAAAGGTCATTATCTTCCTACCGTGGTTCCCCCCTCCCGCCCCCTCGGCTCCATCTCTGAGGTAGGTTTTCCTGGAACAGGAGGGAGGGAGGCACCCTTTCCCACACCCGGGCCTGGGGATCGACCCCTCCGAGCGGGAGCTTGAGAGGGGGTGCCCTGGGAGCCGCACCCGTCAATCACGGAGGCACCGGCACGGCCTCGCAGGCCATTAGGCGGAGGGCCGGCGCCCTGCTCACTCACCGGGCAGCCATCGGCAGGATGTTAGACGATCGCGGGGCGGCCATTCTTATGATTTATTCAAATACTCATTACAGTCAATCTATTTTTACACAGAGGTGAAGATGTGCGCTGATAACGGTTAATCATTTATAATTCCATGGACTGGTTGGGAGCCAATGTACTATCAGAGTCGCAGCCGCTGGGGCCCCGGGAGCCCCCGAAGCAGAGTGGGGAGGTTGCCAGCCGCAGGCCCTTCTAGCTGACACTGCCTGAGCAGGCCCGGGGTGGCAGGCACAGCTGGAATAAAGGCCAGTCTCCAGGAGCTCAGCCTCATGAGGGCACGCAGCACTGTGCGGGCAGAGAGATGCCCGGCACACGGATGAGGCACAGAAACCCAGAAGATGGAGAAGCCACCTCTAGCTGGATTACCAAAGGAAGTTCCCCTGAGCAGACTGGCAGAGGCCAGGGCCTTCTGATTAGAAGACGTCTGCCAAGTGGGAGAATCTGATGAGCAAATACGCACACACAGAAGGTGCCGTGGTTCCTGGGCTGACCGGAGGGAAGCGACCAGCAGCATTTCCTTTTCCCTCCCTCGTGTCTCTCCAGAAACAACCAGACATAAAAGCAAGTGTGAGCTCTGAACTTGGCCTGGTTCCTCCTCTCACAGCCTCCTGCGCTTAGCTCCCAGACAGACCATAGTGGCTGGGGTCTGGCCTGGCCTTGCAAACTCAAGAATTTCCCTCTCCAGCACTCATGACACACGGAACACATCAGACCCACCGTAATGCACAATCAATACAATCTAATTAAATAGGACGTCCTGTTACAGGGCCTCTTCGTCACATTCAGGCCTCATCTAATTACAGGTCCACCGTATTTCACGTCCTGACCGGCTCACTGTCGAGCGTGTCCCCCCTTGCACAAGGCATGGCTGTGGATGATCAGGTTCAGGGCTGGTCTTTAACCCATAACCTTATTGAGTTAGCTCAGAAAACGCCAATCAAAGTTACTCACAGTTCACAGTCCCTTTGCTGGTGAGCGGCATGGAGGTCGGCCTCAGGGTCCCACTCCAGTTTCAACCTGATGGTGAGAAAATACATCTTTACAGACTGCGTGTGGGTCGACACCTCCCCTCTGGGAGTCCCCACGGCTGTGGGGCGCCCTGAGCTGAGCAAGGCAATGATCATTTACCAGTGCCTCCTGTCTGACCAAAGACCTCGGGCAGAGCAGGACAGGACGGAGGAGCCCCTGGGAAAGCTCAAAATCCATATGGGGATTTGAAGACAAGCAAACACCACCACCAACGCTGTGGTTTATGACAGGATTATGGAAAGTGAAGAGTCCCATTCGTTGGGCAATAAGGGAGATGTGCATGGGGGTGGGGGGGTGACTGATAAGATCAGAAAACATGATGGTTTTATCCTGGGATAAAGCAATGACAACAATAAAAAGAAGAAAAACCCAGCCAGGGACTTCCCTGGTGGCCCAGTGGTTAAGAATCCACCTTGTAATTCAGAGGACTTAGGTTCGATCCCTAGTTAAGGAACTAAGATCCCATATGCCTTGGAGCCACTAAGCCCGAGTACCCTAACTACTGAGCCCAGGTATCACACCTAGAGAGTCTGTGCACTGCGATGAAAAATCCCACATGACACAACAAAAATCTGCATGCTGCAACTAAGACCCAATACAGTCAAATAAATACATTTTATAAAGGGGGGATAAAAAAGCCAGCACATATTTATACCATCTACACTCACCCAGCCCAGCAGGAATAAAATCCATGGGTCCCATAATAAAAGTGCTGCCACGTCATTGGTGAAACAAGAATATCCATCAGATAAGATGAGAACATACAAAAAGCAGTGGTGAACTATGTGGTAGAGACTATAACTCCCTCTCTCTCCACAGAAACAGGGTCTGTGAGAGCTGGAGCTTTCAGGGAAGTTTTCAGGGAGAGGGAGAACTTGACCAGGGTCTTGAAGGACTGGTAAGGCAAAATCCAGCTGGTGGAAGACGACCGGGGGCATTCCAAGAAAGGGAGCAATCTGAGCAAGAATGATGGGGGAAAGCACGGACTGTCCAGGGACGATGCAGAGGCTGCCCGGCTGAGACACTGGAGGAGGAGTTAATGCTGAGTCAGCCGGCTGGGGCCAGAGCATCCCGGCTCGAGTCTTAGATGGAGAGGTCAGGCTTGGGCTGGGAGCTTCTGGAGCCACGGAAGGTTTTCCAACAAAGAAATGTCATGAAGGAGAGGACCCTCCCACCCCCACCACTCTGTAGTATTTTCCTTTTAATTAAGATGAGAGGCTTCCTGGAAAAGGTGGAGTTTCAGACGGGACATTCAGGAATGGGGTATGATACAACACGTTCCTGGAAAGATATCTCTCTTGGTCATGATGATGTCACTCAAAATGAGGCACTTCCTGAAGCTGTCTCCTAACATCTCCAGGACCAAGACTGATGACTCAATGGTAGTGCCTCAGAGACAAGACCAGACCGCTGATGGCACGTGGCTGAAGATGAGGACCGCATGTGCGCATCTGTTTAGCCCACAGTGTGACAGGTTCTCCCCAAATGACTGCTGAAATGTTCAATGGTGGACTCGGCTCATTCTAACCAGAACCTGACAACAAGCTCCTAGCTGGCAATGGACTCCAACTTGTAATCTTCTACACTATTGTCACATTGCTACTGAGCATATATGAACTCAGGACAGGAAGTTTCTTGGTTTAACTGCGTACAGCGAGGACATTTTCAGTCCCTGCCCCCAGGACTGAATGTTGAGACACCAGTGACTTGGAAGAAAATAGGTTGGACTTGCCATGTGCACATGCTGCTTAGCTAGACAGGACAGCCACTCTGTTCAGGAGATGGATTCTGATGGGCACGTGTTACAAAGCTTTGAGCAAGTTGAAAGGACGGGCCAAAACTAAAAAGTCAACTTTTCCCGTGACCAGTTTTTATCTCTCGCACAATAACATCATGACAACCATAAATGAAATAAATTTGAAAATAAAAAATTCTTATTATAATCCTATCACTCTAAACCATCAAATGATTATATACTATGTCCACATGCAAATTCATTTTAGTTTTTTACTGAGTTGTAGAAAAAGATTTGACAAGAATAAATATACCAAATCCTACTCTTAACATTCAAAAGTCGATTACAAAAGTCATACATTGGGAATTTCCCCAGTGGTCCAGGGGTTAAGAATATGCAGGGGACACGGGGTCAATTCCTGATCTGGGAAGATTTCACATGCCAAGGGACAATGAATCTAGTGCACCACAACCACTGAAGTCCAAGCACCTAGAGCCCACGTTTCACAACAAGAGAAGCCCTTGCACTGAAACTCCAGAGTAGCCCCTGCTTGCCTCAACTAGAGAGAACTCATGAGTTAAATGCAAGTTGAGGTAGAGCCCAGGGTGTGATGTTGCTGCCAAACCCATTACATGGATCTCAGTTGCCTTAATAGCTGTATGATAGGCAACCAAGAGAATGGTCCTCTCACTTTAGACTTATCAATCTACATTACTTTTAAATGCAATTTTGACATCATATTTTAATAACTTTGATGGTGATGAGTAGAAGAGAGAGGTGAGCAAGGTGTCTAGTGGTCAAAGTACTGACTAACAGTTTAGTAATTCAAAGCACAACCTTTGGAATCAGACAGTACAGGTGTCCATCACAGCCCCACCACTTCCTGGCAGTGGGCCCATGGGTAAGTTACTAAACATCTCTATGTTGCAGTTTTTCATATGTTGTTGTTCAGTCGCTAAGTCATGTTTGACTTTTTGCAACCTCACGAACTGTAGCACACCAGGCTCCTCTGTCCTTCACTACCTCCCAGAGTTTGCTCAAATTCATGTCCATTAAGTCAGTGATGCTATCTAACTATCTCATCCTCACCACATCCTTTTCCTTTAGCCTTCAATTTTTCACAGCATCAGGGTCATCTTCAATGAGTCAGCTCTTTGCATCAAGTAGTCAAGTATTGCAGCTTCAGCATCAGATTTTCCAATGAATGTTCACGGTTGATTTCCTTCAGGATTGACTAGTTTGATCTCTTTGTAGTCCAAAGGGACTCTCAAGAGTCTTCTCCAGTACCACAATTCAGAAGCATCAGTTCTTCGGCATTCAGCCTTCTTTGTGGTCCAACTCTCACATACATAAATGATTACTGGAAAAACCATAGCTTTGATTATACAGATCTTTGTTGGTAAAGTTATGTCTCTGCTTTCTAATATGCTGTCTAGGTTTGTCATGGGCTTCCTGGTAGCTCAGCTGATAAAGAATCTGCCTGAAATGCAGGAGACCCCAGTTCAATTCCTGGGTCAGGAAGATCCCCAGGAGAAGGGATAGGCTACCCACTCCAGGATTGTTGGGCTCCCCCGTTGGTTCAGCTGGTAAAGAATCCACCTGCAATGCAGGAAACCTGGATTTGATCCCTGGGTTGGGAAGATCCCCTGGAGGAGGGAATGGCAACCCACTCCAGTATTCTTGCGTGGAGAATTCCCATGGACAGAGGAGCCTGGCAGGCTACAGTCCATGGGGTTGCAAAGAGTCGGACATGACAGAGCATCTAAGCACAGCACAGCACAAGTTTGTCATAGCTTTCCTTCCAAGGAGCAAGCATTTTTAAATTTCATGGTTGCAGTCACCGTTTGCAGTGATTTTGGAGTCCAAGAAAATAAAATCTGTCACTGCTTCCATTTCCCCACCTTCTATTTGCCATGAAGTGATGGGACCAGATGCCATGGTCTTAGTTTTTAATGTTGAGTTTCAAGTTTTTTCACTGTCCTCTTTCACCTTCATCAAGAGGTTCTTCAGTTCCTCTTCACTTTCTGCCATTAAAGTGGTATCATCTGAATGTCTGAGGTTGCTGATATTTCTCTCAGCAATCTTGATTCCAGCTTGTGATTCATCAGTCCAGCATTTCAGATGATATACTCTGCATATAAGATAAATAAGCAAGGTGACAATATACAGCCTTGGTGTACTCTTTTCCCAATTTTGAACCAGTCCACTGTTTCATGTCCAGTTCTAACTGTTGCTTCTTGACCCACATACAGGTTTCTCAAGAGGCAGATAAGGTGGTCTGGTATTCCCATCTCTTTAAGAATTTTCCAGTTTGTTGTGATCCACACAGTCAAAGCCTTTAGCATATTTAATGAAGCAGAAGAAGATGTTTTTCTGGAATTCCCATGCTTTCTCCATGAATGTCAGCAATTTGGTCTCTGTGTCCTCTGCCTTTCCTAAACCCAGCTTATACATCTCGAAGTTCTCAGTTCACATACTATTGTAGCCTAGCTTGAAGAACTTTGGGCATAACCTAGCTAGCATGTGAAATGAGTGCAATTATATGAAGCTTGAACATTCTTTTGGATTGCCCTTCTTTGGGACTGGAATGAAAACTGACCTTTTCCAGTCCTGTGGCCACTGCTGAGTTTTCTAAATGTGCTGGCATATTGAGTGCAGCACTGTAACAGCATCATCTTTTAGGAGTTTTAAATAGCTCAGCTGGAATTCCATCACCTTCAGTAGCTTTATTTGTAGTAATGCTTCCTAAGGACCACTTGACTTCACATTCCAGGATGTCTGGCTCTAGGTGAGGGACCACACCATCATGGTTATTCGGGTCATTAAGACCTTTTTTGTACAGTTTTTCTGTGTATTCTTGCCACCTCTTCTTAATATCTTCTGCTCCTGGTAGGTTGCTTCTGTCCTTGCTATTGTGCCCATTCTTGCATGAAATGTTCATTTGGTATCTCTAATTTTCTTGAAGAGATCTCTAGTCTTTCCCATTCTATTGTTTTCCTCTATTTCTTTGCACTGTTCATTTAAGAAGACCTTTTTATCTCTCTTTGCTATTCTCTGGAACGCTGCATTCAGTTGGGTATATCGTTCCCTTTCTTCCTTGCCTTTTGCGTCTCTTCTTTTCTTTGTTATTGGGAAAGCCTCCTCAGACAACCACTTTGCCATCTTGCATTTCCTTTTCATTGGTATGGTTTTCATTGTTTACTACCTCCTGTACAACGTTAATGAGTTTTTGTCCATAATTCTCAGTTCCCATCTGTAAAATGGGGCTAATGAGGGTTCCGTTCTGCCTTTGAGGTTGGCTGTAAGGGTTGAATGAATCCATATATTGTAAAGTGCCTAGAACAGTGCTTTGCACAAGATAAGCACGCATTGCATATTACCTGTCATTGTTGTTATTTTAATTATCAGGGGCCATGAGGTAGAAGATATGGGAGAAGAAACTAGAGATGGACCTCCACTTGCTCCTCTCTAACATGACGCATTGGTCCTAGTTCTATTGACAACAATCTCTCTCCCATATGGAGTTCCTCCATATATTTGAAGAGGGGCTGGTGTTGCTCCACTGGGTAGACTTAGGGCTAATTGACAGATATTAGAGGAAGCCAATCTGCAGTTCAATATATAAGGACTTCTCTAGTCCGAAGAACCATCCAATAGCGAGTTAGGCTTCCTTGGAAAGTGAGCTTCCAACTCAGGAAAGAGGATCCTGTGTTGGGTAAGAAGATGTCCCTGAGCGTGGTCTCCCAGACGTAGCTCCCCTCACCCATAAAACATTGAAAAGAAAACACTGGGAGACTGGGAGGGGTGACAAACATGCATATCGATAAAATATTAAAAGTGTCTTCTTTTATCATTGTTTGATAAAGTAAATCAACCCTTCAAAGTAAGGTGAGCACAAAGGGCCACTCACTGAGCTCTCTGAAATGAATGGGGCGTCATAAACAGCATCACCCCTGCCCTGCCACTATCATGTCTGTCTCCTCTTTCTGTGTCTGCGTCTTTTGGTCTCTATGTGTCCATCTCTCTCACATCCAACACACATGCACACATATGTGCACACACAACCTCTCCACATTGTCCTTGTTTGCCACACCTCACTCTGCACCAGCAGAGAAGTCTTCCTATCTGGCACTGACCCAGGAATGCCTGCTGGGGAGCCACGTACATGTCATTTTAGGGCCTTCCAGGGTCATCAGCCTTTCATCCTGAAATGCCACATCAAAGGCCTTGCGACAAGCAGCCCTTCCTTAACACAAACAGAATCTAAACTCAGGCCTGCCTTACTCACTAAAGAAGACAGATTTGAATCATAAATGGGATTGACTATTCACATTCATAAATATGTGGACATTCATGAAATGGTAAATGAGGAGGGAGCTGAAGAACATTCATCATTAAGAGGTTGGGGGTGGGGACAGAAGAAAGCTTCCCACAGGAGGGGGCATCCTAGAATTTAACTCTGCTTCCCCAAGGAGTGCTGAGCCAGCTCCCATGAAGCATCGTGGGTAAGAGAGAAGGCTGGAGGGAGATGAGTTTGGAACTCGGCAAGACAGGGCTGGGGGGGCGTCTAACACAGAGTGCACTAGACCAAGGCTGTCTAGTGCATGACCAAGTCATGGGTTCACACCCTGACTCCATCGTTAACTTACTGTGTGGTCTTGAACATGGAACTTTAACCACTGCCTGATTCAGTTTTCCCATCTGCAAAATGATAGTGCTTGACTAGATGATTCTGGAAGCATGTGACTTCTACACACCTCTGATGTTACCCAGACTCACCCCTTCCCCCACTCTGCCCACCAACCCATGAGGGCCCTGAAGTAGCTCAGTCTATGATTGTGGTTAAGAACAGAGACACAGGAGGCAGACAGTTCCGGGTTTAGCATGGGTCCATCACCTCCCTAACCTTAATGTCTACAGACATCAATGTTTGCATCTTTAAAAGGGGAATAAGAGCAGCGCCTTTAAATGAGATGATGCCCCAAGAGCACTTTGTGATGCTCATAACAACGAATGGGGCTGCTGTTGCTGCTCTTCAGCATGAGGAGGTGAGGGCTGGCAGCAGCTCGATGGGGAAAGGGAGGCAAATCAAGAAGCCTGAGGGCTTCTGCCTTCATCTCACCACCCATGACAAGCGCTCTGCTCGTCCTCCTACCAGGCCCTTAGGAGGAGGACAAATCGTGACAATCTGTTGTCGGGCACCCGGAGTCTCTCTGGATCTCTGGATCTCTGAGAAACCTCTGTAGGAGCATAAGCAAAACTCCCCAAAGAGAAACAAAACTTAAAAAAGACGCTCCCAGGGCTTCCCTGGTGGCTCAGTGGTAAGGAGTCCGCCTGCTGATGCAGGAGACTCGGGCTCGATCCCTGGTCTCGGAAAATCCCACATGCTGTGGAGCAACGAAGCCCGTGCACCCCAACTACCGAGCGTGTGCTCCAGAGCCCGGGAGCCCCAGCTGCTGACGCCCTCACTCTAGAGCCCTTGTTCTGCAACAAGAGAAGCCACCGCAATGAGAATCCCACATACGAGACGAAAGAGTAGCCCCTGATCGGCACGACTAGAGAAAGCCCACACAGCCACGAAGACCCAGCGCAGCCAAAAATAAATAAATAAGACCCTCCGAGACAGAGTCACCTGCAGGGTCACCGTGGGTCCTGCCTCTCCCGCCTCATCACCCCGAGAACCCTCTCTACTCCGCCTCTGCTCCGCTCACACACACCCCCGGTGACGGCTCGCTGTGGTTTATGTTAATGTTAGAGTGAGGCTGTCCGTCAGCCACAGCACCGCAGGCCCTGAGCACCAGCCTCTCAGTGACACAACTAAGGAAATGAACACCGGGAGACTCGGCTTGCACTAAGCGCTGGGCTCTGAGAAACACATCCGCTCAGCCCTGAGGGTGCTGCACGGGCCCCCTCAGAACCTGGTGAGAACAGGCTCCTTGCCCGCCGTCCTCAGCCTCCTGGACTGCAGGCAGGTCTGGGCGCCCAGCTGCAGAGAGGACCAGGGAAATTCCCTCAGCCATGCCCTCCGGCCTCAGCCCGAGACTCTAAGCCAAGTCCTACATCTGTAAAGAGGGCGCCCTCGGGGACGAGAAAACACCAAACCCAAGACGTACTTAATCTCCACCAGGAACATCGCCGCTCTTCTTCCTGGCCCATCGTCACCTGCCTTAGGCTCCCTTCTCTCCCCTGGGCCCCTAATCCATCTCTGGGCCTCCAGCCTCATCCCCTTTCGGCCCGTCCACCACTTCCCCCAAGCCCGGGATGTCCCTGAAACACAAATTCCGTCATGTCCGTTCCCCCTCCAAACCCTCCAAGGACAGCTCAGCGTCTGGCAGAGGTCACCCACCAGCAGCCGTGAGCCAGCCTCTTGCCTGCTTGATGTTTTTGTAAACACAGACAACATCTAAAAAGCTGAAAATTTCACATTTGAAAATCCAGATCGTAGGTTTTCTCCCAGATTCGGGATGAACGCCAATCTTAACATCGTCACGTGGCAGTCTCTGGATGACACCAAGTGTCAGGGGCCCGCTTTTCAGGAGTGGGTCCCTCTGTTTGTCTCACAGAGAGAAGGCAGGTGTCGCTTGCAAGAAGCCCACAGGGCCAGGCACCTGGAGGCTGACTCAGCTGCCGGCTGAGGGCTCAAGGTGACAGTGTGGAGGTGGCTCATTGCGTTCTCAGCCACGCTGTTTGCAGCCAGGCCCACAAGCATTCCTCCTTCTCTCTCCCCTGGATCGCTGCTCCACCTCTGGCCAGGAGACAGCCGGAGAAGGTCCTAGGGCAGTTTCTAGGAATGCCAGGACTATGGAGCCCCACCCCTGAGTCCAGCCTCTCCCCACCCCCAACTCAGCAGAGGCTGCACCCCCTCCCTTTATTTCCATCCCACTGTTCCTATCAAAGCCCTAACAGCACATATTTTGTTAATTGTACAAACCTAATGGGGGAATGCATTGGCAAAAAAGGGTAATGGCCATCAGACCAGCAATAAAACAAAATTAATGGCCCATAGGAAGAAATCATGTCCACTTAATCCTGGCTCTGAAACTCTAATAGAATAATGGAATACCAGCGGAGGGGTTTTTCTCTCCATGCAGATTGCTTACACCATGTTAATCACTTGCAAAGCAGGCCACATACCACTCCGGCTCACATGACCCTCCAGGGAAAGTAGCAGACCAGAAACATTTAGTGCCAGGCTCATTACTGACATGCCCCACCAGCAGCGACACCTTCCCCCCTTCCCCACCTCCCCAGGTGACTCTGGGACAGCAAGTGGGGGTGTCATTGAGAGCCATCAGGTGTGGTGGGCCGGAAAGCAAGACACACGACACCTAACAATAGCAGACCTTTATTGAGCGCTTACTATGTGCCAGACACTGGGCTGGCTGAGCGCTTTCCATGTACTGGATTACATCTTCATCTTCTGTAGCTACAGAGGCCAGCAAGATAGCCATTAGCTACCTCTGGCTTTTTATTTATTTTTAAGTTTTTTTTTTTTAAATTAAAAAAAAATTATTTTTGGCTATGCTGGATCTTGATCGCTATGTGTGAGCTTTCTCTAATTGTGGTGAGCAGCGGCTCCTCTCTCGTTATGGTGCTCAGGCTTCTCATTGCGGGGGCTTCTTGTTGCAGAATCTTCCCTGTAGCTCAGACGGCAAAGAATCTGCGTGCAATGCAGGAGACCCAGGTTCGATCCCTGGGTTGGGAAGATCCTCTGGAGAAGGAAATGGCAACCCACTCCAGTATTCTTGCCTGGAGAATCCCAAGGACAGAGGAGCCTGGCGGGCCACAGTCCACGGGGTCGCAAAGAGCCGGACACCACTGAGTGACTAACACTACTCCTCCTCCTCTTGTTGCAGAGCAGGGCCCTAGGGCACACGGGCTCTTTAGTCTCAGTTCCCAGGATCTAGAGCACAGACTCAGTAGTTATGGCACACGGGCTTAGTTGCTCTGCCACATGTGGGATCGTCCCGGATCAGGGATAAAACCAGTGTCTCCTGCACTGGCAGATAGATTTTTTTGCACCGAGCCACCAGGGAAAGCCCTATTTCTTTCTTTTTTTTTTTTTTTTAAGGTAAGCTTTTGTTGTTGTTGTTTGGCTGTACCACGAGGCACATGGGATCTTAGTTCCCCAACCATGGATGAACCCGTGCCTCCTGTATTGGGAGCAGGGAGTCTTAACCACAGGACCATCTGCCAAGGGAGTCCCCACATCTGGCTTTCAAAATACAAATCCTAATTCGTAAAAATTAAATAAAATCTAAAATGTAGTCTTCAGCCTCACTGGCCACATTTCAAATGCTCGACAGCCATGTGTGGCTGTTGCACTGGGAGGCCCAGAAAGACCAGTCTCCCATCATCACAGGCAGACAGTGCCGCTCTAGTATATGAAAGTCGATTGTCTTGCTCATCGAACTGATTCTGAAATCAAGGCACAGAGAGGTGAGGCAAGCAGCCCAAGGTCATGGCTGAGCTGGATTCAAGCCCAGGTCTCATTCAGCCTGGCTCTGGAATCCCCACCCTCCACACAATTTCTTGATAGAACGAGTTTTCGAGGTGGCTAGGAGACCCTTTGACGGTTAGCTGTAGAAAGACTCTTCTGTCCGCCACAGGCCCCCAGACCCCCAGAGAGCAGACAGACGCCAGGACTCCGCTTGGGGGCCAGCACTGTGGGGTCTCAAACCCCGGAAGGTCATTTGGAGAAGGAGGGCTCCATACTTCATCCAGACCAACCTCCCTCAATTTGTGGATGAAGAAACTAATGCACAAAAAAGTCAAGTGGTTTGTCCAAAGTCAGACAACTGATTAGTGACAGAGTTCAGATTTCCTGACGACCATGCCTCACTGGCCAAGGAAGATGACAGAGTAAGGCCCTGAGAGAAGGAAAGAGAAGGAGGCGGTGTCCCTCCAGACTTCCTGGGGAGTCCTGGCCTGGTCAGAAGAGGCTGGGACGCACCTGAGGGCACCGGGCTCCGAGGAGAAGCAGCAGAGGGAGAAAGAGGGGCAGCCACGGGCCTAGAAACTACAGTGGTTCAAAGCATGACACTGCATGGCTACTATCTTTGGAAAAAATATTAAGTCAAGATCTATTGCAATTAAAAATACACAGACACTTCTCCTCAGCAGCCCCAGTCTGAGAATGTATCCTATAGAAAGGAAAGTATGAGAGATATCCCTGGAAGTCTAGTGGTTAAGACCCCAAACTTCCAGTGCATGGACTGTGGGCTTGATATCTGCTCGGGGAACTAAGATCCCACATGCCAAATGGCATGGCCAAGAGATAAAAATAAATAAATACAATTTTTTTAAAAAGGAAAGTACCCATGCATGAGGATAATGCAGCAGCAATTTGTAGTGCGAAGGAGTGAAAAAGAAGCTAGATATCCATCAGGTGGGGAATGTTTGAATAACCTGCAATACAGCGATACTATCATTAAATGCTGCTATTCAAAAGGGCAGGGCTTCCCTGGTAGCTCAGCTGGTAAAGAATTTGCCTGCAGTGAGGGAGGCCTGGGTTTGACCCCTGGGTTGGGAAGATCCATGAAGGAAGGCATGGCAACCCACTCCTGTATTCTTGCCTGGAGAATTCCATGGACAGAGGAGCCTGGCGGACGACAGTCCATGGGGTCGCAAAGAGTTGAATATGACTGAGCAAAGCACAGTGCATTCAAAAGAGCAAGTTAGATATACATCTTTTGCCGCAAGAGATGGCCAGAATGTTCCAAGAAAGAAAACTGAGGAGCAGAATGATGTGTGTGGTGTGATTCCATTTCTGTAAAAATAGAGAAAAACTCCAGATTGAGTGCATCCATGTGCATGAGTCTGTGAGAGCACAGAGATGGAAGGAACAGCCCGAGTGTTCAGGCCGGTGCTGATGTGGGACAAGGAGCAGACGGGTGAAGGACCACCGCCATTCGGATACATTTGCCTGGTTTCAGGTTGCAGTGAGTGCGGCCACTTTTGTAATTTTTGAAAAGAAACTCAATTTTTTTTGACAATTGCTCAGTCGTGTCCTACACTTTGCGACTGCATGGACTATACAGTCCATGGAATTCTCCAGGCCAGAATACTGGAGTGGGTAGCCTTTCCCTTCTCCAGGGGATCTTCCCAACCCAGGAATCGAACCAGGGTCTCCTGCATTGCAGACAGATTCTTTACCAACTGAGCTATCAATAAGAAAAAGAAGATAACTGATAAAAGAAAGAAAAATGGGCTGGACTTGGGAGGCAGTCAAATCCGACTTCAAACCTGCCTTACTGGGAATTCCCTGGTGGTCCAGTGGCTAAGACTCCAAGTTCCCAATGCAGGGGGCCCAGGTTTGATTCCTGGTCAGGGAACTAGATCTCACATTCTGCAACTCAGACCCAGAGCAGCCAAATAAATAAATTACAAAAAAACAAAGAAACCTGCGTTACTAGCTGCATTGTGTTGGGCAAGTTACTTAACCTCTGTCCATCTTTGTTTCCTTACCTGGAAACTAATGATAATATCATAGCATGGTTGGTGTTGGGTGAGTGGGTGGAGATTGATAATAAAATGAATTTAAAGCTACTCAATAGCCTGGACCTTTTAAAGCAACATTGACAGACTAGTCTGCCCAGTACACAGAGGTACTTTCTTAATTGACACTGCTGGGCACTGATGTAGGAATTAATCATATGCTTCTCAGGGCCCCTGTATTTTGTCTTATGTTAAAAGTTCTATTACGTATGTCTTCTTCCCAGAACATAAGTTCCTTGTGGACAGGAACAGTACCTCGATTATTTATTCCTTCATCCAGTCATCCACTTATTATTTAGTTAATAGTAACTGAGTACATCATGCAGAGTACATCATGAGAAATGCCGGGCTGGATGAAGCACAAGTTGGAATACACATTGCCAGGAGAAATATCAATAACCTCAGACATGCAGATGACACTACCCTTATGGCAGAAAGTGAAGAAGAACTAAAGAGCCTCTTGATGAAAGTGAAAGGAGAGAGTGAAAAAGTTGGCTTAAAGCTCAACAGGCAGCAGGCTAGGGAGCAGAAGTGACTGGCGAGGGCATCTTCGAGAGGGAGGATAAGAAAGAGCCTCAGAGTTCCCTTAGAAAGTCCTCTTCGGGCGTATTCCACAGACCCAGTGAGGTTGGTAGTTATGCAAATGATGTTAGTTGAAGAACAAAGTAAAAATAGATTCGATGGAGAACAGAGGATAATTAAGACTCCTTAAAAAACATCCCTCTACTTCTAAGTTTATACCCCAAAGAATTGAAAGCAGGGACTCAAAAAGCCAATTTGTATTCCCATGTTCATAGCAGCATCATTCACAGGAGCCGGAAAGTGAAAGCAACACAAGCATCCACGGCTGGATGACGGATAAACAAAAGGTGTTCTCTACGTACTATAGAGCATGGTTCAACCTGACAAAAGGAAGTACAAGCGCTACGACGCGTATGAACCTGGAGAACATTATGCTTTGTGAGATAATCCAATCACAAAGTAACAAGTGCTGCAAGGTTCCACTCACATGAGGTACCCAGAGTACTCACATTTACAGAGGGAAAATAGAATGAGGGTAATCAGGGACTCTCCTGTGGGCAGGAATCCCTTCGAAGAAATGGAGTAGCCATCATGGTCAGCAAAATAGTCCAAAATGCAGTACTTGGATGCAATCTCAAAAATGACAGAATGATCTCTGTTCATTTCCAAGCCAAACCATTCAATACCACGGTAATCCAAGCTTATGCCCCAACCAGTAACACTGAAGAAGCT
The DNA here is from genome assembly GCF_963930625.1 of Muntiacus reevesi. Taxonomy (NCBI): domain Eukaryota; kingdom Metazoa; phylum Chordata; class Mammalia; order Artiodactyla; family Cervidae; genus Muntiacus; species Muntiacus reevesi. The sequence goes on along the minus strand of NC_089253.1, from coordinate 27,725,473 downwards.
GAAGTTGAATGGTTCTATGAAGACCTACAAGACCTTTTAGAACTAACACCCAAAAAAGATGTCCTTTTCATGATAGGGGACTGGAATGCAAAAGTAGGAAGTCAAGAAACACCTGGAGTAACAGGTGAATTTGGCCTTGGAGTACGGAATGAAGCAGGGCAAAGGTTAATAGAGTTTTGCCAAGAGAACGCACTGGTCATAGCAAACACTCTCCTCCAACAACACAAGAGAAGACTCTACACAGGGACATCACCAGATGGTCAACACCGAAATCAGATTGAGTATATTCTTTGCAGCCAAAGATGGAGAAGCTCTATACATTCAGCAAAAACAAGACCGGGAGCTGACTGTGGCTCAGATCATGAACTCCTTCTTGCCAAATTCAGACTTAAACTGAAGAAATTAGGGATAATCACTAGACCATTCAGGTATGACCTAAATCAAATCCCTTATGACTATACAGTGGAAGTGAGAAATAGATTTAAGGGACTAGATCTGATAGACAGAGAGCCTGATGAAATATGGACGGAGGTTCGTGACATTGTATAGGAGACAGGGATCAAGACCATCCCCATGGAAAAGAAATGCAAAAAAGCAAAATGGTTGTCTGAGGAGGCCTTACAAAAAGCTGTGAAAAGAAGAAAAGTGAAAAGCAAAGGAGAAAAGGAAAGATATTCCCACTTGAATGCAGAGTTCCAAAGAAAAGCCAGGAGAGATAAGAAAGACTTCCTCAGTGATCAATGCAAAGAAATAAAGGAAAACAACAGAATGGGAAAGATTAGAGATCTCTTCAAGGAAATTAGAGATACCAAGGGAACGTTTCATACAAGGATAGGTGTGATAAAGGACAGAAATGGTATGGACCTAACAGAAGCAGAAGATATTAAGAAGAGGTGGCAAGAATACACAGAAGAACTGTACAAAAAAGATCTTCACGACGCACATAATCACAATGGTGTGATCACTCATCTAGAGCCAGACATCCTGGAATGTGAAGTCAAGTGGGCCTTAGGAAGCATCACTACAAACAAAGCTAGTGGAGGTGATGGAATTCCAGTTGAGCTATTTCAAATCCTGAAAGATGATGCTGTGAAAGTGCTGCACTCAATATGCCAGCAAATTTGGAAAACTCAGCAGTGGCCACAAGACTGGAAAATGTCAGTTTTCATTCCAATCCAAAAGAAAGGCAATGCCAAAGAATGTTCAAATTACCGCACAATTGGACTCATCTCACACGCTAGCAAAGTAATGCTCAAAATTCTTCAAGCCAGGCTTCAGCAATACGTGAACCGTGAACTTCCAGATGTTCAAGCTGGTTTCAGAAAAGGCAGGGGAACCAGAGATCAAATTGCCAATATCCGCTGGATCATCGAAAAAGCAAGAGAGTTCCAGAAAAACATCTATTTCTGCTTTATTGACTATGCCAAAGCCTTTGACTGTGTGGATCACAATAAACTGTGGAAAATTCTGAAAGAGATGGGCATACCAGACCACCTGACCTCTTGAGAAACCTGTATGCAGTTCAGGAAACAACAGTTAGAACTGAACATGGAACAATAGAAAAGTTCCAAATAGGAAAAGGAGTACATCAAGGCTGTATATTGTCACCCTGCTTGTTTAACTTATATGCAGAGTACATCATGAGAAACGCTGGGCTGGAGGAAGCACAAACTAGAACCAAGATTGCCGGGAGAACTATCAGTCATCTCAGATATGCAGATGACACCACCCTTATGGCAGAAAGTGAAGAAGAACTAAAGAGCCTCTTGATGAAAGTGAAAGAGGAGAGTGAAAAAGTTGGTTTAAAGCTCAACATTCAGAAAACTAAGATCATAGCATCCGGTCCCATCACTTCATGGGAAATAGATGGTGAGACGGTGGAAACAGTGTCAGGCTTTATTTTTTTAGGCTCCAAAAGCACTGCAGATGGTGATTGTAGCCATGAAATTAAAAGACACTTACTCCTTGGAAGGAAAGTTATGACCAACCTAGATAGCATATTAAAAAGCAGAGACATTACTTTGCCAACAAAGGTCCATCTAGTCCAAGCTATGGTTTTTCCAGTGGTCACGTATGGATGTGAGAGTTGGACTGTGAAGAAAGCTGAGTGCCGAAAAATTGATACTTTTGAACTGTGGTGTTGGAGAAGACTCTTGAGAGTCCCTTGGACTGCAAGGAGATCCACCCAATCCATCCTAAAGGAGATCAGTCCTGGGTGTTCATTGGAAGGACTGATGCTAAAGCTGAAACTCCAATACTATGGCCACCTGATGCGAATAACTGACTCATTGGAAAAGACCCTGAAGCTGGGAAAGACTGAAGGCAGGAGGAGAAGGGGACGACAGAGGATGAGATGGTTGGATGGCATCACTGACTCGATGGACATGAGTTTGAACAAACTCTGGGAGATAGTGAAGGACAGGGAAGTCTGGCATGCTGCAGTCCATGGGGTCACAAAGAGTCGGACACGACTGAGCGACCGAACTGAACTGATGGTGATGGTTGTACCATATGAATGTGCTTAATGCCACTGAACTGTAAGCTTAAAATGGTTAAGATGGCGAGACATCTGCTCTGTGTATGTTACTACAACTTTGAAAAAGAGGATAAGGGAGTGCAGGGCATTAAGAGAGATCAGGGAGCCCCAGGTCTGTGCAGCCACAGTGGGGGGACACAGCGGGACTGGGGCTACCAGGCCAGTGGGCCAGCAGGGGAGGCAACCTTAGAATGGGAACATCTGATTCCAGGGTGCTGAGGCTGGACAGATGAGACAGCTTAGGGTGAAAAAGAGAAGGAACTGTTGGGAGGCTTTGTAGAGGCCTCGGCTTCCCCAGTGGCTTAGATGGTAAAGAATCCACCTGCAATGCAGGAGACCTGGGATCAATCCCTGGGTCAGGAAGATCCCCTGGAGAAGGACATAGCAACCCACTGTAGTACTCTAGCCTGGAAAATCCTCATGGGAGGAGCCTGGAGGACTACAGTCCATGGGGTTGCAAAGAGTCGGACACAACTGAGTGACTGAGTGCATGTCCCCAGAGAGGCTAAGAATCACTGGAGGGGATAATCGCTAGGCTTATATTCAACTAGAAAATTCTAAGATTCTGACAAATCTTGGACTAAGTACCAACAAATCTTTGGGCCTCAAAGAAGTCAAGATGCTTATTCCTGCCTTGCCTGCAACAGAGATGTTGTAAAATGGAGCAAAATGATGATATACGTTGAAAAATTAAAATTATTTCCTTTGTGCAAATAAAGATGGTTATTGCTGCTGTTTCACGGAAAGCAGGGGCAGTTCTGGGCCAGGTATACAGGTGGAGGAGGGAGGCCAACTCGTCCCGGGCCTGAATCCTCAACAAAGGATAAACAGTGACTGGATGAGATACGCTGCAGGGCAACTCTCCTTTGATAGGAAATGAAGGCCCTCGATCCTCCTTGTGGAGAGGGGTCTCGGCCTGAGAGAAAAGTTAACACAGCCTCCCCAGGAGGTGCAGCTCCGGACAGAGGAAAGGCGTCCTTTGTCCCAACAAGCCCTCTTCTTGCATCTGGCTTTACACTTGGGAGGAAATTTTCAACTGTGTGACTGGGCGAGTGGCAGGCTGAGGAGGTGACTAGGAGAAGAGCCCAGGTGGAGGATGGCATCTACCACCAGAGAGCAGGACCCGGGTTGGAAAGCTGGGTCATGACGAAAGCAGGGGCATGGGAACCTGGGCATAAAGGCAGCGCCAGCCAGGAAGAGCAGCCCAGAGGCAATGTCAGAACCACACGTGCTCGGACCTGTATGGGACCTTAGAGACGTCTATTCTGACTCCTCTTTTCACATTTGCAGAAAAGGGTTGAGAGAGGGGTGGCACTTAGCAGGGAAGTCAGGCCAATAGCTCCCTTCATTCATTTATAAGATGTGTTTTGCATATCAGAGGCTTCCATGTGTTGGAGATCAGTAATAAAGGGTGGGGCTTCCCTGATGGCCCAGCTGCAGAGAAATCACCTGCCAGTGCAGGAGACTCAGGTTTGACCCCTGGTCTGGTTGGAGAAGATCCACAAGCCTTGGAGCAACAAAACCTGTGTGTCACAACTATTGAGCCTGTGCTCTAGAACCCGCGTGCCACAAGTGCTATAGGGCATGCCCTAGAGCGTGTGCTCTCAACAGAAGAAGCCGCCGCAACGAGAAGCCTGCGCACCACCAGCAAAGAGGAGCCCCCGCTCTTCAAACTAGAGAAAAGCCCACAAAGTAAAGAAGACCCAGCACAGCCATACATAACTAAATTAACTAATTTTTTTTTAAGGGTGGCCGTTTTAAAAATAATGATGATGGTAAACGGTGAATCAGCTCCCTGCCCCGAAGGAGCCCAGTGTAATGAGAGAGACAGACTAAAGGGTGGAGGGTCGAGAGTCCCCAGTCCCCCACTCCAGGCACGTGCATCCAGATGGGGTGAGGTGGGGACTCAGCCACTCTGTCTCAGACCAGTCAGTGCTGGAGGGAGTGGGAATATTCCCTCTGAGGTCAAGTCAAGCCAACAGCCCCTTGCATCTCAGAGACGGGTACCCACCATGGCAGCCATGGAAAGGAGCCTCGAGGGTCCAGCCCTGCTATTAGAGGCCACACTTGGCCAGCCAGCCACAGGTCCCAGGAACCAGACCTCTCCAAACTGCGCTTCCAGTCCATCACTTCCTAACTCGCCCCTAACTGGGGCCTGATCTTGGATATTGTTTCAGCAGTAACACGAGAGGGCTCCAGCTTGTTCAGCTGAGGGAAGGCAGATGCGCTTGGCACAGCAGATGATGCTGAATGGCTCTGGGGTGCTGATTCTCTGCAGAGGGGTGGCTCCGTGGAAGAGAAGCCAGCCACTCGGCTCTTGTCCCCACCTGGATCCTCAGATCGCAGCAGGATGCTGAACGAGCATTTGTTCTCAATTGTTCTTAGCCACTAATTTGGCTCCAGGGGATAACACCAATCTGAGAACAAACGGAGTAGGAAAACTGTGCCTTTCCTGAAGGAGGCCCAATTCACCATCAACAGGGGAGGGTCCGGGAGATTTCCCAAGTTTGTCACACTCACCCTGGGCCGGCCGCCTGAGCAGGCCTGGTCGCCTCTCTCTCCGGCCCGGAGTCACCCGGCTGCCCTGCCATCTGCCATGGCTCTCTTGCTCTGGGCCCCTCCAGGTGCCTCCAGCAGATTATTCTGAGGGCAGGTAGATAAAATGAGAGTCCTTGCTAGCAGTAACTAGCCAGAACGATCTCTCTCCTGAGCCGCTTACAGTCTCCACCTGTCACCTGCCAGCAAAAGAACTGGTGAGCGTCATAGGCTGGCTCAGGCCACCCTCTCTTGGTGCCCAGAGGACCACCAAGTCCTTCTCCAGGCAGGACTTGCTCAGAAGGCCCTCTGTTGGGCTGCAGCAAGGTCGGCTTGGGATGCCTCTCCTGAGAGACACAAAAGCAGCTCTGTTTCTGGCCGAGTGAAGAGCAAGCACCCTCCAGGGGCAAAGAGGAAGGAAGAGCTGGTGAGCAAGGCCCCAGCAGCAGATGCTTTCTCAAGACTGATGGGCAGAAACCCCTGGAAACAAGAGGCCCTGCTCTTCGTGAAATTGCCTCCTTGTGGCTTAAAATAACTGAATCAGAGAACATTCCCTGAGACGCTCTTGAAAGCAAACTAGTAGATAAAATACCTTTACCAACCCCTGCAGCAAATAAACCAGAGTTTCTATGACAAAGATACCTTCTTCACCAGCATGTGTCTTAGCTCTTCAGTAACCTCATAAATTCAACATAGTATGAAAACTCTGGAAAGTAAACAATGTTTAAAAAATCTCTGAGCAGTCAAAGGACATGTTGCAAAATCTTTGCACTAAAGTCTATGAACCTGAGTCATAAGAAAACTCCCTGGCTCTGCTTAGAGCTTCTTCACTGATTTCATTTGTTGTTGCTTTTGTTCAGTCGCTAAGTTGTGGCCGACTCTTTGCAACCCGATGGACTGCAGCATGCCAGGCTTCCCTGTCCTTCACTATCTCCCAGAGTTTGCTCAAACTCATGTCCATTGAGTTAGTGATGCCATGCAACCATCTCAACCTCTGTTGTCCCGTCTTTTCCTCCCGCCCTCAATCTTTCCCAGCATCAGGTGTTTTCCAGTGAGTCAGCTCTTCTTATCAGGTGGCCAAAGTATTGGAACTTCAGCATCAGTCCCTCCAATGAGTATTCAGGCTTGATTTCCTTTAGGATTGACTTGTTTGATATCCTTGTTGTCCAGGGGACTCTCAAGAGTCTTCTACAGCACCCAGTTTGAAAGCATTAATTCTTCGTATGTATTTTTTTATATGCTCAGTTATCTGAGCCCTTGAGCCACAGCTTATTAGAAGCAAAAAATGAAGAGGGAGCTTGGGCTTTGCCAGAAGACAGGTTGAGGGGATGGAGGATTGACCAAGGAGAAAGCTAAGGGGAGCCTTGTGAATTACCACACAAGTTTCAGTCATGTTCAGGATCATCTTCTCAGGAAGTTAGAAGGGGTCCACTGATGATGTTTAAAACATCTTTGGAGGACTTTCAGGAGTAAACCGCTAGCCATTCAGAAATCCCAAGTGAGTCTCCTTCTAGATGCTTCCAGGTTGCTGGGTTCTTCCTGTAGGTTGTCTTTTTTTTTTTTTTTAACCAAAGGAAAGCTTTACTTCTATTTGAGATGGACTACTCTTGATCTCGCTCATGTATTTTTTTAATCTTTTTACTAATTTTACGTGAGTATGGCTGCTTTACACTGTTGTGTTATTTTCTGCTGCACAGAAAAATGAATCAGCTACACGTACACATGTGAGCTGTGCTTAGCTGCTCCGTGGCGTCCGACTCTCTGTGACCCCACGGGCTGCAGCCCGCCAGGCGCCTCTGTCCACGGGGGTTCTCCAGGCAAGAATACTGGAGTGGGTCGCCATGGCCTCCTCCAGAGGATCTTCCCAACCCAGGGATCGAACCCAGGTCTCCTGCCTTGCAGGCGGATTCTTTAACATCTGAGCCACCAGAGAAGCCCAAGAATACTGGAGTGGGTAGCCTACTCCAGGCTACCCTGGATTTGCAGGCGGATACTTCATTGAGCCTCTCTTTTTTGGATTTCCTTCCCATTTAGATTGCCACAGAGCATGGAGTGGAGTTGCCTGTGCTGTACAATAGATTCTCATTTGTTATCTGTCTTATACATAGTATCAATAGTATATATACCTCAGTCCCCATCTCCCAATTCATTCCACCCTAGCCTTTACCCTCTTGGTATCCATTCATTTGTTCTCTACATGTATGACTCTATTTTTGCTTTGCAAACAAGTTCACCTATACCACTATACTAGATTCCACATATGTGTGTTAATGCACAATATTCACTTTTTTTCTTTCTAATTTACTTCATTATGTATGACAGTCTCTAGGTCTACCCACATTTCTGCAAATGGCACAATTTCATTGCTTTTTGTGCCTGAGTAATATTCCACTACATTATGTACCACATCTTTATCCATTCCTCTGTCAATGGGCATTTAGGTTGCTTCCATGTCCTAGCTATTGTAAATAGTGCTGCAATGAACATAGAATGTATATTTTTGAATTATGGTTTTCTCTGGTATATGCCCTAGACTGGGATTTCTGGGTCATATGGTAGTTATATTTTTACTTTCTTAAGGAACCTTCATACTGTTCTCCATAGTGGATGCACCAATTTATACTCTCACTAACAGTATAGGCCCCTTTTCTCTACATCTTCTCCAGCATTTGTTGTTTGTAGATTTTTTTTTTTATGATGGCCATTCTGACCATGAGGTGATACCTCATTATAATTTTGTTTGCATTTCTGTAATAATTAGTGATATTGAGCAACTTTTCATGTGTTTGTTGGCCATCTGTATGTCTTTGGAGAAATGTCTAGTTAGATCTTCCACCTGTTTTTTGATGGTTGTTTGTTTTTTTGATATTGGGCTACATGACCTGTTTGCCTATTTTGGAGAGTAATCCCTTGTCAGTGGCTTCATTTGCTATAAACCACAGACCTATAGGTCATCTTGAGCTTGTTCAGAAGCTGCTTGTATTCATTCCTGGTTGGCTTATTCATTCAGTCAACAGGCATTGACTTTCTGGAGGCTGGAGTGGTCCAACAATGCATAAAATGAGATGAAGGCAAGGGTGGCTTTGATACATTACACACACACACACACACACACACACACACATGCACACCAGGGGCACTTATTACGCCTCAGATGCTCAACAGACACATGTCGTACAGATGTAGTAAACACATCTGTAAAAAGGCAAGCCAGTCAGACCGTCCTTTGACCCAGTCCCTAGTTACTCAAATGAAAATTTTTGTGGGGGAGGGGCTGTAATATTTCAGAAGTCAACTAAAAATGTCTTCTGATCAAAACTTTAAACTGCTCCACCAAGAAAAACAAAAAGACAGCATTGGGTCTAGAAAAACATGGAACAGATTTTCCAGTTCGTCTTAGAGAAAGCTGTTGCCCCTCGGTGAGCCTGGCTTCTCCATCAATAAAACAAACAGTGTGGCGCCATCAATGTCTGAAATGCTTCCAGCTCCCTAGTCAACAGGATCTGAGTTTTATGCAAGGACTGACCCTCCCCGCTTGATTTCTTTTATTTTCACCAAAGCTTTGGAAGGAAGGATTTTGATCAACAGTTATGGCCTCCAGCCAATCATCCAAAAACATATGTGTTTTCTTCAGAGTCCCTTTAGATCTCTGGCCCAGATGACTGACCAGAGGGGGCAGCAAGTGACTCTTCATCCTCTCCCCCATCCCTCAGACGGCAAGCCAGGGGACATGGCGCTCGTTTGGGAGACAGGAAATCTTTATGACACTCATAAGGGATGGTTGGGACAGATTGGAATTTGGTCAATGTGTTCTGAAGAATTCGGGTTAATAATTTATATATGCATTTTTAAAAAAAAAAAAAAAAAGAAACCCTCTTCTGAAACAAATTACATACAAATTGTGTGACATTTGAAGGAAATTTGCAAATGTTGCTCAGTGAAGCATAATAAATATATGCAGCTAGCTCATAATAATAAGTTACTTAAACTCAGGGCACTAAATGATTTATTAATTGTCTCCTAATCCTTTCCAGCTACAATGAAAACCAGGAGTGTGGCCATATTTCACATACCAGTTCATAATGCTTCCGATGCCAAACAACAAGGCTGCCATTAGCTATCTCATCCATTTTTCACTCTGGTCCCTGACTCTGCAGATGGGCCTGAAGCAGCTCTTGGAGGAGGGGACTGTTACTGTCAGCAAAGGGGTAGATACACTCCAAAGACATCCCGGCCCACTGACATCTCCCATGGATGTTCACTTTGCCTGGAGTTCTCCTCCTTGGGGTCCGCTTCCTGCCCATCAGTACTGCCATGAGAACATGGTGCCCCTGGGTATATATTAGTCCTGGAGAACACAGAACATTGTCTCCCGGGATGCCCAGCACCAGCCTCGTAGCCCTGAGTCCTCTCCAGCAGCAGATGGTGAGCCAAAGAGATCAGAACCAAGATGGGAAATAGTACACCAAGACCTGCCCTTTCTTGAGAACAGGCTGACCCAGTGGGGAATGTGGATTTCTGCTGTCAGGTCCACTTATTGGGCCTCCTCCCTACTCCTAGTGCTCCAGACATTAGCCTTTGCTTCCTGGGAAACTCTGTGCTCAGACGGTTGCCCAGAGCCGTCTGCAGCCCCAATCCTCTCTTGGGATTCACACCCACGTGGCTGCGCTGACCATGTGTCTGGCAGGAGGAACATCACCAGGAAGCTAGAAGTCTATAGCCAGATACACTACCTGCGGGTGGATGGACAGCTAGGACAAGGGAGGGTCCCAGGAGCTGAGTGACTTGAGAATCGCAGAGATTGAGTTCAAGTGGTGAAGTGATTCTCCAGGCCACCTCACCTCCCCCAACACTGTGTTGTTCTTTTTGTTTAGTTGCTAAGCCGTGTCTAACTCTTTGTGACCCCATGGACTGTAGTCCACCAGGCTCCTCTAGCCATAGGATTTCCCAGGCAAGAATACTGGAGTGGTTACCATTTCCTTCTCCAGAGGATCTTCCCAACCCAGGGATTGAACTTGCATCTCATGCATTGGCAGGTGGATTCTTTACCACTGAGCCACCTGCAAAGCCCACCCCCAACATGTTTCTCTCCAATATACCCATCTCAGAATCTGCCATCTTCCACCAGGTACCGGCATCTGAGAAGCATCTTCCATTCTGCCTCTGCCCTCCCTCTCACTCCCCCACCCAGTCCAGGGGACTTCACTCCCCCAGCACATTTCTCAGATCTATCTCTTCCCATCTCCACTACCACTGCATAAATCAGAGATCAGGGGTGAAAATCAGCAGCTCTTACCCTATCCCCAGAGTTTTTGTTCCATTTTTTAGTAGGTAATATGTAACCTGCTTCAAAAATCAAAAAGCACATAAAAGTTTACACTGAAATGTCTTCCTTTCATCCCTGTCTCCCACTTGCTCAAGCAAACACAAATGTAGATTCTTGTTTTCCCCTTTTGTGCACACTTTTCTGCATCTTGGTGGATTTTTTCTTTTTACACAATGTATTTTTGGAGGTCTTTCCACATCAGTACAAAGAGAGCTTCCTAATTCCTTTTTAAAGACACATTATTCCACTGTCAGTATAGTCTATAATGTAGCTAACTGGTCCCCAATTAATGGACACTTGGGTCTTTCCCAATCTTTCACTCTTACAAATGATGTTGCAATGAATAAATAAATAAATACTTTTTTTTTAAGGGACTTCCCTGGTGATCCAATGTCTAAGACTCTGTGATTCCAATGCAGGGGGCCCAGATTCCATTCCTGGCAGGGGAACTAGGTCCCACATGCCACAACAAAAGATCGCAAATGATGGCAAAAAAGATCAAAGTTGCCACATGCTGCAAGTAAGACCCAGCACAGCCAAAGAAATAAATATTTTTAAAAAGAATAAACTTATGCATATGTCATTTCATATATGTGCTAATATATCTTTGGGATCAATTCCCTGATATGAGATGGCTGGTCAATGGGAATACGATTTATAATTCTGATAGCTATTGCCAGGTTGCCCTCCAAGTATAGCTGTACTGATATACACTATAAGTCAGCCTGCTCCCCCCGAGACTTGCCAATACAGTGTGACAACAAACTTTTGGGATTCCTGCCCATTTAAAAGATGAATGAATAATACTAACTCAGGATGGTTTCAATGTGCATTTCTCTTATTATATGTAAGGCTGAACATCTTATATATGTTAAGAGCCATTTGTATTTTCTTTTCTGTGAACAGTCTGTTAGAATTATTTGCCCGGTTTTTCTAATGGGTTCTATTTTGTTGTTGATTTTTAGGAACTCTTTGTATAAGAGGGAAAACAGTCCTGTGATTTGAGTTGCAAAACTTTTCTCCCAGCTAGCCATTTGTCTCTGGACTTTACTTTTGATATTTTGCAGGTGCTTCCTAAAATGTTTAACTTCAATTCTAAAAGGCCAGCAGCATCCACTGTCCCATTTGTCGCAAGCTCTGTGACTCCCCACAGTTTAACAGTTGACTTACTTCACTGTTTTTAAATGTGAGCCAGGACATCAGTGTGATGCCTGAAACTGCTGCCAGAAGCTGGTCTGAAAACAGCTGATATGCAGAGGCGGACAGAGTAAGAACCTGGGGGCTTGTTGATGTCCCTGAGTCACTGAGTTTATCCAACCCTAGAGCAGTCCTGCTTCTGAACTTCACAATACATAAGAAAATGAATCCCTTCCTGTTTAGCTCACTTCAGGTTGGATTTGCCACTATTAGCAGCCAAAGACCTTCTGACCGATATACACCTTGAATGTTCTAGCAGAAGTCTGATCCCTTTCAACCTACGCCCACTGCTGCTGAGGCCTGTGTTCTAGAATATTAACCTGGCAATGCTCTTGCCTTATCCTAACGCATCCCAAGGTTCCCATCACCTGCAAGATGCAATCCAAGTGCTGGAGCACTCGATCTGTCACCAGCCTTTCCTCCCTTCCTGCTCCTGCTGCCTCACACCTTCTCCCTCTGTGGACAGACCATCCCTCCTCCTCCTGATCCCCAGGAGAGTCTGTTCTGACATTACCTCCTCCAAGCAAACTGCACACCAAGTCCCTGTCCCCACCCCATCACCAGCATGAGCAGCCAGAGCTTTCTCCCAAGGCTGCACTCACCTCCTGGTCTATACTTCTTTCTACGTGCCCAAGCCCCCACCCTGCTCATGCCCTGTGAGCTCCTGGAAGGCAGGGAGATATCGTGTTTATTCTGCATCTCTAGCTCAGGATTCCACACGTGGCAGGCATCCAAGCAGTGTCTGCAGACCTGAACGGAGCTCCCTAATTTCATCTCACCTGTCCCCCAGATACCCCCTCCCACCTTCTTCCTACCCAAGTCCACATCACTGTAGTGAGAAGCTAAAAGAAAGGTCCCATCAGAAAGGGGAGCAGATGACCTATTAAACCACCAGATTAAGCCAGGCCGTCTGCCCTGGGTGAGAGCACCACACCTGGGGACCCAGGATTGCAGCGCATCACCCCCACCGCACCAGGAGGTTGGGGCCGGGGGCTGGGCTCCAGCCACTCACCCAGCTTTGTGAGCACAGAGAAGTCACCTAAGCCCTCTGTGTCTCCGCCTCCTTATTCAGGAAGGAGGGATGAGAAGAAGATGACCCAGCTGTCATCAAGCAGCTCACAGGAACTGCTTGGTAACGAGACCACGCTGGCTCCCCCTGGGAGCTGAAAGCAGCCCCCGGAGAGTGAGGCCAACCCCCACCCCTCACTCGGAGGCCACTTCTCTAGTTCACCCACTATCCTGGTGACCACAGAGCAGACCTATATTTATGGGAACAAGAACGAGAGGAAAGCGCGGGCGGCCACTGGGCACTTCTGTGTGTGACCTGTTCCTCGTGGTGCCTGTGGGGCCCCACACGCACATCACAGCCGCCCTGCGAGGCGGCTTTCCATCCGATAGAGCCAGACAGCTGCCGAGTGTCCCCGGCTGGAGCCCGGTGCAGCGGGCCTCGGGGTCTCAGCACCGCGCTGTCTGGCTCTCGCACCTGAGCTCTCCTCACTGCCTGGCGCTATCTCCACACCACGCGGAAGGAGGCCGGCCTGACAGATCCAGGACTTGTGTCCTGCTGATGAAATCAGAGCTGGTGACCAGGGAGAGAAGGGGAGAGAGGTGTCCCAGGGTGAGAGACGGGGAGATGCGAGGGTGCAGGAGAAGCTCTTAGAAAAGATTTCTCCCCTGTCACCAGCAAGCCTCTGCTTGTGTGTGTATGTAAGACTCCGTGTGTGCCTTTGTGTGTGTCTGTGTGAGACCGCGTGTATGAGTCTACGTGAGTATATATGCACACATGTATATGACTGTGTTATACGTATGACTCTGCACGTGTGTGTGCATGCCTGTGTGTGTATCTGTGTATGTAAGACTCCGTGCGTGCTTTTGTGTGTCTATGTGAGACCATGAGTATGATTCTGTGTGTGCATACATGCACGTGTGTATATGACTATGTTATACGTATGACTCTGCACGTGTGTGTGCATGCCTGTGTGTGTATCTGTGTATGTAAGACTCCGTGCGTGCTTTTGTATGTCTATGTGAGACCTTGAGTATGATTCTGTGTGTGCATACATGCACGTGTGTATATGACTGTGTGTTATAAGTGTATATGACTGTGTTAAAGTGAATACGACTCTGCACACGTGTGTGTGCATGACTGTGTGTATATAAGACTCTGTATGTGCCTTTGTGTGTGTCTATGTGAGATCACATGTATGATTCTGTGAGTACATACCTGCACATGTGTGTATGACTGTGTTATACATGAGTATGACTCTGCAAATGTGTGTGTGCATGTGCATGCCTGTGTGTGTATTGAGGAGGGCTAAGGGGAGCCCGCCCAGACTGACCCCCTGCTTCCTTCCATGCAAATTCACATTCAGGCCACAGCAAGCCCAAACCTGCCCCCGATCCCCGCGAACTCTGCATGGGGGCAGCCATGGGAAACTTCACTTATTAACTCGCCTCTTCACAATGACCCCATGTCACCGGCGGTGACAACCAGCCATGTGACAGCAGGACTGGCTCTATTAGCCCAGGGGTGACCCAGCCAGGCTGCCGAAGGGACAGAGGGGAGGGAGGAAGCGCCTTCTCTGGTCCAGTAACGCTTCCCTGGATGGACCTTCCCCAACCTGAACGCATCACGGTCCCTCTGGTCAGAGAGGACTCTGGGGAGGCCCTTCTACCCATGGGTCTCTCAGTTTTCAAAGATGCTCAGAGCACAGAGACACACTCCTCTTTCCAATCCATCAATCAGCTGCCTGGCCTCCAGCTGGGAAAGGAGTGGTGGCGAGGGGCCCCAGGAGAGAGGACGGGCTTGGTTCCCGGCCAGCTCTCTCAGGACCCCTTGGCACCCACCAGCGCTGCCTCCAAGTTTCTTTTCCCTTCTGCCCATCATTCCATCTGACGCTGTCTGTGGGGGAGAAACATGCCCGAGGTCATCCAGCCTGTTGGGAGTAGACAGACTCGGAATCCCAGCTCTCCCTTGCCCTGGCCACTGCTGCCCGAGTCCTCTGAGCTCTGTCTGATGACAGTCACAATCAAGGATTTTTTCTCTCAGAAGGGTGAAAGAAGACAGTTTGATGGGACCTGGACCCAACGCCAATTCTTACCCTTTTCCCAGACTCCAGGGAGAGAAAAGAAAAGAAAACCATCCCAGTCTCATTGTCTGCATCTCCAAACCCTGAGAGGACCCGGTGTCCCAAAACCAATCCAGAGAGAGATCAACACAGTTTATTTAAGTCAAAAGGCCCTTCTTTAGCCATTCCCCCAACTTCTTTGGAAAAAAAGATGCAGAAACTAAACAACTAAGCCTGGAGTGTGACCATCTAGGCCTGAGGAGGAAGGATAACAACCCTCCAGCATCCCTCGGTCTTGTGATATCTTCAGAGATCTTTCACCTCTGTCGTCTGGGTCTGTGAATTACAGGCTCGGGGACAACAGAAGTTTACTTCCTGGCTCAGACTCTGCTTTTCTACAGGGCAAATCCTGCCTATTTTATAGGCAAGAAAAGTAAGGCCTGGAGGATGTGGGGTCTGTCCCACTGGACCAGAAGCAGTGCTGTGTCCGCGGAGATCCTAACCCACAGTCCAGGGTTCTTTGCATGGCCCCCAGCTTTTCTCTGACTCTTTGTAACCATGATCAGAAAACCAATTATCACTGCACCAGCTCCCAAGCCCTGTCTTCCCGGCGGGAGGAAAATAGTCCCCTAGGAGCAAGCTGATATTTGGACAATCTGAGAGCCTCCCAACTGCTCCGGAAGACCCAGCCTTCCCCTTCCAGGACTTAGCGTCCTGGCTGCCAAAACAAGGGGAGAGAGCTTCCAACAAAAGTTTGTTTTCATGGAGATTTTATTTCCTTCGTGGAAGCTCTCCCTTCACAGATTTCTCTTTGTTGGAGCTTGCATACAGAAGTCACCAGATACACAGCCCCCTGACCCTTCGAGCCCTCGGGGGATCTCACGCCTTTCTCTCTCCTCCCAGGCCCACAGGCTGTCTGCTCGCCACTCAAAAGGCCCTTTGAGCCCCTCTGGAGAGAGAGGGGTTCTTCAAATGGACCAAAGCTTCAGTGGGACTGAGTCCTGCATGTCAAGGATGGGGGAGTAGGGAGAGAAAGAGAGGGAGAGGAGGAGGGGGAAGAAGTGGGGAAGAGGGAGAAAATGGAGTGGGGAGGTGGAGGCAGGGGCACTGCCTGTCTTGGACTGTCAGCAACTAACCACAGCCCTGTATCCGTCGGGCGGCTCCCTGATGGCGGAGGATGTGGGTCTCCCAGACTGTCCACAGGCCTTGGCTCAACTTGCACCAAGGCAGGGACAGCTCCAGTAGAACTCGGAAGGGGATGACTTTTGTCCCAGTTGGGCAAGCCTTTCTTATTTGCCCTTTTGGGGATCAGCCACCCTCCTGGGCACACAATTTAGAGATTCTGCTCTGGCCATCTCTCTGAGCCAAGAAGAAAGGGGCTGACAACATGAATCCATGCTTCATGGGCAACCCTTCCGGTGTGTGCAGTCAAGAGAGAGGAAGAGAGAGGGAGTGAGAGCAGGAGGAAGAGAGAACCAGGAGGGGAAATGCTTAGCTCTGGGGACCAAAATCCTAAAGGTAGAATTACAGGTTCATGATGTGGGTGGGATTCAGAGGCAGCAGTGAGCTGTGGCCACTGATGGAGGCCAGCCATCCTCAAGGGCATCCTCCGGGAGGGGGTGATGTCACAGGCATGGACAAGAGGGCCAGGAGGAGCTGAGTCTGATTCTCTGCTTTACAACCTGTTCACTTTGTGATCATGGACAACTTATTTCATCCCTTCGGGTCTCATCTCCACCATCTGCTCAAATGCAGATAACGGCATTTCAAGGGTGGTAGGACAGAGAGCAGACCCCTAAAGCCAAGCAGGGAACCCCAGCACAAAGCCCCCCACCACTGTGAGGACTGGGGTCGAGCTGGACAATCCATCCTTCTCTTCGGGGCTCCTCTGGGCACTATCTCACCCTTGTCCCAGATTGCCTGTGCTCAGCAACAGAATTTTATTTTGTTCTTTTATGTGTTTTTTTTTTTTTTTTTTTACCATGCCACACAACAAGTGGGATCTTAGTTCCCCGACCAGGGATCAAACCCACATCCTCTGCACTGGAACTGCAGCATCTTAACCACTGGACCACCAGGGAAATTGTCAGACAGCAGAATTTTAAATGTTTAAGTGTCTATATTAGCTTTTGTCATAAGGGCATAGTGAAGAGAATTTACTGAGCACTTTTCAGAACTATAGGCTTTCCTGGTGGCTCAGCGGTAAAGAATCCGCCTGCCAAGCAGGAGACACAGGTTCCATCCCTGGGTCGGGAAGATCCCCTGGAGAAGGAAATGGCAGTTTTGCCTGGATAATCCCATGGACAGAGGAGCCTGGTGGGCTACAGTCCCTGGGGTCACAAAGAGTCAGACGTGACTGAGCGACTAAACAACAATTCCTTTTCAAAACTAGTATCTTGTATGACAAAACCCACTGAAAAATAAAAAAAAAAAAACTAGTATCTCATTTGTTCCTCAAATGGTCTTTTTCTCACTTAATAAATGAGAGATAACTGGGAGTCAGAGATATGACGTGACTTTTCCAAAGCCACCCATTAGGTCAGCAGCACAGGGAAGACGAGGCCAAGCCCAGGTGGTATCCGAGGCAGACACGACTGAGGAATGCCACCCCGCAAAGCGCGGGGGGCGGACCGAGGGGAGGGAAGTTGGGGCTTCTGCCCGAAGGGAAACCATGAAGGACGACAACTTTTGGAAGATGGAGGATTCTAAGCAAACCTTGGAAAAACCAGAACCCGTGAGCAACGCAGGGACGTCTGTTGGACAAGGAGACAGGAGAGAGCAGCTTCACACCATTTCCGTGGCCTGAGCGGGAGTCCCAGGAAAGTTGTCCACTATATCTGGGACATGAAGACACGTGAGAGGGGGCCCTGGGCCAGACTGGGGTGCAGGAGACTGACTGGGTGGTAGAAGCTGAGTCAGTTAAAAGTCCATTTCCCAAGGCCAAGAAAGTACTAAGTGTGGACCCATAATTACCCACCTGCCCACAGGACAGAGGATCCTGGTGGGGTATAGTCCATAGGGTCATAAAGAGCTGGACACAACGGAGGGACTTAGCATGCACGCACACACACACTATAGAACATGTGTCCGAGATCGCCACCACCTGGACTGAACAGCAGTCGGGGAGGAACCAGAGAAAGCTTTGGGTCCTGGTCTAACTTCAGACCCACCAAGAGGACCTTGGGCCTCGGCATTGGCTCCCTGGCTCCTATTTCCTCTCCACACATGCCTTCCAGGAGGCTAGGGACATCAAAGATGGGTATGACGTTCCTTCTCCTCCCCCTCTCTTCCCATCCTGTTCAGTGGGGTCCCCTGACAGCACTGAGCTCTGACCACCCCTTTACGAACTCCTCCTTAACCTCCTGACCAGTGTTGACACATCCCCAGGGCCAGGTCAGGGGGAGTCACACTTAGACTAGAAGGATGACTCCTGGCAGATGGTCCAGCCAATGATTCTGGGGTTTCAGATCCATAATTACCAGCTCCAGAATATACAAGACTGCCTGCTCCAGAACACACAAGACTGCCTACACTCTTCTAGACTGATCTCCTGCTTAACTAGCTGCAAAGGAACTCTTTCAGAGGGAAGATAAGGAGTCCCTCCTGGGTCTGGGGAGGCCGCCAGTTTTATGGTGAAGCAATTTCAAACTGTCTCCTTTTGCTTTCGAATGTACTTAATCAACACGAAAGGGATTCTGAGGGCTGGTGCTCCTACAGGTAGAAGGAACAGAGAAGAATAAGGCTCATAAATCATTTAGCATGCAATCCAAACAAGGGTGTGTCTTTTTTTCTTAAAGTAAAAGGCCAGGTCAAAGAAGTGGAGCTGTATAGGAAACCAAGACCACTGCAACTTGTCCCAAATGTAGAGTGTCCTCAGGTGGGGTTTATTTTATATTCATCTGTGATCTGACCCTCAATACTCTTTTACCAGCTTGAATCCCTCCCCCATTCTGGAGGCTGAAACCAGCAAAGGGGGTCAACACCGCAGAGAGACAGCTGATATAAACAGCTGCACCCCACCTCCCCTGCAGGCCAAATCAGGCACTGACAGTCTCTCCTCACCAGCTGACTCCACCCTGGGCAGCTGGGCCTGCGGTGGGAGCTCTGGGAGGAAGGGAGCAGGCCCAGGGGACCCAGGCAGCATTCTTCACGCCTCAACTCAAGTGTCACCTCCTCAGAGGGGCCGTCCTACCTCCGGCATAGAGCAATGCCTGCGTCCCAGCCACTCCACCCCATAGACCTGCTTTGTTTCCCCTGATGAGCAAATATTACTGATTTACATTATATTAGAAAGATATTTTAAAATTTTATTTTGGCCATGCCAAGTACCATGCAGAATGTTAGTTCCCCAACTGGGGGATCCAACCTGTGCCGCCTGCAGTGGGAGTGTGGAGCCCTAACCACTGGACCAGCAAAGAAGTCCCAAGATAGATGTTTACTGTTCATCTCCCCTAGCAGGATTTAAGTCTGAAGAGGGTAGAAAATTAATGTGTTTTGTTGACAGTTGAACTCTAGCACCTAGAACACTACTTGGCACATGGTAAGTACTCAATATATATTTGTTGAATGGATGGATGGATGGATGAATGTGTGGATGGGTGGGTGGGTGAATAGATAGGTAAGTAGATAGATTAAAAAAAAATAGTTTCTTTCCCTCATCCAGGGAACATTCCATATAGAGAAATTCTTATTTACTCCAGAGTAGGAAGGCAGTAGTCAAAAGCTGCAAGTCTGCTGTTGATTTCTAATTCTGACTGTCATTTTGATCCAGAATAAAATAAACCCGCTCTTCAGCTTCACTTTCTCCATCTGCAAAATAGGTATCCCTCCAATGCAAAGAAAAAGAAGAGTGGGAAATTAAAGAGAATTAACGCTTGATTGCAGCAATGAAATTAAAAGACGCTTTCTCCTTGGAAGGAAAGTTATGACCAAACTAGATAGCATGTTAAAAAGCAGAGACATTACTCTGCCAACAAAGGTCCGTCTAGTCAAGGCTATGGTTTTTCCAGTGATCATGTATGGATTGTGAGAGTTGGACTGTGAAGAAAGCTGAGTGCCAAAAAATTGATGCTTTTGAACTGTGGTGTTGGAGAAGACTCTTGAGAGTCCCTTGGACTGCAAGGAGATCCAACCAGTCCATCCTAAAGGAGATCAGTCCTGGGTGTTCATTGGAAGGACTGATGTTGAAGCTGAAACTCCAATACTTTGGCCACCTGATGCGAAGAGCTGACTCATTGGAAAAAACCTTGATGCTGGGAAAGATTGAGAGCAGGAGGAGAAGGGGATGACAGAGGATGAGATGGTTGGATGGCATCATCGACTTGATGGACATGGGTTTGGGTGGACTCTGGGAGTTGGTGATGTACAGGGAGGCCTGGTGTGCTGCGGTTCATGGGGTCGCAAAGAGTTGGACACTACTGAGTGATTGAACTGAACTGAACACTTACTGGAGCTTGCCTGGGGCCTCATTGGTAAAGAATCTGCCTGCCAATGCAGAAGACATCGGTTCGATCCCTGGATCAAAGGGAAGGTCCCCTGGAGAAGGAAATGGCAACCCACTCCAGTACTCTTGCCTGGAAAATCCCATGGACAGAGGAGCCTGGTAGGCTACAGTTCATGGGGTCGAAAAGAGTCAGACACGACTGAGCAACTAAACGCGCACATACACACACACACACACACACACAACGCTTACGGATGGTCTCCTGCCAATGCCTTGTGCTAGACACCTGACTGACAAAAGTCACCCCATTTAATCCTCAAAACCACCTGTGAGGTGATACTGTGATCATCTGATCCCAGATAAGGACACTGTCAGAAATATAAAGTAACTCACCCAAACTTGTACACTTAGGAAGTGACAGAAAGGGGATTCCAACCCAGGCCTGCCGATTTCCAAGCCATGTCTATATCACACACTGCAGAGTTTATCCATGACCCACGTGGAGGGTACATCCACCCAGAGAAAAATCCAGGCTATGCCCGGTAGAATTTGGAGATCCTGAACTTTGCCCTTTTCTAGAAGTCAGCATGGGAACTGAGGTGACCAACTTGGCCCAGTTTCCCTGAGACTTTCCAGGTTTCCACATGCAGGACTGCTATCCCAGTTCCAGAGCCTCAGCTCCAGGCCAACGGGAACAGCCAGCCTCCCTTGGTGGGAGGCAGCCACAGCTAGAGACCATGAAAACTCTGAACCCAAGAGCAGGGGGCTTCCTGGGAAGGACCATGGCCCCCATGTGCTCCCACTGCAGTGATGGGAGGGCCCAGCTATATCTGGTCCACCTGGCTGCATGTCCTCCAACACCTCACCTGCAACTGCTTCTAGCCCATGTTGGCACAGGGGAAGAACAGGAAACTGTGAGGGGTCCTGGCCCACCCCCCCCCCCATTGCCCCAAGTGCAGACTTTGGCCTCAGAACAAGAACAGCGTGGGCTCCTTCCCTAAAAGATTGCAAGCACTGGGACGAGATGACCTGCTGAATGCAAGGAGGGCAGATTCCTGGAATTCCAGCCAAGGAACCGGGCAGTAAGAACAGAATTTAGGACAGTCCAGAAGTTCACAAGAAGCATGTGGCAGGGCCCCTGGGGTGGAGGGTCCTGGCTTCCCAGACCACAGGCACGAACTCGAGGGTGAGGTCTCGTCTGCGAGATGCTCTTTCAGTACAAGAGACCACCCCTCTGCTCCCCGGCCAAGCTTTAGTGGAAACTTTACTGCATGTTTTCATTCTCCTGCCTCCAGAGAGGTCCATCCCCCAGCCTCCCGTCTCCACCTGGCTTCCCCTCCATCCAGAGTAGAAGCAGGTCACTCCTTCTCCTGGGGCCAGGGCTACAATAAGAACAGGACAGGCAGGAAGATCACAGGAGGCCAAGGGCAGGTGAGGGTAGGAGTGAAGAAAGATGCTGGAGCAAGTGTAGGGTTGCACAGAACACACTCCTTCAAGAGTAATCTGTTCAGGGCCTCAGGAGAGGGGCCCTCCACCCCTCTATTCATTTGTTCTTTCAGAACAAAGGTGGCTCTGACCTGCATCTTCTAGGCCAAAGCAGTGTGGCCCGCAACCCGCTCATCACCTCGCCCATCCTCCAGCCAGTCCAGTTCATCCCTGTGCTCACGGGCACCTTACTTCACAAATGCCTGAGTTTTTCAGCAGGGCATTTTCAGTGTCCGCCAGCTCTGGGTCTCTGAGTTTGCCTAACAGCCTCCCTTTCTTCTCAGCATATATCTTTAGCTCCCCTTTCCTTTCCTCCCCTCTCAAAAGCAGACCCCACTTCCTCCTTCCTAAGGCCAACCTCACCTGGGCTCTGACCCTCCATCCCATGGTTCCCATCTCTTGTGAGTGTGTGTGTATTCATGTCTACGGTCTCTCCCTCTGCTCAGGCCATGCCCCTGAACCTGTGTGCATACAGAGTCTCCCAGACCCAGCTGTCATGTGACAGGCATGTGTGTGTTAGTCGTGTCCGACTCTTTGAGGCCCCATGGACTGTAGGCCGCCAGGCTCCTCTGTCCATGGGATTCTCCAGGCAAGAATACAGGGGTGGGTTGCCATTCCCTTCTCCAGGGGACATTTCCAACCCAGGAATTGAATCTGAGTCTCCTGCATTCCAGGCGAATTCTTTACTGTCTGAGCCATCAGGGAAGCCCCGTTATAGGGATGGAGCCCCGCAGACCCATCGCCATCACAGATATGAAAGCATAGTGGGAAAAATGCTAGCCCAGAAGGCAGGACTCCACCCAAGACATATATTGGCCCCCTTGTCCCCAGAGACTCCATTTCTTCATCTGCAACATGGGTGCAATGTCCCCTGCCTGACTCCCCATCCAAGGTCCTCTAGCAAAGCCAGGCTGACAGCTGGCCATGCCCCGAACGCACTGGCTCCCCTGGCTTCCTCACCCCCATTCACGACTCTCCTCCCTCTGTACCCTCTTCCCTGGTGATCTCATTCGCTTTCATGATTTTGACCACCATGCATGGCTCATGGTTTCCACACCTCTATTGCAGTCGCATCCTCTAGTGTGCATCCAACTTCCTGATAGACAACGTCTCCAACTAAGTGTCCCACAGATGCTGGAACTCAAAATGCTTCCTTTTTTGAAAAAAAGAATGGAGAAAGAAGGGAGGGAAGAATCTGCAGAAGGAGGGAGGAAGAAAGGGAGGGATGGAGGGAAAAAAAGGAGAGAGAGAAGAAGGGAGGGAGAGAAGAAAGGAGGGAATACTCCCAGCCCAGAAGACCCTTTGCTCCTCCTGGATCTCCTGGCACAGTTGCTGGAAGCACCTTTCACCCAGTGGTGGTGTTGTTCAGCCACTCGGTCATATCCGACTCTTTGCGACCCCATGGACTACAGCACTCCAGCCTTCCCTGTCCTTCACTATCTCCCAGAGTTTGCTCAAATTCATGTCCACTGAGTTGGTGATGCTATCTAACCATCTTATCCACCCAGAATGTAAAGTGAAAACTCAGAAGCCTCCTTGGAGCCCTCCCTTCCTCTTATTCTCACAAAGCTCTGGGGTCTGGCCCCCACCCTTTAGCCACAGCGCCCCTGTCTCCATCCAGCCCTCATCACTGCACGCCTGGAGTGCTACGATAAGTTTCTAACTGGCTTCCTTACATCTAGTCTTGCCCACATTGATCCAGTCTTCTCAGGATGGCTAGTATGATCTTTCTAAAACACAAATCTGCCCGAGGCACTTGCCAGCCTAAAATCCCTTAATGCCAATGATGGCTACAACTTACTGAGTATTGTCTTTGTTCCAAGACTGCTCTCTTAGCACTCTGTGGTGACTGACCCACTCAGTCCTCATGAGAGCTCAAGGCAGTCAGTACTATTTTTACACCCTTTTTACAGATTAGGAAATTGAGGCACAAAGAGAGGATCGTTTGGCCAAGGTCACACAGATGAGGAGACAGAGCTGGGCCTGTTTCTCCAATGCTATTTCATGCTGCTCCCTCAAGGGTTCCCCACGGGCTAGATGAAAACCCAAGCTCCTTAGCTGGCATTTGAGGCTCTACAGGACAATGGAGACTTCTTCCTGCCCAGGAAATCCTGAGATGCTCACCTGGTGCACCCTCAGTGGGCTGGTTTTATTTATCTGAGCTTTCGTGCACATGACATCTTGGCTTGATTCTCCCCCTCTCGCATTTGGCCACATTTGGACAAACTTCCCCTGGGGTCAGCTTACATGTCACAAGGAATGAATCCCTCCAGTCTCCCCGATGGCCATCAGCCTGAGCCAGGCGTTCCTCCTTGGTGCTCCAAGCCCCCCACCCCACCCTTGAACTTCCCTCCACAGCTCTCCCCTGGATTGTGGACTCCTCAGGGGTGAGCACTAGGTCTTATTCCCCAAGTCTCTGCAGGGCAGCACGGTGCCTGGAACGTAGTAGCAGATGCCCCATAAGTATTTGCTGAGATGAACTCAACTCTGCCTTCCTCAGCTTACCCCATCCCACGCCAGTCATTCCAGATCACCTCGGCGCACAGCTATTTCCTTGTCCCAGAATTCCCTCAACTCAGAGAATCTGTGCCACTCACTCGGTAATTAATCCATCCTGTCCCATCTCGTGACACCTCCTGCACTGTCATCTTCATTATTATTTAACTCCTACACTGTTACTTTTCTTCTCATGAACCGCCTCCCCAGTTAGAGGATAAACTTGGAGATGGAAGTTAGGGGCTAGATTTCATTTCCTAAATGCTTACTGGTGGCACACCAGTAAAGAATCCGCCTGCAATTTTGAGACCCAGGCTCGAGCGCTGGGTTAGAAAGATCCCCTGAAGAAGGAATTGCAACCCCCTCCAGTCTTCTTGCCTAGAGAATCCCATGGACAGAGGAGCCTGGTGGGATAACAATCCATGGAGTTACCAAGACTCGGACATGACTGAGGGGCTAAACAACAAATGCCTTGTACATGTTCAGTGCTCAGTAAATGCGTGGTGATGTAACTAAATGTAGCCTGAGGAAGCCGAGGCTGGGCTGTAGGGCAATGAGAGAAGAGGGGAAGAGACCCTGACTCTAAAGTAAGGGCTGCCTCAAGGGGCCAAAAATCGAGGGCTCAAAGGGGCATTTGCTCATCCTCATCCCAAGCAAGAGAGCCAGCTGCTGGCTTTGAAATCGACTTTTAATTGAATGTAATAAAACACTGAATTAAAATTTTAGATTGAGCATCAGGAGTCACAGTGTATGCATAAAAGCCAAAAATATCAGTCTCTGCCATCCGTCAAGAAGCAGCCAATCTGGCCTGCTGGACCCCAAAGCCCAGTCCCCCTCAGTTGAGCTAAGAAGCATGCAAAGCTCCTGCGGGCCAAGTGGTAAAGGGGAGCGCCCACCTGGAGCCTCGTGATTCCAGGCCTTCGACAAGGGCTCACCCCTCCCCTTCCTCTCCGGAAGCAACTCCGTGCCCAGGAACACAATTTCATTAAAAATAAAAATTATCCAGCCCACTACTGCCAGGCAGAATGGATACAAAAATAAATGCCAAGAACTCAGGCATCGAAAACCATTCATGATTAAAATATGTACTGAATATCTTCTAACTCACTCCTTTCTAGGAGCTACATGTAACGAACACATAACGGGCACAAACTCTGTGCCAGGCCCTGCCCGCTGAGTCTTGGGAATAGAGTCACCCGCAGGACAAGCCCCATCCTTCCAAGAGTAAACACCTGGTGTGTACAAAGAAAGAGGGGGCACGGTCCTCGTCCTCTGAGAGTGAGCAGTCTAGCTCTGGAGTCAGGGCCTTTGTGTGTGGGTGTGGAGTATTCTCAAGGCTGCCATTAGTCCACACGATAGCCAGTGGCATCAGAGAGCCTGTGCCAAGGACAGTTGGTCCCGGAGCTCAGAGAGGGGTAGGATGACCCGGAGAAGAGGCAGCCTCAGCCAGGTTTGTGACCTGAGGAAGAATGTCTCAATGTGTTATAGAAAAGGCATTAGCAGAGCTGGGAGAAGGACAATGCGAGCCTGAAAGGGGAGTTGAAAGTGTTAGTCATTAAGTCATGTCCAACTGCTTTCGAACCTGTGAACTGTTGCCCACCAAGGTTCCTCTGTCCATGGCATTTCCCAGGCAAGAATACTGGAGTGGTAGCCATTCCCTTCTCCAGGGCATCTTCCCGACCCAAGGATCAGACCCGGTTCTCCCAAATTGCAAACAGATTCTTTACATCTGAGCCACCAGAGGAGCCCCATAAAATCTCATCCCACCTTTAAGGCAAACCTCTGGGGGCTGCAAAGTAAGGCCAGGAGTGGGGTTTGGACTGGGGTCAACTGACATTCTAAATAGAAACCATGTGGCAGGGTGAGGCCCAGGAAAGAAAGGTGACGGCCTTGAAGACAGTCACTGGGAGGGGAGGTTTGGAACTGGGTGGTCAACCATTTAGGGAACTTTCATTGACAAAACTGGGAAATTCCCAGGGAAACGGGTAAGTGGTCCTGCTTTGACAGGAATAGAGCAGTCATTCAAGCCACAGGCCAGCAACTTTTCACTTCATGAACACAGCGCTGCCAAATCCACCAGCCCCTAACTGTTCACTATTCACCCTCACCATGGGTGTGGCCCACAGACCAGCAGCACCAGCATCACCTGGGAGCTGGTTCAAAAGGCGGGATCTCGGCCCAACCCAGACCTACGGCCTCAGAAGCTGCGTTTGGCTTCCTTGGTGGCTCAGTGGTAAAGAATCTGCCTACCAATGCAGGAGACACAAGTTTGATCCCTGAGTCAGGAAGGTCCCCTAGAGAAGGAAACAGCAACCCACTCCAGTATTTTTGCCTGGGAAATCCCATTGACAGAGGAGCCTGGTGGGCTACAGTTCCTGGCGTTGCAATAAGAAGGACACAACTGAGAATCTGCATTTTACCAAGACACCCATGTGACTCATTTGTACAATAATGCTTGGAAAACGTGTTCCTGGTGGCCCTTTCTCCCCAGACATCCAACTCCTAGCCATCTTGGCTGCATCCTGAGGACCAAAACCAGAGCCCTGACAGCCCCACCCATGATCCTGCCATGGACTAAACCTCCTCTGCTTAGAAAACAGGAGGCCGTGGCTTCTTCCCCATGCAGCTCATCATGGGGATCCTCTCCAGCTTCAGAGTCTCTAAGAGTCAAGCAACTTCGAAAATGAGATTTACTCTCCAGGGTCTGACCTCACTCCCCGCCAACCTCCACTGTATGGATCTCTGGTAAAAAGCAGTTCCAGGAGCTGCAAAGAGCAGCATTGATTTTTTCCCCCCTGAACCTACGACCCGCCCTCCAGACAGAGGAACCCAAGAGGTTTGTACTTCTCCCTACAAGGGAAGCGGAGGCCAAGGTAGAGTGTTGGTCAGGGAACATGAAGCTTGGGATGAAAAGGGCTGACGCCAGATTGCCCTGGAAATGCCATAGAAATTCTGGAGTTCTGAGTTTTAGTCCCTGCTTCAGGGGTCGGGCAAGCGGACACACACTCCCATCAGCCACACAATGCATTAAGTGGATCAGTTTGCTGATGCAGGTCACGCATGGCTTCAAGCATCGTGTTGGTGTGCTAACGAAAGACCACCCCACCCAGGGTTTCACTAGCCTGACTGTGCTCCCAGAAAGGCCAACAGGGAGGATATTAGGGTTTGTGGCTTGAAACCACAGGTTGGGGGAAAGAATGCCCTCATCAGGGGATGGGAGTGGGCGGGAGAGAAAACCAAGGCCTTGCAGTCCTGTCTCCATGAACATTTTAGATGCTGTCTTCCCGCCCAGCCTTTGGTGTCTCCTTATTTTCCTGAAGGGCCAAGGAAGCAGGAAGGCTGGGAAGGAAGCAGGGGCCTGGCCCTCGCTGAGGTGGCAGCACCCTGGCTAGATATCAGGCCTGGTGAGACAAGAAAAATATTGATAATTAGAGGCCAGATGTCAGGTCCCCTGGACCCTCTGTTTTGGGGTTTTTGTGCAGGGCGTGTCCACCAGGCCTAGACTCATCCAGTTCCCAGAACTAGAGTCTTTCCTCTAAGACTTGAGATGAAGCAAACAAGAAGGAAACTTTACCACAGTGAAATTCCATCATGAGGGTCATATATTTAGGGACCACAAATGTTTCACCTCATCAGAAAAGGTTTTTTTGAATTCCAAAAAAAGAAAAAAAAATTCACCAGGCAGCCGGGGGCAGGCAGTGAGAGAATAGTGAGTGCTACCACTAAGGTCTGATGCAACCAAATAAATAGATTTTTAAAAAGGCCACTCTGCTCCCAAACCAGGACCACTCCCCCCAGTGCACCTGCCGAGTACCCCCTGCCCCTGGGGGCAGGTACTTCTCCACCTGGCAATACAGTCTCCTCAGCCGTGGAGGGTGTAGGGACATGTAGGGTTTGAGGGGAGAGGCAAGGATCGGGAAATGGAGTCCAGAGACAAATAGGCACGTCCACTCTCTCCCCTTCCACACCCCCCCTCACCAGCATTTGACATTTCCCCAGGACCCAGAGAGACCAGGGCTAATGCCCCTGGAGGCATGGGGGAGGGGGAGTCACAGCTGCAGCCCCACAGGCCCCCAGCATGTCTGGGGTGAGACGGGGCACTCTCTTGGGGATGCCATTCAAGCCCTGTCTTTTGGGGGAAAAAAGCCAAAGAAAAACATGTATTTATAACATGAACTTCCCTCCG
Organism: Muntiacus reevesi; assembly: GCF_963930625.1. NCBI lineage: Eukaryota > Metazoa > Chordata > Mammalia > Artiodactyla > Cervidae > Muntiacus > Muntiacus reevesi. The sequence goes on along the minus strand of NC_089253.1, from coordinate 27,697,201 downwards.
CTCCTTCCCCTCAGCTAACTGATTAATTAAATGAATACAAAGGCCGTCTTGTTGGGAGCCCCAGCCGCACGGACCCTCTGTGTTTTCTTTAAGCCAGCCTAGCAAACAGGAAACAAAAGGCTTAATTCTGTCTGGTTTCATGAAGGGGGCTGTATGTCACAGCCAGAGGCTGGGGCTCTGCCAGACCCCGCGGAGCAGCCGCAAGGCAGCTCGCGACCCCCAGCCCCCTGGCCGAGCCCACCGCCCCTCAGACACCTCTCTTCCCCAAACCGGAGCTGATGCCAGGGTAGCCGGGCTCTAGGGGGAAATGAGTGCACGCAGGAGAGAAACGAAAAAGAGAGCTGGGAGGGTCCACGAGAAGGCTCTGGGAGAAAACCTTCAAGGGAGTGGAGGAATTGGATCCACGGGGTCATTCACAATGGGAGAGTGGGAGAGTGTGCTGAAGCTGGGGCTTTCCTGACAAGTGAGATGAAAAATGACCATTTTCTAGCTATCTCACTTCCTACTCCAGAGCCTCGCAAACAGTCTTCAGCTTGGCTGCACACAGGTGTCCCGGCCTCCCTCCCACAGGTGGAAACCGCTCGGAGAGGGACCAAGATGGGTAGTTCCAGCACAGCACGCCTCCCGGAGCCGCCTTCTCCCCAAGGCTTTGCCCTCTCTTCTGCGGCCAGACCTTGCGGACACTTTCCGTGTTTTCTGGGAGTCACCAGAACTTTGAATGGGGAGGAGGTAGGCTGCTTTTCCTCCTCAAAGGAGAAAAGCAATATTTGGGAAGGATCAGAGCTGCACTGCTGTAGTTCCAGCTTCCCAGGTGGCGCTAGTGGTAAGGAATCCGCCTGCCAGTGCAGGAGACGTAAGAATCGTAGGTTCGATCCCTGGGTCGGGAAGGTCCCCTGGAGAAGGAAATGGCAACCCACTCCAGTGTTCTTGCCTAGAGAATCCCATGGACAGAGGCGCCTGGGGGAGTACCGTCCATAGCGTCGCAAAGAGTCGGACACGGAACGACTGAGCACGCACACTGTAGTTCCAAAGGGTTCCAGAAGCCTGTTCTCAAAAGTTCACGGGACCAAAGTTCACGGGACCAAAGGGCATGGCCCCAGCGCACCTCCTCATCTCTCAGCCCTAACCCAGAAGCGACAAAGAAGACACCACTTCCTCCTCGAGGGAGTTGCAGGACACAATCGATAGCAATTCAGCCCCAACCTAACCTCCCAGCTCAGAAAGCGCTTCTGGAACCAAAGGCCTGGGAGACCTGGGAGAAGGAAAGAGAATGAGGCAGTGGTCTGAGAATGTCGTGGTGGTCTGGATCTCGGCCAGTGGTCTGCGCTCAGGAACCTGGTCGAACCTTCTACTTTAGGGCCTCTCAAATCACTCGGCTCTGTGACCTTTATAGAATCTCTGGGTGTGCCGGTGTTCTAGGCTCTAAGAAGACAACAGTGTATAAAACATACAAACCCCTGCTCATGTGGAGCACACATCCCTTTGGAAGAGAGAGCAAGAAAGCAAATGCCCCACCTGGCCCTCCATTCACTCATTTGCTCAACAGTTGCTTATTCACGGCTCTGGGATGCCTGTGGTGATCAACCCAGATGCTCTCCTTGACCTCCTGGAGCCTGTCTAAGGGGCAAGTCAGGCCACACACATAAAGACTCAACTGCAAATGGCCTGAATGAAGAAGAGACTCGGGGTAGGGAAGATGGCTCTGGCTTCCATGTAGAGGAGGGATCGGGGCACAAGGATGAATGGGAAGCCAGTTGGAGGCACTGCAGTGACCAGGCTGACAGCAGAGATCTGGCCGAGGGCATGGTGTGGGAAGTGCAGAGCCATGGTCGGGCCAAGACTTACATTAGACCCTAAGTCAAACGGACAGGATTGGCTACGTGGAAATGGGGGAAAGCGCAAAGTCTAGGGTGAGCCCTGGTTTTCAGTTCAAGCAACCTGGTGAATCCTCCTGCTGTTCCCTGGGGTGGGGCAGGCTGACTCCAATTCTTGGAAGAGAATCTCTGCTCATCACTTTGTCCTGTGACTAATGACTGCGACCGGGAGAGCAAAATGCCTTGATAGCGGGGACCTTTGGCCTCACCTCAGTTACACCTGCGAGGCAGGGAGGCCGGTGGCCAGGACCCGGCACTGTGCCTTGAATGGAACACCAGCTGCGTTCCTCGGGTACTGCTCTCAGAGCACATCAGTGTCGCTGCTGTGTAGACGGGGGGCCTGAGCCACCTGCTGTGGGTACCAGGGGTCCGGGTTCCCTCTGTGAGTGGACACGGCCTGCATCTTAGCTGGTCCACAGAGCAGCGTGGAGAGACCAGGGAGCCCCAAATGGCTTCATCTGGGACAGTGAGATGCATCACACTGTTTTCTTTTGCACTGACTGACTTCACCTCCTGGTTTGTTTTTTCTCGGATGGATAATAAATTTAATTTGTAGTGAATGAATGTGAGAGAGTGGCAGGGGCACCTGGACCTGAAGGACAGCGAGAACAAAAGAGGGCTTTGCAGCGAGGAGAAGCGGGTACCCAGGCAAGGAGGAAGCAACCCGCATCCCACTCCAGCCAAGTTCCTCGGCCTCTTCAGAGTAGACAGGGGCCTGGGTGGGTGCCCCGGGCCAGAGGAGCAGAGGCTGGTCAGCTGAAACATCAGTCAGGTACCACCTGGGGGTGGGCTGAGGGCAGCGGGGTGGGGACTCTGCCAACCACCAATGAGAAGGAGAAAGGCAGGAAAGGAGGGCGAGGAAGAGACAGGGGAAGAGCCAGGTGGGGAGCAGGGCCAGCCAAGGAGCAGAGAGGGGAGGTAGGTGGCCGGGCGGGTGGGGTGGGGGAATGTTTGTCTGAAGAGTCTGGAGGTGAGATCTGCAGGGTTAGGGTGCAAGGCCGCTGGCTGTCACAGGTCAAAGGGACTCAAAGGAAGAGGAGACAGAAACAAACCTACCCTGGTGAATGTGCCCGAGTTTACCTGGGCCCAAGTCAAGTTGACCTTGGCACTCATATCACCAGGCAACGATGGGCAGGAATGAGCGTGTTGAAGTAGACCCCAAAGCAAGTTTTGAAGGGAGGACTGGCCCCCTCCCCTGCTGCCCCCCACCCTTCTTATCTCTCAGGGAAGGCACCACCAGGGAAACCAAGATGGAAAGGCTGGTCCATGGCGTGTGTTACCTGTTCCCCATCACCCCTTTGTCTTTCTGCATTTTCCATCCAAAAAGCTGACAGAAGCAAGGATTCCAGACAGAATTCTTTGTCCCCTTGGGAGGGAAGCCTGCTATAGAAGTGATGTTGGAACATCTGGCCTCCTCCGAATGAGACCTCCACACTAAACTCCAACACAATTTATCTCTCTTTGGTCAGTAGGCTTGAGAGCCCCCAGCAAGTACCAGGAAGATGGCCCTCCAGGCCGTAGCCTCAGCACAGGTTGGCAGACACAGCCAGGATGCCCAATCCTCCCAAGCTTCTTGCTGTTCAGTCACTTAGTCAAGTTTGATTCTCTTTGCAATCCCATGGACTGCAGCATGCCAGGCTTCCGTGTCCATCACCAACTCCTAGAGTTTGCTCAAATTCATGTACGTGAGTGCGAGTCGGTGATGCCATCCAACCACTCATCCTCCGTTGTCCCCTCCTCCTCCTGCCTTCAATCCTTCCCAGCATCAGGGTCTTTTCCAATGAGTCAGCTCTTTGCATCAGGTGGCCAAAGTATTAGAGCTTCAGCTTCAACACCAGTATTTCCAATGAATATTCAGGATTGATTTTCTCTAGGATTGACTGGTTTAATCTCCTTGCTGTCCAAGGGACTCTCGTGAGTCTTCTCCAACACCACAGTTTGAAAGCATCAAGCCTTCTTTATGGTCCAGCTCTCACATCTGTATGTGACTACTAGAAAAACCATAGTCTTGACTAGACCTTGAGGTCCAGACAAAGAATCAACTGCCTCCCAGAGGGCCCTCCACTGGCCTGCAAGCCAGGATTATGCTTCTAATGTGTCACGTGGGGAGGTAACAGCCAGGTTTCCTGGGATCCTTCAAGCTGCAACCCACAGCTGTGGTGTGATCCCCAGAGACAGCCGCAGGCATCTGTGTGCAGGGCAGTGTAAGCAGCGGTGGAGATGACCCAGCCAGAGGTCACCGTGATCCTTTTCCATGAATCTCGCCATCTCAGTGCACAGAGAGCTTCTGCGAACCCAACTCCAATCCCCCTACTGACCCCAATTCTACAGCAACCCGGAGGGACCTCTGGGGATGTGCAATCCTTTTTGACGACTCTCAGCTCACCCCTGCTGCAGCTGCTGCGTCGGAACCTCGGCCTGGGTCTCTTTCTTCCCTGCCAGGACCCATAGCAGGACTCTGAGGCACAGTTATTTATTACTAACAAGTCCCCAGTGGGAGAAGTCTCCCTGTCTGAGGCCTCAACGGAAACTGGAGGGAAGCCGAGGAGCCTCGGGTAAGGCCTGGGCAGGACCTCTTTCTCAGGTGGGTGTGGAGCAGAAGAGATTTCGCTGGGGCCCTGGTCAAATAGGGGTTCAGAAAAAGAGACCCAGGGGCGGAGACAGTCACAGGACACCAGGAGCAACCTCTGAGCTGTGCTCACTGCCCACCCCAGAGGCTGGGCAGTAAATAAATGAGTCTGAAGGTCAGAGTGGCTGGGCCTGAGAAATTGCATCCTCCTCTCATCCCAGATACAACGAATTACACAGTGTCCGGGGTCTCCCCAAGTGCCATCCGCCCTCTCCAACCACACAGGCCTCTGCCCCCTCAGAGACGCGGGGGCCCGGCCGGGGCTGGCTTCTACAGTAGCTCCATCCAGCAGAGCTTCCTGTAGGGATGGACATGAGGCGACTGAACTCTTGAAACATGGTCAGTGAGATTGAAGAACTGAGTTTTTCACGTGATCTCATTTTAATTCACTGAAATGTTTTACAATTTTTATTTATTTATTTATTTGGCTTGTGGGATCTCAGTTCTGCCACCAGGGATTGAGCCCAGGCCCAGAGCAGTGAAAGTGCTGAGTTCTAACCACTGACTGTCAGGGAATTCCCTTAATTTGTTTAAATAGCCACACCGTGGTGGCTACCATATTCTTACCACACAGGGTAAAAGCCAGTGGTCTCAGGGAAGAACCTGCTCCATGCCTTCCCAGCACTGACACAAGGCCTCCTCTCTAAGTGATGAAGCACAGGGGCCCTGCCTGGGGAGGCATGTTGTCAAGATGCTTCAGTCGTGTCTGACTCTGTGGACCACAGCCCGCCAGGTTCCTCTGTCCATGGGATTCTCCAGGCAAGAGTCTTGGAGTGGGTAGCCATTCCCTTCTCCAGAGGATCCTCCTGAACCAGGGATGGATCCCACATCTCTTGTGTCTCCTGCATTGGCAGGCCAGTTCTTTACCTCTAGTCCGGGGGAGGAGGCATGCTTTATCCTCATAGTCTCAGGGCCACTTCCTTCCGGGAGCCTTTGAAAGCAAGCAGCAGCTCTATACTTAGAATCATGGAAAATTAACTTGGATGAGACCTTGGCCATGACCAGATCCAACTCCTCTGCTCTATTGATGTGGGAATCCAGGCCCAGAGAGGTGAGGCAGCTGGCCAAGGTCACAGAGGAAACTGTAGCAGGGCCATCAGAAGCCAGGCTTGACGTCACTGCTCTACGACCCCCTCCCTCCCTGGACCGCCTCCAAACTCCAGTGCACCCTCCCTGACTGCCACGCTTACACCCCCGTACAGACTGGAACTTCTCAGTGGGAGAAATACACAACACTCCATGAAGGTGCTGGGGAGACCCCCTGGGTCTGGCGATAGGCTCAGAAGATAGACTTGACGGAAGCATCTCCTGGGCTCGGGCCCTGCTCAGGCTGTCCTGAGTCACCATTGCTCAGGGGATGCCTAGCCCAGCCCCTGACACGCAGTCAGCACTCAGCAACATGAGGGAATGAGATGGAAAAAAAATGAACAAACTCAGGGCCAAGTTTGGGACACAGCCGGGGAAGATGACCTGTGACCCTCCTGTTGGCTCAGAGTCTGAGAGGAAACCCCACCCACACTGTTTCCAGGTACAAGCTTTGAAATGGGGAAGTGTCCCCTTCAAGGAATTCTGGCCTGATTCACATGTCCAATATGCAGAGACAGAGCCTCTCAGGACATCTGTCTCCAGCTTCCCAAGCAGACCCAGCAGTGGCAGAGCGCAGACGCCCTCAGTCAGGACAGAGGCCCTAAACCGAGTGCTGGTAACCTGGAGACCCTGAATCCTAGCGATCCCTCTGGGGTACTGTCAACACATTTTGCATGTGTGTGCACGTGTGTGTGTGTGTGTGTACGTATGTATATGTGTGTGTATGTTTTTCTTGGGCTAGAATCCATCATTCTACTACACTCCCCAAGAGGCCATGACACCCAAAATCATATTTGGAGGTTGGAGAAATGATCAGGCATTGCTCACAGAACTCCTCTCCCAGATGTTTGCACAGGGCCTCAGAGTCAGCGCCTTAAAAAGAGAACCTTGTCCCACAAGAACCTCACTCTTTTCATGACTAGGATGTCACTCCCTCAACTCTTCAGGCCAGAGATTCCACCCCAGGGTGGTCTCCCAGTACCTGGTCAATCACCAGATTCTACTGATTCTTCAACAGAGCTCTCAAGTCCATCCTCTCGCCCATTCCTCCCACCCTAACCTGGACAGTGCCCCCTCTCCCATCACTGCCCAACTCCTGCCAAGTTCATCCCCTTGTTCCTGCCCCTCAGGTCTCCCAGCACAAACCATCCATATCGTCTTAAAAACTTCAGTTTTATGATATTACTCATCTGCTCACAGTGTTAAGAACTGAGGATGGGAAAACCATGTGTCTTGAATCCGTATCTTAAGCCAGTCAGCAAAATGATGGAGGGTGTAACACAAAGACCTTATGCTTGGGAGTCAGACCAATCCTGGTTCAAATTCTAGTTCTGTCTCTTCCAAGTTATGTGTTCTGAGCAAGTTATTCAACCTCTCTGAATATCAGTTTTTACACCTATATGCATGCTAAGTCACTTCAGTCATGTCTGACTCTCTTGACTCCATGGACCCTCAGACTTCTCTGTCCATGGGATTCTCCAGCAAGAATACTGGAGTGGGTTGCCATGTCTTTCTCCAGGGGATCTTGCTGACCCAGGGATCAACCCTGCTTCTGTTATATCTCTTGCATTGGCAGGCCAGTTCTTTACCACTAGCACCACCTGGGAAGCCCTTTTACACTTATAAAATGGAGTAATAATAAATTCCTTCCTTAAAGAAGCAATATTTCTTGTGTAGTGGTTAAGAACTCAGAAACTAGACTCCTCAGGTGCCAATCCTGTCTTCCCAAATGCCTAGCTGTGTGACCTTGGGCAAGTTCCTCAACTTCTCTGTGCCTCGGTTTAATTATCTATAATATCAGAGGATAATAATAGTACCTACCTCATAGAAGTGCTGTGAGGACTGAGTTCATATGGAGAGCTCAGATGAGGGCCTGGTGCATAGTAAGTGCCTCATGCCCTTTAGTTATTATTACTGGTAGGATTTGTGGTGATAATGAAATTAGGAGCATACAAAGCACTTTGCCCACTGCCAGCCAAATCGTCAATGCCCAATAGGTGACGGCATCTTTCCCTTCACTAAAATATGCTGAATGAGCCCTTTTTAAACTCATGGAGTTCACATCAGTGGCAAAATGTCCAAAGGTGAGCACTCCAGCAGAAGCAGTTAGAGAAGGAATGAGGCTTAGAGGGACCCTTAAGGAAGGGTGGGATTCGGGGGACTCACCTACACCCCCAAGGAAGGGCTGAACGTCCCCCTCTATCAGCCAGTGTAATAGTGTGATCCCACCTCGGGTTGGGAGGAGCAAGAGGGCCGAGGCCCCCACAGTGCAGTGAGGGCCCCCCTGTGGGGACACGGGGGACCGGGGTACAAACCTCCTTCTTCTAGACTCCCAAGACTACTGGACAGCAGCCTCCCGGGGAGACTGCTAGAAAAGCCGCCTGTGTCATCTCCTGATGAGAAGCGTTAGCAAAGGCCAGGAGAGGATTACTGCTCCCGAGAAAGGCTAGGGTGGGGGCAGGCCTGGAGGTGGGGAAGGGGGTGCCTAGGAGCTCTTCCCCAGGGTTCAGAGGATCCTGGTGGGAAGGGAGGAGCCAAGCTCCCAGGGTTCCCACGGCCTGCCCCGCATGACAGAGCAGAGCTTGGTGAGGCCCAGCCAGATGCACCACCCCTGGACTTGGGAAAACCCTGAGGCATCACGTTGAGCCTGACCGTGCCCCCTTCTCTGGGGCCCTGCCCACAGTTCCGAGCTTGGAACAGCAACCAACCAGCGCTGGGATGTTTGTTGCCTAAGCTTGGGACGGGCTCTCACAGCCATCATTCTCCCTGATACAACACCCCAGTGAGAGACCTCTAATTGTACGCCCATCCTGCAGATGAGGACACTGAGGCTTAGAAGGTTCCACCTGGAACATGCTTCTTTCCAGCCTGAAATCCTGGTCTCCAGCGGCTCTGACCTTCCCGCTCGCTGCATCCCACAGCAGCAGAAAGGACCCTGGACCAGAGTCGCACGGTGAATTCCTGCCATTCACCAGTTTCTGTTCCCAGGCCAGTGTCCCTCTCCGTCTCCACCCCGGGGCCCCCTCCCCGGGTTTGAGGAGGGAGTGGGCGGGAGGCCGGGTTAACTCGGGCACAGGACAAAGCTGCCAAGCCTCTCTCGTAACCAGGAAGAACTGACTGTACATTATGCACACATTTGTAAGTTATGAGCATCCCGGAGAGAGAAAGAGGCACATAAATTAAAATGGCCAACTTGTATGCACACATGCACGCTGGCACGGGCAGAAGGCTGGCTTTAAATGGTAAAAATTAGCAGCTTGAAACAGTAAAAAAAACCTCAACTTTGCCTCAGAAAGATGCAGGGCAACTTCACAGAGTTTTATGTGGCCCATAAATTAGAGCTGAGAAAGGGTCTCTGCAGACTCCTTGGGACAGACGGGGCTTTCCGCCGTGCAGATAGGCGGCGTGGCAGCATTACAAATGTCCCGAGCAGTTTATATACAACAGCACAGCGTGAGTTTGCTGGGGGATATTGGAGCTGGTAATTGCTATTCTAAAACTGGCCTTGTAAGCTTGAAGAAATGTTTTGAGGGTGGGGAGAGAGCCAATTTAAGAGCTTTATAAAGCCGTAAATGCCTTCCGAGCAAACCAAACATAATCTGTCTGGGGAGACAGGTCGTCCCTCGAACCCAATGGCAGACCCCGCAGGGCCGCACGGGGGGGTTACCCTGCAGGCCCCACCGCAGCAAGTGGATCACCTGTACGGAGACAGGGGACTGTCCCAGATGACCCCGGAGCTTCTAAGTCTCCCCTGGGGCAGGCTACCCTCAGGGTACCTCAGGATAAGCTTCCCATCCAAAACCCCACTCAGCTACTTTCTCTGCCAGCCAGTGCTGTTTCCTTCACCACCAGCACCTGCCCCTGCGCCTCCACACCCCCCACACACAAACAGGACCAGCTGGGCCTGCTTCTTACGTGCTGACCAAGTGTTCCACTTCCTGCGACCCGCAGAAAAAGGGAGGGGCTGGAGATCCTAGCGACAGGGCAGGGAGTCCTCCAACTTGGCCTCGGTTCCACCCAGAAAGAGGGGCTTTGTAAGAATTAAGTTAGGAAATGGACATAAAGCACCTGCCACATGGCACTCAATAAAGCATAGCTATTATTACTTTATGGTTGCTGTTACTTAGGGGAAGAGCGTGTGCTCTGGGTAAGAGGCGCCCTCAGGCTCCCGTTTCAGGTCTCAGGTCGTCATTGAAGAGACCCCAGGCATGGATGCCACTGGCTTCCTGGGAAACCACTCCAGCGCCTGTTTCCTGACTTAATTTGCCCTTATCTCCCCCAGATGCCTGCAAACACATTCTTTCTCCCAGCCCCTGCCCTCACCTTGAAGCTCTGCCAGGACCCCAGAGTCCCTTTCTAATCCTCTGTCAGCTCAGAGCCTCTTCACGCCCTGAGATGTGTGAATTTCCCCAGGTTTATGGCTGGAAAAGCCAAGATCTGCCGGTCTAGAAGCAGCCGGACGCCTGCCCTCCCCCCCCTGCTCTCGCCGCCCCCCTCGGCCTCCCTCTCACGGCCTCCCCCACGGTGCCCTCCACCACGATAATCCCACTCTCTTTTCCGATGTCAGTATTTCATATCGGAAAACAAAAGCCATATAACGCACAATTACCCACTTTCCATTGTGTTTTAACAGCTCTACTGCCAGCGTGAAGCACCGCACAGGAGCCGTAGAGAGGGATTTGAGACCAGGCTTCCAGTGAAATGTGTTTTTAGTTATGTGTATGTTCATAGTTTCTGCAACACCTTATTAAAGTTGAAAGCTATATATAACGGCGTTACCGGTGGCACTTCTCAACACCGCTCAAGTCGGGCTCCCTTACCGCCCAAAGTAAATGTGACCCAACCGCCTCCAAGCAGGCACCTCCCGAGACCTCCTTTGCCTCTCCTGAGCTCTCCCCCACTCCCCTTCTGAAAGAGGCGTGTGTCTTAGAGAAGAGACATTCTTCTAACACTCTTGCAGGTGGCTTTCTGTGACAGACATCTTACAACCCAAATCAGGAGCTCCGAGGTCTCCCTGAACCCACCCTTCCCCCAAAACTCTTATAGGGAACAATCTAGACTGACTGCTCTCCCCACATAATTATTTCAAGCAAGTTTCATCTCTGGGACTCTGCTAAGGCCGTTTCATCCTCCCGGTTTGCTCACTTTCTTTGCCTGTGCCTTCTAAATGCCTACTCACGCTTCTAAAGTGTTGTAACCCACTCACATAATAAAATCAACATGCAGGTGGGAGCCTGGTATTGGGGAAAGTACAGCTACGCCCTGATACACATGGGGGATCGGTGCCAGGAAGGACCCTGTGGGTACCAAATCTGTGGATGCTCAAGTCCCTTATATAAAATGTTGTCGTATTTGAGGATAAACTAGCATATCCTCCTGTATACTGTACTTTGTGCATGCGTGCCTGCTAAGTCACTTCAGTCGTGTCCGACTCTTTGTGACCCCATGGACTATAGCCTGCCAGGCTCCTCTGTTCATGGTATTCTCCAGGCAAGAATACTGGAGTGGGTTGCCATTCCCTCCTCATACTGTACTTTAAATCATCTCTAAATGGCTTATAATACCTAATATAATGTAAATGATATGTAAATAGTTGTAAATACAATGTAAATGCTATGTAAATAGTTGCTGGCATGTGGCAAATTCAAGTTTGGCTTTTTGGAACTTTCTGGATTTTTTAAAACGTACTTTTTGATCCATGGTTGGTTGACTCCACGGATATGGAACCCTCAGACAGAGAAGGCCTGCATTTGAATCCTGTCTGTGCCATTTGCAGAGCTAGGTCACCTTGAGCAAACCTATTGACGTCTTTTGTGTTCATTTTTCTGTTCAGCTACAAAATAAGAGTCTGAACTACCTGATTATAAGGATCCTTCCAATCCCAGGATTCCTAGATGAGCACTGATTCAGGGTTTCTGGGAAGAATTTCTTTATACCTACCAGGCATCCGGTCCCATCACTTCATAGAAAATAGATGGGGAAAAAATGGAAACAGTGGCAGATTTTATTTTCTTGAGCTCCAAAATCACTGCAGACGGTGACCACAGCCATGAAATTAAAAGATGCTTGCTCCTTGGAAGAAAAGCTATGACAAACCTAGACACCACATTAAAAAGCAGAGGCATCACCTTGCTACAAAGGTCCATATAGTCAAAGCTATGGTTTTTCCACTAGTCATGTACAGACATGAGCGCTGGACCATAAAAAAGGTTGAGAACCAAAAAACTGACGCTTTTGAACTGTGGTGCTGGAGGAGACTCTTGAGAGTCCCTTGGACACAGCAAGGAGATCAAATCAGTTCATCCTAAAGGAAATCATTCCTGAATATTCATTGGAAGGACTGATGCTGAAGCTGAAGCTCCAATACTTCAGCCACTTGATGTGAAAAGCCAACTCATTGGAAAAGTCCCAGATGCTGGGAAAGATTGAGAGCAAGAGGAGAAGGGGGCAACAGAGAATGAGATGGTTGGATAGCATCACCGAATCAAGGGGCATGAGTTTAAGCAAACTCCAGGAGATTGTGAAGGACAGGGAAGTCTGGCCTGCTACAATCCATGGGGTCGCAAAGAGTGGGACACGACTTAGCAACTGAAAAACAACACCCAGATACTTGGTGCCATAAGGAATATAAGCATGAATAAGACTCAGCTCCTGGCCTCAAGGAACCTGCAATTTCATTGAGGAGAAAGGTCTATGAGAACCAAAGTGAAATTACCGCAAATACTTGCAGCCCTCGTGCAAGAGAGCAATATATGTTAAGTCGTGAGGCAGTACGTGATTAGATGCTAAGAGAGTTGCGCAGCAGTAATTGCTTGAGGCCCAGGAGTTCAGAGGGGGAGGGAGCACCGAGGGACACCTGGTCACAGAATACTCTATGGAGGAGGGGTGGGGCCCGCGCTGGGCTGAAGAACACACGAACAGGGGTTTGCATCTGTGGGAACTGCCCAGCATGAACTCTCCGTGAGCAGCATGTATGTGTACTCGCTCGCTAAGTCGTGTTCAACTCTTTGTGACCCCATGGACTGAAGCCCACCAGGCTCCTCTGTCCATGGGATTTCCCAGGCAAGAATACTGGAGTGGGTTGCCATTTCCTTCTCCAGAGGATCTTCCCGACCCAGGGATCAAACTGAAGTCTCCTGAATTGGCAGGCGGGTTCTTTACCACTGAGTCACCAGGGAAATCCTTCATGAGCAGCAGTGGTTCCTAAAGGGCAGATCAGAGGACAGGGCGTTGACTAATGAGAGTGTAAATTTTAGAGAAGTCAAAAGGGAGAAGACAAAAGCAGAGACTGAGTTACAAAGGATGTTAAGTGCCAGACTCAGGAGCCTGACTTACGTGCTGTGTCCGGCAAGGGACCAATGGGGTGAGCACAGAACACTGACTTTTGAAAGGACGAACCAGGCAACAGTTTGCAGAGTGGACTGGAAATAAGGAGACCAGACAGAAGGCAACTGCAGCAGTCCAGGCAGGAGGTGACAGCATCTGAGCCAGGATGGTGGCAGGGAAGATGCAGTGACATGCCATTTTTAAAATTTTATTATTAGAGTATAATTGCTTTACAATGTTGCATTAATTTCTGCTGTAAAACAATAATCACACATCTGCCCTCCCTCCTGAGCCTCCCTCCCACCCATCCAGGTGATCGCAGAGCACCAAGCTGGGCTCCCTGTGCTATTCGGCAGCTTCCCACTAGCCATCTATTTCACACACGGTAGTGTATATATGTCAATGCTACTCTCTCAATCCATCCCGCCCTCTCCTTCCTGCACTGCGTCCGCAAGTTCGTTCTCTATGCCTGCGTCTCTATTCCTGCCCTGTAAATAGGCTCATCAGTACTATTTTTCTCGATTCCATATATATGAGTTAATATACAAATTTGATTTTCTCCTTCTTCTTACTTTACTTTGTATGACAGACTCTAGGTCCATTCACATCTCTACAAATAACCCAATTTCACTCCTTGTTATGGCTGAGCAATATACCATTGAATATATGTACCACATCTTTATCCATTCCTCTGTCAACGGGCATTTAGGTTGCTTCCATATCCTGGTTATTGTAAATAGTGCCGCAGTGAACACGGAGGTACATGTGCCAGGCATACAGAGGGATGGGAGGACAGCCTTGGTCTCTGAAAGTTACAGACTGGCTGATCAGTTACTTATCACCTGAAATTGGACACTTTAGATGATGCTAGGAGAGCCATTACAATTACACTGGGACAACAGACTTAAGCCAGGGCTGTCCTGGACACACCAGAGAATGAAGCAGGGGGTGGAGGACAGATGGACTCCAAGGTATCAAGCCTGCAAGCAAAGAAAAACATGGAGTTGAGAGGGACAGGTGGGAGGATGGTAGCACAGAGCAACAGAGAAATAAGTGAGGAGAGCAGTTTGTCAAAAGTGAGTGTCCTAGCAGATTTTGAATTCTATAAAGACAAGAACTGCCTCTAACCTGCGTTATCACACAGGTATTTGCTAAATTGAATTGAGACAATAAAGACCTTCTGAATTTATTCTAAAGAGGACTGATTGCTGGGGAAATAGGAGACAGGGTTACCCCTCTCCCCTTGGCTTTGTTTGTTTATATATGTTTTTAGAATTTCAATAGATGTGCCTCTTGGTAAGCTTGTCCTCATGGCCATCTGCAACCCAGGGAAGTCTCATCATGAACTGATGATTCTAATGTGTGCTGAAAACATAAGTGGGGCATCGCAATGGCCAGCGCTGGCAGGAGACTCAGTAAATCCTGCTCCAAGCAGGACAGAGGGAGCAGGGAAGTAATTTCACCAGGTCCTTCTTCCAACTAAAATGCAGAAAATGAGGCAAAAAAAAAAAAAAAAAGAAAAAAAGAAAAGGAAAGGAAATTCAACCCCTCAAGATCAAGAGAGCAAACATGTAGTCTCCACCTGTCCTGGGCTGACATGGACTTTTGTGTGAGGACTCAGAAAACCTAAGGCTTTTCTACAGGCTGACCCCCACCACCCGCTCCCCACAGTCAGGATTCTCTGTTCCAGGATCATGTCCGCCCTTTTTCCCTGGAAGACACACAACTCCACCAACTGGGTCTTGTATCATTGTCCAGAATAGGATCTTACAGAGCTCCAGTGACCCGGAAATTTGAGGCAGAAACTAACCATTGGCTATGAATTATCCAAGTACCTGTGGCTGCAGTTTCGCGATAAAGCTAATCTCCCTGAGAGTGTTGATTACTCCTGAGTTAACAACGCAGGGTTTGGGGTAGGACAAAGTTGCCTGGCCCAGCACTTCTCCTTGAAGTCCAAGGATGATGCTCCTAATCCTCAGAAAGTGTTCCCCCTTGAAATCGCCTGATGGAATCAAGTCCCCAAGTCTCTCTAGCTGATCTGGTGACATCAACAATGTGAAAGAAAGAGGATGCTGTGGTTTGCAGTGGCCCTTAACATTTTTTCCACTGCTCGCCCCTGCGGTTTGCAGTAAGCTCTGTAGTCACGGTGAATCCTTGCAGCAATGATTCCTTACTGGGGTCAGATCACCCCGAATGAGTGATGAGTCAGGATGGGCGGAGAGGTAGCAGTGTCTTTAAGAAAGCCTTCCTTCCCTCCACTCCCAGGGAGGTTCTGAAACACCCTGCAAAGAAGGGCAGTTATCACTCTCTCCCCTTGAAAACTACTGAATAGAAAAGAAGTCAATTTACAAATCAGGAAAGTCATCATACACACCTAACTTCTTTTGAATATCTGCCTGCCGTATCAATCACCTTTCCCTGTAGCCTTCCTTTCCTCACCTCTAAAATGGGGGAGGTAATAATAAAAAACCTGCTTCCCTGGGCTATCATAGGATCAAATGATGTAATGAAAGTGTCGGCAACATAGCAGGAGCTTAACAATTGGTGGGGGTAGGGGTGGGGAGCTTGTTAGTTCAACTAACATTTTATTAGTGTGATTGGTGTTGCCATGAAAGTAATATTTTCCAATTAGTGGGTATTGTCTTTGAACAGGCTCCAGATATGATTCTCTGCTATACACTGAAAATGTGCTCCCAAAATTCACATGAGGGAATCCCAATTCCTTAATATGATGGTATTAGGAAGTGAGGCCTTTGAGAAGTGATTAGGTTGTGAAGGTGAGACCCTCATGAATGGAAATAGTGTCCTTATAAAAGAGACCCCAGGGAGTTTCCCCGCCCATTCCGCATGTAAGGTCACAGCATGAAGATGGACATCTATGAATCAGAAGTAAGCCCTCCATAGACACCAAATCTGCCATTGCCTTGATCTTGGTTCTCCCAGCTCCATAACTGTGAGAAATAAATTTATATTGTTTATAAGCTATTGAGAGTACAGTAATTTGCTATAGCAGCCCCAAAAGACTAACACATTCTCCTTTAGGAGAAATACATTTATTCAGTAATAAAGCAGATAATATCCCCCATTCCCATCTGACTCAGGGCCCTGGGAGTGGTCCATCTTCAGAAGGGCAGTGGACAGCTAACATCATACTCGATGATGAAAGACTTTCCCCCGAGATCAGGAATCAGACAAGACGCCCACTTTTACCACTACTATTCAACATTTATTAGAAGTTTAGCCAGATAAATTAGGTGAAAAAAAAAAGAAAGCTAGTGAAAGCATTAGTCACTCAGGTCGTGTCTGACTCTTTGTGATCCCATGGACTGTAGCCTGCAAGGCTCCTCTGTCCATGGGATTTCCCAGGCAAGAATCCTGGAGTGAGTAGCCATTCCTTTTCCCAGGGGATTTTCCCGTCCCAGGGATCAAACCCAGGTCTCCTGCATTGCAGGCAGATTCTATACCATCTGAGCCATCAAGGATGGGCATTCAAAAGGAAGAAATACGTAGATGACATGAACCTACATATAGACAATCATGAAGAATCCACAGGAAAGCTACTAGAACTAATAGATTCAGCAAAGTTGCAAGGTACAAGATCACATGCAAAGATCAGTTGTGTTTCTATATACCAACAATGAGCAATCTGAAAAGGACATTTAGAAATAAGTTCTATTTATAATAGCATCTAAAAGAATAAAATACCCAGGAACATATGTAGCAAAGAAAGTGAAAGAGTTTTACCTGGAAACCTGAAAAAACATTGCTAAAAAAATCTAAAGAAGACCTAAATGAATGGAAAGACATTCCACGTTTATGGATAGGAAGACTTACAATTGCTAACATGTCAATACCACTCAAAGAAATCTACAGATTCAACACAGGCTCTATCAAAATTCCAACAGGTTTTTCCATGGAAAGAGAAATACTGATTCTCAAATTCACATGGAATCATAAGAAGCCCTGAATATAAAAAACAATCATGGGGAAAAAAAAGAACAAATTTGGAAAACTCCCACTTCCCAACTTCAGACTTTACCACAAAGCTACAGTAATCTAAACAGAGTTGAATCAAGGGTCCAGAAATAACCCTATACATTAATGGTTAATTGATTCTGGCAACTCACTCCAGTATTCTCGCCTAGAAAATTCCATGGACAGAGGAACCTAGTAGGCTACAGTCCATGGGGTCGCAAAAGAGTCAGACACAACTGAGCTACTGAGTATACACAGGGTGCCAAGGCCACTCAACTGGGTGAAAGAATAGTCTCTTCAACAATAGTGCTGGGACAACTAGATTTCCACATGCAAAAGAATGAAGCTTTGGACCTTACCTCGTGCCATGCAAACCACGAACTCAAAATGGATCAAAAACCTAAAATTAGAGCTAAAACCATAAAACTCTTTTGAAAAAAAAAACATGGGGATAATTCTATACCATCTCGGATTTGGCAATGATTAGAATACATCACCCAAAGTATAAGCAACAAAATAAAAGTATATAAATTGAACTTCACTAAAATAAAAGCTTGTTCATCAAAGGACAATATCAAGGAAGTGAAAAGACAACCTACAAAATCTTTGCAAGGTATGTATCAGGTGAGTTTGATTTTCAGAATATATAAAGAACTCCCACAACTCAAGAACAAGAGGAAAATCCATTTTTAAAATGAGTAAAGCACTTGAATAGAAATTTCTCCAAAGGAGAGATATAAACAGCCAATAAGAAAAGAAAAAAATTTTAATAAAAAAAATGGCAAATAAGAACATGAAAATAAGCCTCACCTTTAGTCTTAGGGAAAAGCAAATCAAAACCACAATGAGACACCACTACAAAGCTAATAAAATGGCTATAAACACAACAATAAATACAGAAAATAACAAATGTCAGTGAGGATTTACAGAAATCAGGACCCTGGAGCCACTGTGCAGAGCAGTTTGGCAGTTCCTCAAAAAGCTAAATGTAGAATTATTATGTGTGTGTCAGTCACCCAGTCATGTCTGACTCTGCAACCCCATGGACAGGCTCCTCTGTCCAGGGGATTCTCTAGCCAAGAATACTGGAGTGGTTAGCCTATCCCTTCTCCAGGGGATCTTCCCAAACCAAGGATTGAACCTGGGTCTCTTGCACTGCAGGCAAATTCTTTACCGTCTGAGCCATCAGCGAAGCCCAAATTACTATATGACCCAGAAATTTCATTCCTAGGTACATACCCAGAGGAACTCAAAATAGAGACTCAGATAGTTGCAGCATTATTCACAATAGCTAAAAAGCAGAAACAACCCAAGTGTCCATCAACAAATGAACAGATTAAACAAATATGGTACATATATATACAGTGGAACATTGTTCAGTCGTGAAAAGGAATTAAATTCTTCTATATGCTGCAACACAGACGAACATTGAAATAGCCAGTCACAAAAGGACAAATATACTATCATCCACTTATATAAAACAGCTAGAATAGATAAATTCATAGAGACAGAAAATAATTAGAGTTTACCAAGGGCAGAATGAAGGGTGGAATAGGAGTTATTGCTTAATGAGTACAGAGTTTCTGTCTGGAGTGGTGAAAAAGCTTTGACAATAGATATGATGACATTTGTACAACATTGTGAATGTGGTTAACATCACTGGATTATACACATAAAATAGTTAAAATGGCAAATTTTTATATTTTACTCAAAAAAAAAAAGACAAGGATAAAGTGTTGTTATTTAATTTCTCACGTGAAACTAAAGTGAACACAGAGAACCTAACCAAAGAGGAAAACTCAGATTTCTTTCAACCTTGAACTCAATAGTTATAAATGCACGTGGGCTTTGTAACCGCTTCTACTTGGCTGAGACACGGGGCCACTGGGCACAGAGAACACCAAATAAACTCCAGGAGAGAAGGCCCGAAATGCTGCTTGCTTTCCACAGAGGGGCTGGAATCTGGTACACACGAATGGAGTGAGACCCAGTAAATGTTTGCCGAGCACCTCTTGTGTGCTGCACACACAATAAACAGTGAGTAGCCTGCCTGGAACCCTGGCCTGTGCTCAATCACCAGGATGTCTTCCTTCCAGTTTGTTTCAGGTCTCAAATGAAAGGACTGCATAGATAGAAATGCATTACGCAGGAGAGATGGTGTTGTTACCATTACTGTTACCACTAGGGATTTATTGGGTCTTGGAGGATGCAAGCCTAGCCAGCCTCTGACTCAAGGCCAAGAGAAAGACACTGGGTGCTCCTGAGTGTGGGGAGGAGAGGTTCTGAGGAGAACAGCACTCAGCATGTGCAAAATTCTGGAGGCTCAAGTGTCTACCCCA
This sequence comes from Muntiacus reevesi, assembly GCF_963930625.1. NCBI lineage: Eukaryota > Metazoa > Chordata > Mammalia > Artiodactyla > Cervidae > Muntiacus > Muntiacus reevesi. The sequence goes on along the minus strand of NC_089253.1, from coordinate 27,677,972 downwards.
CAGTAGACTGGGCGTGCTACTCCCCAGGAAAAGGCTGACTATTCCCCCTCCAGGCCGGCTGGCTAATGCCCCAACACGCAGTAGGGTCTTTCTTCACTCACACCTTTGCTTACGGCTCTCCTTTCCCTGACTAGTCAATCCTTCCCAACTTTCAGGGACTGGATTGTGGGAGACAGGCTTGCTATTAGAAAAAGTTGAGATGCAGATCAGTCTGGATTCTGCGCCAAAGTTATCAGCTGGGCGGCTTGGCCTTTGCCATATATATATAGATAGAATCAGTCACTCACAGACTTAGAGAACGAACTTATAATTGTCAGAAGGTGGTGGGAGGGGGGAGGATGGAGGCAAGGGATAATTAGGGAATTGGGGATGGACATGTACACGCTGCTATATTTAAAATGGATAACCAACAGGGATCTACTGTAGAGCACATGGAACTCTGCTCACTGTTATGTGGCAGCCTGGATGGGAGCGGAGTCTGGGGGAGAGTGGTTACATGTATATGTATGGCTGAATGCCTTTGCCGTGCACCTGAAACTATTACAACATTGTTAATCAGCTATACTGTGGTACAAAATAAAGAGTTTAAACACTGGGAAAAAATAAACAAAAAATCGAGGCAGTCACACCTGCATCCCAAGCCTGCTCCAAGATCATACATATCTGGGGTTTGGTACCCCACCCCCCTCATCCATCAAGTCTCTGGGTCCTGCAGCCCTCTGCGTCTCCTTCCTCTGAGACGCTCTTTTCTGGGTCTCTTGTTCGGGAAGGAATCCTCTCTGTCCTGCAACGTCTCTTCTGATGATCCACCTTCATGTATTGCTATGTAACTCCTCCAAAATAATTTAATTTTCCATGTTTTCATGCTTCTCTCTCCACTCAAACTGTAATCTCCTTCACGTAGAGGCCAAAGCTCATCATCTTTGTTTTCTTCCCTGGTGGCTGGCGCACGGTGGGTGCTAAACAAATTGAAAATGGATTTGAGCCAAATGGAGGGGCCACAGGCAACAGAGGAAAACCTCACAGGAAATAGAGCATGTTCAGCTCCGAGTAACAGCCCATTGGTCTTCTCTCCTCTGCATGAGTCCGTCCCCTGCCCAGACCAGCCCTTCAAGAACACTCCGTTCTTCGAGGGAGTGCAATCTGCTGATGCCCCCAGCTCATCAAAGTCAATGTTAGAGTGGAAATCCAGGAAAAGAGTTGATCCGAAGACAATCATCTCTTTTTGTGACTTTTGGAATGCCTTGGTAATCGTGTTTATCTCCTTTGTTTCATTTTGACCATTGAAATAAGCAATGTAGGGACTTCCCCAGTGGTCCAGTGGTTAAGACTCTGTGCTCCCAATGCCAGGGGCCTGGGTTCGATCCCAGGTCAGAGAACTAGATCCCACATGCTGCAGTGAAGATCTATGTGCCATGCGCTTAGTCGTGCCCGACTCTTTGTGACCCCATGGACTGTGTCCCGCCAGGCTCCTCTGTCCATGGGATTCTTCAGGCAAGAATACTGGAGTGGGTTGGCATGCCCTCCTCCAGGGGATCTTCCCAGCCCAAGGACTGAACTCACATCTCTTGTGTCTCCTGCATTGCAGGCAAATTCTTTACCTGCTGAGTCATCGAGGAAGTCCCCAGTATAGCCAAATAAATAAGTAATAATTTTTTTTAAAGGTCAAGGTAAAAAAAAATCATAAAAAAAAGAGTTCCTGTCTCATGAGCATAGTTCATCCTCCATCAGAGAGAGGTGGCAGGGTGTAGCTAGCCATGAATTTAAGGTTGGTCTCTAATAATTCTCAAAGCAGGGGACCCGTGGTCAGAAAACACACTTGTCACCTGCTGCAGCCATCATGCCCTGAGTCCCTTGACTGGATGACTCCCAGTCCATTTAAGAACCCTCTGTGCATGGAGCTGGGGTGCCTAGGCCAGGCTCTCTGAGAGAAAGGCAGTGGTGATTTCTCCCATCCTGTAGCCAACACTGGGAATAAATGCAACGGCATGGATGACCTAGCCTGTGACGGAACACCTATCATGTGCCTGGAGTTATATGCATCAGGCCATCTGAGTCTCCCACCCAACACCATCGTGGAGCTATTACAGTCCCCATGTTTACAAAAGAGGACCCTGAGACGCAGGTTTAGATGATAGTCAAGCTGATAGTCCGCAGCAGATGTGGGATTCGAACTCTGGAGATGGAAATGGCAAGCCACTCCAGTATTCTTGCCTGGAGAATCCCATGGACTCTAGCCTGCCAGGCTCCTCTGTCCATGGGGCCTCAAGAGTTGGACATGACTTAGCGACTAAACCACTGTCTCTAGCCAAAAGCTTTTATCTTTCAGTTAGGCCCTCCAGGGTCTTCTGTTATTGCTGAGAGATTCAGAAGCCGGATGGAGGGAGCAAGGGGACAGCTTTTAGTGGCTGCATGAGTCTGTCTGAACAGACTCACAGGGTGACCAGCCACTCCAGCACCCGGGACCCAGGGCTCCGCCTGAAATCGGGGTTTTCAGCGCTAAAGCACTAAACCAGCAAGGTCCCCAGCAAAGTGAGCTGGTTGGCCCCCGGTGACCCAGGCTTTCCTGCGCTCTGTGGCTCCGAAACAAAACAAATGCGTTTTCAGAATGCAAACAACAGCTGAAGGATAACGTTGATGGCTTCCACTCTGAGTAGGAGGACAGCTTGAGGCCTGCCCCCAGCAACTCCAGCCTAAGACCAAGAGTGGCCAGTCTGGGTGGAGCTGGGGCTTGAGGGGGAGGGCAGAAGAGCAGAGTGCTCAGTACCGGAAGCTGACTGGACCCAGGTCTTGAGAAACAAATTCTCATCATCGTTGGGAGATTATTTGCCCACTTCACACACAGAACAGCCACAACCTCATAGACCATTTAGAGCAGCGGTCTCCAACCTTTTTGGCACCAGGAATCAGTTTCATGAAAAACAATTTTTCCATGAACCAGGAGTTGGAGGGGGTGGTTTCAGGATCATTTAAGCTCATTGCATTTATGATTGCATTTATGATTACATCAGCTCCACCTCCGATCACCAGGCATTAGATCCCAGATGTTGGGGACTCCTGATTTAGAGGATCTTCTCAGAAGTTCCCCAAACGTTTAAGAATCCTGAATCCTGAGGGTCTTGCCCTCAGCTCTGCCTGATCAAAGAATCGAGTCAGACAAAGGTCAGGGAAAGGGGGCTCCAGGCAGAGAGAACAACCAGTGTAAAAACTCCAAGGGAGGAACACGCCTGACACCTCCGGGTTCCTTAAGGAAATCTGGGTGGGGAAGGTCTGGCTGGCTGGAGCAGTAACAAAGGAAGACAGAGAGAAGAACGGGACTGGGGAGGTGGGGATTCAGCCACTGTGAGGGCGTTGGCTTTTATTCAACGATGAATCCAAATCATTAAGGCTTTGACATAAATGAATTTGACACCATTCACTTATATGATGAATTTGCTCATTTTTCACTTCTACCTCCCTCCTCTCCACCAAGGACTTGCAATCTATTTATGATATTTATTATTATTACTTTCATTTCTGTTTCTCTGTCTGGGCCTATAGCCAGTGTTTTAAAATTTTTTTATTTCTTTATTTATTATTTCTGGCTGCGCGAGGTGTTGGTTGCTGCACTCGGCCTTTTCTCTAGCTGCGGCGAGCAGGGACTACACTCTAGTTGTGGTGTGCCGGCCTCTACGGGCGGCGGCTCCTCTCGTTGCAGAGCACGGGCTCTAGGCACACAGGCTTCAGTAGCTGTGGTGGGTGTGCTTAGCTGCCCCTGGGCATGTGGAATCTTCCCAGACCAGGGATCGAACTCGTATCCCCTGCATTGGCAGGCGGATTCTTCACAGCTGGACCAGCAGGGAAGTCCCTTTAGCCAAGCTTTAGCCTGGTCTCCGCTTTAGAATCACAGCCTCAGTCTTCCCGCCTCATCCAAATGTGCTGCCTGGTCCAGATCAGACTCCTTGTGCACGCTTCCAAGCTCTTCCAAGTTGTCCCTCCTGACATGGTTCACCTCCCTGGCCCCCTGGCCATCCATCAATCCCTTCCTCTCTCCCCAGGGCCGTCACACCTACTGTTTCCCCCACGCACACACCCTGGAATACTGTTTAGCCCACCAGGCTCCTCTGTCCATGGGATTTTCCAGGCAAGAATACTGGAGTGGGTTTCCATGCCCTCCTCCAGGGGAACTTCCCGGCCAAGGGATTAAACCCTACTCTTCTCTTCCATCTTTATTCACTCATGTCCTCCTCCCCCTTCAGATCTCAGCTCAAACTTCTCTTCCTTGAAGACTCTTCCCTGCTCTCTCTAAATAAAATCTCCTGTTTAAATGCTCTCATAGTTCCACATTTTTCCCTTCAAAGCTCCTATTATATGTGTTGTTTCCAATTTATTTGTATGATTTTTTTTTTTAATTAATGCTTCTCTCCATCCAACTGAAAACTCTTATCAGGCTAGAGGCTACATCTCTTTTTGCTCCTTTCTAGCCCTTGGACTGCAAGCAGATCAAACCAGTCAATCCTAAAAGAAATCAACCCTGAATATTCACTGGAAGGACTGATGCTAAAGCTGAAGCTCCAATACTTTAGCCACTTGATGTGAAGAGCTAACTCACTGGAAAAGACCCCGATGCTGGGAAAGATTGAGGGCAAAAAGAGAAGGGAGTGGCAGAGGATAGGATGGTTGGATGGCATCGCCGACTCAATAGACATGAATCTGAGCAAATTCCAGGAGATAGTGAAGGACAGGGGAGCCTGGTGCACTGCAGTCCATGGGGTCACAAATTGTTGGACATGAATTAGCAACTCAACAACAACAACAACAAAGCCCAGGCATGGAGACAATGCCTGCACACACCCGAGATTCCTAGCAAGTGCTTGAAGAATACCCGAATGAGTGCCCCAGGCCTCCTGTGTATTGGCACCCCGGGGGGCACAAGGCTGGACCAACTCAAGGCTCTTTGGAGGCCCTGTGGGTGTGGTCAGAGCCCTGAGCCAAATGGCGAGGGGGCAGGGCTGAGAGGGGAAAGGATTCAAGCCCACAGAGCCCCCTTATCATATCAGGCACTTTGCCCAGGTAATCTCATTTCTATTTCATTTCTATTTCTATTTCACCACTTGAGTCGAGAATTGCCATCCCATCTTACAGCTGAGCAAACTGAGGCTCAGGAAGTAAGCTTCTCTAGGTCATACTGTAAGTGAGTTTGTAGTCAGACTTAGACTGTCTAATTCCAAAATCTGTGCTCTTTCTGCTCTGCCCCAACTGTCCTGGCCTGGGCAGTTTCTAACCTAGCTCTGCTACTAGTTTCCTGTGTGACCTTAGGCAAATTACTGTCCTCTCTGAGCCTCATTTCTCCATGTATAAAATACAGAGGCTGAAATAGGTGTCTTTATGTCCTTTCCAGTTCTGAGACTTTAAAATGCTATGTTTCTAAATTTATAAATTCACACAATGGGTGCTAAAGCACCTAGTTCAAGGGCAAGCACAGAGCAGACTCTTTGGAAGTGTTCATTTCCTCCCTCCTATCCTCCCAATTCCCTGTTTCAAAGAATCTCTGCTCTGCAGCCCTCCCAAGGCCACTTATGCTGTCCTGATTATTGCAGGAGCCCCAGAACACTGCACCAGGCCTTTGGGGAAGACTCGTCAGCTCTGACATCCATGCCTCCAGCCTGCGGGCCTCGGACAGCCATTCCAGCTGGGCTCCCCAGAGAGGCCCACACCTCCCTGCACCCACTCCTTCCTGATTCCTGAAGGGGAACTTTGTGTCCAGCACTGTGGGGAGAGAGAAGGACATGCAGGAGAGGAACCCACACATCTTAAGTACCCAGTACCAGGGACTAGGGGCTTCCCTAGTAAACAATCCGCTCGCAATGCAGGAGACACAGGAGATTTGAGTTCGATCCCTGGGTAGGGAAGATCCCCTGGAGCAGGGCATGGCAACCCACTCCAGCATTCTTGTCTGGAAAATCCCATGGACAGAGGAGCCTGGCAGGCTATGGTCCACAGGGTCTCAAAGAGTTGGACACAACTGAAGCAACTAAGCAAGCAACCAGGGACTAGACCAGGCACATCGAACCTCTGGAAAGAGTCTTTGTTCTCCCCATTTCACAAAAGGGAAGAAACTCAGACTCAGAGGTGTAGGAAATTGCCCAAGATCACACATCCAGCCTGTGGCATTTGTGGGGCCCTACCTCTCCAACCCCAAGGCAGATACACTTTGCCAACCCTGGGGGATGCTGAAGCCTCGGGCAAAGGTCCATTCTGTACCACCAGCTATTCCCTTGCAAGCATCCTTTTTTTTTTTTTTTATCATCTGTTTAACTTTGCATTTACAGCCCTAGCGACTTAAACCCATCAGTCTCTCTCTGACTACCCACTCCTGCCTCTCCATTACTCCCTCCAAAGGACCAGAGTACAAAATATTCATTTATTGTTCCCAGTGTTTCCAACTTCACCAAGGAAACAACTCAAGAGGTTGACTTCATCCCGTCTAGGGGGAAGGGCCAGATCTGTGATGAATACAGTCCTCCCAATGGTACCAAGGAAGAAGGGTGAGCCTTTGCTCCCCAGCTCACAGCTGCTGCCCTTGAGGGCTTTCCAGAAATCAGACTCAGGTGAGACATGAACATGAACATCACCAGGCAACATCACCAGGCACCCCCGGATACGAGCAGGGCCCCAGCTGGGGAAGAATGGGCAAGGGAGGCCTACATCGCTTAAAGGCTCCCCTGGAGGCTGTGCCCTGGAGGAGTGTGGAAGGATGGGTTAGGGGGAGGGGCTCTGTGGGAACAGCATCAGCTCTGCTCTGTGAAGCCGCACGGACAGGTAACTCAGGTGAGAGCAAAATTCCCAGCAGGCTGTTTCTGGCGCCCACTGGCTTTCTCTCACCTTGTTCTGCCCTTGCCTGGGATGGGAAAGGAGCCCCCCGGGATGGAGGGGTTGGCCAACTCTCTCTCTTCAGGAAGGGACTCAAGTGACCATGAGGTCAGGCAAAGCCAGCCCAAGATGACTGGAATACTCACCGGCTCCCCTCAAACCTCAGCCTGAACCTCATGTCCCCAGGATGCCCTCAAGACTCCCAGAGGAGCGCACATCCCCCAGCTATGTGATCATCACTTTCTGGACTTCTCCTCCATGCCTCTTATCATGGTTTCACTCATTACCCACGGAACTCAAATGCCCATCTCCCCTGAAGACTGTGAGCTCCATGGGCAGGGCGCCTATCTGCCTAGTTCACGGTCTCCCCAGCACCTTCGCCAGGTCTGACATGTACAAGGTGCTCAGTAAAAATCTATAGAATGAATGCTACCTACAGGGAGGAGCCTGTGACCTGGTGCAGACTGACGGGACCCAGCAGCGGCCAACCCTCCCCATACCAGGCCCGAGATGGCCCCTCACTGGACCAAATGGGAAAACATAAGTGGCGACAGCCACTGGCCCGTAGTAGGCATGCAATGCCGGTTTGATGACTCTCTGCAGGAATCTAGAAAACCACCCATTCACGCCCCAGCTGTGGGGCCATTGTGAACGGCCACCCCGCCAGCTTGCAATCATCTAAACAAGGTTGTCATCACTCTCTGAGTGAGCACGCGGGGTGTGTGTGTAGTATGTGTGTGTGCGTGTATATGTGCTCAACCCTAAACTATAAAGAAACATAGTCTGTGCCAACCGATTTTCTCCCCCGTGTGTTACGTGCGAAGCACAGTGCAGGCACTTTTGTTTATGTTTATGTAATGTGCACAGCACATCCTCATCTGCTGGCTCAGGTGTTCCTGGCCAGGAGGCGTTATCACCAACATTTTACTGAGGGGGATGGTGGGGCGAGCTTTTAAGGCCACGTGCTAAGCATCCAGCTGAGTCTCAGCTCAAACCCAGGGTTCTGGCTCATGAGGCACTGGTCTGCCTTAGTCGTGCTCCTTGTCACATCACAATCTCATCACCTGTGACCGACCCAGTCACAGCCCTGTATCTTACACTGAGCCTGCTATGAGCTGGCGCACGGGCTCTGGGCTGGGAGGGAGAAGGAGGAAAAAGTTAGCAAGCCATCCATAGAACGTGTCTCCCTAGAGCAGGCAGCAAGCTGGGCTGGAAGGACCACTGATCCAGAGGGACACCGAGCCAGATGGGTGACCTTGGGCAAGTTCTCCTACTTACGCTGAGCCTCACTTTCTTTCCTGGGTCTATGATGATGGCCAGATAAAATAAAGAGTGAGTACTCCCAGAATGGAGCGAAAGGGTCTCCACTCTCCTGCGAACTTGCGCAGCTACTCAGAAACCACAGGGCTCAGAAGAGCCCTTTCCTTCCCATGGTCTGCATGCTCGCTATGGCAGCCGGTCTCCTCCCTCCTGGTGGAATCCAGCCCCACTGTGGACAGGCGGCACCTGGACTCTGTGCAGAAAGAAAGCGGGGATGGTCCCCTAACCCCCTGCCGGCAGCTAACTGCACCACCCAGAGCACAGCCCGCGAGCGCCGAGCTCTCTCCATCTTCTCTCCCTTCCAAAGCCAGTGGAAACGACTGTGAAGAGTGTTCCAGGAGACCAGACATCCAGCTTGGAAAGGGCTTTTCCCAACAATCTGGGTGTCCGCAGGAGGTAGCACCCCTCCATCTCGTTGCTACTAACTGGATGCCTTCCTTAGGTCTCCAGGGAAGGCTGGGGAGTCCCACCTAGCTCTCTGGGTGTCCTCCGGGTCATACTAACGAGTGAGGAGCCCCTGGGGGACTGCCACCCCACTGTGCGTCTAGCCAGCTCCTTCCAGAGAGGGCTGGAAGGAGATGGGGCCACGAGACACGCTCCCACCAAGGCAACAGTGCAAAACCACCACTTCTGCTCAGGCCACAGGAGAGCGGCGGAATTGAGTTCCCTAACCGCTGGTCTCTCCTACTTGATGAATATCCCCCTGGTCCTCCTGGAGCCTGGAGGACTCAGAAAGGGGCCCTCAGTGGGAGCTCACCAGCCCCAGCACCCAAATAAGTGAAACCCGGCTGCCCTTAAATCTCCTTCTCCCCACTCTGCTTGCTTAGTCAGAGCCAGGCAGTCCCACCACCACTGGGCCGAATGTCCCCTGGAGCCCACCACCTCCTCCGGACCAAGGGCTCCTGGGCGTCTGGAGCACACAGTCCAGCAAGGACAGCCCCCAGAGTCACAGAATAGCAGATCCAGAAGGGCCCTCGAAGACAATCTTATCTAACCTCTTCCTTGTATAAAATGAGGACGCTAAGATCCAGAGAAGCTAAGAGATGTGTCGAAGGTCAAACATGCGAGGCCCTGAGTACCACACAGCACATTGCCAGACTTTCATTAAACAGGCGGCTCATTGACAGATTTAAGGACCGCCAGGGAGAGTTATGACCAACCGAGATGGCATATTAAAAAGCAGAGACATTACTTTGCCAACAAAGGTCTGTCTAGCCAAGGCTATGGTTTTTCCAGTGGTCATGTATGGATGTGAGAGTTGGACTGTGAAGAAAGCTGAGCGCCGAAAAATTGATGCTTTTGAACTGTGGTGTTGGAGAAGACTCTGGAGAGTCCCTTGGACTGCAAGGAGATCCAACCAGTCCATCCTGAAGGAGATAAGTCCTGAGTGTTCATTGGAAGGACTGATGCTGAGGCTGAAACTCCAATACTTTGGCCACCTCATGCGAAGAGTTGACTCTTCGGAAAAGATCCTGATGCTGGGAGGGATTGGGGGCAGGAGGAGAAGGGGACGACAGAGGATGAGATGGCTGGATGGCATCACCGACTCGATGGACATGAGTTGAGTAAACTCCAGGAGTTGGTGATGGACAGGGAGGCCTGGCGTGCTGCGATTCATGGGGTTGCAAAGAGTCAGACACGACTGAGCGACTGAACTGAACTGAGGGAGGGCTCCAGACTGAGAATGAGCTCCTGTCACCACGAGGCCCTGGGTGCTGGGCACACACGTGGAATCTCTCTGGGCTGCTCCTCTCAGCCCCTGATCTGAAGTTGAACTCACAACCCACACAGAGCAGGACCTCACCTGAGAAAGGGTGGGGACAGCCCTGGACCCCTGGCTCAGCACAGGCCTGGGAATGGAGACTACTCTGAGACAAGGGACCGCGGAGTGAGGACCACACGAGGGACCTCTGGGGGTGGGCTCACTCCCCCTGCTCCATCTAGGCTCCCTGAACCACCCTGGACTCGGCCTAGACAGAGGCCCTGCCCTTTACAGCCTCAGGGTCCCTGGTGTCTGTCAGGACGGAGAGCCAGAGGACCGCAGGTGTAGCCCCAGGACATCGCATCAGCCTGCTCACTCTGAGCCACCTCCCAGCCCGGGCGACCGATGGAGGCAGGAGGACGGCATTGCAGCTCTGCCACCCACCGCCACTGCCCCCACCCCGCCTCCCTGCCCGAAATCCACCTCCTCCTGTCCGTGCGGGGCACCCCAGCCCTCCTGAAGGCCTTGTGGAAGTGAAGAAACGGCAGCCCAGAGACTCGAGGTGTGCACCCAGGACCTCCTGGTGACAGAAGCCCGTTATCAGTCCCGAGCGCTCCCCAGCGGTCCTGAAATCCGTCAACCCAGGTAGTCTGGGTTTTCATAACAGCCGGGAGGTCCCTGCAGCATTTGCCAAACAAAGGCTTGGGTAATGGGGAGCTGGGTTCAGGTGGCTCCTGTGAAGAGACTCTCAGGAGAAGACGAGTTGGAGCTCAGGGCATGGAGGCTCTCAGAGCTCAATGGGCACTTGCTTTGTCTCCGGAAGGCTAAAGAACCAGCCCTCGTCATCATACGTGGACACAGGCCACCCTAATTACCCTGCATCCCCCTGGACAGACGGAGGCATCTGCCATCCCTTCCTGGACCTGTCGCTTCAGCCCCTCTCTGAGTCCCGGTTCCTCTCCCTCATAAAATGAGACAGTGTTACAAACCTGAGAGGCTCAAACGAGAGAGTGCATGAGAAAATTCTTTAATTGGGGAAAAAAAACTAATATTTACCGTGAACACTTACAGATACTTTATTCTAGAAGAGTCACAACACTCCTCTTGTTGCGTTCGTCGCTCAATCCTGTCTGACTCTTCTCTACCGCAAGGACTGCAGCCCTCCAGGCTCCTCTGTCCACGGGATTTTCCAGGCAAGAATACTGGACAGGGTTGCCATTCCCTTCTTCACACAACACTATGTGCTCCATATTATTACTATCCTGCCTATCTAGATAAGAAAACTGAGGTTCAGGGAGGTTCAGTGATATGCCGAAGGACACACATCTTAGTTGTAGTAGGACCAGGGTCAGAACTCAGAATGACTGCAAAGCCAGTGACCCTTTTCCCAACACCACACCATCTCAACAAAAGAAGCAAAGGGCATTTTTAAAAAGAGGCAGGTGAGTCTTCAGACAAAATGCCACCTCATGGAGCTGTCCCTATTGTTTTTTGCATTATGTGTTCAGTTGCTGCCATGCCCAACTCTTTCAACCCCATGGACTGTCGCCCGCCAGGCTCCTCTGTCCATGGGATTTCCCAGGCAAGAATACTGGAGTGGATTGCTATTTCTTCCTTCAAGGGATATTCCCAACCCAGGATCAAACCCATGTCTCTTGTGTCTCCTGCACTGGCAGGGGGTTCTTTACCAGTGTGCCACCTGGGAAGCCGGCCTCTACTGTTAGACTTGCCCATTCACCCTGGGAAGGCCATTGATCAAGTCAAAGCCGACTCCCCATTGTCTTGGGAGACCCTATGACAGAAGAACACCCCAGGGCCAAGCCCTCACACTCCGTGCCTTGGCCACTGTGCGTCATGATACTTGCTGGTTTGGTGTTTCAACAGTGGTTCCAATGACCATCTCTGTGTGAATCAAGTCAATGGAAGGAAACACAGAATCACAGAACTTTGGGCTGAACGGGGCCTCTGAGAGCAAGTTCCTGGTTAGATGGCCGAAGAAACTGACATCCAAAGGTCAGTCACATGTTGTAGGTCAACAGCAAGCCAGTGGCCAGTCTGGACCAGAATCTTTGTTCTCCACATCCCAGCTGCTCTGGTATCAGCAGCTTTATGGCCCCCGAGAGGGCCGGGTGTGAGCCTAGCCTCTGCTCTCCTGGCTTAAGGAGCACAGGGATGGTAGGTAAGAGAGTCGCGTCACAGCCAGGAGTGAAATTAGCTGGTTGGCCCCCTGCACTAAATCATAAGCCTAAGTTCTATGCACTGAAAGATCAAGGCGTGAAAGCAGCTTATTCCCCAACACGGAGGCCTGGGAGGCTCTCCTGAGGCAGTGGTGGCCCCTTCTGGCCCCCTGGCTGTGGTCAGAGGAGGCTGGACTTTATAACCTAGTACAGGCTGCCCCACCACCACCGCCAGCCATCACCAGGGCAGGACTGGAGCACCTTGACCCGGACAGTCTCACGTTTTGCCCCTCCAACTCCAGACCAGCTGAGAGCTCACCTCCACTCAGCCCCCATCCCTGACAGCCTCTCATCCTCCTCTTGCCTCTGTTGTTAACAATTGATTTCTACCTTTTTTTTTTCCTTTTCACTTCAGGGCATGCACACACATCTCTCAGCCCTTTGTGGGTCAACTCTGTCCTTCCTGAAACTGCACAGTCCCCGGGGACACGCTCTGTGTCCCCATTTCTACCACAGCCCCCGCTGAAGTCTGTGTGCAGACGGGAGCACACAGCTGTTTGTTCAGCACTTGTTGCTGCGCCAGGGACCTGTGGGAGGCCCATGCCACGTCCTGGGGAAGGAAAGGCAAGGGAAAGGGGAGGCTGGATAAGCCACAAGCTGGACAGAAAACCCAACTGAGCCCGCCCTAGGGGGCAGACACTGTGCTCACACTTTACAGACCCTCTCTCCACAGTTCTATGAGCTATGTCCTTCTATTTCTCTCTTTACAGGTGGGGAAACTGAATCAGAGATGTTAAGGAACTTGTCTGTGTGTGCATGCTAAGTCGCTTCAGTTGTGTCCGACTCTTTGTAATTCTATGAACTATAGCTCTCCAGGCTCCTCTATCCATGGGGTTCTCCAGGAAAGAATACTGGAGAGAGTTGCCATGCCCTCCACCAGGGGATCTTCCCAACCCAGCGATCCAACCCTCTTATGTCTCCTGCATTGCCAGGCAGGTTCTTTACTGCTAGTGCCACCTGCGAAGCCCATAGCAACTTGTCTAAATTCACCTGATTAGTAACTAGTAGAGTTAGACTTCTGATGTGCTTTTTTCCGATGCTAACCTGTACTCTGAACTTGCTGCAGCAAACTACTCAAGGGCAGTGACCTGATAATTACATGTGTTCATTCCATTTGTTTTTGCTGCTGCGTCCTCAGTGCTGAGGACCACGCCAGGCGCAGAGGAGACACTCCATGTATTTGCTGAAAGAAGGGACAAAGGATTGAACGGACCCCCTGTGCCCATCCTGATCAGGACAGAGGGAGGGCTTCTTATGCCTCATTACTGGTTACTCTATTTCCAGGAAGCCTGCACAACTGCTTGTTCCTCTCTCCACCCAGAAAAATACCCAATAAACTGAAGTGAAAGTTACGTTCCATTCTTTGGGACCCCATGGATTGTAGCCCGCCAGCCAGCCTCCTCTGTTCATGGAATTCTCCAGGCAAGAATACTGGAGTGGGTTGCCATGCCTTCCTCCAGGGGATCTTCCTGATCCAGGGATCGAACCCAGGTCTCCTGCATTGCAGGTGGATTCTTTACCTTCTGAGTCAGGAAAGCCTGTACATACTAAGGATCCTGCAAAGGCCACATGGCAGATGGCTGGGTTAACTAGGCTTGGGATGGGGCAGTGGGAGGCGGTGGGGGGCGGGTAGGAGCATAAGCTGAACACAAAAGACTGGATGATGTGAGGGAGTTGAAAGGTTCTCAGCGCCCTGTGACCTGCTGACTCAGGGCCACTCTCTGGCCCCTTTGGGTAGGGTCTCCTCCCCATCCTTAGGCTCCCTCCTGCCCCCACCAGGCACCCCCCTGCCTGGCCTGAGCTGTACTGAAACTGGCCACGTTCCTACTGAGCGGAGAAAGTAACAGTTACGCCACCCTCCCCAGCCCCATCCGAACCCTCTGGAGTCTGCCCTGGGCCCGAGGGCTAGCGGCTTTTCTCCACATTCCAGCCAAAAATAATATGAGAGTGGAGCTGTTTGGTAGAGAACTTAATCTAATCTTCATTGCTTCAGTTTTAAAATATCCTGCCTGGTTTAGGGTTTCTTATTACACACTAGGATGTGTTTTTAGTGAGATAGGTCTTAGCAGAACCATTCTTCTTGTAATTAGAAACCCAGGCGGGTAGGGCTGGGGGGGTGAGACATCCAAGCCAAACAGCAGATCTCTCTCAAGACAACACTCTGGCAGCAAGCTCTTCCCCAGCTGCCTGGGGGCCGGTTCTTCCTCCCTCCTGGGGGACCTGGACCGAGGAAAAGTCGAGCTCTGGTAGGAGTGCCTTCCATCTCCCTCCACCCTCATTCTGTGTATCCCAACTCTTCCCCCATCAGACTGGAAACTAAGATGCTCCCTGTGACTGCTGGAGAAGGATGTGTGGAGGAAAGAATTACCCCAAGAAGTCTCCCCCCACCCCCGGATGAGGGAGAATTAAAGGCAAAGCATTCCACTGCAGCCTGTCTCCAGTATCACTGGCTAGCTTTGAAAAATCAGGCGCCGGAACGGAAGGAGGTTCCAAGTGCATATGCACTTTTGTATAAGGGCCGGGTGTAACTTCTCAGGCTTTCTGGCCCAGAATCTGCTTTGATCTGCCAGCGTGGAGGCTGCTAAGCGAGGTTCAAGCTGCAGTTAGCTCCAGACCAGCGCCCACCCCGCTCCCCACCCCCACTCCCCCCACCCCCAACTCCAGTCCGACCAGATGTCACACACCAGCCCAGGTCTGGCCTCTTCTTCCCAATGACATAAAGAAAAGAGGCAACATTTCTGATCAGTCAGATCCTGTGTTCATCTGATGGGTGAAAGCTACTCCAGGTGGCACTGTTGGGAATAAGTACACTAGTTCCCCCAGCTCACGGTTAATCGCCTTTCTGGGAAAAGTCCAGGTGGATTTTGGAATCACAGCAGGGATTTCAAATTCTAGGATATAAGAAAGGCAGGAGTTCAGTCCTTTCACCCAAGTCTAAGAACTCCTGAGAGTTGTAGGGACGGGCTCTGAGGCCCGGCAGGGCAAGAAAACACAATGAAGAAAGCAACTTTACTTCTCAGAAGTCTCCTCCCTCCAATTTCCTTTATTATTTAGAGTGCGGGATTAGGCAGCAGTCTTTCTCAGGGCCTAATGAGGAATTCCTGTGAGACATTCCATTTTGCAGATGAAGAAACCAAGATCTGGAAGCTTAGCTAGCTGACCCACTTTAGTCATGAAGCCAGACAGTCACAGGGTATAAAACTGCCAGGTCCCCAAACTTCAGCCTAAACGCCACTCGGCATGCTGACCTGCCAGCCTCCATCATCTCCTTCCTCCCTTTCCCACCAGGTATTATTAGTTCTGTTCAGTTGCTCAGTTGTGTCCAACTCTTTTGTGGCCCCATGGACTGTAGCCCACCAGGCTCCTCTGTCCATGGAATTTTCCAGGCAAGAATACTGAAGTGGGTTGCCATTTCCTCTTCCAGGGGATCTTCCAGACCCAGGGATCAAACCCCCGTCTCCTGCATTGGCAGGCAGGTTCTTTTCCACTAAGCCACCAGGGAAGTCCCACCAGGTATTAGATTTAATTAAATTAGCAGATCCTCATCGCAACAAGCCTGGCCATGCAGCCTGGACGGAACCCAGCCAGTGCAGCTCCTCCTCCAAAATTCAGTTTCTCAGCCTGATTCAATCTTCAATAAGTCACGGATCTCATCTGAAGTGTCATACAAAGCAAGGTGTGTTGACTAGAATCAAGGCTAATGGTGGCTCGTGATGATTTCATTCCCCACGTAACTTCCTCCGTGGCATCATTTTCATCCTCTCCCTACACTGATCTGCATTTTGTTTGATCCAGACACTCTGCTTCACATGCCGGCACCTCGGGCAATTGCATCACACATTTATATATATCTTACAGCATCGCTGTCCTGGTGCCGCACGGCACAGGAAAAAGAAAAACTTATAACTGCATTTCTCACCTTCCTTGAACTAATTTAGAAAATGTGCTCCAAATTAAATAAATCGGGAACAAAAAGTTTGAAATTGGAGATAGAATTTCAGGAGAGGAGGGAGGAGGCTAAATAAATAGCAAGGAAATCTTGCAACATGTTGGAAGCCTATAAATTTTATAGGTTGTTTCTTTAATAAAAACAAATTCAATTGCTAACAACACAGTATTATTAAGCCGCTAACATTTAAAAATCTAATTTGGTCTGCTCTGCTGCTGTTTCTGTTGCATTCACCCAGGGTAAGGAAGTCAGGTTGATGGGTTTGGTTTTGGTTTCTAAACCAGGCTAATAGAGAGCCCTTTAAAACTGAGCTTTTTTGCTTTCTAGGCATGCCTTGGTCCCTAATGAGTTACAGCCCCAGGTTGAAGATGGACATAGCAGAAAGAAATTTAACACACACTCTGGTACACCCATAAACATCAAGGCCAAGGAAGAGGAGGTATGTTTCCAGTTAAGCTAGAACTCCATGAATTCAGGATTCTCCACTCACAAGACAGTAATTCTCCTTATTTCATCACTAACTTACTTCAAATGTGTTTATACAATTTATTGCTACCGAACTTCCAGGCAACTGGTGTAGAGTTAATGAAACCCAGCTTGGAGAAGCTTTGGGCTTTGAACAACTAACCACAGTTTAAATGGTTATGACATGCGGTCAAAGCCGCAGGCCAGCCCCACTGCAGTTTCTGTGTTAGGACCTAGTCAAAAACCTTGTCATCTCACCTTTTGTGCCAAATAGATTGAGAAAAGGAAAAAAGCCCTGGAAAACAGCCTTCCATGTGTCTTCTCAAGGTTCCCAGCCTTTCTCCCTGACATTTTAACACATCTATCTCCCTGAATGCCAAGCAAAGCCCCTCCCCCAGTCCCGAGTAAATATTTTAGTTGCAGTTTGAATGGGCAGCCAGTTGAAATCCTGAAATCCAGTTTGAGTTTAATTGAACCGGGTCAGGCCTACATAAAGCAATGAGGAGAGGCGGGTGTCAGGGGGAGGCACCCTGCCACATTTGAAGTCAGACTCAGTGCAAGTCCAAAAGGCAAGACAGGAATGTACAGATGGCGCTGGACTGGAAAAGAAGTGAACTCCTCTTTCCGAATGACTTGGACATTGATTTTTATTAATCCTCATTGTCATACGGTGTCCTCCCCCCAAGCTCCGTCCATGTGAAAACTCCAGGAGGCTCCCTCTTTCTAAACAGGCCCATTTTGGAAGAGTAAAGGGGAGGTGCTGGACTTGCCAGGGCCGCACAATAAAAGCCCTTTTTGAAAGCAGCACTTTCATTAACTTAAAGCAATCTATGGACTTAAAAGCAGAGAGCTGTAAACTCGCAGAAAGGATCATAAAACAGCCAGTCTCAAGTTGGGTACACTTCAGTGCAATTTGCACGAGGCATTTTACTGTGAGCGGTGGCCGGGCCCATCTCCCTCCGGTAACCCCCTGCCCCTTATTCTGAACAGCATCCCTTTCTCTCGGCTTTCATGCTTTTCGCGCTCACAAAGGGGGAGGCGGTGACCGGGGAGTCTCCGTGGGGTCACGGCTCCCTCCCCCCTCGGGCTCTCCGCGGGAGAGAGGGCGCCTGAATTCCAAGCCTGCAAAACAACAGCCTCGGAGCTCCGCCGCCGGGCGGCCGCCGCGCCCCGGGGCCGCCGCGGCCACTCGTGGGTCGCGCGCCTTCTGCCTTCCGGCTGCCCCGGCGAGGGGCGAGGTGTGTGCAGAGTGCTGGGACAGTGGGTTTGAAATAGCAAAGGAGAAATTTCAGATCTTCCTCCTGTTCACTCCCCAACTCTGCTTCTCTAATGGCCCAAGGGGTAATCTCCGTTCCTAGTCGGGACTTCTCTTCCCCCTCTCCGGCACCCCCCCCCCCAAGCTAGGCCAGAGCCAAACGGGGTGCAGCTAGAGTGGGCGATCAGAGGCAAGAGATCCTCCCTACCTTCCCCCCACCAAGGTCCTAAAGCCTCGGGAAGGCCAGAAGGCAGGGCACGCGGGCGGGCTAGGGACCAGGACTTTGCGTAATAGAGCTTGTGTTTGGACACCATCATTTTCTCAAATTTGGGGAGGAGGAGATAGCCTAAATCTGCTTCAAATGCGAAGCTTTCGGTTTCCACTAGTTGGAAAACATTTCAACACGCTGGAGGAGTCCTGGGGCAAAGGGGTAAGGGCAAAGGACCCCAAGTCCCCCCCCCCCGCCCCCCTTTCTTAAGCGGATCGTCACACGGGCGGCCGGCGTGTGGGCTTCCGGGCGAGGCCGGGGGGAAGTGCAGATAGAACCTGCGGGTCAACAGCTGGCGGCTCCGGTCCGGGCGCTTGAGTTCGAGCCCGCCCTGCCCTCCGCCGCAGCCCGGACTCCCCGGGCCTGGAGCGAGGCCTCCCTGCTAGCGCCCCCCTCGCAGGCCGCGGCCCCTGCGGGCCACCGCACCCACCCCGCCGCGCTGCACCCGCAGGCTCCAAGCGGCTTCCGGAGCCCGCCGAGCCGCCAAGGTCTCTATCCATCCCTGGCCCTGCGAGGTTACCCTGTCGCTTCGCCCAGAACACTCCTTCGAATTGTCCGCTTCCCGGAATCTTTCTCCAAGGACCCGGACCTGTGCTCCTCAAGTCCTCTCCTCCAGATCCTCTTTCGGGGATAAGCGGCAGGAATTTGGGCCTCGACGGCCATGGCTCCCATCAACTACTTTCATCGCCTACCTACTAGGGTAGGTAGAGAAACCTAGGGTAGGTTTCTCTACCCACTGAGCGTGGGGATTCCCGGGCGCGACCCTCCCCAAATTCCAATAGTTTCAACTCCCCACCCCCCCGCCAAAAAAAGCCGTGAACCCGTGGCTAAATCCTAAAAGACGCCACCAGTTCCTCCGATTCCAGCCTCAGATGTAAGCCCAGGCCCTTAACTCCAGCCTTCCGGCTCCCTGCTTTGACCAGGGTGCAGAGTCGATCGGCGGCCCTTCCATCCGGCTTCTGAAAGCAGCCTGGATCCTAAAAACCCGAACTCTAGCTTGGCCCAGCCCTAATTCAGGACTGATGCACAACCACCACCCACCCCTCGCCCTACTCCCAGTCCTAGCCCCTGGCCTCCCCACCAAGCCGGAACCTCGGGTTCTCCCCTGAGAGCCCCCGGAAAAGGCGGCCCGCGTGGCTCGTTTCTTCCTCTGGGTCTGGAGTCGGAAGAGCTCCGCACGCCTCACCCGAAAGAAACGCAAACTTTCCGCGGCAGACTTGGGACCCTGCCCCATCCCCCTCGGCTCTCTCCCTTTGAGCGCTTTCCGACCCCCCCCCCCCTTACGAACTCGTGCCCTAGTTCTTGAGCCAGGAGGGCTCCCTATTCCCGAACCTCGCCGAGGGCCCCTACGCCTCCCCACACCTCGCCAAAGACTCCCAACAATCCTCGGAAAGCTAGTAACGCTACAAATTACGGCTCCTCCCGCGTTAGGGTCCCCGAGCCTGGCCCCTGCGATCCCGGCTTCCCTGATTCACAGCTCGTGCTCCGCTGTCCCCACGGATCCGCCTGCAAACCCTCACTCGTCCCGGCTTCCCAGGCCGGGCAGGACGCGGCCGCGGCTCCCAGACTCCAGTCACCCGGCCAGAGTCTGGGGCTGCTCCGGCTTCCAGCCGCTCGAAGGCAGCTCCAAGCTGCTGGCGCCAAGCAAGAGCCGGCCCGAAGGGAGCCCGAAGCCGGGAGAAAGAAAGCGAACCTGGAGCCGGCCCGCCGATCTCAGCCTCGCCCGCGGAGCGCCCAGCCCGGAGCTGCCGGCACCGGGGCTCCGCCGGCCCGCGCGCGAGTCCCTACTCGGGTCCCCGGCGCACCCGGCGCGCAGCTCCCCGCCCGCCCGCTACGGTGTCTTGGGCCCGCGGCGGTCCGAGTCCGCAGCCCCGCTCCTCGCACCCGTGGACAATGCACGCCCCGCCACGGGCCCGAGCGGGGCGAGGCGGCGGGGCGGCGGGGCTGCGCGCTGGCCGGGCCCAGGCGCGGACGGGCCGCCTCCTTCCCGGGCCTCAACGCCGGTCGCGCTGCTTCGCTCCGCGCTCTCCCGGCGCTTCCCCAGCTCCTCTGCACGCTCCCGCCGTCCCTCGCTGCTCCCTGCCTCCCTCCTCCCTGCTGCCTCCCTCTCTCTCCTCCCTGCTGCCTCCCTCTCTCCCTCTCTCCTCCTTGCCCTGTCGCAATGAATAATACTCTGGCTTGGGGACTGGAATAAAACACACGCGCTCTGAGGCAGCCGCCCGCAGCAGCAGCACCCGCCGCCGCCGCGCCGCCGCCGCCTGCAAAAGCGTCTCTGACATGGAAATGAATGACAGCTTACCTGATGCCAATCTTCATCAGACTGACACCGGCGTGACAACACAGCCTATACTTCCCAGCACTGCTCGGGACGTCAGCGGCACAGGGACCCGCCCCCCGGAGCCCCCCCCCCCCTCCACACACCTCCCCTCTCCCCACTCCCCCTTTCTCCCCACCCCCCCATCACCCCCACCCACTCCCGGCCCCGGCCGCTTCCAAGTCGGAGCAGCCGCCGGAGTGTCTCCCTCTGCTGGAGGCTTTTCTAAGACGCCAAAGCCGGCTCCGGCTGCCGGGGAGAAAACCTGAGTGAGAGGTGGCCTCCGACGGAAGAACGCAGCAGACCCGCTCCCCACCTCCCCCCGGCCAGGAACTCGGGAACACTACCCCCGACCCAGGCCAAGTCCCCCTCGGCAGACAACAGAGGCGGTGCTTCAGACATCTTGAGTTTAGTGGGGTGGAGATGCGGGGAAATTTTCTTCTGTGGGACCCTGAGAGCACTCCCCAGAAATTATGAAACTTAAAACTGGCAAGAATTCCTTCCCCCTACCCCCTCTCCTCTCCCACCTCCACCCCATTCCTGCCTGGCTGGCCTCGTTTTTATGATTACATTTGAATAATTCTCATTACCCTGGCCCCAGAAAAGGTGCTCAGATGACACTCTGGTTAGTTATTCCTGTTCTCAAGAGCTCCTTCTGCTCTGGGCTTCCTGGGGCGGTTGGTTCTTCCAGGGGAAGACTGTTAATGGGATGGGGCAGAGGGAGAGATAAAAAGGTGTGGGGGCTTTGTCAGTAAATCACCCCTTTGCAAATGCCAGGCAGGCCTGTTTTAAGCCTCTTCCTATTTTCATTCTAAAAAGTGGCGGAGTTCTGGGGATTGGTGGGGTGGTGTAAAAGGAGAGGCCAGTTGGACTGTTGCAGCCTGGGACTCTTGGGGGGGCTTTCTCTGCTTCTGGAAGGAAATTCACCAGGAGGAGGACCAACACAAGCATGTATGGTCAGACATGTGCCTTCTTTCATTCCATGGAGATTACAGTCCTACTGTCAGGTGGAGGCATGCTTGCTTCCACAACTTAGCTCATGGCCCTCTGCATAAGGGACAAGAGAACCCCACTTCCCCTATGAAATTTGCTCCTTGCTCTCTGTAGAGGAGCCATTTCAGCCACTCTCAGGCAGCGATTGATCCTCTGACCCCAGACCAGGCAGGGGGCCTGGAAAAAAGCCTAGACAAAAGACACGGATTTAAGCGAGAAAAGCAGAAAGTGAAACCCAAGCAGCCCAGGTTTTCGGGTAAAGAATCTGACCCAAGAAGCTGAAGGTTGCCCTTTCACTCTTTTCAGGCCTCTGGGTCATTCCTTGTCTGCCTCCTTCCTGGCCAAGAATGAGAGCCATTAGCTACCACTCAGAGGAGGCAATTGAATCTTTTTTTTTTTTTTAATATCACAGCCCAGATATAGCAAATACTGTTTATCCAGATCCTCCCAGTACCCGCCCTCACCCCCACCCCACCTCCCACCACATTCCACTTCCAAAGTTGCTTGTGGAAAAACTTCACTTGAGCGCCCATCACAGATGGAGTTGAATTCTCTCACCTTCTCATAGATCCTCCAAAGACTTCACTAGGTGTATTTATGTCACCATCTTGATCTGTGGTCAGAAAGTCTAGCTGCTGACAGTATAATTGCTATTATATATTATACATTAATAATAATATAATAATAATGAACGCACTTGCCCTTTTTATGTAGTACAGAAGCAGCCAGATTCTCCAACTCAGAGACTGGAGGTCAGGCTACCATAAACTCTCAGAGGGAAGCCCAGTTCAGATCCAGGAAGGGGAGGGAAGATCCACTTGCCCCTGGACCCCTGGAGGGAGGGTTTTCTCTCTTTCCCAGGGCTCCCAGTGAGCTGCTGTAGCTTGCAGAGTCAGAGGGAAGAGTCAGGATGCATGTAAATACTTAACCCCATCAGAGAAGTGTCACTGAGCCGTAAATAGTACTTCAGGCAACAGCCGGGCATCACTGACTCACACTTGTCACACCCCTCATTTTCTGAAATCTAGTTCCTTGCCCATCTCTCTCTTGGTACAGGAGATCCATTGCCGTGAGCTATTTTGGAGTCTAATACCCTTTTGAGGCTTTAAAATGCACGTTGTAATTTTAAATAAAGATATCTTACTTTGACTACTGTTGTAATTTGCCGAAGTTTTAAAATGATTATCTAAATATAACCGTTCTGGGACTTCCTTAGCAGTCCAGTGATTAAGAATCCGCCTGCCAATGCAGGGGACACAGATTCAATCCTTGGTCCAGGAACTAGGATCCCACATGCCGTAAGGCAAGTAAGCTCATTCGCCACAACTACTGAGCCCAAGCTCTACGGCCTGAGAGTCACAACTACGAAAGCCCATGCACCCAAAGACACAACAAGAGAAGCCAATGCAATGAGAAGCCTGTGCATCGCCACTAGAGCGTAGCCCCCACTCGCGGCATGTAGAGAAAGCCCGTGCACAGCAATGAAGACCCAGCACAGCCAAAAAAAATTTTTTTAATGTGACCATTCTTATAATCATTCAAAGCAAATGTTTGTCCTGTACCCAAGCTCAGCTGTGTGCTAGAGCTAAGGATAAAGAGCAGAAGCAAAGAAATTCAAGTAACAGCTCCTGTCCTCAAGAAGCTTCCATTCTTGTAGAAGAAGGCAGAGCCCCAATATGGAAAACATTAAAAAATAATAATACAAGAATCCAACAGATGACACAGCTCACAAAAAATTAATGAACAAGTGAATCGACAATATGTCAAATTCCATAAGCTCCATTTCTAAATGTTGCCTTTGTCAGTGAGTAGAGAAGGAGTAGAGAAGAAATGAAGTCTGTAGAATTCATTTCCGATATCCACCATCTCTCCCCCATCATCCTTCTGAGGATGAAGAAGAGGGTGGAGAGGGGCACATATGTTGCTTAAGTCACCAACACATCCACATTAGAACCAACAGGAGTTCCTACCACTCTTGCCATCTCTCTTAAATGCTGGCGTTCATCAGGCGTGGTTCTGGGTCATGTTCTCCATCTATCTGCACTTAATTCATCTTCAGTATAAGAAGCTAACAGCAACCTAAGTTGTCTCTTCTGAGCCCTTGTGTTCATGATCAGTCACTCAGTCGTGTCCGACTCTGCGACCCCCTGGACTGTAGCCCACCAGGCTCCCCTGTCCAAGGGATTGCCCAGGCAAGAAGACTGGAACGGGTTGCCATTTCCTTCTCCAGGGCATCTTCCCAATCCAGGAATCAAGCCTCTGTCTCCTGCAGTGGCAGGAGGATTCTTTACCACTGAGCCACCTGGGAAGCCCTCTTCTGAGTCCTAGACATGTCTAATCAATGGCCTAACTGAATCCTGTCTGTATCACCTTGTAAATTAAAAGACTTGTCTGCATTAGTACCATAACAAAATACCACAGACTCAGAGGCCTAAACAACAGACAATTAATTTCTCACGGTTCTGGAGACTGGAAGTCCAAGATCAAGGTGCCAACGAGGATTAGTTCCTGATGAGACCTCTCTTCCTGGCTAGAAGATGGCACTTTCTTGCTGTGTCCTCTCATGGCCTTTCCTTTGTGTGTACCGGAGAGCAGAATGCCCTCTGGCATCTCTTCCTCTCCTTATAAGGGCACCAGTTGTATTGGATTAGGGGCCCACCCTTATGACCTCATTTAACATTAATCACCTTAAAGCCCATCTTCAAATACAGCCAGAGTGGGAGTTAGAGCTTCAACATATGGATTTAGGAGGGACACAATTCAGTCCGGAACATTGTCCACATGCTTGTTTCCTTTATTCTCAACATAAAGACTGTGAGTTCTTTGAGCATGGGGACAGTATCTTATTTCATCTTAGGATCCTTAGAACCTGGTACGGTGATCAGTTCAGAAAAAAAAAAAAAAAATGTAGAAATACTTGTTGAATTGAATGGAATGGAATTTCTTTCTCCATCATTGCCCCAGTGCAGTTTACGGACTTATCACCTATCACCTCGAGTATTTTGATGATTTTCTAACTGGTCTCATTACTTCAACATGCCCATTACTTCTGCTATACTATCACCAAAATGTTCTTCCTAAAACAAAGGTTGGCTCACACATTGGCTTCCCCTCAAAACCCTCAAGCACTTTTCACTGCTTATAATATTTAGCCTAAAATGTTTATTGGACCTTATAATAAAAAGGATGATTTTCAGTGCCACATTCCTTACCTCTTCCTCCTCGTCTGGCCCTGGCCACCTTTCAGTTCATCTCCTGTATTCTTGCATACAGCTCCAGCTTCAGTGGTTCCAAGTGCTGCCCATGGACTTCCTTCATGGCAATCCACTGGGAAACCTCTTTATAATTCAGAGTTCCTGGTTCCAGCCCTGGAGGAAGCTGGTCTGGAGAAGGGCCTGGGAATCCGTATTGTTAAAACTACCACATAAAGAGAATGAGAAGACAAGCCACACACTGAGAGAAAATATTTGCAAAGACATGATAATGGACTGTTATCCAAAATATATTAAAATCTCTTAAAATTCAATGTTAAGAAAACACACAACCTAATTAGAAAATGACAAAAGACCTGAACAGACACCTCACTAAAGAAGGTATACAGAGACCAAGTAAGCATATGAAAAGATGTTCAACATCATATGTCATCAGGCACATGCAAATTAAAACAAGATACCACTGAATAGTTATTAGAATGGCCAGAATCTGGAACATGACAACATCAAATGCTGGTAAGGATGCAGAGAAACAGGAACTCTCATTCATTGCTGATGGGGATGCAAAACGGTGCAGCCACTTTGGAAGATAGTTTGATAGTTTCTTACAAAACTACTCATGGATCTTACTGTAAGATCCAGCAACTACACTCCTTGGTGTTTACCCAAATGAACTGAAAACTTACATTCCCACAAAAATCTGCTTGCAAATGTTTGTTTACAGCAGCTTTATTCATAGTTGGCAAGCCTCAAACGCAACCATGATGTCTTTCAGCAGGTGAATAGATAAACTGTGGTACATCCAGACAGTGGAATAATATTCAGCACTAGAGAAGAAATAAACCATCAAGCCTTGAGAAAACATGGAGGAAACTTAAATGCATATTACTAAATGAAGGAAACCAACCTGAAAAGGTTACACAATGAATGATTCCAACTGTATGATTTTCTGGAAAAGGTAAAACTGTGGAGATAGTAAAAGGATCAGCAGTTGCTAGGGCTTAGAGAGGAGGAAGGGGCATGAATAGGTAGAGAACAGAGGATTTTTAGGGCAGCCAAATACTTTGCATGGTATTATAATGATGATATATGTATGATACATGATCCTATTTGTATGATACTATAATGAAACAGCTCCTTGGAAGAAAAACTATGACCAATCTAGGCAGCATATTAAAATGCAGAGACATTACTTTGCCAACAAAGATCTATCTAGTCAAAGCTATGGTTTTTCCAGTAGTCATGTATGGATGTGAGAGTTGGACTATAAAGAAAACTGAGTGCTGAAGAATTGATGCTTTTGAACTGTGGTGTTGGAGAAGACTCTTGAGAGTTCCCTGGACTGCAAGGAGATCAAACCGGTCAATCCTAAAGGAAATCAGTCCTGAATATTCATTGGAAGGACTGATGTTGTAGCTGAAGCTCCAATACTTTGGCCACCTGATGCAAAGAACTGACTCATTGGCAAAGACCCTGATGCTGGGAAAGATTGAAGTCAGGAGGAGAAGGGGATGGCAGAGGATAAGATGGTTGGATGGCATCACCAACTTGATGGATATGAGTTTGGGGTCGGACAGGGAAGCCTGGCATGCTATAGTCCATGGGGTTGCAAATAGTCAGACACAACTGAGCGACTGAACTGAACTGATAGTGATGACTGCTTGTCTATTACACATTTATCCAAACCCACAGAATGTACAATGACAAGAGTGAACCCTGTTGCTGACTACAGACTCTGAGTGATGATGTGGCAATGTAGGTTCATCAGTTATAAAAAATGTTCCACTCTGATGGGAGATGTTGATAATGAGGGAAGCAGTTCATGTCAGGGCGGAAAGCAGAGAATATAGGAGAAATCCCCATCCTTTTTGTTCAATTTTGCCGTGAACCCCAAACCGCTTTAAAATATAAAGTTTCTCAATGTTTTAAAAAGTCACTGCAATGAAAAAGTTTGAGCACTTCCATCCTAGCCACCCTAGGCACTCATGAATGTGAAGACACTCCACGTGCACCCAACACTTTCCATAGTTGCTCACGCATGCCTTCAGCCTTGACTTTTTGTTCTTTCCCTACCCTCCAAAAGTCTATCTGCTGTCGACACTTCACTGAAATATCACCTCTTTTCAAAACTTCCTTGGTTCTTCCAGCCGAGAGCACTCACTTTGGAATCGCAGGGACCTGACTCAAATCTCCACCCTGTCATGAAATAGCCAGGTGTCTGGGAGGCTCCTGATGCTCTCCAAGTCTCCGTTTCTGCCCTTGTGAAATGAGGATGATGATAATATCCAACTAGTGAGCCCATGGAGATGAGAGGACATGCTGAAGGCAAGGAGCTCAGCGCAGTCCCTGGCACATGGGAGGCTTCCTAATAAGCAGAGCCATTAGATTCAATGGCCTTTTCCCAGGGTTTCCATGGCACTTGCCTGCGCCTTTATTATAGAGTTTCT
Organism: Muntiacus reevesi; assembly: GCF_963930625.1. NCBI lineage: Eukaryota > Metazoa > Chordata > Mammalia > Artiodactyla > Cervidae > Muntiacus > Muntiacus reevesi. The sequence continues at coordinate 27,650,958 of NC_089253.1, read as the reverse complement.
TTAACTGGCCTGAGGATGGGAGATAGCATTTACTGAGAATGCTGCAACAGGCTCTGAGTGCTGAAAGCACAGATAATGGGAGCAAGGGAAAGCGGAAGACGGTGCTTACTCTTTACCTAAGGCCCTTTCCTAACCCTGGAACCAGGTGGGACAGTGGTGTTCCGGCAGCCAGGGCCAAGTGAGAAGATTCTGCTCCTGATTAAATGCCTGAGGGCACATTCCCTCAGAGACTGGGGCTGGGAACCAGAGCAGTGAAAATTTAGCCTCTATAAATCATCTGAAAGGCGGAGCTCCAGGACTGTGCTCTGAGCTGCAAGAGGGGACGTCGAGGCCCCTCGTGCTCTCATTCATTTTTTTTTTACCCTGAGAAAGTCTCTCTGGGTATTCTGTTCTGTTCTACTCCCGCCCTCTGAAGCATGGGGGCTGCAGCCTGTCCTCTGGGCACAGACAGGCAGCTAATTGGGTCATGTCTCTAACCGGCTTCTCTAATAGAGGAGCAATATGGTCCCCAAAGCCTTTCAGAAAACCCATCCTTCTTATGGTGCTGACATTCGTTTGGGGGGATTCTTCAAGCACTGTCTCCCGCCCATGCCTTACTTCTACCAACCCCCACTCCCAACACACACACACACACACACACACACACATGAATATATGAGCTCTCAAGGGAGCTGCCAGGCCTTAGCTCCACATGAGGGACTCTGCAGGAAATAGGAAAGAGTTTGGAGTGATCCTGCACTTTGTTCCAGGTGCTAGCAAGGAGTAGGCAGTGTCCCAGCCGGTCTGAAGGAACTGAGGAAGAGGACTACTGGGAGAGAGGATATCGAGACTGGAACATGCTAAGATGATCGGCAGAAAGAGCCACCCGTGGGAAGGGATAGATGTATACAAGTGGCTGATCCATGTGGTCATACGGCAGAAACTAACACAACTTTGTAAAGCAAGTGGCTTCCAATTTAAAAAATTAATATTTAGTGGATTAAAAACTGAGTCACTTGTGGGAAATGGCATCCCAAGAATTTGTTCGCCAAAATTTGAAGATGGATGATGCAAAGCTGTGCTGTCCCACCCAGCAGACACTGGCCACCAGAAGCTGCAGAGCGCTGGTGTGCAAATTGAGATGTGCTGTAAGCGTAACGCCCATAATGGATTTAGAAGACAGTATACAAAAGAGCACAAAGTATTATCAATAATTAGCTTATATGTATGAGATAATGCGGGCTTCCCTGGTGGCTCAGCAGTAAAGAACCCACCTGCCAATGCAGGAGACCCAGGTTCCATCCCTGGGTCAGGAAGATCCCCTTGAGAAGGAAATGGCAACCCACTCCAGTATTCTTGCCTGGGAAACCCCATGGACAGAGGAGCCCGGTGGGCTATAGTCCATGGGGTCACAAGAGTCAGACACGACTTAGCAGCTAAACAAAAACGACAATGAGATACTGAGATGATAGTCTTCTAAATACATTGAATCAAACAGAATAGGTTACGAAAACTATTTGCACCTGTTTCTTTTACCTTTTTAATGTGGCTACTAGAAAATTTAAAATTATTATGTGACTTGCACTCGATTTTTATTAAAACCTCTTGTCTGGGCTTCGGTTTTGCCCTGGTATAAACTGTCTGGGTGTTGAAACTTTTGTCATTGATCATGTATCACTCTGGCAGCTGAGGGGTGATGGGGTGAGGGGAGGCCAGCCGGACATCCAGTGCCTCCTCCCTCAAACTGCAGAGGTTGCTAAGATCCCCCCTCCTCTGCCCCCAGGGTTACATGGAGCATTTGAAACATTCCCCTCCAAAACAAAGACCTCTTCTACAATCTGTACTGAGGGACCCAGCCCCCATATCCTTTTCAACCACCTTATCAGCATCACAATTGTTGTCCTCTCTCACCATCCTCTCCCTCAGCTCCATCCCCATCCTCACCACCGTCATCATCACCACCCTGCATCCTTCTGCCCAGTCAATGGACCATGTCCTCCCCGTCTCCAGGGATGAACTCTATCTGTATTTGTTGCCCTTGATGCTGCAGCCAACCTCTAAGCCCTCCTGAGCTGAAGATGTCACACGGCCGGACGCCCAACCTCATTCCGGTGACTGGGACCTACAGCAGCCTGACGGCAGGGCTCTGAGAACCAAGCAACAACTCTGGGAAGGGGAGAGGACCACGGCCCCGGCAGAAGCCGGTCAGGTCTTATCACTTCATAGGAGGAGGGTGAAGAAGAGTGATCTAATGAGAAGGCAAGATATGCAACTTACGCAGCACAGGGAATATGGCTTGCTTAGCAAAAAAAGAACAAAATCGAGTGACACCAATAATAATAATAGCCAATACGTATGGATTTATTTGTTCAGTGCCAGACTCCATGTAAAGTGCTCAGCATGCCATGTCTCATGTTTCATTCCCGTGAAAGCTTAGGTAAGGAGAGTAACTTGTCACCAGGAGGGGACTCAGGCAGCCTGCCTCCAGAACCCACACTCCAAACCACTGTCCTGCACTGCTTCCTCAAAGCACACACGTCCACTCCCTCACGCCCTCATTCACTCATTCATCCTCCTTCAGCATGCGTGTGACTGAGCGCCGCTAAGCAACGTGCCAGGGTATTGGTTCCCATTCAGCATCCAGGCTGACCAGGCACATCCTACGCCCTTGGACTCTCAGGATGAACAGATCACCCTTCCTGAACACACAGGGGTCTTGCAGGTGTTTGCCTTCAGATCCCTCTCCCATTCTACAGGCAGAGAAAGTGAGGCTGGGTCAGAGGGGTAAGGAAGGAGTGAGCTTAAAGCTCTCCTGGCTTAATCTCAGCTTGGATTCTCCAACCAAACCAGAGTTTGTCATCCAGCCCCACCCTTTCCAGGACCTCTGGACAGACTTGGCTTGGCTTCTGCTTTCCTCCCCACTGGCCTCTATCACAATTTGCAGTGGGAAAGGGCATACTCATGTCAAAGCTCAGCCTCTCCAGAAACTCTACTTAATTCGGACACCCGTGTCCTGGATCCTTCTGCATTCTTATGCTCACATTTCCACTCTAGCAGTGTGCAGTGGAAGGTTGCTTTGAACGTGTTCTTTAATTTCAAGTACGGAGACTTTTCTGGCAGTCCAGTGGAAGTCCAGACTCCACACTTCCAATGCCAGGAACTCGGGTTTGGTCCCTGGTGGGGAAACTAAGCTCCCACACAGCACACAGCATGGGCTAAAAAAATTTTCAAAAAGTAAAAATAAAAAATTTCAAGTATGCATTATATCTCCAAGCAGATTTTGAACTTTTCAAAACCAAGGAGTGTTTCTTTTATATCTTGTCCTTCCCAATCTCTCAGCATTTGTTTGCAACCTCGGCCTATCTGAATCGCCTAATAAATGCTGATGGCTTGATGTGCCGTGGGCAGACTTACTGTGTTTGTGTCTGTCTGTCTGTCTGGGTGGTACGCTGAATCAGTATGCGCTGCAGGGGTGTCTGTGCATCCAAGGATCAGTGTCAGCACGATGCACGTGTGTGGATGAATTCTCCAGCTATTACGGTTGTGGAAACTTAGACACACACCAGCACAATCCGTCAATTTCCAGACGTTATCTCTCATGATAATTTCCTGCCAAATCTTTGAGTTGCAATTAAGAAAGCAGATAATTTGAAACATTCTCCTCTGCATGTTGAGATGGATTATAATCCTAATTTGATAAAGACTCTTAATGACTCATTAGCCACCCTTGGCTTCTCCTCAGGTCAGCCAACTTCCCAGGCGCAGGGAGGCAGCGACGCTCGGGCCATTACATGTTATTGCTTCAGCAGCACTAAAACAAAAAAAGACACGACAAAGCCACAACCGCCCCGCGGCTGTTGAATTCTCTTTTCTTCAGCTCCCAGATTTGGGCGTCGATTTTCTTTTCCTGGCTTTGAACAAAGCCTCTAATTTCCTGACAACCACATGCTCTCCCCAGAGTCTGCTCACGGCCAGAAGTGGCATGCACGGCGTGGCAGTCAGCCCTCTGCTTGGGGAGCAGTGGGGGCTGTCACTTCTCCAGCCACGGTGTCTTTCCTGGGAAGTGATCCGCAAGACCAGAAGGTGGGGTCCTTGGGAGCAATGACGATTTCGAGTTGTTTGAGGGTGATAACCACAGAACAGTGCCCTCCTGTGTTGGCTGAACAGGGGTCAGAAGTAGAGGAGGCCATTTAGAGCAGGGGTCCCCAACCTCCGGGATCTAATGTCTGATGACCTGAGGTGCAGCTGATGTAACAATAATAGAAATATAAAGTGCACAATAAATGTAATATGTGTGTGCAGTGCTAGTTGTTTCAGTCGTGTCTGACTCATTGCAATCCCATGGACTGTAGCCTGCCAGGCTCCTCTGTCCATGGAATTCTCCAGGCAAGAATACTGGAGTGGGTAGCCATGCCCTCCTCCAGGGGATCTTCCCAATCCAGGGATCGAACCCAGGTCTTCCACATTGCAGGCAGAATCTTTACTGTCTGAGCCATCAGGGAAGCCCTTGAACCATCCCAAATCCATCCTCCCACTCCCGTCCATGGAAAAATTGCCCCCAAAAGGCTGGAGAATGCTGATTTAGAGGCTACCCCACCCCCTCCAGCTCCAGGCTTCAATCATTAAATTCTTCACAGAAGCCAACGCCATGGTTTTCTTTGAGTCATCCACTCTAGAATTTAAGAAGCTTGACTCTCAGAAAGTTCTTTCTTATGTGTGGGGGTTGTGTGGACGTGTGTGCAGTACGCATGCACCTGTGCACACACATACACACACTCATCACAGATGAATACGTAGGACCCACACCCACACATCCACAGAAGCACAGAGGCAGCATGCCTCTGTGAGCCAGGACTTCTCAGAACAGTCTCTGAGCCTGAGATCAGGTAAGGCAGGAAGGAGGAAGGGAGGCTTGGTCAATCAACAAATACGTGTCTCTGCAGCATGCCTACCACGCAGCGGGCATGGTGCTATAGGAGGCTATAGGATGGTACCAATTGGATGGAGAAGCTGGTGGTCATCCACCATGGCTGCACCTAGGGCTGCTTGCTACATTCTGAGTTGGAGCACACGAGGGTAGCACTGGTGGTCACCAGCAGCCCTCTGAGTTCTAATTCCCTTCCTGCCCTCCCCATGTGTTCTCACCTTTGTCCCCCTCCACTCAATCTCCGCTGTCACAGGCTAGGCTTGGGATGAGCTAAAAAGCCCCCAATCCCCCCACCCCCTCCCGCCCTGTGCCTTCGATCAATGTGACAAATGCTCTCTGGGCAGAACCCCTGAGGCTGTCTTCCCTGCCACCCACCCCTCCTTCCTTCCCAATGAGTCCAGGGAGATCTGAACAGAGGGGTGATGGATAGCCCTGTCTCATTGTTCCAGACTCGAATCCACCAGGGCCGGGGAGAGCTGCATAAATCAACCCAGGCCGGGCTCTCACCAGCGTGATGACTCGACAAGAGGAATGGAAGGCGAGGGATCGTAAAACTGTCGATGGGCTAAGTCGTTTCATTCCAAGTCAGGGCCAGGGAGAGAAAATGTTTGGTTCTTGGGAGACAGACTTATTTGAAGAGGATGGATAAGCTGACGGAGGGAGGTCTGCATGTCTGGGTGCTCAGAGAAAAGGAGGCAGAGAGGGGCTGGTCCACCAGGAGGACTTCAGCTGAGTCATCCCTCATCTGTGTCCATTCACTCCCACCATCCTAGAGGGGTGGGAGATACTCGTGTCCCAAACTTGGATAATGTTTGGAAAAATTAGCCTCTAGTGAGGATGGAAGATTCTCACCCAGATGGCTGATAAAACATACTTTCCCCTTCTCTAAGGTAGGAACAACTTGGCGGGGGGCATGTTGAAGAGAAGGCACCGCTGACCATGGCTCTATCAACCTGTAATCAGGGACTTCCCTGGTGGTCCAATGGTTAAGAATCTGCCTGTCAAAACAAGGTTCACAGGTTCGAACCCTGGTCCAGGAAGATCCCAGGGGCAGTGGAGCAACTGTGCCCATGTGCCACAAGTACCGAGCCCACGCTCTAGGGCCTGTGCTCCACAAGAGAAGCCACCGCAATGAGAAGCCTGCACAGCACATGTGGAGAAGAGGAGCCCCAGCTCGATGCAACTAGAGAAAAGCCCATGCAGCAATGAAGACCCAGCACAGCCAAAAATGAAATAAATGAATAAAACTGTGACCAGAAGTCATGCCCATTTTGGTTACTCAAATGTGTACTGAGCCGCCCTGAGTGCCAGGCACTGTGCTCTGTGCTGGGGAGAGCCCCGTTAGCACGGGAGCTCACGGTCCAGTGGAGGGACAAGGAGGCAGAATCACACAGCAACAGCATGTACATCATTGTCCTTCATCACAGCACTTCTGACGTGTGTTGATTTGCTTGTCGTTCTCCCTTCATGAGACTGGAAGCTCCTTAAAAGGAGAAAGGCAAGGGAGACAATATCTAAGGGCCGGTTATATGCTCCCATTACGTACCCTAGTCATTCCATCTCCACCCTAACGCTTTGTGGTGGATTTTATTATCCTCATTTTACAGATAAGAAGATTGAGGCTCAGAGAGGTGAATTCACTTGCCCAAAGCCAAAGCAGTGTGTGGGAGAGCTGGGACACCGAACTAGGACTCAACCCAAGGCAGCACGTCCCCACACACCGCTCAGGGTCTCCCCACATTGGGCCCTCAGCCCCTGCAGCTGTGCCTAACCCAGGACAGTATTGATTATATCAGGAGGGAGGGGTTGGGAGGAGTGTGATTAAAGCTGGGGAGTGGGTCGGGGCGGACTTTGCAGAAGAGCCTACTGCACAGTTTGAAAGAACAGACGGAATTTGCCAAAATGACAAGGGAAGGAAAGCGAACGTGCAAATGACAGGGAGACACGAAGCAGGCCCCTACTCAGAAGCCCCCCTGCTCCCCACGAGCCCCCTCCCCGTCCCACCCCAGGCCTGAGAAGCAGGAGCCCGGCAGTGACACACACGGGCTTCTATACCACGGAGCGGCGGGCTTTTGTTTTGTTGTTATTGTTGGTAAATTTCCTGGGACCAGATGATAAGATCCAGGGAGGATCCAGTCTGCTTTTCTCCCAAGTGTAATTCCAACACCTAGTGTGGTGTCTGACTCATTTTGGAATGAGTGACAGAGCTGGACCAGAAAAAAAAAAGGTTTTCCTTACATCCCTGCCTTCCCATGAGGCCGGTATAACTGGGCCAGTCTGGGAGCCCCTCCTGTTTGGGGTCATGAAAAACCATTTTAAGGCCAGACAAGCAGCAAGGTCAGACCAAAGGGAGAGAGAGCCAGGGGCCTCGAGCAGTTGGCAAAGAGCAGCCTGTCTCCTCCATCTTCTCTGCTTCTTTCTTCAGCTCAGGAGCCAAAACCAGGCTGTGAGCTGAGAGAAGGGGGCTGCAGAGCAGAGAGTGGCCCTGGCCCCTTGTCTTTAGCTCAGCAGGTGGTGCTAGTAGTAAAGAACCTGCCTGTCGATGCAGGAGACATAATAGATGCAGATTCGATCCCTGGGTCAGGAAGATCCCCTGGAGAAGGGCATAGTAATCCGCTCCAGTATTCTTGCCTGGAGAATCCCATGGACAGAGGAGCCTGGTGGGCTACAGTCCATAGGGTCACAAAGAATCAGCCATGACTGAAACGATTTAGCACTCACAGGGCCCACAAGAGTCCTTGTGAGGCAGAAGCCTGAGAACACCAACATTCAAGGGACAATATGAAGAAGAGGAGCCAGCAAGGGGAATTCAGGAGCTGTGAGACCCAGATGGACATCCAGTCACCCATCCCCTTCTTCTCCAGGACACGGGGCATCACCCCAGGGAAGCCTGTGAGCCTGTGGGTCAACAGCCTACCCTTTAGAAACAAACTACAAAGACACAAACCAAGGCCAAGAATGGGAGAGGGAAAAACAGAATTAGAGAGTTTCACAATTATTTTTTTTAAGAGAATGAAGGAGGATGAGTGGTAACTGGGTCAAAAGAGAGAGGAATCACAAGCCAAGGGTCTATGGAGCGGGCAGACTCACCCTACAGAGCCCCGGAAAGTTCAGTGGTGCTGGGTTCAGATGCCTGGTGTGACAGGGGGCGTGGGTGGAAAGTCTGTCTGTGGAAGGGGTCCCTCCTCTCCCAACACAGCCACTCAGTCACGCCCTTTATCCCTCAGGAAACGAGAAATTTTTTCTTTGGAGAAACTAAATAAGCACAATATCGGACTTGAGAACGCCAAGTATGGCGGAAGGTGAAGAGTAAGGAGGAGAGGTGAAATTTAGTCCTTTCTCTGACCCACCTAGCAACTCTGAAACACCACCAACCAGTAGATTAAAACATTCGACTCTGAAGAATTGAACAGCCCCAGAGAGAACTCCAGTTACTGATATCTGAAGTTCCCTCAATAAAAAGATTTATTTTCCACCCAATCTCCCTGATAAAGCCCATTGGTCAGCAAATTCTGGCACATACCTAACAAGCCTCCAAAATCAACGTTTAGTGCCTCTTTCTTAAATGTGAATAAACAGTTGAGAAACATCAGGGTTTTTTTTTTTTTAATTTTTAAAGCTTTAAAAAGGAAAAAAAGAACAAGTAAACAGGAAAAAAAGGGATCTACCAATAGAAATTTTGCAAGGAACAAAAGTTCAGAAAGAGCAGTAACAGCAGTCCACAAAGATAAAAGGAAATATTGTATTTACAAAACAAAAAGAGGCTGCAATGAAAAAGGAAAAAAACAAATGAAAAAACTTCTTTTAAATTAAAAATATAATTACAATTTTTTTTCAAAAACACATGATTTAGAAGACAAAAACTGAAGAAATCTTCCAAAGAGTCAAAAAGCAAAAGAAAAAAGAGAAGACTAGGAGAAAAACAAAGGATATCAGTCTCCTGATTATCCCTGCACAAAAAAATGAAAAAAAGATACATACCAGTCAGTGCCTGCCATCATTATCATTATGACATTTTAAATCATGAGGAATAAATGAAAGTTTCTAAAATTTTCTAAAGGGAAAAAAACAAATAAAAGACACAAGAAAAAGAAAACATCAAACTTCTTCAAAAACATCAGAAGTTAAAAATACCTTCTAAATTCTGAAATAAAATATTTTTAAATCTAGAATTCTATCTCAAATAAATTACCAGTCACATGCCAGAATAGTATAGAATATTTTCAGGTAGCCAACGACTCCAGAAAATTACCTCCCAATTCGTGTTCCCAAGCACGAATTCTTAAGAAGTTATTGGAAGTTGGAGTTTAGTGGGATTCAGTGATGGTCCACTAAAGAGGTGAGGGATTCAGTAAGTAGAGAATCCAATGTGGGAAGGCAATAAAAGAAATATTCATAATGATGATAAAGGAAAGTCTCAAAATGACAACTATCCACTGTTTCAATTCCAAGAGCAGACAATCCAGATTGGAGCAGAAAAACAGAAAGTTCTTGGAGGAATAACTGTAGGACAAAGTGGAACTGTTGGAAAAATTGACAGATATTAGCAGAATTGTTAAACCATCTGAAAAAAATGTATTATAAGTACCTTTGGACATCAGGTCAATATAAAAGGAGGCAATTATTAACTCTAGGAAGAAATAAAGAACTGTACAAAAGAAGACACATGGTCACAGTACACTACTTGATTCAGGAAGAAATATTATTTGCACATTCATTAATATATAAACACAAATATCAATTTAACAAAAAATAAATTTATGTTGGAAAGATAGAAGGAGCAGTATAGGAATGAAATTGAGGGAGAATTGTGTGGAAGAGCTAAGTTCTCATCTACCATGGTAGAAAGTCAATATACAAGTTCTAAAATTAGGAAATCAAGAAATAGCAACAAAGGATATTATTTTAAAACACATCCATGCATAAAAAAAGAGAAATGAACTATAAAAACTGAGAGTGACTGCTCTGGAGAATGGGAGTGTGAAGGAGAGAAGCAAGGCAAACTATGTATATGAATTGCGTGATTAAAATAAAAATTAAACATTTGAAAAAGGGCCTCTCTGGCTCACACACAGTCCAGCTTACATTCCCACGGTGTGAGACCAGATGAAAACTTATAGCCAAAGCTCTGATCAAAATAAATGATGCAAAATTAAATAAAAATTAAAACAAAATAAATGATACATTTTTTATCTGAGAGTCTGCATATACCCAATAGGCTTCAAAGATGAAGGGATCAGATCCTGACCCCACCCCAAGTTGTGGACATTACAGGCAATTCTCAAACATACCGTGATATTTCGTGTCTGTGCGTGATGGTCTTTTTGATTAGAATGCCTCAAAAAACAAACCTCCCAAGCCCCTAAGATAATCAACTTCTCTTCAACCTTTAAAACCCTTCAGAGTTACAGTGTCTTTTAGAAAGTCTTTCCTGATACCTCTTCCCCACAATTCTTTTTCCCTCTTTTGGCCTACGCCTGACTCTTCTGTGTATAACTCTAGCAAAGCATCCATCACCCCATGTTTGGGCTGGTAATAAGCTGACTCCCTGACTAACCTGCGACCCTCTCCGCAGTCATCAGCTTGTGCTAGTTACGCCGTAGGATGAGCGACCACAGAGCCTCAGGCACTCACTGCACGAAGGTTTGTCTCTCGTCGCATTACATGGTGGCTGTGGCTCTGGATCCACTCCACATCTTCTCTCCAGGTGGCACCCAGCTAAAGGTGCAGCCCTCTTCTGGACACGCCACTCTCCTGGCAGATAGAAAAGAGAAAATGTGGGCAGGACCATAAGGTGCCCCGGAAAGCCTCTGCTCAGAAGTGACTTACATCACTTCTGCCCAAGCCTCATTGGTCAAAGCTCCTCACACAACCACATCTGATGTCAATGACCCAGGTTAAGTACAGTCCTCTCACAGTGAGAGGAAGTAAAGAACTGAATGCAATAACACCGTCTACTACAGCCTCCTCGGTGGGGTCCACAGCTTATTTTTGCATCCTGGACCTGACACAATGTTTGGCACCAAGTAGGCATTTGGTGCATTTCCACCAACTTGAAGTGAATTATCAAATACGCACATCTGAGAACGAAAGGAGATTTGAAAAAACGGAAAGGCTGATGTACAAACTCATGGTATGTGAAATAGCACTGGGCTTGGAATCAAAAGACTACGATCCAAAAGCCAAGACACCTTTCTGGGCTCATCTTTAACTGAAGGAGATGAACCAGAGGATCTCTAGGGTCCCTTCCAGTTCTAACTTTTAGAAGAGTTTGTAATGTGTTCATCAGTATCTGTTTGCCAATCTGCCAACTTCTATTAGTCATGTGTCCAGGCCTAAAACTGGAAAAAAAAAAAATAAGCCCCTAAATCAGTTCACATGCCAAAACTGAAAATTGACCCACGTCTGTAAAAGAAAACAAAACTATACTTCAAAAGTGAACATGTTTTCAACAAAAATATTGTGGCAACTGTGTTTTTCTTTAATAAACTATTTTCTGTTTTGAGCACATTGTTCTAAGCCACAAGATTTCCAGTTACAGGAAAGCGAGCATGGCATTGCAGAGGGGTGATTACACATCTGAATGGATTAACACGGAGTTCAGGTTCACACATGGAAATTGTCACATCAATTAAAACTGTCTCACACATAGCAGAAATTCTTTGTTTGTTGAACAAATACATACCCGTCTAGGTTGGATTTGTTAGGCTCTGAAGCTATCATTCCCAATCCAATTTATCCTTATTTCTGTATATCTGTACTTGGTCTTTTTTTTAAAGGTTTTAGAAAAAAAATGTAAAAGGGTTGAGAAATCGTGTAGCTAACGGGCTGATGTACTAAGAGAATTATTTAACAGAGGCTGACTTCTGAGCCCTGTGTTCCCAGCAGAAGGCGAATGCTATGATGACCCTGTTTGATTAGAGAAATGTGTACCCTTACGTTTCCACCCATAAATCATGGGTGCCAACCCAGGTATCCACCACTGTCAGATCATAAAAACAACATGTACATGGCATTTACTATAAACCAGGACTGTTCCAGATTCTTTACATATATATACTCTCATATTGACCATAGCCACTCTAGGAGATAGGTCTTGATATCATCTCCATGTTACTGATGGGGAATCAAGGTACAGAAAGTTTAAATAACCCATCTGAGGGTCACACATTAAGCAGCAGGGCTGGGTTTTAAAACTGAGCAATCAGGTTCCAGTCTGAACTAAGGTCAGCTCTTGTTTATTCTGCCTGCGCATGTGGCATGCTATCAGATGAGCTGGTTCCATCCCTGGATGTAGGTATAGTCTGAAGCCATCAGCATACAATCTCTCTCCCTCTTAAAGACCCTTGCCATGAGGCTTTCCTGGTGGCTCAGTGATAAAAAAAAATCCACCTGCCAATGCAGGAGACACGAGTTCCATCCCTGGGCTGGGAAGATCCCCTGGAGAAGGAAATGTCAGCTCACTCCAGTATTCCTGCCTGGGAAATCCCATTGTCAGAGGAGCCTGGTGGGCTACAGTCTATGGGGTCACGAAAGAGTGGGACATGATTGAGCGATTAAACAACAACAACAAACCTACCCTGCCCAGCCCAGGAGACTGCGGTTTCCACCCTCAAAATGTGGGCACTATGAGAAAAGTGAGTGCCTCTGGCTCCCTCAGATGCCAGAAAGAGTCTTTCTTTTTTTTTTTTAGGATGAGGATGCTTATCTATCCTCGAGACTCTATGCCCTCTTGCCTGGATGAGTGTAAGGAAAGATGATGTCTCACTGGGACAGCGGGGTCTCATTCCTTGTGGCCACAACACTGCAATCGTCAGGCAAGGCTCTTTCCTGTAAAGGCCAATCAATACTGCTCCACCCCACGTCCCCACCCTTTCCTGCTTCTCGCTCTATAACTGCTATTGATTACAGCAGAGCTGGGAAGCAAATGCCAAAATATATCAATCAATCACCAAGATGGCAGAGAGACTTTATTAAAACCATTACACCTTCTTCTGTTTTCCTGCCCACCCCAGCTTCCTCCGCCCAGTGGCCATTTCTCTTGGAAGGTTTCCAAGAACTCTGCAGACATGATCTGATGGCTGGTGGAATTTCCTCTATTTGGGGAAAATTTAGACCCTGAGAAGGAGCAAGAACAAGTCCCGTGGTGAGAAGATGGAAACCAGGTGTGTGAAAAAACACGCATGTGTCTGTGTGTAGTACGTATATGAAAACGTGCACGTAGGCCAGTTGGTTTAAAGGAAAACCTAGAACTTAGTCACATTTCAGAAACACTTGGTAATTATCGCTGAATTTTTTACAAATCAATTCCTTCTGGTCGCTTAATGTCCTTCACTAAGTGGTTTAATTGTGAAATTTCACTTTATAATTGGGTTCATTTTAATGCAGAAAGTGGTAGATTTGCATAAGCAAATGACAAACAGTTAACAAAATCCATTAGCAGAGAAGGAGGCATCCAATGAGCCATACACCTGGGCTTGGAATCAAACCTGTGGTGAGGGAGTGCCCGCCCCAGCCCAGTCTTGTGGCCCCTAAGCAGACGGAGGGGAAGCAAAAGAAGCATTTTAAGTGCTTTCTCGATGCTCAGCCTGGGAGGAAACCAGCCCATGTGCAGAAGACACAAGGTGAGGAAGAATTTTTGCTTGTCCCTCAAAGATCAGAGACCTTTCTGTGCAAGGAAACTCAGGCAAGGATTTTTAAAGAATCCAGATTGTACACAGACCTTTGACAACTCTTATTCCAGGTTTCTGAAAAGACCATTAGACTCAGAATAATCCTCTGCAGTATTCTTGCCTAAAGAATCTGATGGACAGAGCAGCCTGGGTTGCAGAAAGTCAGACACGACTGAAGCGACTCAGCACGCACATAGAAGGGAGTATGGTATGGAGCCCTAACATCCAGTCCTCATTCTGTCATTTCTAGCAAGGAGCCTCCTATTGGGAACCTCAACAGATCCTATCTGGATGTCTGTGTGTCTCAAGCTCCTGCTATCAACACAGGTAACTGACAAAAGGATTCATTCATTCAAAAAATATTTACTGAGCCCTTGTTATGAGCAGGTACTGTAGAAATTACAGAGACTCACAAGGAGGTGGGGTAAGTACCAAGCTGGAGGACACGCAGATCAGCTGGAGAAAAGGCCCTGTTCTCATGGAACTTAGGGTCTGAAGGAGCGTTATGAACTGGACTGTATCCTCCCTAAATTCACATGCTGAAGCCCTAACCCCAGTGTGGCTGTGTCTGGAGACAGAGTCTTTAGGGAAATGCGTGCATGCATGCTCAGTGGTGTCTGACTCTTCGTGACCCTATGGACTGTAGCCCGCCAGGCTCCTCTGTCCACGGGATTTTCCAGGCAAGAATACTGGAGTGGGTTGCCATTTCCTTCTCCTGGGGATCTCCCACGTCTCCTGCATTGGTCAGAGCCATTGAGCCACCTGGGAAGCCCCTCTTTAGGAAGTTATTAAGATTAAATGCAGTCATGAAAGGGGGGCCCTGATCCAATAGGACTGGTGTCCCTCTAAGAAGAGGAAGGGATGTCAGAGCCTTCTCTCTCACCACGCACGCACAGAGAAGAGGCCACATGAGAACACCGGGAGGAGGGGCATCTGCCAGCCAGAAGGAGCATCCTCACCAGAAACCAACCCCGCTGCCACCTTGTCTGGGCCAGGCAGCCTCCAGACCCATGACAAAATAAAGCTGTGCTGCTTAGGCCACCTACTCGGTGGCATTTTATTATAGCAGCTGGGGCAGCCTAACATGTTTCAGGATGGGAGCGGGCCAGATCAGGTGCACCTTGCCCAATTCTAGGGATAAGGGAAGGCTCCCAGAAGGATTGGCAAGAGAAGAGAAATCAGGGCAGGGCACCTCTGTGGATGGAGCCTGTAGTGTCAGAGGAAGAGTGGGAAGAACAAGGCTGAGGAAGTAAGGGGGAGCCCTCTGGGGGAGGTCTCATGAGTAAACTGTGCCCTTGAAGATCTTGAACACTGAGACACTGCTCTATCTTGTAAAACTTTGAACCCACTCATTGATGATTCTGATTCTGCTGGGGAAAAAAAATGCCAGCTTGGGTTCTGCAGGAATGAAGAAGTAGTCGACTTTCCTTGCCACCCTACACAGTGGAATCTCCTTCAGCATGTCAGCATACATGTCTATGAGCTTCCCCCTAGCCTTTCAGAGCATCTGCTGGGATGGTTCCTTCTTCAGGTGCTTGCTTTCAATTCTACAAAATTCCCTCGCTTTTTGTTAATAATTGCTAATATTAGCCCCCAGTGACTCAGCTATAAAGAATCTGCCTGCAATGCGGGAGATGCAAATTCAATCCCGGATTGGGAAGATCCCCTGGAGTAGGAAATGGCAACCCACTCCAGTATTCTTGCCTGGGCAATCCGGTGGACAGAGGAGCCTGGCATCCATGGGGTGGCAAAGAGTAAGATATAACTTAACAACTAAACAACAACAAAATTGTGTCAGCTAAGGCTAACTGTGTACCAGACACTGTTTTAAGAGCTTCATGTGTATTAGCTCTTTTAATCCTCAAAACCACCACATAAAGTAGATTCTATTAACTCTAGTTTATGGATGAGGAGGCTGAGCACAAAGAGATTAAGATGCTTGCCTTGGGCCACTCGGCTAAAATGGAGCAGCCAGGATTAAAACCTGCAGACTAGCTTGGGTGTCCTTACTCCTAACCACAAATCCATATTGTCTTTGGGAGGGAAGGGACAGAGAAACAGAGACTCCGGTTCCCATAGCTAGTTTTAAGTGCAAGAGTCTTTCTGATTCTGGAGTCTATGCTCTTGATCTCTTAAGCAAATAGAGAAGAGGTAGGCAGCTTTGAGGGTCACTCAGGAAGGAAACTAATTAGAACCACCATGGAACAGTTGAAGAATAAGCGAGAGGGGGAGAGAGAAAGAGGAGGTTGGGGTGACAGCCGGGTCTCTGGTAAATCGTACATCCAGACCATCATCATCTTGTGCCACCCTCTTAATTCATTTATTCATTTAACAAATGACAAATACTTAGCCAGAATCTACTATGATTCGGCACTGAACTGAGAAAACAGGAACAGCTACATACTAATGACCATGACACTCATCTGCCCCTTCCCCTTGCCCTCATCCAGGAGCTCAAGGACTTTACATTCTAGGAGAGGGTTCATATATGAATAAATGCAAAAATTATCACAGTGTGATTATATATGTCTATCAGTATATGTCTTTTTATCCATAAAGCATTGAAAGGAGGACAGCCCATCTCTGCCTAAAGGGGTCAGGGGAGGTATCACCCTGAGGAAGGTGCCATTTAAGCCTGTTGTGAAGGATGATGGGAATATCCTAGGAGAGTAGCTGGGCTCCTTGGAGCATCCCTGGAGAGCACATGGGAGATCCCCGAATCCCTAGACACAGAGGGATAGAATCAGAGCATGTGAGCAGTGAGAGGAACCTCAGAGGTCATCTTGTTGCAGCCCTGTGTCAGGTCCTGCAGGCACAGCCCCATCAGAGAGTCAGCCCAGCCCTAGTTCCAGCCGGGAACCCAAGCAGAGCTCCGTTGGGGAGCACACAGGCAGACAGATGGTCAACAATCAACAGGACAGCACCTGTGTTCTGGGCCTTGTGATCCACCGGTTGCCGAGGGTAAGGGAGACAGAAGAGGGGAAGGAGTCAAGAAAGTCTCCACGTCCCTGGTTTGTACAACTAAAGAGACAGCTCTGAACCTCCTCCTCCCCCAGGGCCTCCCAGGTTCCCAGCTTCTGGCTTCCACACCCCGCTCCCCCCACCCCCCACCACCCCGTCTTAGGTTCCAAGTAAGGATCTCTTTCTCAGTCCCTCGCTTCTCTCTGCTCTTCCAATTCCACCTTCAGCTGCAGGTTCTCTTTTCAACTGTTCCTGGGGAACCCAACTACTACCGGTGACCCTCTGCCCTGTGGTCCATCACGAAGATCAAAGGGTTGCCGTTCAGCAATCTGCCAGCAGGGGGCAGTCCTGCAGCCGGTCTCCATCCTGGCCCGAACCTCCCCGCCCCCAGGCCGGTCACAACTCCTTAGAGATGCAAATTGAGAGGCAGCCTTCCTAACCCGAGAGGGCTGCTAATTCTCTGAAGAGTATGCAGATTTCCAGCCTGCCTTTGCCTGGGTTTGTTTGTTTTACTTTGCAATAAATTTAATACAGATCGCCTGAAGCAGAGAGGCAGATGGACTATAAACTCTGCATTTTGAGCAGCCTTAGTTACTGGGTTGGTGTGGGTTTTGATCCCTGTTTAAATTATATCGATGAAATTTGACATGGATTTGGGTCTGGGGTTTGCTGGCTTCGTGGTGCTCTGGAGCCGCTTCTAGAGAATTTACAAGGGCTGATTTGATTATGGGGACTTTAATTTCTCACAGAGGCTAAAAGGAGGCTGAGAAGCCTGGTTGATGTGTAACAGAAAGAAGGGGAAAGGGGAAAGTTAGCTGGGGTTGCTGCCTGCCCCGTGCAAGTGGTGTCACTACTGTTTTCTCTCACCCTTTGCAGGGCCTCAAGTTAGACACCCCAGGGACCGTGGGCTGAAGCCTGTGCTGACCCAGGTGGAGGGAGGAGGTGGAGTTGTGCAGTGGAAAGTGTCCACAAGAAGCTCAGCATCCAGGAAAGAATCAGGGGTGCATATGGGGCAGACAGAACTAAAATGTCTGTAAAGAGACATTAACATGAGGCATACACAAAGCATTGTGTAACAATGTGAACTGGGCATGAGGGGACACGGCAGAAGCAGGGGAACTGCAGCTCATCGTCCCATTGGCACCTGGTCTGCGTGCCAAGGGGCAGCCCTCTCCCCTCCCTGCTCCCTCTTAGACCACCAAAGGAAAGATGATGCAAAGAACCAGGAGTCGGACAAGCCAGGTTCTAGCCTCAGCTCCTCCAAATGTTTGTTGCCAAGTTGCGTAATAGGTTCCGTCTCAAGGAGCTTCAGTTTCTCTATCTGCAAAATCAGAATCACGTGATTGTCACAAAGCCCAAGTAGGATAACTTGGGTCAGAATCATGTATGTTGGAAAAGACTGGAACATAAACTGTCTCTAAGTGATCAGGCCATTTTCTCCATTACAAAAGAATCACTGATTAGAATGGGAGGGCCTGGGGCAGAGGGGAGGTATGAAGGGAATTCTGCAAACTTGTCGTAAGACTGAGAGTCGAACTCTTTGTGACCCCATGGGCTTTACAGTCCATGGAATTCTCCAGGTTAGAATACTGGAGTGGGTAGTCTTTCCCTTCTCCAGGGGATCTTCCCAACCCAGGTCTCCAGCGCTGCAGGTGGATTCTTTAACAAATGAGCCACCAGGGGGGATGGGATGGGGAGGGAGGTGGGAGGGGGGTTCAGGATGTGGAACACATGTACACCCATGGCGGATTCAAGTCAATGTATGGCAAAACCAATACAATATTGTAAAGTAAAATAAATAAATTAAAAAAAAATACTGAGAGTCCGGCCCCAGAGTTCAGACAGGTGCAGAGGCGGCTCTCGGACGTGGCCCTTCCGCTCACCTGCACACAGAGCCTGTATATGAGCAGAGCCCTGGCTGGGGCACCAGGGGTGGTTTCCAGCAGCAGCAGCCTCCGGGCACTGTTCCGGGGGACTCTGGGGACCTGGACCCCAGCCTGAGCTGGGCGGGGAGGTGGGGCCACAGACTCATCTTCCCTGGGAAATCCCAGAGTCCAGGCAGAGCCAGCCTCAGGGCCGGAGGAAGGGCCCTTTTCTGCTCCCCCTCCTGTGCGTGTTTGCATCCTTTCGCAGAGGCTGGGCTGGGAAGGGAGCTACCAAGAGTCATTGAGGCCAAGGGACAAAGAGAAGGAAGAGGGCAGATAAAGGAAGAAGGAAGGAACACAGGACATGTCGAAGTGTGTTCCTTGCTGGTGGGAGGAAGATCGCCAGAAGACAAGCAAAGAAGTGAGAAGCGTGCAAAGGGGACCAGCGGAGGAAAGGGCCAGGCTTCGCAGGGGGAGGGCGGCTGTGGGAGGTGGAGGCTGAGATTAAATGGAAATGAGGGGCTTGGTCACCATGGAGAAAGAAGCTGGAAGCTTTGGCAGCAGTTAGTCTATTAGGAGGAAAGGAGGGGATGAAAGCTGCTGTGGGTGTGTCTCTACACACCACGGGGTTGGAAAATAGCCAGCTAATTCAGCCCCGAGCAGGGGGTGGAGGGGATGGGGGGAGGGTGAAGACCACCAGTTGAACGGTTGAATTCTCCCCAAAACAATAATCCTTTTCCACTGTCACTTCGACATTCTACCTGTTCCTCTGGCCTCAAGAACACAGTAACTTAAAACTGTTAGCTGTCAAGATTTTGTTATATTAAATTTGCTGACCCTCCCCACTACACCCACACACTCCCTCTCTCTCTCCAGTGATCTGTATGGCAAGGAAAAGAAAGTGTGTTAGTCGCTCAGTCATGTCTAACTCTTTTTGACCCCATGGACTGGGATTCACTAGGCTCCTCTGTCCATGTAACTCTCCAGGCAAGAATACTAGAGTGGGTAGCCATTCCCTTCTTCAGGGTATCTTCCCAACCCAGGGATCAAACCCAGGTCTCCCGCATTGCAGGCGGATTCTTTACCAGCTGAGTCACGAGGGAAGCCCAAGAATACTGGACTGGGTAGCTGTTCCCTTCTCCAGGAGATCTTCCCGACTCAGGGCTCTAACTGGGCCTCTCACACTGTAGGCAGACGCTTTACCATCTGAGCTACCAGGGAAGCACCTGACAAGTGAGGGAAGGAAGCCCCAAATCCTGTGGCGGGCGATGGAAGAAGGAAGATGAGGCTGAGGTCAGGAAGGGTTGGGGAGGGGGGAAGGATGATGGCGGAAGTGAGGGTAACCAGACACCTCGCTCTTCATAGAAACTCCCGATGGAAGATGAAGTAGTTCGACTAGCACCAGCCATAAGCCCAGAGGCTGGTCACTCTGCTTTCCAGTTTGTGCACAGGCAGTACCACCCTTAGACCCACCACCGGGACCCTGCCGGACCCCACACTTCAGAAGGGCCTGTGCCCTCTCTCGTATGGGCATCTCTCCCCGGAGGCAGGGAGCAGAAGCCTTGCTCCCCTTTCTGGGTCATGTTCCAGGGACTGGGCCAGCCACAGGGTGAGCCCTGGAAGGGGAGTGGGGAGTTATGATACAGACTCATCCTGGGACAGGGATCAGGGGACATGGGGCTCCTCGCAGACCAGAGCTGTGCTGCTGATGGGAAAGGTGGGGAGGGGAGGTGCTGGGGGCAGGCTTCCCTGCACCCCCTTGCTTGGCCCGAGAATGTCAGCCATGGCCCTGAGCAGGGGAAAGCCTGGCTTCAGAGATGGAGGTGAGGAGATTGGTAAAAAAGCTAGGAATCCAAGACTGTCAGAGGTTAGAAGCTGAAAGAGAAAAAGGAGCCAGAGGAAGGACAATTGAACTCTGAGCATGTGTGGCAGAGGACAGTGGAGAAAAAGAGAGCCGTAAGGGCATCTCCTATGAGGTTTGGTACACACTCATACCAAAACCCATTCATTGTTTATCTGCAATTCAAATTTGACTGGCTGTCCTGTGTTTTATCTGGCACCCTCTCCCTGAGGCTGGAGGAGTTGGAATGGTGGCCGGGAGGCTGTGTCACAAGTTGGGTGAGGACAAGAGTATCTTCATAGATCTAAGAGGTAGACAATCTTCCTAAAGCTAAAGCATGCCAGAGAGCCCTAACCACACAGTGTCAGTGGGTCAGGCCAATTCTTCCAACCACGATGGGTTATGAAAGACCCCGTCATTTTCAAAGGCCCTGGTCAGTGTAGAGAGTATGGCCCCTTATATGTCAATGACTGAGATGGAACCAAAATTCAAGCGGTAGACAACTGGGTCCCCCAAGGGGGGAAAAAATCTCTTTTTGCACCTGCTGGAATCCCAGAGGCTGATGAGGTTCAAACTGATAAGAAAGAATTTCCTTCACTGAAAGCATCTTGCCTCAGTGCTTCATGTTGAAAAGGAAGTCTTTGCCAGCAAAAGAGAAGTGTAATTCACACTTTTTGCAAAAGTTGACACAACTCTATGCTATTTTTTACACTAAAACTCCCCTTCTGCAACTGATGCTCTTGTTTTCAGAATCTAACCTCTTAGATGCTACGTTCCAAGAAGAAAGTAAATAAAGAAATACATGAATCAATAATAATCCTACATTAATTTTGAACTCAGTTATGAAAACAGAAGCAAAAGAAATCAATGGATGCCAAACAAAAAAGGACGGACTCAGAAAAACAATTTGTAATCCCCCAAAGTTTCATAAGGGTAAGACAAACAATAGAGCATATAATAATACTAAAACCAAAATAATAAAGGAACATAACAGCAGTGTCCTGTTAAGTAACTGGATGGGATTCATCAGGGTAGCAACTGGTGCTGAGCGTTTTTTAATTTTCTCCCTGCTGGAGATTTGTTTCTCACAGTCTCAACAAAGAGATGAACTACTTGTCAGAGATGAGACCTTCCACAGAGCAAAATGGAATTCTCCAGTGCTTATTTTCTTCTTCGTACCTCCTCCCCAAAGAGGAAAAGCTGATCATTCTTTAAAAGACCCAAAATCTAGAAATGATTCCTTCTATCCTGGAGAATCACTCAGTTACATCATGCAAAGAGTTAATTTCACTATGGTTCATGCTGGGAAGTCGGGTCTAATACAAATTACTAATTGTCTTTCCTTAGGAAGGAATCAACTTTGAAAAAACAGTAGACAGAGGCAGACCCAGTATTTAAAGGATGCATCTGGGCCAAGGGAAGGCCCAGTGGTGCCACGGTGCTTTCAACAATCTTAGAAAATTTGAATCCAGGAGAAGAGTGGAATCCAAGCACTAGGGGAGCCACATGAAAAGAACCCACAGCTGAACAGTCAGGGCTGCATGCTCCTCCGCAGGGTGATTCAGCTTCAGGAAAATGACCTGATGGCTCAAACTGGACTAACATTGTTAGTTTTGTTGTTGTTGTTTTTTAGAATTTTGTTAGCATTTAATTAATTCTTAGCTGTGAAACGCTACAAATGTTGGGCAGTCATACCTATCCTTTTGTCTGCACCTTTTTAGTCATTTTATGATACAAAAAATCCAGGTCCATGTTAGACGTCTGAGAGACTATTTTTCCACTTTGAGGAAACTCTGAACACTAATCAAATATGAGTAACAATGGCAGAGTGGAAGGACGGAGGCTTGGGGCCTGAGTCTAACATCATTACTGTGCATCCGGGGCAGGTCAGGGCTTCCCTGGCGGCTCAGTGGTAAAGAACCCGCCTGCCCAAGCAGGAGACATAAGAGATGTGGGTTCAACCCCTGGGTCAGGAAGATTCTCTGGAGAAGGGAATGGCAACCCACTCCAGTATTCTTGCCTGGAGAATCCCATGGACAGAGGAGCCTGGTGGGCTACAGTCCACGGGGTCGCAGTGTGGAATATGCCGGAAGTGAGGGTCGCAGAGTGGAATATGCCGGAAGTGAGGGTCACAGAGGGGAATATGCCGGAAGTGAGGGTCGCAGAGTGGAATATGCCGGAAGTGAGGGTCGCAGTGTGGAATATGCCGGAAGTGAGGGTTGCAGAGTGGAATATGCCGGAAGTGACTGAGCGCGCACAGGGCCGAGTCTGTGCCTTTCACTTTCTCAGGGGTTCTGTGAGGATCACATGAGATGACGGATGTGGAGTAACCATTTTTAAAGTGAAAGTGGCTCAGTCGTGTCCGACTGTTTGCGAGCCCATGGATATAGTCTGTGGAATTCTCCAGGCGAGAGTACTGGAGTGGGTAGCCGTTCCCTTCTCCAGGGGATCTTCCCGACCTAGGGATCGAACCCAGGTCTCCCGCATTGCGGGCAGATTCGTTACCAGCTGAGCCTCAAGAGAAACCATTTTAAAAAGTGTTGCTCAAAGCATGTGAAAAGTATTTTCCATAGTATTGTAGTAAAAGATAAACAATCTAATTTTGAGATGGATGGTCCCTGGGTTCGCCCGCATGAACTCAGTGAGATGAAGAGTACTGCTTCTGTGGGAACTTCCCTGGTGGTGCAGGGGTTAAGACTCTGCCTTGCAATGCAGAGGGTACAGGTTCATTCCCTGGTCTGGGAGCTAACATCCCACACGCCTAGTGGCCAAAAACACAGAACATAAACAACAGAAGCAATATTGTAACATATTCAAGAAAGACTTAAAAAAGGAAAGTGCTGCTTCTGTTGTGGTTAACCTAAGAAGACTGAAGGGAAGAGGAGGAAGGACATAGAAGAGGAAGCCCGCACTGACCTGCTGGTTTACCGTGCTCAGCTCTGAGACATGCAGGGCTGCCCCTCCAGGTTTGCTCCCTGTCGGGGCTGGTAGACCCTGCTGGCCTATTCATTCCCAGCTCTGCTTTCTTTCTCCTGCCTTCCAAGACCCCCTTCTGAGTCAGTCTGGGAAATGAGACAGAAAAGGTATTACTTAATGGTGTCTGAGGAAGACTTGTCAATTTTTCCTGCTCTGGCCCTCACCCAACTTTCCAATCAGCAGTATTGCACACCACGTTGGACCCACCAATCTCAGTTCAGTTGGAAATTCCAGGCACTGAATTCTCTGAAGGAGAGAAAGCAGAACTAGAGAAGGCTGGGGTTGTTGGGGGGGGTGGGGGGCGTGTTAGCACCTACCTAGTGTTGACATTTTCGGAAAATTGATGCAAACAAAAGTTAGTGACATCTTAGTAGAGAATTTAGACATTAGTAGTTCCCAGACTACACCAGCATTTTTGATCATTATTTGACGCCAAAAGGGAAGAGGCTGCTCAAATATTGCTTTTTTCTTTTTTTCCTGTATTTTTACCCCCAGAGCATGAATTAGCCATATTCTTGCCAACAGAGAATAAAACACAATTCCTTTTTATAAGTAAAAACAAATTCAGTTTATAATAAGATACCACTGCCTGGATAATCCTATGTACAGATACCATTGTAGGCTGGCAGGCTACAATCTGTGAGGTTGCAGAGTCGGACATGACTGAAGCGACTTAGCACATGCCCCTGCTTGAAACAGTGAAACAGGCCAGTGTAATGGAAGAGCAAGTCCAAAAACAGGCTTATGCACGGAAAACTTAACATACGATATATCTGGCATCATGAATCACAGTAAAAATAAGAATTATTTCATACGTGGTAAAATAAATTTGAATCTCTTTCATTACTGAATAAGAAACCAAACTCTATATGGAGTCAACACCTCAATGGGAAAGGTGAAAACATAGACTAATAGAAGAAAATATATGATGATATATATATGATGTGACCTTGAAGTAGGAAAAGATATCACGAGGAGAAAAATGGCTGAACTTTGCCATTAAAGATTGCTGTTCAGCGAAGTACACCACTGACCGAGTTAGCAGACAAGTAATACCTAGAAGAAGACATTTGCACTAACAAATGTTCAAGGAATCCCAAAACATTAGTAAGAAAAAAAAGAAAGAGGAGACCACAGAAAAACAAGCAAAGTATAGGTCTACAAATAGGTAGTTCATAGAAAGGGACATCCTAATGGCTAACAAGTCTTTGAAATGATGCTTAAATTCACAAATAATATGAAGAACCCAGAAAAAAAACACCAAGACATCACTTTCCAGCAGGGGTCCCCAAGCTCCAGGATTCAATGCCTGTTGATCTGAGGTAGAGCTGATGTAATAATAATAGAAATAAAGTGCACAATAAATGTATTGCACTTGAATCATCCCCAAACCATCCCACCCCTGCCTGTGGAAAAATTGTCTTCCGTGAAACCAGTCCCTGGTGCTAAAAAGGTTGGGGCCCACTACAATACAGCTAATAAATTAGCAAAAAATCAGAAGTCTCATAATACTAAGTGCTGGCAAGGATGTAGAGAAACAAGAAAGCAGATAAATGTGAAAACTAGCAGTTATTTTAGAAGGCAGTTTGGTAGGGCTTATCGAAAGAAAGACTTCTTGGAACCCAGGACCCAGACTGCCAGTGCATGGGTACACACGCCCTGGAGGAATTATCACACCGAATGTCTATCACCTCCCTGATGGAGGTGGCAAAGTGCTAGTGGCTCTGGGTGTCCAGTAACAAGAGAACAGAAGAGTAAATGGCAGTGACTACAAATGGCAAAACTGTGTGCAGTGGGAAGACGGAATGAAATAGATCTGCTTAAAGCAAGAGGCTTCCCAGGTGGTGCTAGTGGTAAAGAACCTGTCTGCTCATGCAGGAGACCCAGGAGACTCAGGTTCAATCCCTGGGTGGGGAAGATCCCCTGGTGAAGGAAATGGCAGCCCACTCCTGTATTCTTGCCTGGAGGATTGCATGGACAGAGGAGCCTGGTGGGCTACAGTCCATGGGGTTGCAAAGAGTCAGACACGACTGAACCGACTTAGCACAGGACAAAGCAACAGGGATAGGCTTCCAAACTGGAGTTGGGGTGTCATGTGGGGGAGAGGCTAGATTCACAGCACAGTATCATTTACATAAATTTTTAAAAAACACAAAGGAACCCTACTTATGTTTCAAGGGTACATATGTGGGTGAATAAACTTTGGGAAGGTGAATTAGAAGGACATAACAAATGACAGTGGACACTGGGATGCTCTGGCCATACCCCTCTTCAGGGCCAGAGCACCCACCCCCATCTGCTGGGATGTTAGTGCTGAGACTAAGGCTGCACCCAGCAAAGGAACTGCTTCGCCAAGGTTAGGACCCTTCTAAGGGAAGTGATCCGTGGTTGGCTGAGGCAGGGCTCATAAAGGACCCTTGGGAAAACTCTCAAGGGTCCCACCAGCTCTCAAGCTTGCACGGCCTCAGCTGAGTCCTCAGCCTCAACCATGACAGGAATCAGCTTCGCCTGCAGCCCTAACCTAACCATTCTTGCTTCCTCATATGTGTGTCTCCTGAACAAACCTGCACACAGCTCTCATCTCAGAACTTTCTCCAGAAAGTCCTCATCAAGGAACACATCCAATCATCAAGAGTGGGAGCCCTCGGCGTGGAGAAGAGAGCAGGCATGGAGACAGGGGGACAGAAAGAGGCAATGAGGATCCAGGAAGTCCACAAGAGGTCCCAGTGGGCCAGCACTGACAGCAGAACTTGGAATCAAGGATGTGACTGATGCCATCAGGTGCAAAACCCACAAGATCAGAATCATCCACCTGTGGGCAGTTCACACGCTGCCCCTTCCCTGTTCACTAACTGAACACCTGCCTGTGGGCCGGTGGACTCAAAAAAGCCAGGCAGGTAACTCGGCGAGGTCCTATGTTTTCTTACCCTTGTCACCAGGGACATCCTTGAGAACTAGGAAGCCAGGGATCACCCCGCCTCCCTACCCTCACTTTGGCCTAAGCCTATCCTTGCTGCAAGGGGCTATGAGAGAGCTGCATCCCGTCCACAGGGGAAGGTGGGAGTCAGCGTGGTGCGTGTGTGAGAGTCAGACAGAGACTGTGTTTTCACCTCGGGCCTGGCACAGCCGCAGATTCAACAGAGATAAAGAGCCTGTTTTTTCCATTCACTCTGTCACCAGATGGAACAAGATCTCTTCATGGCACTTGTGCGGTGGGGTTTGGGGAAGCGGCCCACCTCTGTGGGAGCGACCCTGGCTGCCTCTGCAAAGGTGCCACACTAATTGGGCTCCTGCTCTGCCTTCTGCTCCCGCTCCTGCTATCCTCTCCTCTCCTCTGACTCTCCTGCTTGGTGCTTTTCTGTGACAGGAACGAGTTCACTTCCTTGGGCTCTGACCCAGTCTCCTCTCTGCCCGCCACCTGCCCCACCCTGGCCAGATCTCCAGAGTCTTTTGCCCTCTTCAGGGTCTCTGGGTTAACTTCATGCACTCAGACATGGAAACAGATGAGGCTGAGGAACAAGGGAAACTCTTTAAGAGAAAAGCCAGAACACCTGTCCTCACCTTGAAAAGTGTGATGTTTAGTTAAGCCACCCAGTGGCTGACCAGAGGCTGAGTTCTCGTGGCTCATTAAAACAACAACAGCAACAACAGAAGACCATGTTAGAAGGCATATGAGTAAATTTTAATACGAACTCGCCAACTCTCCCTTTTAATAAAATGCATTGCACTCCTGCAGTATGTTTAGCATGTAAGTATGTTTGGAAGGCAGGGGCTTCCTGGAGTAAGATACCATCCTTCATGTCTGGGAGCTTACAATATGATAAGAAGGTAGGGTTGCACACAAATATCTATGATGTAAAGTGCAACGAGGTAAGGTTACTGAGAAAGTTACCCCCGAATGCTCCAAGGGTTCAGAGTGGGGAACCTCACATTAGAAACAAGAAGCCAAGGTTTCCTGAGCCATATAACTTTTTGAGATGAATTGCAATTGGTGGAGAGAATTAGTTGTTAAAATAATTTTCAAATTAACTTGGATGCATTTGCAAAATACATTGAATAGCATTTTTTGGCTTATTATTTGACTGTGCTGGGTCTTAGCTGAGGTAACATACTCTGAGTTGCAGCATGCAAACCCTTAACTACAGCATGTGGGATCTAGTTCCCTGACCAGGGAAGGAGCCTGGGCCCCCTGCACTGGGAGTGTGGAGTCTTAGCCACTGGATCACCATGGAAGTCCCTTGAATATCATTGTTTAAAAGATGATCAACAACAATTCTACTTGTTTTTTTAAGAATTATAGAGGGTAAGAAATCAATATTCCCTTCTCATCCACCCCTTTCCATCCCCCCAAATTAACCATTTTAACAATGTGGTGTGTATCAGCCCTCATCTTTGGGTGGAAAAGATTTTCACAGAAAGAGTAGGAAAATGGTATCATAGGTAAAGAATGGGAGTAAAAGAAAAGGCAAGTCATGTGCCTGGAGTGCTTGGCAAAAGCCGAAGAAGATGAGAGAGGACAGGGTGAAAAGAGTTGGAGCCTTGCCACAGAGCTTCCCCTGTTTGGAATTCTGGACATTATTCAGTAGGCAATGTTAGATAAGAAATGGTAAAAAGGAATTAGGGATTTTTAACCAGAAGAGAGGATCTTAGGAGGCTCATGGCAGCAGCAGTAATTCAATTATATAAAGTGCTCTCATGTGGAAGACAGACAAGGCTTTTAATGTGAGAATCCATAGGTCAGAATTTGGGTCAAAAACTGGACCCAAATTACAGTTCCAGGAGCAAGATTTCAGTTCTGTGTAGGAAAAGACTTGCTAACAAGCAGACCTGTGCAGGGAGGGAATGGATGGCCCAGTGAGGAGTAAGTTCCTCCCCACGGAGGGCTCACTCCAGCAGAGGCCCCATGACCAGTCACTGCAGGCAGAGGACTCAAGCGTCAAGCAGACAGCAGGTATGAAGAAACTATGGCATCTTTTAAAGTGTTAAGATTCTATAGGAGAATGCAGAGGCATTTTAAGGCTGTTCAAGGGAGGGGTTAAATAATGACAGCTGTGCTATTGAAAAACTCATCTAGCAGAAACCTATAGATTGGGTCAAAGAAGAAACAGCCTTAAACCATGAGCATGAGGCTGAGGGAACAGCTCAGTCAAAAGCAGTCAGGACTCTGGTTGAACACAGTGAATTAGACATCTTTGTTTATCTAGTCTCCCTCAAAAAAAAACCCAACTAAAATGGTGATAAATAGAGACTTCCCTGCCAGTTCAGAGGTTAAGATTCTGCACTTCCAAGGCAGGGCATGCAGGTTTGATCCATGATCGGGGAACTAAAATCCCATATGCCATGCAGCATGGACTCCCCCCCAATTTTTTTTTTGTTTCCATTTCTCATTCTATTTGAATGACCTCCCAATTCTGGAATTTGGGTGTCCTAGCAAGGCATTTCTTTTGACAGGTCTGCACCAACGTGTCTTCTTTCCTAAATACACAGGATGCAGTCTTGATTTCAACAATCCAAATCCTTGATGCTAAGGGCTAGGAAAGTGGATACATTTTCCTTAGAAAGAAATCAAGTATTTTATATATGACCTCTGAGAATAACAACTTTAAATGAGATCAGCCACCTAACCCGTTAGAAATTCTGCGAAAGGCCAGTCTGTTTTATGAACCAATGTGTTAGCCATGCTCCTCTTTCTCTGACTACAGAGAGACTTAATACCCGTGAGCATTATTCTTTCTATCTGTAAAGCCCTTTTTGACTGTTGGTCCTTGCTTATAAGCTCTGTACAGCCTAGGTTTGGATTATCAACCTCCTAGGGTTGTGTTTATGAGGGCTTTGTGGAAGCAGAGCCAGTTTCTACCTTCCATTTGCATTAGCTAGAGGAGAACTCAGGGAAACCTAATGACAGGCTTATGATGAATGCTGTTATGAGAAATGCCCGAGAAACAGATGGGCATTTGAAGAGATCAGACATTTTGAAGCATCATTAACCCATCCTCAACCTGTTTAACTTTTGACCCAGCTCTGGCACCTGACTGCAAGAGGGCCACAGGTGTGAGACACCCCCACCCTCCCACCTGGGTGGGAGCTGACAGAGGCAAGGCGGCCGCCGTGGGAAACACAGAAGCAGACAGCTTCCCTGGAGGACAATGAGATGAGAAACAGCTAGCAGGGTCCGAGGGACCAGGATACCTGGCAGAGAAGAACTGCATCCTTGCCCCAACTCCATCATTCCTCTCCCGGTCTCTGCCAGCTCTGCCTCTAGGGTCCAGGGGTTCACATGGTCCAGCTCCCTCCCTGCTCTTCCAACTCCTCTCCTGGTTCCTTTCTCTGTCTCCTTCTGGCCCCACTCTCCCGCCTTTGCTGTGCTCTATCCCAGCTGCCCTCAACAACATTCAGTCTGCATCCTCCAAGTTACACGTTGTCCTTCTACACTCGTTGCCAGAAAGTCTTGATCACATACTGACATAGAAGAAAGACTTCATTCTCCAGGAAGATTGGAAAATGTCTTTATTTCTATTTAATTACTAAATTATTTAGGCTTTTGTTTTCTTGATCCTGATTCTGGTTCTTGCTTAAGTATTCATTGGTAATGCTTGTTCTTCAAATTGGGGCTTCCCTGGTAGCTCAGCTGGTAAAGAATCTGCCTGCAATGCAGGAGACCCCAGTTCAATTCCTGGGTAGGGAAGATCCCCTGGAGAAGGAATAGGTTACCCACTCCAGAATTCTTGGGCTTCCCTGGTGGTTCACAGTAAAGAATCTGCCCACAGTGCGGGAGACCTGAGTTTGATTCCTGGGTTGGGAAGATCACCTGGAGGAAGACATGACAACCCACTCCAGTATTCTTGCCTGGAGAATCCCATGGACAGAGGAGCCTGGCAGGTTGCAGTCCATGGAATCGCAAAGAATCAGACATGACTAAGCATGCACACACGTTCTTCAAATCACTTTTTATATCTCCCTAGTAATTCACAGCTGATGATTCCCATCATTCTAGAGCTAGGATAGAATTAAGGTTTTAAACATGAGGAACTTCTGTTGACTCTCACTAGCCACAAATATTTGGGATTTGGAGATCACAGCATGGGGGAGGGGGTTCCGTATCTCCTTCAGGGAAGGTGTTCCACTGAATCCAGCCCTATGTCCCTTACAATTAGAACAGCCTTACTTCATCTAACTGAAATGTATCATGTTGCTGCGCTTGCCATCCCATGAGGAATTTCATCACAGCACCTATCCCTCTGGGGAGTCTCTCGCAGCCCTTCAAAACAGCTACCATCAGATCATCTCAAGCTGCAGGGGGAGGCTCTGGGAGAGGGAGGGAGCATCCATCTGTTCTGATGGATGAGGACCCTGACGTCAAGGGGGAGACAGCGCTTCATCAGAGTTGTGTACCTGAGGGGAAAGGCCAAGCACAGAGCCTCGAGCCCTGACCCCCAATCCTCTGTGCCTCCACCCTGCTGCTCTCCATCCCCTTTCTGAGCTTCCACGCTGACCCCTGGGCCATGTCATTCTCGATGGCATGTCTCTGATCTACTCCCTCTGGGATCTCCGGCAGTGAGGTTTAGTGTTAGTTAGGTGGCTCTGTTTGTCTTCGATTCTAATCATCAGCCCTGCCAGGGGCTCTCTTTTAATCAAGAGGCCTGCTTTCCTCAGCATCTCGTATGGGCTGATTTCTGAGGATAGAGTTGTATGTGTCATTAGCAGCTTATATCTTCTTTTTCAAGCTTTTAACTTTTTATCTTGTGTTGGAGTTTAGCTGATGAACAATGTTGTGATAGTTTCAGCTGCACAGGGAAGGGGCTCAGCCATACATATACATGTAGCCACTCTCCCCCAAACTCCCCTCCCATCCAGGCCGCCACATAACTCTGAGCAGTGTTCCCTGTGCTCTACATAAGTCCTTGTTGGTTATCTGTTTTGAATATAGCAGTGTGTACATGACCTTCCCAAACTCCCTGACTATTCCTTCCCCACCCCGACAACCATAAGTTCATTTTCTAAGTCAGAAGCAGCTTGTATCTTGACTTCCTGCCAGGATGATCAAAACTGATTTCTACTGGGAGCTGAAGAAAGATGATCCAGCCAGGGCTCCTCTGGGGGTAGAAGACAGAGTCTCCCAAGTGCCTCTACATTCCTTCTTTAAATTACGTGGACTTTGAAATGAGTGATCTGGACCAATTAAGCGATGAGAGCAAGAGGATCTGCAGCTCTTTGTTTCTTTGATGTGCTCCACAAGGAAAAGAAAAGGAAGTAGGCGTCTATGTGACCCACTATTCCCATGACCCCGAGGAGGTGAGTCACTCACCCGACGACTATCACTCTAGGCTTCTCGGAACACTCTGATCCAAAGGACCTGGAACTAAGAATGCACATGGGAGGTGGCCAATAAATATTTGTTGAGTGAATGAAAAAGAATTTTTAATGTCCTATAGTGTCTCTTCAGTATTTAGATTACCCTCACTCTGGACTTCCCAGGTGGCCCTAGTAGTAAAGAATCTGTCTGCCAATGCAGGTGAAGCAAGAGACACAGGTTCGATCCCTGGGTCAGGAAAACCCCTGGAGGAGGAAATGGTGACCCAGTCTAGTATTCTTGCCTGGGAAATCCCATGAACAGAGAGGAACCTGGCGAGCTACAATCCATAGTGTTGCAACGAGTCAGACAGGACTGGGCACCGGTGCACACACACAAACACTGGACTAGAGGTTAAAAGAGGAAAGAAATTAAAAAGAGTTGGGCACTGAGACAGAGGAAAGCTGTGTCTAAACATGAGATAGGAATCACATCCTTTCTTAATGCCCCAGGTTCTCCACGTGCAGCGACTTGGGAGATAATATTGGCAGACAGAAGAGAATGAAAACTTATTTCAAGATCCCCTAAACCACCCTAAGTGTTCCATCTCCACGATCCAGACATCTAGGCCTATTTTTGACCAAAGGAAAGAGACCAAAAATTTGGAAACCCAAATTTTTGCAGAACTGAAAAATGTGCTGTTTCACAGCTTTAGCTAAACAACGCCAGCTTGATTATCAAATATTAGAATTGGGAGAAACGAGCATTGATGCAAGTAAAAGAATATTCTGCTGCTGATTTAAAGACAAGTGAATCGCTAAATATTTTTATTAGCAGCAAATTTGCTGCTTGCTGGAACTAATTTCACGCCCTGTAGATATGGTGCTTAAGTTGGAAATGGCGTTAAATTGCTCTCTCCTTGAGGCGGGTAAGGCTTCTGGTGGCAACAACCGCTAGGTGGCACAGACCAGGTCGTTCCTCTAAGACTGGCAGCTTTGGAGCCAATCACAGGGGAGTCCACCGGAAGTTCCACCCTACATGTCTCCTTCCCAAGAAATGTTTGTCTCAAATAGCCAAAACTTTTAAAAAGGAAGCTGCCTAGAAAGTGTTGCAGGGAGGAAGCCAATTCTGACTCCATGTTGGAACTGTTCCTTTGACTTGCTTTTCATTGCTTTTGTTATTATAATCATACTTAATAGCTTATCTCAGAGAATCCTGCCCCTCTGCCTGACTATTAAACTAAAATGCCTTTGTTCAGAACCCTGTCCCCGCCACGGACTGCAGGAAGGAAGAAATTAACATATCCCCTGCCTAAGGCTTACCTCCTATTCTAGGAGACGTTTGCAAGATTAATGTCCTTTTTACTTTGCTTCCTCACCTCCCACCATCTCTGATCTAGAAAAGAACCTGGTATCCAGACCCCATAAAGTGGTTATTTTGAGGCACTAACCTGCCATCTTCTCTGTCAGCTGCTTTCTGAATCAAGTCCCCCTTCTGCAGGGGATCTTCTCGAACCAGTGATAGAACCTGGGTCTCCTTCATTCCAGGCAGATGCTTTACCAGCTGAGCCACAAGAAACTATTCTCAATAGCCTGTGATGGACCATAATGGAAAAAAATTTTTTAAAGAATGTACATATATATATAACTGAGTCACTTTGCAGAAATCAGCATAACATTTTAAGTCAACTATACTTCAATAAAAAAATTAAAATTAAACATGCACACATACACTTTGAGGTGCTCATTAAACAGATCCCTTAATGACTGGTTAATACCAGAGCCAACATGAGATCACTAAGAATAAGTGTGGCCAAACTGAGCTCATTTCCTAGACAGCAGAGTTAATGACCTTGATACATCAGATCATGTTGCTCAGGGACTTCTGATATAGCTAAAGCTCTTTACTTACAAGAGAAACCCTGAATTCCTTAATCTGGCATTTAAGACCCTTGGTACTCTGTCTCATTTCCTGCCACTCATTTCCCTGAGCCTGCACTCCACCTATATTAGAAGGTCTGCTGTTTCTGAACCAAAGACATTCACTCTTCCATATTCTGTTTCTTCAGTCTGGAATATCTTTCCATATTCATTCTTCACCTATGTTAAAATGTCATTTCTCATGTGAAGACCTTATTTTTCCTTTTCCCCCTTTGAAGAGGTAATCTACTTTTTCTCTGGATTCTCTGTATATTTTATCCAGCTAATATAGAAAATGATATGATGTACGTGGGACTTCCCAGGTGGCACCAAGTGATAAAGAACCCACCTGCCAATACAGGAGATGTAAGAGACTTGGGGTTCAATCCCTAGGTCAGGAAGATCCCCTGGAGAAGGAAATGGTGACCCACTCCTGTTTTCTTGCTTGGGAAATCCCATGGACAGAGGATCCTGGTGGACTACAGTCCATGGGGTCACAAAAGAGTCTGAGACAACTTAGCAACTAAAAGACAACAAATATTTGATTTTACACAGATTGGATGAACGTCAGCTCCGTGAGCTTTTTAAGACAAGAGTGATGTCATGATCATTTTTGTGTTCTCAGTTCCTACTACAGAACCTAGTAGATAGGAGGTCAACAATAAAAATTTATTGATTTGAATGCAAGGAAATGCCAGATACAGTATATCAAGTTATCACATGAATAATGTTGTAAAATGGGTCACTTGGCAAAACTGAAGCTGTCTGAGCACAGGTCCAGACTGGAAGGACGTCTCCAATGATACTAAATTCTATCCTAGACAGCATTTTTATTAGTGACCTGGATTAAAACATATAACAAATGTTTATCAAATGTGCAGAGAGGCCAGCTAATATCATAGGAAAAGAAAATTGAAGGCTTAAAAAATGAATCTAGGGACTTCCCTGGTGGTCCAGGGGTTGAGAATCTGCCTGCCAATGCAGGGGGCACGGGTTCAATCCCTGGTCTAGGAACTAAGATCCCACATGCCTCAGGGCAACTAAGCCCCTGTACCACAACTACTGAAGCCCAAACATGCTGAAGCCCAAGCTCTGCTACAAGAGAGGTCTCTGCAATGAGAAGCCTGCACACACAGCAACTAGAGAGTAGTCCCCATTCACTGCAACTAGAGAGAGCCTGTGCACAGTGATAAATGAACAAAATATTTAAAAAATGAATCTAATAGGCTGGAATCTGGTAGTCTAGAAAACTAACAAAGTAACATTTAAATAAATGTAAAGTTGTATATTTAGATTTCAAAAATAAATCACACATACTGAGTATGGTGGAGAATTTACTTGGCAGTAATTAAGGTGCAGAAGAGTTAGAAGCTTTGGTTAATCAAAAGCTTTAAAAGCAAACAGTGAGACGTGGCCAGGAACAAACCAAGGCCACGAGAGTCCCTGACGGTCACAGTGCATCCAGCTCAAAAGAAGCAGCAATCTCATTGCTATACTCCACACTTTTAGGGTTTATTTGAAGTATTATGAGCAATTCTGGTGGCAGATTCTGAAAGGGGCTTTAATAAACCACAGTTCATCCAAATAGGTGTGACCGGGAGGGTAAGGGAGTCCAGAATCGATGAAATAAACAAAGAATGAGGGAGCTCTGTGTGTACTTAACTTGGAAAACTGAAAAGGGAAGGAAGGTTTCATTGTATCTTCAAATATTTTTCAAGTGGCCTTTTATGTGTTGCTACAAATGGAAAAGCTTAAACAGAATGAGTAGGAAATATGAGGATGCAGTTTGACCCAATTTAAGAACTTTCTCAGGTTTATAGCCATCCAACAATGAAGTGGGCAGCTTTGGGAGGTTGAGAGGTCCTTAATCCTGAATATATTCAAGCAGAGACCAGAGAACCAGATAAATATCTATAAGAGATTTATGAAAGAGTATATATACATAATATATTTACACACACACACACACACACACACACACACACACACAGGCTTCCCAGGTGGCTCAGTGGTAAAGAATCCACCTGTCATGCAGGAGATGCAAGTTTGATCCCTGGGCTGGGCAGATTCCCTGGAGGAGGGCACGGCAATTCACCCTAATATTCTTGCCTAGAGAACCCCATGGACAGAGGAGCCTGGCGAGCTACAGTCCGTGGGGTCACAAAGAGTCAGACACAATTGAAGAGACTTAGCAGGCACGCACACACACCCTCTGTTACACTATTCAGAAAATAGAGGTGTAAAAATAAAGCCCAAGGTCACATAAACCAGCCAGTCCCCATTGACCAGATCTCTAGTTTTTCAAGCAATGATGAGCATAATCAACATTCAATTCCCTCTCTGTCACCAGCCTTTTCCTCTTTTTTCAGAATTATACCCTAGAACATTTTCCCAGCATGAGAAATCTTCCCAACTATCAAATAAGCCAAGTGAATCCAGTCTTCTCACAGTTGAGGACCCTAAAACATTTCATTTGATACTTAATGGTAAAGCTGACCAAGTTCTTCCTAATTTGGGCGAAACAGCTTCTTGCAGAGAATAGACAAAATGCCTGACTCCCAGCTGTTGCGCCAACAGGTTGAAATCTCTGAAAAACATTCTGGCTTGTAAGAACTGGCAAACAAAAATCAGAAATCAACAGCATGTTGCATGTCTCATCCACGTCTGAGTCCCATCAAAGAGGAGTTCTTCCCCTTTCTCCAAACCCAGGAAGACAGGGGCTTTTACAAGACACAGTGCTGCAATAATTCTGAAGCAAGCCGGCCAGGTTTGCTTTCCGTTCTATTGTCTTATCCTGTCAGCTCCCTCATCTCCCAGAATCCAGGCTTAATAATTTACAGCAGAAAGACATTTAATAAATAAACGGCCAGATTGGAGCTGTTAGCTCCACAATGGGGCTGTTTGCATCTTCCGCTCGGCATCAGCACCCGCTCTCCCGATTTGCTTCAGCTGAAAAAATCCCGTTTGCTATTTTCATAAAATTAGTGCCTCTGCAGTTTCTATTAATCAGAATGCTCTTTGGAGAGAATTATACTGGGATTTCATCACCCTCTGAGTTCAACCGTTATGTGAGTCTGATGAATTTTTATCACCTTTACAAGTGACAGAAGAGGTAAAACACACAGGCACACACACACAAAACTTGGGTGAGCTGATGTTAGTGAGCAAACAGCTCTTCCCTCCTACCATCTAAGGTCTTACAGACCTGAGAACCTAGAGCAAGTCTCCCCAACCACGCATCTGAGTAGCTTTCTCCCCAGAACACATCCCCTTATATATATCTAAAATTCCAAATCTTCTTGGGGTTATGAACTCCTAACATCTTATGAAAGCTAAGGATAGTACTCCCTAGAAAAGCCCACATATGCACATATACACTAAACCTCACCCTTTGATGGGTTTGTGGACACCTGCTGCCCCTCTCCACACATACGGTCCATCCATGGACTCCAGGGCAAAAACTGTGTCCTATGCCTTTCTAGCTGTCTTCATCTCCCTTAAGAACCTAGACTGGACTAGAAAGTCAGCCATCTCTGAATTCCTTTGTAAAAGAGAAAGTTTTTTTTTTTTGTTTGTTTTTTTTTAATATAAAAGTGAGAAAGTTTTTCATGATGGCCATACACTTTTTGCGGAGAAGGAAAAGGTAACCCACTGCAGTACTCTTGCCTGGAAAATCCCATGGACGGAGGGGCCTGGTGGGCTGCAGTTCATGGGGTCACAAAGAGTTGAACACGACTGAGTGATTTCACTTTCACTTTTCACATTCATGCATTGGAGAAGGAAATGGCAACCCACTTCAGTGTTCTTGCCTGGAGAATTCCAGGGACGGAGGAGCCTGGTGGGCTGCCGTCTGTGGTGTCGCACAGAGTCGGACATGACTGAAGTGACTTAGCAGCAACAGCAGCATATACTTTTTGAGAAATGAGAAACATGGAAGACAGAATACAGCTCATATCGCCTGAAATAGTGAAAGTCCAGTTATCCATAAATTGATTGTGGTGCACTATATTTCTTTGATGAGACAAGAGAACAAAATTAGGAAAATTTTTGAACGCTCCTTGTCTCCAGACTATAGAACATCACTCCCATCTTAAGATAAGCATCATATGAGAAAAGACACAACACAAATGAAATAAAACAAAAAAAAAACTTAGACTAATGAAATCACAGTTCTATTAATAATACTGGTTCTGTCCACTGACTGTGTGTTTTTAGGAAGAAGCAACTTATTTTTATCAATGTAAGACTTTCAAAGTCTGTTTCAGTTCCAACATTCCATGGAAAGGGATTCGTTAGAGATCTTTAAGATAGTAAGAATCAAAACTTTTCCTAAGGGCCCAATAGTAAATATTTCAGTCTTGTGGGCTCAACAGACTCTGCATTAACTACTCAACTCCGTTGTTGTAAATGAAACCAGCTATGGACAACAACTAAATGTAAGAGCATGTCTGTGCTCCAGTAATACTTTACCAATGGACACTGAGATTTGAATTTCAAAATTTTCATATTTTTGTTCTTTTGATTTTTTTCACGAACATTTAAAAATGTAAAAATCATTCTTAGCTTGCAGGTCATACAAAAAATAGATGGCAGGAAAGTTTAGACTTACAGGACATAGCTTGCTGACTCCTGATCTATAGCAATAGGTAAATATTATGATCTGAAAAATCACACTGGTGATTCAGGGTAACATTGGAAGGCCAGTAACTCAGGTTCAACTACTGATAGTAGTACTGGAAAGGTTTTTTTTTCCTAACCCAGTGTCCCAACTAGCAGTATAGGATAATGCTAACTTTTGAATCTCAGCGAATAATCAGCAATTATTGAAGTTTTGAGTACATTTTCAGACCTATGGAAATGCTTAAATTATCACAACACATGAGAAAATATATACAAGAAATTTAAGGCTGTCTGGCAGGCAAAGTTTTGATAACCATAATATGAATAAGAAAAATGTATGTCTTCTCTTGAAATTATTCCTTATACTCAGTAACCCTAAAGAACCCCTTTTTGCTACCCTATTTCTCTATCAGGTAGCATAGTGAGTGATTTTACACATTTGAGAGAGAGGAAATTAGACACTGGTTATTGTTCTTGCTTGGACTTGGTAATTACACAAATTATATGCGTATGGCATATACATGTGGCATCTATGTATACTCTACAAGTACAAGGTAAGTGACAGATATATAGCAGAGCTGTAGAGTACTATATGACACCTGATATACAGAAGATGATTTTTAAAAAGAAAAAGATTGGATGGTCAAGTAATCACTCTTCTTTAGAGTGAACTTCAATTAAGAGATGGCAAAAGATGGAATAGTACAGTGATAGCACCTCTCTCAATTTCAATGAGAGGGTAGGATGTGAACATTTAATAAAACAACTACTACGTGCTCCCAGTGAAGAGGGGAGATAGAGATAGGTTTGGGGGGAGAGCCCCTTCTTATGAGAGAGGAAACCTAAAAGATTATTTCCATCCAGGAAGATGTAAGAAGTTGGGAGTGCCTCATCAGTCATGCCCTATTCTTAACTTATAATTTAACTAAAGTCAGTTGGTCACTAGAAGTGTAAAGAGGTTAACGTTCCCAGTCTCAAGCTTCTGAACACTTTCCTCCAAAATATTAAAAGCCGAGACCTGTCCTCAACAGCTGGTCTTCACAATGTTATTGTCCATTATCTGTCTCCACTCTGGCTGAGGCCTGTCTCCACCTTATTCCCTGCATACTCTGCCCTCAATCTTGTCTTGGCCTCTTTGTTGAAACTATTTTCTCTTCTTGGATCCCCTTCCATCTCTGTTCCATGTTTCCATTCCCACCTATATACCAGGGCCCAGCATTAGTTCTAGCTGTACTGTGAAGACCCACAAGAACTCCAGCCAAAGCAATATTTTCCCCAAATAATACAAGTCAGGAGTCCACAGCCTCCAGGATTTAATGGCTGATGATTGGAGGTTGAGGTGATGCAATACTAATAGAAATAATGCACACAATAAATGTAATGTGCTTGAATCATCTTGAAACCATCCCCAGTCACTGCCCTACCCAGTCCATGGAAATACTGTCTTCCACAAAACCAGTCCCTGGTACCACAAAGTTGAGGACTGCTGAAAAAACCAAAGGAGTGCTCTAAAAGCTGCAAAGCTCCTGTAGATAACTAATATTACTATTAATATTAGTATAGTAGTATTACTATCTTTTGGAGAAATTAACTATAAATAAAGTTTGGCATTTCTCATATCTTGCTTTAGAGTGTTTCCTAATTGTTTCATACACAGTTGACATTAACAAACCACAAGCTATTAAGGCAGGAGTCACACATTGTATTTCTTTTGTATCCTCAAAGTCTCTAGTGCTTAGCTACAGTTAACAAACAATTCCAAGGAAATGAATTATCAAAATAATGGCTTTCTTAACCACAGAACTCCTCATTGGGCCAAGTAAACATAAGTTGTTAAACACAAAAGAAATCATCAATCAGTACACACGACTGCAAATGAAACTTTGAGAGCAGAATAAATGTGAGATGTACTTTCAATGGAATTCAACTATCTTCTTCCATTTCACTCATAAAGTTGTGATTGGGGAGCTGAACCCCCTAAATCAGAGACTGAGTGTTCCAGGACTAAATAGTTTGCTTCGAGATGCTTCAGAGTTTTGTGTAAGGTCAAAGGTTCGAATAGTGCAGCTGTCCTATTTGGTATGTTTTTTTGTCTGTCCACCCTTCCTGATTCAGCAGTGTAACATGCATTCTTTGTCTTATTTCCTTTGGTTGGCCTGATTTACGGATCTTTTAGTCTACAGACTATAACCTCAGGATAAAATCATGAAAAGTTTTAGTTTGCAGTTAGGTAAGAGCAGTTTGCTAAAAGCATGGACCACCATCTCCATTCCCAAATGCCCGGAGGTGTAGATACAGAAGATTTGATCTGACCCTGACTCCTCTTTCCCAGTCTGCCCCACGAGTAGTAGGATGATCCTTGTAAGTCCTAAGGCTAACATTAGAATAATGCCAAATACAATAAAGCGAGGTGAGGACAAATGAAAACGTGACGTTATCACAGAATCATTTGCTTTAGGGACTTGGTTTTCTCCAAGATGGTTCTCAGGGATCCCTTAATGACTGGGTCTGACCCACGCTCTGAGGCCTAATTTGACTTGATCCCAAGTCCTTTGGTCCACGCAGCCAGTAGGACTTGAACTGTGATACCCACTAGACTCCGAAACAGGCGCTAAGGGGTTGCCTGGACTCTGGGCCTCACACCGGCTGTGCTGTCTCCATGGTAACAGCGCGGAAGGTATTAAAAGCAGTTCTCTTCCGTCCAACGACCAGCCCTCCGACGGGACTGACCAATGGTCCCGTGGGTTACCTAAGAGATGGTGTGATTGACAACGGGATGGGGCGGGCGCGGGGGGCAAGGACGGCCTCTATTCAATAGAATTTGAAGCCTGTCCCAGGACCCGCAGCCTCCGACCAATCAGAGTGCGTAACGGAGGGCGACGTGCCCACCCACCACGCTCCGTGTTGCCTGGAGCCTCGGCGGCGTAAGCAAATGAGGGGAAACTCGGGAGTTAAAAGAGTGGCGCTGATTAGCCAATCCAGAATCTCCTAGATGAAAGTCCACTTGTGATTCGTCCTGAGTAGACCCGAGCCCCGGTGGGCTGAAACTGGCTGGGCTGAGAGGAGTGAGTAGGGGACCTGGGAGATAAGAAGCCAGGTGAGCGGGGTGGAGGTGAGGAAAATAGGGGCGGCTGAAGAGAGGAGAGTGAATGGCAGGGGATTGTGGCTGACGGGGCACTGGAATGAGGCTGGGGGCGATGGCGGCGCAGGGACCTCTCAGACTACCGTCACCACTGTTCTGCACCCGAGGTCCGGCAGCCAGTAGATACTGAATTCGGGGAAATCTTGTGATCAAAACCTTAATTTCTCTCCCAACTACTGGGAAGTGGCCGGGCGAATAGTCTGAAGATGAGAACTGGGAGGCACTGTTTTCCTGTTGCCAGGTTGAATCAGCCACCGGGCAGGGAAAGTGTTCACTCTCCAGCACTGTAGGGCTGCCTGCTGCGGGCCCCCGTGTGGTGTGGATGACAGACAGGCTGTCGTTGCCCACTTTCAAATCGCCACAGCACCCAGGAAAAAGGGTGGAAGGATGTGATCTGGATCCACTGATCTTCCTATTCTATCATCGCGTGAAGAGATGGTGCCACATAGGTGGCATTTTGGTAGTATGGCAATTGATTTTTCCCAGACTTGCATTTGGTATCATTACAAGAATAGAGGCATTATCTTAATATTTTAAAATTCAAACCATGTTGAAGTGTTTAAAGTAGAAAAAAGTGTGAAAGTTCACCCTCTCCCACCTAATTATTTTTGAAGACTTGGAACAGCTATAAAGGAAAATGAAAAGGAACCCTCCAGAAAATAGTTCACTCCTGTAACCCGTTCTTTTCGTTTTTCTTTAAGACTTACTTTTTTTTGAGGTAACATTGTATGTTTCATGTGTACAACATTGTATTTCCACCTCTATATGCCCTACAGTGTGCTCACCACCAAAAATTTAGTTTCTATCAGTCACCCTACAGTGGATCCCCTTTAGCCATTTTGTACCTTCCCTCGCATTCTCCTCTGATAACCACTGCTCTGTTCTCTGGATCTCCCTCTTGTTTTGGTTTGCTTTGTTCATTTTTGTTTGTTTATTCCTAGTAAGAGTGAAATTATGTGGTATTTGTCTTTCTCCACTTACTTCATTTAGCATAATAAACTTAAGAGCTATCCATGTTGGCATGGCAAGATTTCATCTATTGAAAATCAATAGTTCAATAGTGTTCCATTTTATATATGTATATATATTGGTGGCTCAAATGGTAAAGAATCTGCCCGTAATGCAGGAGACTGGGGTTTTATCCCTGGGTTCGGAAGATCCCCTGGAGAAAGGAATGGCTACCCACTCCAATATTCTTGCCCGGAGAATTCCATGGACAGAAGAACCTGGAGGGCTACAGTCCACAGGGTCCCAAAGAGTTGGACACAGTTGAGTGACTAACACTTTCACTTCATCTGTATATATAGATACACCCAACTTGTTTATCCATTCACCTGTTGAAAGGCACTGGAGTTGTTTCCATATTTTAGATATTGTAAATAATGCTTTGGTGAACACAGAGTCACATATATCTTCTCAAATTGGTGTTTTCATGTTCTTTGGATAAATGCCCAGAAATGGGATAGCTGGGTTTTTTGGTAGTTGTATTCTTAATTTTTTGAGGAATCTCCATACTGCCTTCCACAGTGCCTGCGTGCTCCATCACTAAGTCATGTCTGACTCTTTGCGACCTCATGGACTGTAGCTCTCAGGCTCCTCTGTCCTTCGAAATCTCCAGGCAAGAATACTGGAGTGGGTAGCCGTTCCCTTTCCCAGGGAATCTTCTCAACCCAGGGATTGAACCTGGGTCTTCTGCATTGCAGGCAGATTTTTTACCAACTGAGGAAGATGGCTAACCACCAGGGAAGCCCAATTCTCAAAAGAGGGTTGAAAAAGCCTTGTATATTAAATAAAAGGCTTCCCAGATGGCACAGTGGTAAAGAATCCACCTGCCAATGCAGGAGACACAGGAGACATCAGTTCGATCAGTGGGTTGGGAAAATCCCTTGGAGAAGGAAATGACAACCCACTCCTGTATTCTTGCCTGGAGAATTCTTTTTATTTTATTTTTTATCAAGCTGTACTCAGTAATTTAGCTATTCCAGTTAGAGAAATAATCACAAGCATTGTGCCCACGCTCAGTTAACAAGATAAAATGAGTAGTTGTTCACTCCTTCCCCACAAAAACATTCTGTACTTTATCCAGCCCTTCCTTTCTATGCTTATTAAGAAAATGTATGGTTTGGTTATAAAGTGACAAACTTCATTCTTATAAGAGGTTGGGGATATTCATCTTAATACTTTAAAGCTGTACCATGTACAGAACCCAATGTCTCCTGAACTTTCATGTTTCTCTGGAGGAGTGAAGGGCAAAACCAGCTTCAACTACCATTTGCCCTGTAATCTAGGTGTTAGAGTTGGTACAAGTCTTACAGGTAACTTGCGTAATATCCCAAACAGCAGGAACTACACTTAACTAGTTATCTTGCTAAAGGCAGTACCATCAGTTCAGTCAACCAAGCAGGACACCTGAGTTACCTCTAATGCCACCTTCCTAAGCCCCTTCCCATTTCCACAGCTAAGATGAAGCCCAGACCTGCCTCATCTCTTATCTGGAGAATTGCAGTAGTCTCCTAACTGGTCACTAGTCTCTGTTCTCTGATCTCAGCTCATATGTACCCTGCTACCAATTACCTTTTTAAAAATTAATATTTATCTCAAAAATTTAAAAAATACTGAATATTGCCCTGGAAATTATAACAAAGACCTATGCACAAACAGCTAGATTAATAAACATTAACTTTTTCCACTCATCTGCTTAAATTTTTTATTTTCATGAAATAAACCATCACAGATTTAGTTCAAAGCCCTTTGTTCTCTTTCCTGGCTCCATTCTCCTTCCTTCCTCCCTCCCCAGAGACATACAATCTCCTGAAATTGTTTTGTACCATTTATGCCCATGGTTTTATGTTTACTGTATATGTGTATCTCATAAATATATAATGATTTAGGTAATTTTTTTAATTTTAAAGATACAAATAGTATAGTACTGTGGGCCTCATTCTGCAACTTGCTTTTAGACTCAATTGTTTTGTATTGGGCTGACCAAAAAGA
Organism: Muntiacus reevesi; assembly: GCF_963930625.1. NCBI lineage: Eukaryota > Metazoa > Chordata > Mammalia > Artiodactyla > Cervidae > Muntiacus > Muntiacus reevesi. The sequence continues at coordinate 27,606,773 of NC_089253.1, read as the reverse complement.
TAATTCGGGTTTTTCCGTAAGATATTATGGAACATGCTTTTTGGCCAACCCAGTAGATACATTCATGTCAGTACAGCTAGCTCAAGTTCATTCATTTTAAGTTGTCATGAGTATATAATACCCATCCCCTTACTAATGGACATTTAGCTTTCCTCAGATGTTTTGCTATCATGAACACCCTTCTTCACATCTCTTTATGCTAGAGTTTATTTATCTAGGCTTGGATTTCCCTCATAGCTCAGTTGGAAAAGACTCTGCCTGTAATGCAGGAGACCCGGGTTCGATCCCTGGGTCGGGAGGATCCCCTGAAGAAGGAAATGGCAACCGACTCCAGTTCTTGCCTAGAGAATCCCATGGACAGAGGAGCCTAGCAGGCTACAGTCCATGGGGTTGCAAGAGTCAAATTTGACTTAGCGACTAAACCTCCACCTGGTTCTTTAAGGGGGTGGCATTGCCCCTTTGGTCATTTTGGAGTTTGTGAGGGCACCATCTTTGGTTATTAGTGTGATTTTGGAGGCACTCCTGGGGTTTACAGAGCAGGACTGGGGCTGCTGGAAGTCCCGTGATACACTGGACAGCCCCTCACCATGAAGAATTGTCCTTCATCCTGCACAATATCCCAAGTGTCTCACAGGATACTCATTTCTCATATGAACCCAGAATCTAACTCCATTTTTTGTATAAGCATAATGTATCTTTTGGCACAGTTGAACATAGTAAAATTTCCAGGAATGCAACTCTAATGTAAATCAGGGGGAAATTATACTTATTTGTAGTTTGGAACCCTGAACAGAGTTGTTCATCCCTGTAGAAAACCCCGCAACTGAAGGCAGCCCAGCCCGTGGTATTTGAGTTGCCGTAAAACACACCTGCACCAGCCTGCATTTGTAGCTTTTGCGTTCATGCTGATTCTAAGTTTAGGTGTGAGCATCTGAGTGCAGCCCTTCATTATGTATTCTAGTGTAGTCAGCCTGAACGTTTGTATATTTAAACATATGCTGTTTTATTACGAGTAACTTTTTCCTTTTAAAATTGGCTTCGGCGCATGATATAAAGCAGAGATCTGGTTTTATTATTTTCTGATTGGATAATCACTTATTCCAACACTGTCTATGAAATCCTCTACCCATTGACTATAAAGCCAACTCTGTTCTGTGCAAAGTTCTTCTAAATGCGTGGTCTGCTTCTGGGCTTTCTGTTTTGTTCCACTGGCCCATGTGTCTTTATGCCACTATCACACTGTTTTAATTACCGTGGTTCTATAATGTGTCTTGCAGCAGTTGGTAACATGAAAGGCAAGTTTTCCATCCTAGTTCCCAAAATTGTTTTTGCTATTCTTGGGCTTTTGCTCTTGCATCTGAATTTAGGATTGGTTTTCAAGTTCCACAAAAAACTATTTTGAGATTTTGGTTAGAATTGCATTGAGCTGATAATTTAAGGAAAATTGAGTTCTTTGAATATTAAACCATCCCATCCATTCAGGAACATGGGTTATTTCTCTATTCAGGCCTTTAAAAAATATATATATCTTTGAATAAAGTTTTATACTTTTTGCCATAAAAATCTTCACATCTTTTGTTGGATTTATTCCTACTTGCCCATATACACTTATTCATACACACAACCCTTTTATTGCAAAAGTTTCAAATATATTCAAAAGTATAGAACATAGTATAGGAAAATTCATTTACTCACCACTCCAGCTTCAACAGTGAATTCATGACTAGCCTTGTTTTATATTGACCCCTTTCTCCTCTGTCCTAGATGGTTATAAAATTCCTAGACATCATTTTCTGTTATTTGTGTTGTGTGTGTTTGTGTATTTGTATGTTAAAAGTAATCTTTTAGTAAAATAACCATATCATCACGTTAAAAAAAAAACATTATTTTTCACTTAAAAAATAAAGAGTGATTCCCTAACATCATCAAATACCCAGATACTGTTCAAATTTCTCCAGTCATCTCATAAAAGGTTTTGGATAGCAGGTTTGTTTGAGTCAGGAACCAAACAAGGCCCATATATTACATTTGTCTCGTATGTCTCTTCAGACTTTCTTTGAAGTAAACTTTTTTGGAAAAGTAAAAGTGTAAGACACATAATGAAAAATATGCAAATCAGAAGTGTACAGCTAGATACAGTTTAACAGAATTAACAAAGCTGTGTAACCCATACCCAGCTGAAGAAACAAAATTTCACAAGCACCCCAGAAGCCTCTTTAGTCACTTCTTTCTACAAGGCAACCACACTCCTGACTTCTAACCCCCAAGTTAGTTTGAACTGTTTTTGAACATTATATACATGTTACTACACAGTGTGAACTCTTTTACCTCTAGCTTTTCACACTTAATATTTGTAAAACTTACTCGCATTGCTGGGTATAGTTGTAGTCTCTTCATTCTTGCTTCTTTTTCCTCTTCCGTTGTATGAATGAATAAATTGTATCTATGATACCAACTCTTTGCAATCCTAAGGACTATAACCCACAAGGCTCCTCTGTCCATGGAATTTTCCAGGCAAGAATACTGGAGTGGGTTGCAATTTGCTTCTCCAAGGGATCTTCCCGACCCAGGGATCGAACCTGGGTCTTCTGCATCTCCTGCATTAGCAGGAAGATTCTTTAACACTAGTGCCACCTGAGAAAGCTCACCTTATCTATTCAATTGATGTATATTTAGGCCATTTCAGTTTGTAAGTATTTCTAATAGGTCTGCCCTGAACTTTTGTACATCTTTTAATGAACTTATTACATGTCTGTTGGGGACACACCCAGGAAGAGAACAGCTGGATCTAGGGTTCACATATTCAGCTTTATTAGATATAGCCAAAGAGTCTCCAAAGTGCTAATAACAACTTACACTCTCACCAGCAGAGTACACGGCTTCCAGTTATTCCACATTTTTGTCAACACTTGGAGTTGTCCATCATTTTCCTTTTAGCCATTCTGGTAGGTGTCTAGAGGTACTGTATTTTATTTGCAATTTCCTAATGAAGGAGATGGGAATACCAGACCACCTGACCTGCCTCTTGAGAAACCTGTATGCAGGTCAGGAAGCAACAGTTAGAACTGAACATGGAACAACAGACTGGTTCCAAATAGGAAAAGGAGTACGTCAAGGTTGTATATTGTCACCCTGCTTATTTAACTTATATGCAGAGTACATCATGAGAAATGCTGGGCTGGATGAAACACAAGCTAGAATCAAGATTGCCAGGAGAAATATCAATAACCTCAGATAGGCTATGGTTTTTCCAGTGGTCATGTATAGATGTGAGAGTTGGACTGTGAAGAAAGCTGAGTGCCGAAAAATTGATGCTTTTGAACTGTGGTATTGGAAAAGGGGCTCTTGAGAGTCCCTTGGACTGCAAGGAGATCCAACCAGTCCATCCTAAAGGAGATCAGTCCTGGGTGTTCATTAGAAAGACTGATGCTAAAGCTGAAACTCCAATACTTTGGCCACCTCATGCGAAGAGTTGACTCATTTGAAAAGACCCTGATGCTGGGAGAGATTGGGGGTGGGAGGAGAAAGGGACGACAGAGGATGAGATGGCTGGATGGCATCACCGACTTGATGGACATGAGTTTGAGTAAACTTCGGGAGTTGGTGATAGACAGGGAGGCCTGGCGTGATGTGATTCATGGGGTCGCAAAGAGTTGGACACAACTGAGCCACTGAACTGAACTGAACTGATGCAGATGACACCACCCTTATGGCAGAAAGTGAAGAAGATCTGAAGAGCTTCTTGATGAAAGTGAAAGAAGAGAGTGAAAAAGTTGGCTTAAAGCTCAACATTCAGAAAACTAAGATCATGGCATCCAGTCCCATCATTTCATGGCAAATAGATGGGGAAACAGTGGAAATGGTGGCTGACTTTATTTTCTTGGTCTCAAAGATGACTGCAGATGGTGATTGCAGCCATGAAATTAAAAGATGCTTACTTCTTGGAAGGAAAGTTATGACCAACCTAGACAGCATATTATAAAGCAGAGACCTTACTTTGCCAACAGAGGCCTGTCTAGTCAAGGCTATGGTTTTTCCAGTAGTCATGTATGGATGTGAGAGTTGGACTATAAAGAAAGCTGAATGCTGAAGAATTGATGCTTTTGAACTGTGGTGTTGGAGAAGACTCTTGAGAGTCCCTTGGACTGCAAGGAGATCCAACCAGTCCATCCTAAAGGAGATCAGTCCTGGATGTTCATTGGAAGGATTGATGTTGAAGCTTGATGCCAAGAGCTTACTCATTTTAAAAGACCTTGATACTGGGAAAGATTGAGGGCAGGAGGAGAAGGGAGCGACAAAGGATGAGATGGTTGGATGGCATCACTGACTCAATGGACATGAGTTTGGGTAGGCTCCGGGAGTTGGTGATGGACAGGGAGGCCTGGCGTGCTGCAGTTCATGGAGTCACAGAGTCAGATACAACTGAGCAACTGAACTGAACTGAATGACTAATGAACTTGAGCACTTTTCACATGTACATTGGCCATTTGTATATCCTGTGTCAAAGGTTTATTCTTAGCTGCTTGATCTGTCAGTTTCTGAGAGAGACCTATTAAGACCTGTATTGATGAATCCTCCTCCCACACCAGTCATCAGAAGTTTCCCAGAATGAATTCAGACTTTCTGTGTCTGACCCCCTAGGGAACCCAGGAGCACCCGGAAGCCCAGCAGCACCGTCACACCAGGACCAGCTCATTGCACGGTGCACGTGCCCCGCCGCAGCCCCGCATGGCCGGCACGGTGCTCGGCGTGGGGGCCGGCGTGTTCCTCCTCGCCCTGCTCTGGGTGTCCGTGCTGCTGCTGTGCGTCCTGCTGTCCAGAGCCTCAGGGGTAGCTAGGTAAGACCTCCCCTCCAGCCGGGAGTCCGAGGTAAAAGCAATGAGATGCGAAATCGCTGACACTCTGAAACATTTAGAATTCAGAAGCTCATTGTCATTACCGGCAGTTGGAAGGAGTTGCATTTTAACCTCTTTATCATAAGCACTGACTGTATTATTTATGCTCGGAAGCAGAGGTGGGAGGAGAAGGGAGGGGGTACATGTCAGCTCTCAGCATACAGGAGATGAGGACATAGGAGATGAAAAGAGAATCTGCTTTCGCTGCCGCTTGAGTTTCTTGGGGTCACACGTGTGCATGTTTCTTAATTGTTGAGATTCATGGCAAGTGCTGGATCCAGCCCCTGAGGCTCCAGACCAGGGCCCCGGGAAGCTGAAGGGTTGTGGACGACTTGGGCTGGTGTTGACTTAAAGAATCAGGGCATAAACTGACCCTAAGGACACTGTAGACTCATACTCCCTGGCCAGATTGTGTAGGTACAAAACGAGTTACATCATTCACTAAAGTTTTCTGGTTTCAAACACAGCAGTGGGGGATCAGGGAGGGGCCACTTTGGGTTTTCCTCTGACCACACAGAGGTCAAAATAAAAACTACCTGTTCCTGACAGAGTACGATTGACATATAAACACTACTATGTGTAGAACTGACCAGTGGGAACCTGCTATATAACACAGGGAGCCCAGCTCCGTGCTCTGTAATGACCTAGAGGGGTGAGATGGGGGTGGGTGGGAGGCTCAAGAGGGAGGGGATATATGTGTACATAGAGTTGATTCACCTTGTTGTATGTTAGAAACCAACACAGCATTATAAACCAATTATCCTCCAATTAAAAATAATTTTTAAAAACCCCACCAATTCCCATTCTTAGGAACTTGGAATTCCCAGGAATAACAGGAACACATCCCGCTAGTACCTGTCTGGGAAGAAAGGCTTTGGGAGGAAGGGGAAAATGTTTCTGAATTCCCGTGGCGCTGGGGCAGCACACTGGGCCCTGTTAATGGACTGAGACAGAATGTGGGCCCCAGGGAAAAGCCAGACCCAGCCTAGCAGATTGGAGAGAACACTAACCCATGCTTTTAACCCCCTGTCTTTGGGCCACAGGTTCTCTGTCATTTTCGCTTTCCTCGGTGCTCTGATCATCACAGCCGTTCTGTTGCTCTTCCCTCGAGCCAGTGAAGTCCCAGCCCCCGAGGCAGAGATGAAGGTAAAAACCTGGGTTTTGTTTTGCCTTCTGAGTTGTCATTCCTCTTTCTCCTGGTCTAGACCTCTGCCCTGCCCCGCGTGGTCCCCAGTGCCAGGAGGGCTGAAGTGTGTTCAAAAAATTGTCAAGTTGAAACCAGGATGGGGTGTGGGGGCGGCTCAGGGTGGGTTTTAAACATCCTCCCGCTTCTTCCAGTGCCCGCTGGCAACACCTCCAGGCAGCTGTTTGCCTGGATTTGGCTCCTGAGCGAGTGGTGTGTCAGGAAGCCGCCTCACACCGCAGGGCCAGAGACGAGCAGGCAGGCTCCCACTCCTGGCCACCTTGGCTCGGAGACTCGGATCCCAGGTGACACTTAAGCAGTGCCCTCAGGTGCTAATCGACATGCTTTTTCATTGTGTGTTTGGATTTTCCCACTGGCGGTGCAGAGGGAGTAGTCTCCATAGAGAGGAGCAGAGGGGAGGAAGGAACTCTGCTGTGGAGGGTGGGCAGTGTAGCCATAGATGCACTTCACACTAACAGCTTTCGGGGAGTTCCTTCCATCCTTGTTTCCAGAACCGGCTCTCCCAGCACCTACCTGTCTAAATGAAGTTTTATCATCTCTCTCATAGACCCCACCCATCCTGGTTCCTTCCTGACCGCAGCTCTGCCTTTACCATGCGTGGCTGGTCTCAGGTCTCTACAGTCTTGATAATGTCTACAATCTTGACATCCTGTGGCCCATTACCCCTTCAAGCAACTTCTGTCTGCTATTTTAATTTTTTAAGATGTAATGGTGGCACTTCCTTGGAGGTCCAGTGGTTAAGACTTCACCTTCCAATGCAAGAAATATGGGTCCAATCCCCCTGGTCAGGTAACTAAGATCTGACATGCCTCATGGCCAAAAAAATCAAAACAATGTTGTAACAAATTCAATAAAGACTTTAAAAATGCTCCACATCACCAAAAAAAAAAAAAAAAACTAAACAAAAAAGCAGTAATGGTGATAATAGCTAACACGGTTTAAGGCATCACTATGTGCACGGTCCTGTGCTAAGCATGTTCTTTACATGCTCTCATTCAAACCTCAGGACAACCCTAAGTAGCATGACATAGGCACTGTCAGTGTCCCGTTTCACAGGTCAGGATGCTAAGGCTGGGAGGGGTTAGGGTAACTTACCGAAGGTAATACATACACAGAAAGAGGCTGAGCAAGGATTCAAGCTGAAGTCTTCATACTGAGGACTCAGCAGAATATCAGGGGCCATCGCCGAGAGTTTAAAGGCAACTGTTTTGACGCCGGACAGCAGTACACAAAATGATATTATAACTTCTGAACTAGACTTGGCACCCCTTTCTAGTACCATGTAGGACTGACCATGGCAAAAGGGAGGAAATTCATTCTGAAAATTCCAAGGGAAATAATACTTAGCCACACAAAACTAAGGCACCGTTTTCATACATGCTGGGTTTTTTGGTCAGCATCTGACAACCACTCTGACCATGTCAGGACGGTGACAGGTTCTCCTGTCTTAAATGGGGAAAGCGATGAAGTCTGGGTATTTCTGAATCACTGGGGATGTGAACATTGGAAGAAAGGCACAGAGCAAACTGTCGTGAAATCAATCCGTCTTCCCTCCGTCATGTGAGTTTCAGACCCGGTTTCAGACCAGGAGAGCAGGTCAGCCTTTTGAGCAAAATCTGTTCATCAGTGCGGCCAGCAGAGATTGGAGTTCTCATTTTCAGGTTTGGAGTCCCAGCCCCTGTAAGCGGTCCGGCTCAATATTGTATCAATAATACATGGCCTGGGCCTTCCGCACCCAAGGCCTGCTAATTGGCTAATTAAAAAGTGAACCGTGTCGAACAAGCAAACATGTAGCCCACGAGAGACTTGTTCAGTCCTGGAGCCAAGGTCAAAGTCATGTCAGAGCCGTTTCATCCACCCGACCTTTGTTGTAAGTTGGCTGTTGGGGTAATCTCCGGAGCAGCCCTCCCCCCTGGTGTTGGTGTCCCTGGATCTCAGTGATCACAGCAGAGCTCGGACTTGACAGGTGCTTGGTGCATCTCTGCTGTTTTAGTTACCCACTGCTGCTATAACAAATTACTGTGAAATCAGTGGCTCACAACACACGTTTATTATCTTAGAGTTCCACAGGCTAGAATCCCAAAATCAGCCTTGTTGGGCTAAAATCAAGGGGCTGGCAGGGCTGTGTTCCTTTCTGGAGGTTCTGGGGAGAAATGTTTCCTTGCCTTTTCTGCTTCCAGGGGCCACCCTTCGGCTTGTGAACCCCTTGCTCCATCTTCAGAGATGGCAAAATAGCATCTCTCTGTATCTGCCTCCATCCTCACATCTCTGTGTCTCTGACCCTCTCTCCTGCCTCCCTCAACCTCTTCTGAGGAGCCCTGTGATTACATTGGGCCACCCGTATTAAACAGTTCAGGCCAGCCTCCTTATTTCTTTATTGGAGTATAATTACTTCATGATGTGTTAGATTCCGCTGTGGAATGAAGTGAATCAGCCATAAGTACACATATATCCCCTCCCTCTTGGACCTTCCTCCCAGCCCACCCCCATCCCACCCCTCTGGGTCATCACAGAGCACCAAGCTGAACTCCCTGTGTGATAGAGCAGCTTCCCACTAGCTGTCTGTTTTACACATGGTGGTGTATATATGTCAATCCCAACCTCCCAATTTGTCCTACTCTCCACTTCCCGCAAGAACATAAATACAATGGAATATCATTACCCCTAAAAAGGAACAAAGTTGAGGCGTTTGTAGAGACAAGGATGGACCCGGAGTCTGTCATACAGAGTGAACTGAATCAGGAAGAGAAGAACAAATATCATCTATTAACACATATATGTGAAATCTAGAAAAATGGTACAGATGAATCTATTTGGAGGGCAGGAATAGAGACACAGAGGTATGGACATAGAGAAAGGACAGTCTCCCTATTTAAGGTCAATGGATTAACAACGGTAATTCCATCTACAACCCTAATTCTCCTTTGTCATGCAATTTAACACATTCAGAGTTTCTGGAGATCAGGATGTGGACCTTGTAGAGCCATTATCCTATCAACCACTACCCTGCAGGTGTCTGGGGATCTCTTCAGGTACTAGGTTCTGAAAGCTTTGGGAAGTCGTGATGTCCCTGGTCACTTGGTTTGTGTTCCTGTTCTAGTAAGTCTGTAGATTAAACTGCTTTTTCCTGCCCAAACTTAGGCAGCACCCTTTGGATCTGTGGAAAGCAGAGTTCCAGCAGTGAATGGTAGACAAGTGGGTAGAGCCAATACGAATGACAGGCTTCTGTCAGCCAAGACTGGCAGCTCTGGGGCCTCAAGTATGACTGGCTGCCAGGCAGCCAATGGTACAAACTGGGACAAGTTTCCTTTCCTCTTAGTGTTTCAGGACCGCAGGTAAATGGCCATTTCCCCAGCCCTTGGAAGGCTGGGTTATGAATGTGAGGGTTCAGAACTCCTCTGGTGAAAGTTTTAGAGTGCCCTTTTCATTTTGAAAATGACCCCTCCTGAGTTGGCCATGGGTTGATGGCATGGGGGTTTGAATCTTGAGTATGTGGGGGATTATTATACTATTGTATTTTTATACGTGTTTAAAGTTCTCCATAATGAAAAGTTGACAGCCACAAAATAAGCCTTTCTGAGACCAAGCAAGCAAGGTTCTCATTCATTCTTTCAGATAACTCATTTCAGAACAGGAAAGAACCTGCCTTCAGAGTGTTTATGCATCTCCTATACCAAGCCTATGTTTGTTCCCTGTACTTTATTAAGCCTCTTCATTAAGCTTCTCTTTATCTTGTATTTCTGGCTCAGCATGTTGAGAAAAAGGTTCTTTCTTATCCATTTGCAGGATGTTACTGGAAGTTATGAATATGGACACACCCTGGGCCTACTCATCAGAGATTCCAGTTGAGCACAGTCAAGGTGCAGATGTGACAGTAATTTCACTTTTAATGTTTCTTTCTCCAGATTGTAGATGCCTTTTTCATTGGCCGCTATGTCCTGCTGGCTTTCCTCACTGCCGTCTTCCTTGGAAGCCTTTTCTTGGTTCTAATCCATCACATCCTGGAGCCAGTCTATGCCAAACCACTGCGGTCTTACTGAGCCACCTTCGGGAAAACCAAGACCTTGTTCTCCTCCTTGCTTTGATGTCATTGGTGAGCAGAAATTGTTCAGAGCTTTGTGTTGACAGCCTTTCTGCTTTAAGATCAGAGGATCATCTCTTCATCACAAAGACAAATCCGTTGAGTCCTGGCTTCCAGAAACAGGATTGCAGAATTGCCCCCGAGGAGAGATTCTCACCAGCTTAAGGGGGATATCGCCATCTTCTCAGCACCCGTACTTCAGGTGTTCCACCTCTTTTGAAAAGGAAATAGCAACAGTGATCTGCGTAGGTTTTCGATCAAGACATCAGCAAGTGAATTTTGAGAAAAAGGGTACTTTAGCTTCTGCTGTCCAACAGATGGAAGAACTTGGTCCTTTTTGATAATATGTGAAATACTTAATTTCAAGGTCAAGATCATTTGGGAAAGAAAGGCCCTCAAAGTTCAAAAGATTATTTTAATGTGGTGACTTGGAGACATGTTATCAGATGCCAGCTATGCAGCACTCTGCATGTCACACCACGGGGCTCCACAAAGGCCTTGGTATCACTTCCTGCTGCCTCGAGAAAGGAGTCAACAGCAGCCAGAGGACTGATTTCACCTCGATCTCCTGGGCACAGCTTCCTGAATCTAGCATTTCTATAGTTCAGGTTCGTGGGGCAGAGTTTAGAAACATCAGTTGTGTGTCCGGCGGCTCTCTCTAGATTCTTCTTCTTCCAGTATTTGGAGGTCTTTGTTCCTTTATTTAGTTACTGTAAGTGTCCATGTTGGGTTATTGTCATCTCTTTCATCTTTGTAGCTCTTTCTCCAAAGCTGATGAGGAATGTCTATCCCCAGGCTTAGATATAACTTTATACCTAAGTTCCCAGACCAAGTGAAATCTGTCATTAAATGGGGGGTGGGGGTGGGCAACTCTAGGCTGTTTCCACTTTGGGAGTCTCAACCTGGCACCTGAGAACTATTTGAAGGACCTTCTGGCTGATAATTAAGAACCAGAAAACAAGTTGGAAAAAGAACTTTGATAAAGTACATGCTATATGCCAGTAGTGCACAAGTCTTTCCCCACCCCCCACCCCTCCACAAATGTAAATGACAAACTTGTGTGTTAAGGGCAAAAATATACTTTTGTACAAAGGGTATTTTAACTCAGCCTACCTTCTGTAGATCCCATAACTACCGGCAGTGGTGAAGTGAATGATGGATCACTTTATATCTTTATGCTCAAAGCAGTCATGTCCAACCCTTAAAGAAAAAAAAAGAAAGAAAACCCACAGGATTGGGATAAGAAATAGAAGGCTGAGAGGGCACAAAATCACAAAAAGAATTTCGCTAAGTTCTATGGGCGGGGGAGGTGGGGGGGACCCGCAATAATCAATGGTTAATATGGCCCCCTTGTGCTCAGAGCCTTCCTGGAGACAGAGCTTAGAGGGCGGCCCTTCAATGCAAACAGAAGTCATCTCAGTGTCCCCATTCCTTGTTCTTTGATCAATGGCCTCAGCACAGGTTGTGCTACCCAGAGGGAGTCCTGTGGGAAAAAAACCTGGTGATCCCACTGATTGAGAGGTGGGAGGAGAGCAAGTCAGGGCTTTGTGTAAGAAAACAGGTTATTTCAGTTCAGTTCAGTCGCTCCGTCGTGTCGGATTCTTTGTGACCCCACGGACCACAGCATGTCCTCTTGGATCCTGACAAAGATCGCGTCAGCACATTACCCCCCACCCGGTGTCTGATCCACTAGGTGGCGCTGTCTCAAGCTGCAGAACACGCTAGGTACTTTTTTGAGAAGTTATTTCTGTGTCTCATAGAAGTAAAGCTAATATTCTTTACTGATGCGCAGTATCAGATATTTAATCTAAAAATTCATCAGAGTTATTGTACGCTGTTGAGTTGCTAGGAAATGCACTACCACTCACCCATGTTGCACACAGCAGGTATCAGTGTTCACTCAGAGCTCACTGCGCCCACAGGGTGCGAAGCATGGTCCTTGTGGAATAAATCCACCCGAGAAGGAGGCGCTGAGGCATCCCGGCTGCCTTCCTGACTCCATCCTGGGATGAAGGCATCCAAGTCATGTCGAAATGTTTTTATCCTCACATAAAGCAAGCCTTTTCTTGTTCTGTTCTCTAAGACAGACTTTTCTATCAACACTATCCTGTCGCTGCTGAAGTTGAACAATTTTGTTTTGCTTTGGTTTGCACCGATGGGTCAAGAAACATGCTGTGGGGACTTCCCTGGGGGTCCAGTGGTTAAAGAATTCAACTGCCAGTGCAGGGGACACAGGTTCAGTCCCTGATCCAGGACCATCCCACATGCTGCGGAGCAGCCGAGCCCAGGTACCACTCACTTGGCCCATGTGCCGCTACTGAAGCCATTGCAACGAGAAGCCCTGGCACCCCAACAAAGAGTAGCCCCCACTCAGCAACAAAGACGCGGCACAGCCAAAAATAAATAAAAATACAAAAGAAACCTGCTGCAGTTATTTCACAGATGAGAGACAAGCAGAGAGATAAGGGGATTGTAAAAAGTTCCACAGGTAGTTAGTAACGAGGCTCCCGCTTGACACTGGGATCCTGATATCTCATTTCTCAGTTTAATTATCAGTTTTGGCTTTCAGACAACTCCTTATTTTTCCATTGGCTAATATTATTTCCTAACTACTTATACCCACCATTCCTCTGACCCATATCCAAAACAGGTAAAAGTTTCATTAAAGAATTCCTAATTAACAGGTGTTAGTAACCCAGTCGTGTCTGACTCTGTGAGACCCATGGATTACAGCCCACCAGGCTCCTCTGTCCCTGGGATTCTTCAGGCAAGAATACTGGAGTGGGTGTCCATTTCCTTCTCCAGGGGATCTTCCTGACCCAGGGATCAAACCTGGGTCTCCTGCGTTGCAGGCATTCTTTACTGTCTGAACTGCCAGGGAAGCTCAACCAGTTAACATTTATAGTACAAATAAAAAACATTTTATCAGGACTTCTTGGCATGAAGCTTTAAGTATTTGGTTCTTACCACATAGGAGCAACTTTCCAGACATGAGAATGGGAACCGCGTGGGTATGAATCTGAAGAAGTGCTGATTATCCTCACAGGAGCATAAAAATTCAGGATTGGAAGAGGTTTTATCACCCACAGAGTTTAACCTTTCATCTCTATTGCCAGCCCAGATACTTGGGAATATTCTCTTCTTTACCTGCAACTTTTTTTTTTCTTTTTTCTTTTTTTTTTTATATAGCAACTCTTAAGTACTCTTAATACCCCCATTTCACTGACAGGGAACAGGCAGAGAGAGGCAAGGTGGTTTGCTTGAGGTCACTCAGCTAGGGGTTAAACAGGAACCAGGACTAAAGTCAGGCAGTCTCAGCTCTTCACTGTCTTTTACCGTGTTCCCCTGTAAGATGAAAACAAAGGAAAGGGGGGAAGGCAGGAAGTAGTGAGGAAATGCAGTTGAGTCTACTGCAAAATCTGGAATCTCAGGAATCCAGGGCAAAGCAATCTGAAGCCACATGGACTCACGGACAGCTTCACTGATCAGCTCTGGCTTGGGGGGCCCTGTGCTGTAAGACTTCAGCTTCCCCCTCAAGTAGAGCCCTTCACTGATGGAGCGACTGGTGGATTGACTGTCAAGGACACACACGACCACCTCTCTCTTCAGCACTGCCTGCCCGGAAAGATGGATACTTGGGTTGGATTTCAGAGGCGCCAATGAAAGAACCAAAGCCGTGAGGCAAGAAAGTGTATTTCTTGACCTCTGTCTCTAGGAAGTCACATCAGTTGCTGTTTACTCAAGGAAAATATTTCCAAGCCCCTCCCTCACCCCCACTGCCCCCGCTCAACACACACCTTCCTGCCTCAGTTTCCTGGGACCAAAGAAACGACAGCAGGGATCAAAACCAGGGCCCAGAGCCACAGACAGAATGAGAAAGTTCATCTTCCGGTTCTCCTCACACACACTGGATACTGTAAAACAGGGGTCCCCGACCTCTGTGATCTAATGCCTGATGATCTGAGGTGGAGCTCGTGTAGAAATCCAAGAAATAAAGTGCACAGTAAAAGTAATGCACTTGAATCATCCTGAAACCATCCACCCTGCCCCTTGGCCTGTGGAAAAATTGTCTTCCACAAAACCGGTCCCTGGAGCCAAAAAGGTTGATGACCACTGATGTAAAAGCTGTGTATTTAGCTCAGGTTCTGCCCTCAGGGAACTCAGGGTAGTTACACATTTATTTGGTATTTGGTGGCATTTATTTGGTACTTAAATACTCCATGGCCATCCTCTCCACTTTTTTTTTTTTTTTTTTTAATATTTGAGGATTTCTTTGGTTTTGCTATCTTCAGATTGATATCGGCCCCTTTATACCCTGGGGATGTGTAATACTTTCCTGTTGCTGCTGTAACAAATTACTACAAACTTGGTAGTTAAGAGGGCTTCCTTGGTGGCTCAGACGGTAAAGAAACTTCCTGCAATGCAGGAAACCCAGGTGCGATCTCTCAGTTGGGAAGAACCCCTAGAGAAGGAAATGGCAACCCACTCCAGTATTCTTGCCTGGAGAATCTCATGGACAGAGGAGCCTGGTGGGCTACAGACCATGGAATGGCATAAGAGTCGGACACGACTGAGCAACTAACACTTTCACTTTTTTCACTAGTAATTTAGAACAATACCAATTTATTAACTTATAGTCCTTTTGTGGTCAGAAATCTGAAATGTGTTCACAAGGCTAAAATCAAGGTTTTGGAGGCTCCAGAGAAGAATCTTGTTTCCGTGCCTTTTCCAGCCTCTGGAGGCTGCCTGTATTCCTTGGCCTTGCCTCCATCTTCAAAGCCATAATCTTCTGGGAATTCCCTGGTGATCCAGTGGTCAGAATTGGGCACTTTCCAACTGCTGAGGATGCAGGTTCAAATCCCGGTCAGGGAACTAAGATCTCGCATGCAAGTAGCAAGGTGGAGGCCAAAAATTAAAAACTTTAAAAATATTTTTAAAAAAGCCAGCATCAGGGACTTCCCTGGTGGTCCAGTGGTTAGGAATCTGCCTTCCAACACAGAAGACATGGGTTCGCGATCCCTGGTCAGAAAACTAAGATCCCAGGTCGGGACAACTGAGCCTGCATACCACAGCTAGAGCGAGAAGCCCGTGTGCCACAAGGAAAAGATCCCGCGTGCCCCAAACTAAGGCCTGACGCCGCCAATAATAAATCAAGTAACTAATTAAATGTTTAAAAAGGCCAGCGCCATCTAATCTGATGCCTGACACTCCTGCCTCCCTCTCCGATCAGGAGCAGCTGTGATTACAATGGGCCCACCCCCAAATCCAGAACGGTCTCCCAACCTCACCTTAACCGCATCTGCAGAGTCTCATCTACTGTGAAAGATAACATTCACTGATCCTGGCATTCAGGATGCAGATCTCTCTGGAGGAGGGGGTATTATTCTGTGCCCTGCCCCGCAATGTATGGCCTCATCCTCCACCCTAAGGACCACCTCTTTCTACCGTCCCTCCCCCATCCTCCCCTTACCCCATGCCTGCGTAGCCGAGGCCTGCCCCTTAGCCCCAGGTCCACTCTCCAGTTTTCAGGGTGCCCACCAACCCCACAGCGTGTCCGTTCCTTCCCCAACCTCTCACTCTTGGTGGCCCCCCTCAAAGCGTGGAGATCCGCCGAGAGCAGCTTTCCTTTTCTTGGCTTATCCCCACTCCCCCTCATTAGCCCAACCTCCCCATGGATCTCCGAAGAAGGAATGCGAAGAGTTACTGCTTTTTAATTACAAGTGCTATTGTAACATCTATAAGGAAGAACACTTTAAGCTTAATTGAGACCAAATGTGAAGTTAAATTAAATGAATAACTAATTAACGTGATGCTCCCACATTAGCCCCAAGTGAGTGTGGAGGCCCAGAGAGGAGCCAGGTAGGTCCCAGGCCTCCAGGGACAGACAACCCAGGGCTACGGGGGAGCAGGGACCCTAGACTGGGGAGCCAGGTGTGCCAGGGCAGATCTCAAGGAGAGTGGGCCCCAAACTCCCACCTTCACCCCAGACCTCATTTCTGAGGCTGGCCCCGAGCACCCACATGCCCTTAGCATCTCCACAGCACCACCCTGAGCCGAGGACGGCGTCCTGTGCGTTTTCTAGTCCCTGTCTGTGCTCACGTGTTAGGGGCTTCGTGCATGTTCATTTTCACTTCGGTCCTGTTCATTCTTCCTCCTGGACCGTCACATTTGTTCGTCCTCTGCCACTGGGATCACCCTCCCCGGCCCCGCCCCTTCAGGGCTGGAGGGGCTGATGGCAAAATCTCTTGAGTCACCCACCCCGGTGTGTTTTTTCTTGCATTGTTTAAACGTTTCCCTATTCCTGTCTCATCCCCTAACTAGACAAGCCCGTGAGAGCAGGGCATGCGTTTAACGCTAACTTGTCTCCTTCACTCACAGGGATCCTCTGAAGGAGGTGACATTAATAGTTTTCTAATAAGGAGAAGGTTCAAAGCCATCAGCAGCGAGGCTGGGAAAAGGGAGGAAGGAGGAAAAGCAAGCAGAGGAGGGAGCCTCTTGAAACCTAAAGGCAGAGCTGGCCACTGGCTCCCGTGGAGTGAAGGCGCCATCTAGTGGCTTCCTGGTGTGGCTGCTTTGTTTTTTTTTTAAAGACAGTGATGGTGGGGCCAGTTTATCTATTTTTATTTTTTATTATTTACCTGGCTGTGTTGGGTCTTAGTTGTGCCACATCAGATCTTCTTTGCTGCACACCGACTCTCTATTTGTAGCGCACGGGGCTCCAACACACGGGCTTAGTTGCTCCACTGCGTGTGGGATGCTAGTCCCCTGAACAGGAATCGAACCTGTGGATTCCACGTGGCACTGCAACGTGGGTTCTTAACCACTGGGCCATCAGGGAAGCTCCTAACCCTGGTGCTGAAAGACGCCTTCTAGAATCTGAATTGCAGCTCCGCCCTGGGGGCCTGAGGACCAAGACATCTCAACTCAGTTCAGTTCAGTTGTCGCTCAGTCCTGTCTGACTCTTTGCGACCCCATGGACTGCAGCACACCAGGCCTCCCTGTTCATCACCAGCTCCCAGAGTTTACCCAAACTCTTGTCCATTGAGTCAGTGATGCCTTCCAACCATCTCATCCTCTGTTGTCCTGTTCTGCTGCCTTCAATCTTTCCCAGCATCAGGGTCTTTTCCAATGAGTCAGCTCTTCGCATCAGGTGGCCAAAGTACTGGAGTTTCAGCTTCAACATCAGTCCTTCCAGTGAACATTCAGGATTAATTTCCTTTAGGATGGACTGGTTGGATATCCTTGAAGTCCAGGGGACTCTCAAGAGTCTTCTCCAACACCACAGTTCAAAAGCATCAATTCTTCGGCGCTCAGCTTTCTTTATAGTCCAACTCTCACATCCATACATGACCACTGGAAAAACCATAGCCTGGACTAGACGGACCTTTGTTGACAAAGTAAGGTCTCTGATTTTTAATATGCTGTCTAGGTTGATCATAACTTTTCTTCCAAGGAGTAAGCATCTTTTTATTTCATGCCTGCAGTCACCATCTGCAGTGATTTTGAAGCTCCCCAAAATAAAGTCTGCCACTGTTTCCACTGTTTCTCCATCTATTTGCCATGAAGTGATGGAACCGGATGCCATGACCTTAATTTTCTGAATGTTGAGCTTTAAGCCAACTTTTTCACTCTCCTCTTTCACTTTAGTTTTTTAGTTCTTTTTTAGGCTTTTTAGTTCTTCTTCGCTTTCTGTCATCTGCATATCTGAGGTTATTGATATTTCTCCTGGCAATCTTGATTCCAGCTTGTGCTTCATCCAGCCCAGCATTTCTCATGATGTACTCTGCATGTAAGTTAAATAAGCATGGTGACAATATACAGCCTTGACGTATTCCTTTTCCTATTTGGAAACAGTCTGTTGTTCCATGTCCAGTTCTAACTGTTGCTTCCTGACCTGTATACTGATTTCTCAAGAGGCAGGTCAGGTGGAATGGTATTCCCATCTCTTAAAGAATTTCCCACAGTTTATTGTGATTCACACAAAGTCTTTGGCATGATCGATAAAGCAGAATAGATGTTTCCCTGGAACTCTCTTGCTTTATTGATGATCCAGCAGATGTTGGCAATTTGATCTCTGGTTCCTCTGGCTTCTAAAACCAGCTTGAACATCTGGAAGTTCACAGTTCACATATTGTTGAAGCCTGACTTGGAGAATTTTGAGTATTACTTTACTAGCGTGTAAGATGAGTGCAATTGTGTGGTAGTCTGATCATTCTTTGGCATTGTCTTTCTTAGGGATTGGAATGAAAACTGACCTTTTCCAGTCCTGTGGCCACTGCTGAGTTTTCCAAATTTGCTGGCATATTGAGTGCAGCACTTTCACAGCATCATATTTCAGGATTTGAAATAGCTCAACAGGAATTCCATCACCTCCACTAGCTTTATTTGTAGTGATGCTTCCTAAGGCCCACTTGACTTCACATTCCAGGATGTCTGGCTCTAGGTGAATGATCACACCATTGTGATTATCTGGGCCATGAAGATCTTTTTTGTACAGTTCTTCTGTGTATTCTTGCCACCTCTTCTTAATATCTTCTGCTTCTTTTAGGTCCATACCATTTCTATCCTTTATTGGGCCCATCTTTGCATGAAATGTTCCCTTGGTAGCTCTAATTTTCTTGAAGAGATCTCTAGTCTTTCCCATTCTATTGTTTTCCTCTATTTTTTTTGCACTGATCACTGAGGAAGGCTTTCTTATCTCTCGTTACTCTTTGGAACTTTGCATTCAAATAGGTATATCTTTCCCTTTCTCCTTTGCTTTTTGCTTCTCTTCATTTCACAGTTATTTGTAAGGCCTCCTCAGACAGCCATTTTGCTTTTTTGCATTTCTTTTTCTTGAGGATGGTCTTGAGGGAGCAAGACCATCCCCAAGAAAAAAAGACATTTCAACTGGCTCCTGCTTTTCAAGCCAGAATGAGTCTTAGTAGTTTGAGACTTACTATTTGTCACCACTGGTGTGTGTACAACCTGTCTCAATGTAGAGGGATTTGTATCCAAAGAATGAACTAGCCTCCAGGCATACCCTTGGGTCATCAGTATCTTCACTGTTGAGGAAAGGAGTACACGAAGACTTTATATTGTCACCCTGCTTATTTAACTTACATGCAGAGTACATCATGCGAAATGCCAGGCTGAATGAAGCACAAGCTGGAATCAAGATTGCTGGGAGAGGTATCAATTACCTCAGAAATGCAGATGACACCACCCTTATGGCAGAAAGCGAAGAGGAACTAAAGAGCCTCTTGATGAAAGTGAAAGAGGGGAGTGAAAAAGTTGGCTTAAAGCTCAACATTCAGAAAATTAAGACCATGGCGTCCGGTCCCATCACTTTCATGCCAAATAGATGAGGAAACAAGGGAAACAGCAAGAGACTTTATTTTCTTGGGGTCCAAAAATCACTGCAAGGTGGTGACTGCAGCCATGAAATTAAAAGATGCTTACTCCATGAAATTAAAAGATGCTTACTCCTTGGAAGAAAAGCTATGGCCAACCTAGACAGCATATTAAAAGGCAGAGACATTACTTTGCCAACAAAGGTCCATCTAGTCAAAGCTCTGGCTTTTCCAGTAGTCATGTATGGATGTGAGAGTTGGGCCATAAAGAAAACTGAGTGCCAAAGAATTGATGCTTTTGACCTGTGGTGTTGGAGAAGACTCTTGAGAGTCCCTTGGACTGCAAGATCCAACCAGTCCTTCCTAAAGTAAATCAGTGCTGAATATTCATTGGAAGGACTGATGCTGAAGTTGAAGTTCCAATACTATGGCCACCTGATTTGAGTGACTGACTCATTGGAAAAGACCCCGATGCTGGAAAAGATTGAAGGCAGGAGGAGAAGGGGATGACAGAGGATGAGATGGTTGTATGGCATCACTGACTCAATGGACATGAGTTTGAGCAAGCTCTGGGAGTTGGTGATGGACAGGGAAGCCTGGCGTGCTGCAGTCCATGTGGTCAGAGTCAGACACGACTGCACAACGGAACTGACTGAACTGCCTCCTCTAGGCACGCCTGCCGTGAACACCCCAGTTTTGGGCACCCAGCAAGCACACCACCCTGAGGTCCTGGGATGCTGTGCCAACAGCCCACGTGAGCCCCAATGAGCACAGGGGCAGCTGACAACAGATATCGGCACAGAGGCTGATGGGCAGTGTCAGAGGGCAGACAGAGATGCCAAGAGCTTGCCTGGCAGATCCAAGGGTTCAGGGTGGCCAACAGTGAACACTCAGTAACCACTGGCATTTCATTATCAAAATATTTAATAACATACTGGGACTCTGGGTCATGCCCCCCCAGCCCCACCGCCCTACACAACTCCCCCACAGCACTGCCGTGATAAGCCATCTGCCCCAGGAACACAGAGGGCCAGGACAAGAGCGAGGCAAGGAGCCCTCACACTCAGGGGCTGGCCGTGCCTGGGAGTGACACCCCCCACCCCGCCCTGCCTCTCCCTGGAGGATACAGCGATAATGTTTTAGTCAAAATGGGTCAGGAGTTAGAAACAGGATTAAATGGAGGGTAGAAGCAGGGGTACCAATGTGGGGAAACACATGGAGAAAACAAGCTTATGGACATAAGGGACAAAGAGAGGTCTGGTGGCTCTGAAATACACACTTTCAGCTAGAGGCTGATTACAGAGGTTCAAGTTTAACATGAGAAGGAGAGGCAGTCTTTCCAGGCCTTCGCCTCACGGAACCTCGGCTATCCATCTTGGAATCTGAACAAGAAGGGTCTGAGCAGATCCCTCCTTGTCCCAAAATGCTGACAGCCCTCAGTCCCAATCCCTCCGGCTTGCAGTCTCCAGAGTTCAGGCCTGGATCACTGTCAGCGGAACTGACACCATCAGGGATCCTCACAGTCTCTCCTCTCCTTCCGCTGGGCCTACTCAGGGCTGGACGGTATGCTGAATCATCGCCCTGTTATCAAGGGCTTTGGAAGTTAACAGAGACTGTTTCATAACCATTAGAACCAGGTAGCTTCTATGCTCTGTTAGTCCCCAAACAATGATGGAAACCTTCTCTGACGTGTTCCCAGCACCCACAAGACTGGTTACGCGTTCATAAGTCTTCACTTAGGAATGCATGTCCTGCCTCCCTGTCCCCCAGGTTAGCCAGAGAATCGTCCCCACAGCCCCTGGGCAGCATGGGGACGCTCCCAGATCGCTGTCCCCCCTACCCCATCCTGTAAGTGACCCTGTAATAAGCTGATCCACTGATCGCACGGAGCTGCCTGAGCGTTTTGTTTTTGGTCTCAAGATGCCTTCTCAGTATGGTGAGCACGCTGCATTCCATCCATTCTCCAACAAGGCCCTTGAGTCTTCCATGTCCTTGAGCTTGGCAGTCCCTTCTCGTGGAGCATCCCCTAGCCCTTGGAAGCCTCGCGGGCTGGGCTGGCTGGTGCTGGGTCAAGGGACTTTTTGCCTCAGCCATCTGTGTGGGGGGGCACTTTGGGACCCGGCAAGGTTCCTCCGTGTTTCTGCTCTGATCAGGGGCCTCACATTTCTCTATACCTGCATGAGGAGGACAGAGGCAGTGGAAGAGAAAGTGAGACACTGGTTAACAAGTGTTGGCTCCCATCCCAACAGTGGGAACAGGGAAGATAAGTCCCCTTGCCTTAATACTGGGTCCCTTAATACTGGCCTGGCCAAAAAGTTCATTTGGGTTTCCCCATAACATCATATGAAGGAGATCAAACTGGTCAATCCTAAAGGAAATGAGTCCTGAACATTCATTGGCAGGACTGATGCTGAAGCTCCAATACTTTGGCCACCTGATGCAAAGAACTAACTCATTAGAAAAGACCCTGATGCTGGGAAAGATTGAAGGCAGGAGAAGGGGACCACAGAGGATGAGATGATTGGATGGCATCACCAACTCAATGGACAGGAGTTGGAGCAAACTCCAGGAGTCGGTGATGGACAGGGAAGCTTGGCGTGCTGCAGTCCATGGGATCGCAGAGTCAAACACGACTGAGCGACTGAACTGAACTGATAATGTCATATGGAAAAACCCGAACGAACTTTTTGCCCAACGCAGTGATTGGTTTTCATCCTGTTCATTGTCATTAGGGCTCACCTCTTCAGCAGGGAACACCAAGCCAGAATCATGTTTCAAAAAACTTTACAGCGTTTGTACCATGTCTGACGGCTTTGCAAAGCCATGTCACATTTTATCCCAGCATGTCTCAGCCTGAGACCAACCCAATCAGGTATTTAGGAAAGAGCACCCCCATTGGACACATAAGGACACGGACATTCAGAGAAGGTGCCAAGGTTCAACAGAAGCAGGCGAGCAGAGAAGGCATGATTGTCCAGGGTTTCTGGTGCCGAGCCACGGCTCTGTGCCCAAGCAGGCGCCTCCACGCCCCCGACACAGGCCTTCCTCAGAGAAAGAACCGCTGATGATGAACCCGCACACCTAGGTCCAAAGGCGGGCTCTGCTGGGACGAGCTAAAGCCCTGAGGTGTGTCCCGTGAGTTCTGAGCCTCCGTTCTCGTGCCTCTACCCCGCGGGGCTGCTGAGAGGGACGCCAGTACAGCTAGACAGACTCAAGTCAACGCCCAGATTAGACGCTCACTATGCATCATTCTCCTCCTCTCCTGCCTCACTCCCTCTCCTCCCCAGGTCCCTGCAGGCCTGGGGGGCGGCAGGGGGCAGCAGGTGGAAGCATTACTGGTCTTGAGGTGCCATCTTCTGCTCCCCCTCTGGGGCAGGGCAGGACAGAGACCCCGCTAACGCCTCCTGCCTGCAGGCTACTCTCCCTGAGCCGGGATGATGCCTTCCTTAAAGGCATCAGATATGGCGCCGTTTCCCAGGCGCTCAGTGGGTTCTTCCTCACATTTACCATCCAGACCGGGTCCATCGCTCGGGCCGCTTCTCACGAGCAAGAGCTTCCTAAGGAGAGCCAGAAAGGCCGCGAGAGAACATTCCCAACCTCAGCACCAGCTGCGCGGCCCAGCCTCTCGTGCCCAGCCTCAGCCGCGAGCCTGTCTGAGCCACCTCTGCACCCGCCACCGCTGGGCGACAGGCAGACCGCACCTCAGGTCAGCTTGGGGTTTTGTTCCAGAGGCTTCGCTTCGCAGTTGCTTTTTTTTTTTGGCACACCCCAGGCAGACGGGCCAGACACCCTTGGTTTCTGAACTCTGGGAGGTGCAGACAGCTCAGCGTCCGAGTTCAGAGGAAAAACTATTTCCCTAGACGCCACCTCCTCTGTCCTGGGGAGGGGGAGGTCCGTCCCAAACCCTGTCAATCTCCGTAAGGAGAGGCTGCCAACCTTCCCAGCGGCTCCGGCCTCTGAGGAAATACTTCCCAAGCACCATATTCTGCCCAGAGTCCGAATCTTTGGAACTGGCCCCCAAGGAAAAAGCGAAAGTCAGAAAAGTCAGGAAAATCAGAAAAATCACACTGGAGGAGAGAGAGGCTTTGCATGCACTCTTAAGAGCACCGTAGTCACAGACTTGAAGGAAATACTCACAAAAGTCATGGGACTTGAGGAAAAGACTATCACGCGTGGGTTAGGGCCATATTAGAGCTATGGAGACACATGGGACAACAGACGAGAGGTTAGTGGAGCTGGGGACCAGGCCGGGGCTCGCGGAGCACGTTCGGGGTCCGCGGGTGGCATCCCTGAGGTCGGGGCTGGAGCTGGGCTCAGACTCTGCAGAGCCCCCAAGTGATGGATTTCACTCCCAGGAGGAGGGAGGCGGGTGGACAAGGCTCCAGCGCTCCCTCCACAGGACTTACCCTCTGTCTCTGCCCAGGGATGACTTCCAGGCCAGGATCTCTTTGTACACCAGCCGGCAGAGGAGCTGGGGGGAGGAGGGGAGGGAGACATGAGCATGGAGCATGTGGCCAGTCCCCAGCGCTAGGTGACCGCTGGGCTGGCCGTTCACAGGGCCATTCTGTAGGGGGTCACCCCTGGGAGGCAGAGTGCTTCGCGCAAGGGCAGCAGTCCTCATCATCCCGACACTTTGGAGCCCCAGGTTCCAGGCCTGCAGGAGGGGACCCCTCCCCCTCCCCATCTGTGTGCCCCCAAACTCTTACCAAGCAGGCCAGGACGTCCGCAGCAATGAGCATGTAGAAGACATTGTTCCAGCCCGTGGGGGAAATGAGCCCGGCCAACAGAGGCCCCAGAGCCGCACCTGTACGGAGCACTGCATCAGAGAAGGGCCCGGAGCAGGGGCCCCACCCTCTAACCTAAAACTCTGCCCCAGACCAGGCTCGGGAAGGCGAGAGTCACAGACCTATGGATCCAGTGCCGTCGATGATGGCTGTGACAGTGGACAGAGCCTTGGCGTTGCCCTTCAGGCTCTTGTGCGTCCCCTGGAGAGAGACACCAGAGTTGGGGTGTTGGGATGGGGGCTGAACTAAGAGACAGAGCCCCAAGCAGGACGGGGACCGGGAAAGGGGCTGGCTCGGGGAAAGGGAGCCTTGAGGGCTTGGAGTTGGGAAGAAACGGGGACCCACAGCAGACTCTAAAGGACTTTGAGGATCTCGTCTCTGCAGGCTGGGGGAAAGGGGAAAGATGTGGGGAAGATGAGCCTGGAGACAGAGGCCCTGATCAGTCCCCAAGGGGGCCCTGCTCACCAGGTCAGCCGAGACAGCGGTGGTGATGAGAGCGTAAGGGCCGTTGACCAGGGCTCCGCAGATGAGCAGCATGACTGAGGGGGTGATGGGGATGGCCAGTTAGAGAGGAGAGGCCGCCGTCAGCTCCCGCCCCAAAGCGGGTGCGTCCCCCGGCTCCAGGCCGAGAACCTCCACTTCCCCAGGCCGCCCACCGTGCCCCCAAGCCAGCCTCGTGTGGTCCCCAGGGCAGCGCCTGCACCCACCTATGGAGATGCTGATTCCGCTCTGGCCAACGTGGTTGTACAGGAACATCTGAGAGAGGAGAAGCAGGGGGCAGGGTCACAAGCTGGCTTCCCCGCGGGCCGCCTCTGTTAGCCTGGGGCCCAGAAGACTAGAAGCCCCAGAAGCCCACTTTCCTCTCTCATACCCTGGCCTCTTGTTCCTCAAGCGTCCCAGGAAGGCAGGGTCTAACACGCAGTAATCCATCGTTTCCCTTTGCCCCAGAAGTCTCCTCTCCTATCGAACCTCCGCCTCTTATTCTATCCTTGGTCAGGAAGTTTAGCAGCTGACATCCCCCGCCTCTCACTGAGGTCAAAGAGCCACTAGTCCTTTTCGAAAATTCTCAGCCTGGATCCCTTTCCCTGGGCTGATCCTGGCTTCTCCTCCCCTGGCCATGCACAGGGCTACACACACACAAAGAGATGGGTGTGTGTGTGTGTGTGATGCCTGGGCGTGCACCCAGCTCCCGCCCCTCGACCTTGAGGTTCTACGCACCATGGGGGCAGCCAAGATCAGCATGACGCAGCAGGTGGTGGCCCTGCCATTGATGTAGTCAGAGACGAGCCCCGCCAAGATGCCGCCTGGAACACAATGGGCACACTGCCGCCCCAGGCACGGGGGACCCCCGAGCACTGCCCCAGCAGTCCCCCCAGCACAAGCCTGATTGGGGCACCCCGGGCCAGCAGAGTGTCTCCCTCTGCAACCGTCCCCATACCCATGGCTCACGGGAGGGACACCTGGGCAGGACGCCACCTTTTCCCTCTGAGGCCACCTGCCTAGGTCTCGTCCCACTGGAACACGTCCCTTCTCTCTGCAACCCGACAAGAGAAGAAGTGGATGCAGCTGAGAGGCACAGCAGGGCGTGGCCTTACCTATGATGCCACCAACATCGAAGAGCGTGGACAGGTCCCCAGCCTCCTTGGCACTGAAGTGAACTGTGGAAAATGAAGCATGTGCTCAGACCTGGGCACTCAGGGCAGACATTGTGGGGGGCCATTGCTGGAAGTGTCCCGGCAAACACCCGATCCAGGATCACTGCCCCCTTCAGAGGAAGGAGTTGGGGGTCAGTGGGAAGCGACTGGCCAAGGTCACAGGTGAGTCTGCAGCAGTTTGGGATGGGACGCCCATTCTGGCCCCCAGGCCTGTACTGCCTTCTTCCCCTGTCGGATGGCCTTGACCTCTGAGAGCACTGGGATCTGGCCCCCAAGGACCCTGTCCCGGGGGGGGGCACCCTGGCGCTATCTGAGCCTCGGCCCGTCCAGCCACATGCCTGCCCGCCCCTGACGGAGCAGCACGCCCCCACAGGAGCTTGTCACCTCCTTCTGAGGTGTCTGCTGATAAGCAGAGCCAGGAAGGAGGCTCACGGGGAGAATGGGCACCTCAGGCCCCTGACCTTGCCCTGGGATGAGAAAGAGGGGCGCCCAGCAGCGTGACTGGCTGCCCAGCCCTCAAGGTTGACTCACGCTCTGTAGCCAGCATCAAGGCCACAGAGCAAAGAGCCAGTGTCCACAGGGCCGCCCTGGGCTCTCGCCCCGTCTTGCGGGGAGGCCCCTCAGATGCAGACAGGGTGAGGGTGGGACGGGGCAGGTTACAGCTTGAGATTTGGCCCTGACTCATCCAAACGGCATCCCGTGGCCCCAGTGTACCGTGTGGACGGCAGCTTGTCTCCCCAGGGCCCTGGAGGGAGCCCGGTGGCCCTGCTGAGGTCCTTGACCCTGGCAGGGCTTTGGGGCTCTGGGCTCTGGGGGCAGAGCTGCTCCTTGATAGAGCAGCCCCACCTGGGGACAACCAGAGGCCCAGGACAGGACGTAAACATCCTTTTCTAACCACCGAAGTGACCTCTCCTCATCTGTCCATCCTTGGGCAGGGACAGAGGCAGGAGACAGGAAGTCCACGAGGTGGGCAGCCCAGGAGACCTGGGCACTGGGC
Source organism: Muntiacus reevesi (assembly GCF_963930625.1). Classification (NCBI taxonomy): domain Eukaryota; kingdom Metazoa; phylum Chordata; class Mammalia; order Artiodactyla; family Cervidae; genus Muntiacus; species Muntiacus reevesi. The sequence goes on along the minus strand of NC_089253.1, from coordinate 27,579,825 downwards.
ATCGATGGCCCAAGTATCCCGGCAGCCCCTGGGAAGAGAATGGTGTTTCCCACCAGGCTACCAGCAGCGGGGGTTGCTTGCCAGGCCCTCTTCCTTGGGCTGGGGGAGGCTTGAGAGACTCCTGGAAGCACTCAGAAGGCAAACCATTTCTCAAGGACCCTCCGATCCCACCCATCCATGAGCCAATGGGCCTGAAGCAGGGTTTCGCCTACACTTGAGGCCGGAGTAGACATTAGAGAGGATTTGAGTTCCTTACCCCGACTGAGTGCCAAGTGAGGGAAAGTGGTTGGAATCAGTCAGGGACTAGGAGGCTTTCTGCAAAATTTAGCTTCCCATTAAAAAAATTTCTCTTCTGTGCTAGGAGAGTTTCAGCAGAAATCCTGCCTATTCGCGGAGTCATAAGCATCATGTGGTGGGTTTCTTCCTTGGAGGCCCCCCCTTCCTCTCTCCCCTCTTCTTCCCCGTGTACTCACCCACATTAGAAATGTACAGGGGCAGCCAGTAGAGGAAGGTGTAACTGACCAGCTTGGCGAACAGCAGACACAAGGAGAACTCGACCACGCCCTGGGAGCACAGCAGAGGGCAGATGGGAAGGTGGGCAGGACAGCCTAGAGCCTGAGGCCGCCGAGCCCCAAGCCAGCACTTTCCACCGCCCACCACACGGGGCAGCCTCTAGAACACTGCCGGTCTCAGGTACAGCAACGTGCCTGCTGCCTGAACACTAGGGTAACGTCCGGCCACACTGCCCTCCCCAGGAGGGCCCCCTCCCTAAGCACTGCATGTAAAGAAACTCTGCAAACCGTGGATCACCCTGAGCATCCCCATCTCCAACAGAAAAATCTAGAGAGCCTCTCTCTTCCTTCTGGTCCACAGATGACTCACCGGGATGCGCAGGGCCCCGAAGAAGCTGATGGCGGTGGGCTGAGCGCTTGCGTCCTTGGAGCAGGTGCCAACTGACTCCAGGCTGCTCTCTTTGTTACAGTGGGGTCCGTTTGCGGGGTCCTCGGGGTGGTCTTGGCTCTCTTCCGGATTACCCTGAGCAGAGAAGAGCCCTTATTGGGGGCACGTCCACATACTACCCCCCACCAGCTGGAGGGACAACCCACGTGAGACGAATTGCATGAGGTATGCGCCCCACTCCTGGACCAGACTCACCACCTGCCAGGGAGCCACCCGCGGGCCCAACTTTGGACACACAGGCCCCTCCTCAACTCCCCAGGCCTCTCTGGGACCAGCCCCCGGTGGAGTGGGGCTGGGGGCTACACTCACGTGGTGCTGAGGCGGGGCGCAGTCCACGTCTTCTGGGTCTGAAAGGAAAACCTTCTAAGAAGCTTGCCAGCAGACCAGGCCCTCATCCTGCAGGGCGTGTGACCCCCACAGCCCCAAGGAGGCCTGTGGGCTTTCCAGCACGAGGGAGCCGGGGCTCCGGAGACCACCTTTGAGGCCTAGGTCTCCTAACCAAGGGAGCCTTATGGACTTTTGTTCTCTTGCTTACAAGTGACCATGGCCATGACTCCAGGGGCCATCTGTCAGGGAGCCAGAAAAAAAGCAGCAAGCATGATCCACTTCTCAGGCTCAGAGCGGCCAGTGTTTGCTGGGCATCCTGACATACATCTCACAGACACTCTCCCACGTGTCTGTGAGCACGTCTGTGAACGGGTGTCCCACGTGAGAAATCGAGGCTCAGAGAGGTTGCTCATCCTGAGTCACACGTCTGGGCCTCCAATCCCGTGACCCCCATGGGACCAGCCTCCGTCTCCCAGAACCTAACTGGGAGGCTCCACTCCAGCCCTGTGGGGAGGCGGGGAGAGGGGTCCACTCACATTCGATGAGGAAGAAGAAGGTGATGATGCCCATGATGGCGGTGATGACGCCGGGCACCACGAAGGACAGGCCCCACTGCTGATCCACCCACACGCCAGCCAGCAGGGAGCCCAGGATGTTGCCCACGGACGTGTGGGAGTTCCAGATGCCCATGATGAGTCCCCGCCTGGAGGGGAGGCGGGGAGGGAGGCAGGGAGTCAAGAGCAGGAGAGGTAAGAAGAGAAGCCCTGGGCTCACGGAGACCGCCCCGGCCAAGTGCGAAAAGCTGACTGCCTGCAGCCTCCGTGCCCGAAGACCCCAGTCAGGGAGGAGGGGCAAGGCTGGCTGGCATCGAGCGAGTGACAGCCAGGCCTGGGGTGTCCTGCTCCCCACCCAGCTCCCTCAGCAAGCCCTGCCTCCCCTCTGTCCCAGGGCCACAGCCCTGCCCTTTCTTCTCTAGCCCTGAGGCTGTGACTCTGAAGGCCTCAGCTAAGGGCGACTGCCCCCAGGGGACATGGACACTGTCTGGAGAGTTCTGGTGATCCACCCCCAAGTGTGCTGGTGGTGTCTAGCAGGTAGAGGCTGCTAAATGCTACAGGTAGAGGCTGCTAAATGCTACAACGTGTAGGATGGCCCCCTAACAAAGAATTACACAGCCCCAAATGTAGCCCATGATGCTAACAGTGCCAGGGTTGAGAAACTCTGCCCAAAAGAAACTTTTTTTTTTTTGCACAAAAGCCAGTTCAAGGGAAAAATAAATAAATATATAAGACATATACATATATATGCATTAAAAATATATGGGTATATGCATTATTTATATATATATACATATATATATATATACACACACACATACACATAGAGTTTTATAGGCTTCATTTTTGTCTTCATGCAAAATGGAAATTCATCTATTAGGAGCAAAAGGCATAACGAAGATGGCAGGTTTTAAGGAGTAAAACCTCAGCAATGAAAACGCTCACTGCTTTCAGTCACTAAAACGTTTGTATCCCAGCCTGTGAAAGTCAGCAGGACGGAGGCGTATTTCTAATCTTTGGTCCTAAAATCGTATCAGAGGCCACAGGGGCCCTCCTGCCGCCACACCAGCCCAGCGCCCCAGGCAATGCACGCCCTCCTCCCTGGTCACACTCACTTGCCCTTCCCGAACCAGTTGCCCACGCAGCTCACCACGGCGGGCCAGCCCGTGGTCTGCACGAGTCCATTGAAGATCTGCAGGGAAAGTGGGGGGACAGAGGCCCCTGGACTGAGTGGTGCAGCCTCTGGGATGGGGGGCCCTCCAGAATCCATGCTATGCCTCCCCTTCCTTCACTCGCGTGCACACACCCACCAGCTGATGTCCCTCTGACCCCAGGCCCCCACGGCAGAGACCGGGCCTCGCAGGCGCCTCCAGGGACCTCAGGCTGAGGCTCAGTGCAGACTCCCTGAGCCGGCGAGGCCGCCCTGGCTGTGGGCAGGGGACCCCGCAGTGTGATAAAGGAGCCTGGGTCGGGATCTGCCGTGACCCGGGGCGGCTGGGTCTGTGCAGGGACAGAGGCCCGAGTGCAAGCCGGAGAAGGCTCGTACCTGCACCAGCACAAAGTACCAGAGCACATGAATGTTCCAGAAATAACCCAGGCCAAAGAGCGAGGTGAAAAGGCCGCTGAGCAGCATCCCGCCTGTGAGGTAGTACCGGAGAGGGAGCCGCTCCCCAAAAATGCCGCTGCAGAGAGAGGTGGGTTCGTGGTTAATCTCCGCTACGTCGCAGCCCTGCCCTCCGCCTCCTGGCTCCCCCGGGGCCCCACCCACAGCTACTGAAACATCGCCGAGCTGACCACCAGGGACCTCTGTGTGGCCACTAGGTGCCTCTGCTTTGACCACGCGCCTCGCGACATGCCCGGCAGAGTGGCCTCTGTGACATCCCCGCGACCCTCCTCTTCCCCCTTGGCTGACCAGCCCAGCTCATGCATTTTCTCTTGCATCACCTTTATGGTTTTACCTGCCACGTCTGTACACATACACAACCCAGCTGTGTGTCTGCAGCCCTGAACTTTCTCCCAGGATCATATCCACACGCCTTCTGGACATCCTGACAGCTGCCCGTCAACTACTCCAAAGACTGGACTCCTCTGCCTCCCTTCCAGACCCTGCCCTGTGTCTGCACCCCTCAGAGGACTGGACGGCACCCCCACGTTTGGCCACTCAAGCCGGAAACGAGCTACTTCAGTCTCCTGTCCCTGCAGCCCACCCTCCACAAGCGACCTCCAAGATCTGCCCACTGCTCCTCTTATTTCTCTCCAGCACATCACTTCTCTCCATCTCTGTTATTAATAATACTGTTCTAACTTAAGCTTTCCTCCAAGCCCAGCTGGGCTACTCTCAAATCTGCTCCTGAGTGTGACCTGCTAGTCAGCCCTGAAGTGAAGTGATAGTCACTCAGTCTTGTCCAGCTCTTTGTGACCCCATGGACTACAGCCAGTTGGGCTCCTCTGTCCATGGGATTCTCCGGGCAAGAATACTGGAGTGGGTTGCCATTCACTTCTCCAGGGGATCTTCCCAACCCAGGGATTGAACTTGCATCTCCTGTGTCTCCTGCACTGCAGGCAGATTCTTCACCGTCTGAGTTACCAGAGAAGCCGATCAGCCCTTCTCTCCCTTAAGTCCACCTCCGTCAGCCTCTCATATCTGTCTGACATGTAAATCTGGACATGACACCCACTCAGTGGCTCTTCTGTGCCCACAGCCTAGTACACAATGACCTCGTTCTTCGGCCCCGTCTCCTGCGTTTTGCATGTTGGGAAACCTGTTATGAGTCCCCCAGTCCACCCCCTGCCCCTGTGCAGTCATGCTGCTTCAAATTACAGCTGCCTTCTTTCACCAAGCCATGCCTCCATTGTGCAAGCATGCTCAGTCGGATCTAACTTTCTGCCACCCTGTGGACTGTAGCCCGCCAAGCTCCTCTGTCCAAGGAATTTTTTAGACAAGAATATGGGAGAGGGTTGCCATTTCCTCTTCAAGAAAATCTGCCCCACCAGGGATCAAACCCGAGTCTCCTGTGTCTCTTGCCTTGCATGTGGATTCTTTACCCACTAAGCCAGTGGGGAAGACTCTTGTCTCTATTCAGTTCAGTTCAGTTGCTCAGTCATGTCCAACTCTTTATGATCCCATGGACTGCAGCGCGCCAGGCCTCCCTGTCCATCACCAACTCCTGGAGTTTACCCAAACTCATGTCCATTGAGCTGGGATGCCATGCAACCCTCTCATCCTCTGTCGTCCCCTTCTTCTCCCGCCTTCATTCCTTCCCAGCATCAGGGTCTTTTCAAATGAGTCAACTCCACTTTCTCTTCATCAGTTCAAATGTCATCTCCTCCAAGAAGCCTTTCCTGATCCCTCTTTTCTAATCCCAGCTCAGACTAAGTGACTCCTCGGAGCTCCGTACGTAGCCGCCTCTGTCTCAGAGCCACTGTATTGTTTATAACGCAGCTGCTGAAGTATCGGTTACCCCCATTAGGCTGTGAGCTCTCTAGAGGTAGAAGCCAGCCTCAGTCATCCTCAACACCTGGGAACAAACATCATGCTTGCTACATAAAAGCCATGCTGGGTTTTCAGCTTTCAGGTTAACCTTGAAGGACCCCTGTCCAGGACAGACCATATTCCAGCCACACCGCTGACATGCCATCTGAGTGAATAAACTCAAAAGGAAATCCAGGAAGGCCTTTGCAGGAGAGTTACTAAAAGAGGCAGTCATCCAGGTGAAGGAGGAGGCTGGGTGAAAGCGGCAACACGCCAGCTATGGGTGACAGGATGTGTGGAAGGCTTGTCTCATTTCCAACAACTTTCTCTCTTTGACCCCGCTGCCCCAGGCTGGTTTAGAGGAGACGGCAGCTCTGAACCATCCTACAAGACAACACAGGCTCTGCCTCTTACCTGATAAACATGCCGATGGCATAGGCCACGAGGAAGGCATTGTCCACGGCCCCCAGTAACTCCTTGTAGTTGCTCTTATCTGTAGGCGGACCGGGGAGACAGAAAGCTGGCTGTCTCTCCGGGCCTGGATGGGCATCAGGCGTGGAGAGGAGCGGCTCACCCCGCTCTTACCAAAGGGGGCCCAGCTGCACCACGTGGTGTCGTTGAGACTGTGGGTGCTGTTGAGGGGCTGGATCACCTCTGAGCAGTTTTGGTGCAGACGGCTCTGGAGAGGCGACGGGTGCGCAGGTCAGGGGTTAGCTGGTGACCCCAGAGTCAACCCAGCCCGCAAGGGAGCCAGTAACCCCCCCCCCACCAACCACACCAGCCCACTGCCCCTCCCTCCTGGACTCCCTGCATCTTCCTCTGACACCCGGCCTTGCAGGTATGGCTCTGGCGACAAGGGGCCAGGGCAGAGACTCGGTGAAACACAAGCGGTGTCTACAAGCAGCACCCGGGGAACCCAAGGTGCCTGCTCTCTGGTTCCACCCCCAACTCCCCGACACCGCTCTCTTGGTGAAGAAACCCAGGGAACTCTCCTGGGAAAAAGAACTGCTAAAAGCGGGAGTCAGCCAAGGGGGAGGAGACAGACTTGGTGACCAAGATAAGGGACAAGGACTGTGCTTCATTGAGCTCTGGGCTGCTCCACTGAAGTATTTCCGTATTTCTGCAGAGGCCAGCAGTCCTGCATTCTTCCTTACCCCCGGGCCAGACTCACCTTGACGACACTGATGGGCTTCCGGGACATGTGATAGCAGGTATAGATTAAGAAGGTGATGAGCAGGATGAAGGCTCGGTACCTGCAGGGGAAGGTGGGCATCTGGGTTAGCAGGGAGTCCAGGCCTACCATCTCCACTGTGTCCAGGAAGCAGTCCGCCTGTGCCTGTTCTGGCAGCACCACCAACGCTCCCCTCCAGACACAAGCTGCTCGGGGCAGAGGCCAAGGGGAGGGGAGGGACAGGTGCCCAGAGGCCAGAGCGCTCAGAGTTCCTGCTCCCGAGGACAGAGGCCTCCCAACAGAGCTGGGCCAGCAGCAGTGTCCTAGACGACACCAGAGAGCCCTCTGCGGCTCTTGTCACTGCCCATCGCCTCTACTTCTCCTTGTCCTCCCTAAGATCAGGGTGCCTCTGTGTGTGTGTGTGTGGAGAGAGATGGGGACGCAGGGAGACAGAACTGTGTTTAAATACCGGAAATGGTGGAAGCTGGTAGGAGGATGATGCATGCCAAGTGTCTCTTTCTTAAAAAAACCTTTTATTTTGTATTGGGGTAGAGCTGATGAACAATGTGATAGTTTCAGTGAACAGCGAAGGGACTCAGCCACACATATACATGTATCCATTCTCCCCCAAACTCCCCTCCTGTCCAGCCTGCGACATAACATTGAGCGGAGTTCTCTGTGTTATACGGTAGGTCCTTACTAGCTATCCATTTTATTTTACTTTTAAAATTTTTATTATTTTTAACACCAGAAACATTTTGTGTTGGGGTACAGTCGATTAACAATGTTGAGGTAGTTTCAAGTGAATAGCAAAGGGACTGAGCCATACACATACATCATCCATTTTAAATGTATCAGTGTGTACATGTTGATTCCAAACTTCCAGAAAGGGTCTATCTTTAAAGTGAGGTCAACTACTCCTCATAAACCTAGTTGGTTGCTCAGTCTGTCTGACTCAGCCACCCCATGGACTGTAGCCTGCCAGGCTCCTCTGTCTGTGAGATTCTCCAGGTATGAATACTGGAATGGGTAGCCATTCCATTCTCCAGGGGATCTTCCCCACCCTGGGACCGAACTCAGGTCTCCTCCATTGCAGGCAGATTCTTTACCGTCTGAGCCGCCAGAGAAGCCTAGAACACTGCAGAAATAGCACCTGCTACAGCCCAGCAGGAGCAGAGTCCAAAACACAGAGGGAAATGTGGCAGCAGGAAAAAGCTGGTCGACAGGACCCAGGTCCTCTGCCTGGCTCCATGCTAGTCCATCCCTCCAGACAGAAGGCTCACTCTTTCCATTGTGGCTCACGCATCACACAGCCCTCTCCCACCCCCGCTTCTCATCCCGTGCACTGATCTGGGGTGGAAAACACAGGTCAGCCAGACACCACTGAAGTTTCCACTGCCCGCCCCACTCTGCCCCTTCTCCTGAGGATTGGGGGAGGGCCCCCCATGTCCTCCTGAGTCACTGCTTCCCCAGCAGGGCATCAGCTGAGCCGACTCAGCATCCAGGAGCCAGGAAGTACATGGAGAAGAAAGCTCAGTGTGGACTCCAGCCCAGGAGAAAGGCCAGAGTCTTGGTTTCTTAAAGATCTTAAAGAAGGTGGGGAAGAAGGGGAGGGGGGCCCAGAAACCTCGTTCTGTCCCTGGGTTCCTTGAATCAAAGAGCCAGGACACTGGAGGCTCGGTCTGCCCTCTCTAGCGATCTGCCTCCAAACCCCAAATCACTTCCCCACAAGCATGATGCAGAGGCTCGGGTTTGTGAAATGAAGGGTGTTACATCAGAGGCTGAAATCAGGTTGGGCTGCCAGGCTCCTTCTCACTTCGCCCCTGGACTCCTGCTCTATCTCCATCTCTCCACTGCCTCATAGCTCATCTTCTGAAGAGAATGAAGGTACATGTACCCTGCTGTCACCAGGCTGAACATTTCCCAGTGGCTCTCCATTCCATTAAGTGCAAAGCTCTGTACAAAATAAAAAGCTTAAAGTTTGGGGGGAGAAAAGAATGAAGCTCCAACTCTAGCCTGGCTTTCAGGCTCCTCTACTGCATGGTCTGGCTCCTACTTCCAGACACGGGGTGCATGGGGCAGGGAGTCCCAGGGGATTCTCCAGGGAATCTGGGGTTATTCCCAGGGACTGTCACAGGGACCCACATAGACAAGCTTGGCGGCAGCAATGTTTTCCAACTGGTAAAGGGCTCATGACTCCTGGATCAGGGACTTTCAGAATCTGGCAGCAGGTGGGAGGAGGGGTGGAAGGATTTGGAGACTGCCCAGCTGGGCTTCTTCAAGAAGCAAAGGATGGAAGAAAACCACAGCCCTGCAGATTAACACTCACCAGTTTCCTGTCTGGAAAAAAGCTTCAAGTTTTGTAGATGTGTGTGTGTGTGTGTGTGTGTGTGTGTGTGCGCGCGCGCACACGCGCTCAGTTGTGTCTGACTCTTGGCAACTCCAGGCTCCTCTGTCCATGGAATTTCCCAGGCAAGAATACTGGAGTGGGTTGCCATTTCCTGCTCCGGGTGATCTTCCCAACCCAGGGATCAAACCCATATCTCCTGGGTCTTCTGTATTGGCAGGTGGATTCTTTACCACTGAACCACCTGGGAAGCCTCTAATTAACTGTGTAACCACATGCAAGTTCTTTAATTTTTTGCCTCCGGTTTCCTCATCAGATGTCCAGGAGAACAGCACCGACCACATCTAAGTCAAAGACAGGTGACTACAATGCAACGCTCACCCTGTTACCCAGGTCTCCGCTGCGCTACCCTTAAGACCTCCGCTCCTGGGCTCAGCCAAGTCTCTTTTCGCTGCTACATGGACGCAGTGACCCTGGTGACAATCCCAGATGGTGCCGTGGTAAAGAATCTGCCTGCCAATGCAGGAGACTCAGGAGGTGTATGTTCGATCCCCGGCTTGGGAAGACACCCTAGAGAAGAAAATGGCAACCGGCTCCAGGATTCTTGCCTGGGAAATCCCATGGACAGAGGAGCCTGGCAGGTACAGTCCATAGAGTCGTAAAGAGTCAGACAGGACTGAGTTTCTGAGCATACCCGCTGGGCCTCAAAGATCCCCCGGGCCCCGCGGAGGCCCCGGCACTGACTGTCCTCCCTTGACAGGGCTGCCAGTGAGGCCCAGGCTGCCCTCAGCCACGCTGAGCCCTCAGGAGCCGGTCGGAGTCAGTGAGGGGTCAAAAGGCACAGCCCCGCTGGCAGCCACCCTCCTCCTCCCCACCGCTCCCAGCCGGGCCCCACTGCTGACATCTCGGCCTCCCTGAGATGGAGCCAGGACCGCCCCACCCCCACGAGCATCCCACCACGTGCCCGGCCCTGAGCTAGGGACCTGGGGAAACCAACCGTAGGAGAGACCTCTGCCCGCCGGGGTTCCCGGGGCAGCAGGGAGTCAACAGGACTGGTGTGACTGTGCTACGGAAGACGGGGGCCAGCCCTGCGGGACTCGGAGCGGGGCACCCAGACCGGCCGGGGAGGGGCAGGGTCAGGACAGGAATCTGTGAGTGGACCTGAGACAGCCATACAGGGTGAAGGAAGTCAGAAAGAGAAAAACGAACATCGTATATTAACCTGTGGATGTAGAAGCTAGAAAAAGGGTATTTGCAAAGCAGAAATCGAGACACAGAGAACAAACGTATGGATACCAGAGGGGAAGCGGAGGGTGGGATGGATCGGGAGATTGGGATTGATGTATAAACACTACTGATGGGAGTGCTAATTCGCTTCACTCGTGTCTGACTCTTTTGCGACCCTAAGCGCTGCAGCCCGCCATGCTCCTGTCTGTCCATGGGATTCTCCAGGCAGGAACACTGGAGTGGGTTGCCATGCCCTCCCCCAGGGCATCTTCCGGACACAGGGATCAAAGCCAGGTCTCTTGCATGTCCTGCACTGCTGAGTGGGATCTTTACCACCAGTGGTACCTGGGAAGCCCTAAGTATAAAACAGGTAACTAAAGAGAACTTACTGTATAGCACAGGGAACTCTACTCAAAAAAGAGGGGAGATAGATATATATATATATCTGATTCACTTTGTCAGACAGCAGAAACTGATACAATATTGTAAAACTGATACAATATTGTAAATACTCCAATACAATTTTTTTTAAAAAGAAAGAAAGAATCCTGGAGGTGAGGTCTCAGTCCAGCCTTCACAAACTGGCAGGAGGCAGCCAGGTCCACCTGGGCAGGGGCGGGAGCAGGGCCAGGGAGAGGGGAAGTGCGTGTGCAGAAGCGTGGAGGCGTGAATATCACTACCTGTTTGGGGAACTCCGTATGGTTCAGGGTGTAGTTCAGGGTATCTGGAAGGTGGGGCTGAGCCAAACATGGCAGCTGAGGGCACTGGGAAGGAGGAAAGGGACGGGTCACGGAGGGCCTTGGGCAAGATTGGGCTGTCTCTTGGGGTGACGGGACGTCACTGAAGAGGGATGGGATTTTCTAGGTCACAGAGTTCTGGGCACCAGCCAGGTGGGGACCCAGGGCTCTGCCCTGCTGGTGAGTTGGGGAAACTCCAGTCGGGCTTCCTCGCAGAAGGCAGGGCCGGCTTCCTCTGCCTCGTTCATCCTGCCAGCCGCTCCCCAGGCACACGGCCACCCCCGGGGAGACCCTTGGTGGTGCCCTGGACTCTGGAATCAGGTGAAACCTGCTTTCATTCCTTACACCTGTGTCATCTGAAAGTAGAGTTTATCACCTCTATCACAGGGCTGTTGATAGGTTGATGAGATGATGCATACCTCTTACAGGTTTCTGACACGCAGTCCACACTCAAAAACAACAGCGATGATGATTTCAGGTTTTGAGGAAGGAAAACTGGAGTGGGCGGAGGCAGCTCGTGCCGCTCTGTTAAGGGAGGTGAGCAGTGGGGGCAGGCACCAAGCTGCTCTGAGCAGTGGGGGCTCCAGGCCCTGGATGTGCCTGTCAGGATGTCAGGAGAGGCTGGTCAGTCCTCTCCTCCCCACCGGCATATCGTGCAGACCTGGGCTGGAGGCGTCTTTGTAGACGCCTGAGGCTACAAGTGCCTACGGGGAGCCTGCAAGGGGACAGAGCACAGGCTGGCCTGCTGGGCCCGCCCCTGCACTCCCTTGGGAGCAGATGGGGAGGCTTAGCAGAGGTCCACAGACATGCCGATCGGCCAGATTCCAGCCCTGCCCAGAGGCCTGGCTGACCTTTCTCCCAGCTCTGACCCCATCCCTCCATGGAAAACCTGACGCTCAAGAGAGCGGGAGAGTCAGAGGGAGGGAGGCTGTGGGGCAGAAGATCCTGAGTGCTGTGTGATGCTGGGCTGGGCACTCCTCCTCTGGGACTCCTTGCCTGGACCCCAGCATGATGGCAGGACGAACCCAGAGGGGCCCAGCTAGCTGGGGAGAGCGTGCTTGGAGCCGGGCCTCTCCTTCATCCAGTTCGCTTTCCATTCCACTTTGACATCTCTTAAAGAAAAAGGCCAAGGTGCCATAGTTCAAAGGGGACTGGGGACATGGGTGGAGTGAAGGGCTGGGCTGAGGCCAGCGACCTCACAGTAGCTCGCTGGAAGATAGCTGACGGGCTCCTGACGCCTGTGGAAGCCGCAAGTTTCACTTCTGCCCTCACGAGCCCTTCTTTCAGAACCAAGGGGCCCCAGAAAGGGGGGCAGGGGGAAACACACACAGAGCCCAGCCTTACCCAGCTGGCCGCAGGGCAGCTGCACAGGGGAGGGAAGGCAGCCCAGGGGCTGGGCAGGCTGGACAAGCCAGCCAGGGACCCCAGAACCTGCACCGCAAGGCCCACAGACTGTTCCAGGCGGGGTGCCTGCCCCAGGACCCTCCAAGTCTGTGTTAGTGAGAAATGTCACTTCCGAGAGTCTCACCTCCCCTTGCCCAGCACTGGTTACTGAGTAACCAAGTCAGATAGAGAGGTGGACTGGCTATCTCATAACTATTAGCTGACAGTCCAACTTACTCTTTCAAATGAGCACGCTAATAGCTTTATGGACCTTGTTAAGACTTTGCACTAGAAATGCCTCTGAGGTAGGGACAAAGAACAATGTCTGTCAAAGCAGTGACCGATAACAAACAAAACCGCAAGGACCTGCTACCGCCACCAGCGCAACAATAGAAAATAAGAAAGTCCAGGAGAGGGAGCTTAGGAGACAGTGGCGGGAGCTCCCTTTCGTCCAGCATCTACCAGGTCGTCCCCCGGTCCTTGCATCCCCCTCCTGGCTTTGCAACCACATTGCGGACGGTTCCCATTCCCATTTCAGGCCCCAGGTCAAGGGGGACTTGAGCTCCCTCATTGACCCACTCCTATCACTTCCCGCCTCAGCCCAGCCCTTCAACGGAGTCTGGGGCAGCTAGTAGATGGATAGGGCCATTCGGGCTGGCCACGTGAGAGGCTGGGCGGGCTGTGGCTGCTGGTGACCTTGGCACTTGCCCTGAGGAGATGAACTTGGTGGCCTGTCCTTGGATGTGCCAGTTCTGGGACTCAGCAGATCTGAAAGGGAGAGAGGGCTGGGGATGGTAAGAACCAGGGCAATGGTGACGATGCCACCACTGTGCTTCTTGCCAAGTCCTCCACTACCACTAGGACACAGCCTGGTGGGGAAAGGCCAGGCTGGAACAGACCGCACAGGGCAGAGCCCCCGAGCCGGGCTTCCCACTGACAGGAGGGGATGGAGACAGGCCATACGGGACGGGCCAGGTCCGTGACGGCCTCTGACAAACAAAGCCCTCCTGGAGCTGAGTGCAGCATGACTGGTGGATCCTCCACGTGCTGCTCTTTCCTCCAGCTGGGACTCAGGCACTTGCTCAGAGGGATCGAGGGGACTCTGGGCTCAGTTCCAAGGTCCTTCCGGAGAAGGAAGTCGTTGGCTAGTAGCACAAGCCGCCCAGGACTTTCTAGAAGGAACAAGTACATCATAATCTTTTTTTAGGAGAGTGGAAACTATAGGCTAGATTGCTAGACTGCTTTGTTTTGAGAAGGAATCTAAGCAGGAGAACCCTGAGTGTTCAGACAGAACGAAAAGACCAGGCTTTCAGCTACAGCATGAGATGTCATGTGGGTACCTGGAAAACCTCTGGGAGCATGTGAGAGCTGGCAGGGTTTGGGAGAAGTGGGCAGGAAGCTGGTCTCTCTTCTGCAGAGAGGCTATGCAAACAGCATTAGTGGAACGCACTGATGGTGGCAGGGCGTCAGGACGGGGGCCCTCCTCTGGAGAGTCTCTGGAGGTCTGGCCCCTGGCTCACCCTCCTCTATGCCTTCTCCCAGGCATGAAGAATCCAGGGGGTGAGGCATGAGCCGGAGGCCAAATCGGGAGCAGCAAAGCTGTCCACCTCGCCTCTATCCCACATAGCAACTCGGGGGCTGTGAGATGTGGGGTGGGGGCTGTGGGCTTCACCGACTCCGCCCTTCGTGTCTGGCCCCAGTTTGGCGTCACGCAGGAACTGCTCAACCCCAGCTTCAGTGCTCAGGTGGTACCGCCAAGTGGAAGACATAAGACCTTGGCCATCCATACAAACCATTCCCAAACCACTGCTCCCTTTTAGATCAGCCGGCAGCCCCTGGGGCAGAGTGCCCCACCCAGAGCCAAGGAAGCGCTGTCAGTCTGCTCCGTAAAGGAGAAACGGCAGAGAGGAAGAGGAAGCAGAGCAGCTGGGGGAGAAGACAGCAATCATGGGTGGGGGGGAGGGGAGCGACCAGGGTCACACGCTCTCTGGGGATCAGCCTGAGGACGGGGGTGGGGGTGGGGGGTGCAGGAGTGGGGACAGGGGACAGGCTCAGCCCTCCAGGTCCTCTGCCAGGATCTCTCATTCCTTCTCGGACCTGCCTCTCACCATCACAGCTCATCCATACTGGGTACCATGAAAATAAGACAAGAGAAAGCTGCTTTGGCAGCGTCTGGCACCCCTGGTGTGAAGCCAGAGCAGATCGGGGTGGGGGGGCGGGGGGAGTTCGTTAAACCAACAGGAGGCTGACTCTTAACTTCTGGTTCTGTGACTGGGACCCTGGGCCACCTGTCTCACCTCTTTGCCTCTGCTTGAGTTTCTTTTAAACGAGACAGTAAACTGTCATCGAGGTGGCCCTGGGGATTAATGCAGAGAACATTTCACCTCTCAGTCTCACTTCAATCTTCCTTTAAATGAGATACTAAAGAACTTTCCTGGTGGTCCAGTGGCTAAGACTCTGCACTCCCAATGCAGGGGCCCCAGGTTCAATCCCTAGTCAGGGAACTAGATCCCACAGGCCACAGCAAGAGTTCGGATGCCACAGCTAAAGATCCCACATGCCACACCTAAGACTAAGCACAGACAAATAAATAAATAAGATAGCTAATTCCTATCAGAGAGGGGGCGGCAGAGAATAAGATGGTTGGATGGCATCATCAACTCAATGGACATGAGCTTGAGCAAACTCCAGGGAGACAGTGAAGGACAGGGAAGCCTGGCATGCTGCAGTCCACAGGGTTGCAAAGAGCTGGACACGGCTGAGGGACTGAACAGCATCACAGAAGATGTCCGTAAGTACTGTGAGCTGTGATGGACCTGGCAGCAGGCCCTCAGCAAACACTGGCAGACAGATCCACTGGTCCCTGCGGCAGCACCACCTGCCTCACCGTTCCAGCTCCCACGGGAGGACTGGAATGTGGGGGAGGACGGCCACGAGGGAGTTCGCAACTCCTGCTTTCCTGCCCGTCCGGTGCTTCATCCCTTTCCTGCTCATCCGGCTCCTGCTCCTCCTCCCACGGGCTCCTCTCCCCGCCACAGGTCCCAGGAAAATGGGCCCAGCCCCACGTGCAGCAGCCATAGTCATCTCTCTGGCAAGATGCCCACATTGCCATCTGCCCCCAGACAGGCCCACTCAGAGGCTGGCACAGGGGCAGGACACTGGCTAGGGCAGGCCCAGCACCAGGGAGGATTCGGAGGGGTCTGACCGGAGGAGGGGGGTGGGGACCACCTTCCTGGGCAGAAACTCCTCTGAGTCTCTGCCTTCTGCTGGCACAGCTTGTTCCACCTGCCTCTCAGCCTCCTATCCACGGGGGCCATACCTTCAGACCCCCAGCAGGTGACCAGGTTGGTGACCTCCCTGCCCTGACTGCCACTCCACGACCTCTGCTCAGAATACCTCCTGATCCAGCAAGTCAAATGCTACCTTTCCTTTCTAATGAAGATGAATCCCACCTCCAGAAACTGACAAGCACCAAGCCATTCCCAAGTACTAAGTGTGCTCCAGACACTGGGCTAAGTGCCTTCAATGTCTTCTCACTTAATTTCACCAAAGCCCTGGGCTAGAGGTACATTGTTATTTCCACTTTAATGACAAGGACCTGGAGCCTTAGAAGTTTAGTGATCTGTCTCAAGCAAAACCCTCTGTTTTCTTTTCCCCTCCCACCCTCTAATCAGAAGGAAAAGACCAGGGACTTGGGAGTCCACTTAACCTGGATTCAAATTCAGCTCAATCATTGACTAGCTATGTGGCGCTGGACAAGTTACATAACTTCTCTGTGCCTCATTATATCCTTATAAGGGGGAATTAGGCTGGGAAACAAACAAAGATCTTGCAGTGGACCACAAACACAAGGCCTGGTACAGAGTGGTAGGAAGAGCAAGTAGAATAATAGTCAATAATTAATGCTGAGTCAGTGCTTACTGTGAGCCTGGCACTCATCCTGCTTCACCTTGCGATAATCTTTAATCCTCACAAGTACAGAATGAGCAGGTGTTACAAATATCCTTGCTGTACAGAGCTCAGGGGGAGCCCACCCGCCAAAGCTCAGGGGGAGCCCACCCACCAGGGTCCCACTCCAGAATGCCTGCTTTCTTCTCTTCTGTTTAGAAGAGAATGTGTGGAAGCAGTCAGTTTGATAATGAGAGGACACTCCCTCCCTCCAGATTAATCCTTAATTCCGAGAAAGTAGGACTGTGACTTAACCATCTTTGTAAGCCTGAGAGTTCAAAACAATCATGTGCCTACAGTAAGAACTACAATGACGTTGGGTGTTTGTTACGAGTCCGAACCTACACACATCAAGAAAGACGTGAAGGAACACTTGCCGTGGGCTCTCCATCAGCCATGAACCTTCATGGATCACTTTTGCCCCCAAGAACCCCCCTGACTTTTACTGATGCGGGGGCAGGGGTGGGTGGCACTCAGAGACGTTAACTATACAAAACACACAGTGGTGAGATGATTTCAATTCAGATCTGTCTTAAACCTGGGAGATGTGGTTGGATTTACACTTTAAGGAGTGTCTCAATGACATGTGCATCTGTAGAAAGTTATGTGTGTTTCTGAGCTCTTCTAAAATGCTGGTGTGGGACAGGCTACTTCCAAAGACCCAGTCTCTCTGCCCCCTCATTTTCTCTGAAATACTAGTTCCTTTGGCTAAAAGGTATAGTTAATATATATGAATAAGACTCTACTAGGAACAATAAATGGCAGAGAGGTACAACTTTGTATATACAGTAATGAGATGTATTTTTGTTTATTAAGAGAAAAAAGAGAAGTAGAATATGATTATTTATATAAGTATCTCAGAAATGGTTTGCTGCATGAGAAATTTTTATAGATTTCTCAACACCCTCTTGGTCCATGATCTGTCTCTATGGATCAGTATCCTGGTGTGTTTTGCCCGATGATGACTATATTGTTACTGGTCATGACTTCAGCTAATCTTATCCAAACTGCAACTTTACTTCTTTATTTTGAGTCTAGGATCTTCTAGGTCAGTGGCTTTCAACTGGGGAGGTACATCAGACTTTCCTACAGAGCTGTATTAAAACACAGATGTTTAGGACTTGCTGGTGTATGTTCATGCACAGTTGTGTCCGACTCTTTGCAACCCATGGACTATAGCCAGCCAGACTCCTCTGTACATGGAATTCTCCAAGCAAGAATATTGGAGTGCATTGCCATTTCCTCCTCCAGGGAATCTTTTCAACCCAGGGATCAAACCTATGTCTTCTGCATTAGCAGGCAGATTCTCAACCACTGAGTCACCTGGATTTACTAAGTCTAAGTTGACATTATTAGTATTCCCATGGCATATTATGTAAATTATGTCTTGGGACTTCTATATATCTTTAAATACATAAAAATATATATACAAAGATATAAAAAATCTTGAGATATTTTTCCTCTATAAAAATTATCCATTCTTAAAAATCAGATAGTATGTTCACCATCTTCTTTGAAATTAACCTTAAGTGTGTTTTTAGACACTGTCTAATATTTTCTGGATTGGCTTCGTGTGCGTTACATACCTCAGGAACAACCAGACTTCACCGTTAGCTGCATTTTTCTTATCATGACTTCTCATCAGATCATTCACTTTTGAAAATTATCATTAATAAATTAATCCATGCCTTTTCAGATCTCTGACCCTTACAGATAGTTTCTGTTTTATTCTGGATGCTCCCTAAAGGCTCTGCAACCATCTATAAGCCAAGGGTTTTATCTTTAACAACCGAGCAGTGTCTCACGAAATCAGTGGACCAGGTACACACTCGTGGGTACAGACTCTTGGTGATATCATTCAGATATCTTTAAGAACATACCTGTGGAAATCTCAGGATTTCCAAAACTTAGGTAAAGAAGCTGACAGGTTTATGAGGTTGCTGACCCAAGATTCAGCAGAATAAGAATTAATCACTTAGAACTGAATGAACTGATGAGGATGATTGTCACTGACATTTGGAATGTCAGTGACATTACAGCGTTCAGTGTTCTGAATATATAAGAAAGCTCTTTTTTCTTTCTTCTTAATATGTCTGTAACCCACAACAATTTAGGAGATTCTGTTTTTGTAAATGAAATGAAATATTTGTAAATACTTTATTCTCTCTACCCAACTCCCCAGAATTTAGAAACTTTTATTGTCTCCTTGCTTTTTATAAAATATGGTTATCTGCAAAAGTTCAATAAGAATCTGTCTTCCTTATTTTACCAGGGCATATTTGAAAACGGGTTTACCAGGTGTCTCAGCAGTAAAGAATCCACCTGCCAATGCAGGAGGCGTGGGTTTGATCTCTGGGTCAGGAAGATCCTCTGGAGAAGGAAATGGCAATCCACTCTGGGGTTCTTGCCTGGGAAATCCCATGTACAGAGGAGCCTGGGGGACTACAGTCCATGTGCTTGCAAAGAGTCAGACATGACTTAGCGACTGAACAACAGCAATTAGAAAACTTGGTTTTGCAACCAAGGCCTTACCTGGAATATTATATTTGACAATGATACTCGTTTAGTCAGATATTGATGCCACTCTTAAGGAATTAAGATTGACAGCTGATACAAAACCCTCCCAAGAAAACTGGCTTACTGTCTTCCCTTACAGGCAAATCAGGACTTCACTCCCTGGCAGGCCCAAGAATCTTAGGATATTTGGGGGACCTTGAGAAGAAGGGAATTTGTCTATTAATAAATGTATAGGTACAGCAGGTAAAGCCTAGTGGAGACAATTTCTTGGCTTGGCTTCCTAATCTCAGAACAGTAAATAATAGAAGGCTTTTAAAAGTCCAGTCTCAGAACACTTATGAAAACTTCCAGCCAAGAGAACTTAACATAGTAAATTATGTATACAGATAATCAGATCAAACCTAGCACGACCAACCTTATTTTGTGACCAAGAATAATCATTCTTTGAGGCTATTTTTTTTTAATCCTAGCAGAGAAAACTGTAGAAGAGAAACAAAAATGTGTGTGTGCTTCTCTGGGAAACTGTGCGTTGCCTAGAGGACAGCCCTCCCCTCCAAGTTATCTGATTCATGCCTTTCCCTGACCTTGAATTTCATCAAATGGTAAGTAACAAGTAAGTCATATAAAATATGTCCATGAACTGATAGTTTCAATAATCTGCCCTGTCAACCAGTTTTGCCTCAATATTCCTGACTTAAATGGGCACCTTCTTTGTATTCTTTTTAAAATTGTGGTAAAACGTCTATAACATAAAATTTAACTATTTTTAAGTGCACAGTTCAGTGGCATTTAGTACCTTCATATTCTTGTGCAACCCTCATCCTTCATCTCCAGAACCTTCTCATCTTCCTAAACTGAAACTTTGTACCCATTAAACAGCAACTCCCCATTCTCCCCTCCCTGGATTTTCTTTTGTGCCAATTATACCATCTTCTGGCACCCTCATCACCAGTGAAATAAAATCTTTTTAACACATATTCATTTTTATATCCTTACAAGAGTCATCTGACTTTTTCTGAAAAATACCGAATAAATAAACGAGTGAGGGAGGCTGGCAGTGATGAGGAAGGTCCCCAAGGAGGGCTGTCACCAATTGGAAAGTACTTCAGGTGACCATCCTGATTTGCCTAGGATTGAGGCGCTTTGGGGTGCAGGATTTTGTTTTAAAACAAAGGTGGGTCCTACTAACAGTTTGCACCCCATCTAAAGGGTGATGATAATACTCCTAATGATAAAATTTGAGAATTTAGGCCTGATATTAATAGATCAGAGGAAGGAGGAATCTGGTTATTAACGTTAAGTTTGATCATTTGCAAGTGATGGCAACGAACTCAAAGCGAAACAAAAGAAAACAGAGACACGGTGTAGACCAAGCCAAGTGTTCCATGGTGTGGCCTCTGATGAAGAGTGGGTTGAAAACTCTCCAGCCAACCACACACACCTGATGGTCCAGTGGCCTCCTCAAGCTTCCTTGGTCAGGAGGAAGTTGCTGGCCGGCTGCTGGGGTGACCAGCCAGTTGAGAAGCAGCTGGCCCCTGATCCGAGAGGTGTGTCCTCCCCGGGGATGTCCCTCCGGGCCGGAAGCCGCTCAAGGCAAGCTCCCAGGACCACTAGGTTCTGGTCTTGGAGCTATCCAAGGGCTAAAAGAGACCAAATGGGACACTCGGCAACTCCAATGACCACTTTCTCGTAGCAGCAACTGCCACGCCCTGACCTCGGTTCCCTAGTCTACAAGCCGGGGGTCCCCCGGGTGATAAAGGAGGCGCTGAGTCGGGTCTCCCCCAGGGGGGAGTGAGTGTGCGCGGAGGTGAGGATGCGAAAGTCAAGGCGGAGACGCTGCCCAGGGAGGGGTTCCGGAGAGGCGGAGTGAGCACGTGCCACCTCACCTCCCCGCCGACCGCCGGAGATCCTACCGGAACCCCCCACCCTCACCCCAACAAGCGCCCTGCGACTCCCGGAGTCGGGTCTCAGTAGCGAGGCCGCCGGGCCCGGCGCTCCCCGTGCCCCCATGCCCCAGCCCCGCTCACTTGCTGTCCCTGGAGAAGGCGCGGAGGAACCAGATGCCGGGCGCCAGAGAGGACCTCATCGTGCCCGGCGGTACCCGAAGCGAAGTCGGAGCGGAGGAGGACGCGGAGCTGGGCACGCGTCCCGAGCTGACAATCCCCCGGGTTTAAATGCCCCGCCGGCCGGCCCGCCCCGACCCGGCAACCCGTGGCCTTTAGCCCCCGCCCCCTTGCACCTGACCGCCCTCGGGGCCGGCGGGCGCTGTGCAGGGCGCACGCGGCCTGCCCATCCTCTGGTCCGTCCGCTCGCACGCGAATTTCCCGTGCTTCGCCTCGGGCCGTGGACCCGCGGCCCTCCGCGCCTCTGAGGGCCCTTCAGCCCGAACTTGCCGGCTTACTTCCCTGCGGGAACCGAAAGCTGCAATCACACATGCAGCCGGCTCTGAGCGACCGTCTGTCTGCCCGCAGCGGCTCCTGCCGCGCCTTCCCACCCTGGTTACTAGTGACCCCGACACGGCCGGGGAAACTGAGGCCGGCTGGAGGGCCAGGACTTACACCCCGCAGCACCCCCCACAGGACCGCGATCTGAGTGCGAGCGCCCCCTGGCCCCAAACATACTTCCCAGGTCCCAGCAGGAACTTGCTGTCCCATTGAGGTTCCAGTCTGTGCACTGAGCCAGACAGGACCCTCTGATCCTCCCCGCCACCACTCTACTCCCCACGGGGACAGGGTCGTGGCCACCCCTGCTCTCCCGTCTGCACGCCCGCAGCCATGCAACAGTGAAGGGCCCCTCAGAGGCACAGAATTCTGCACACTTCTAGCCTGAACGAGTTCCGGGGCATGTTTCCACCTATAAAAAAGGAGTTATTGTGAGATCGTTGGCTGTGAAACCAAGGGTGAACTGTAGCGGGGTGGAGAGGGAAGCGTGGCCTGGAGAATAAAATTGTTATTAGGACGTAAACTAGGAACGTCCCTGTGCAAATAGATTTCAGCTCTAACACCACCCTGACCCTCACTCCTAGGAGTGCCCAGGCCCAAAGTTCAAGGTCAGAGACTTGCCAGTAAGGGCTATACCAGACAGGATCGGACCCAGGAGAGTGGGCTTGGCCCTTACCAGTCCCGGAATCAGGCAAAAAGAGTTGTAAAACCCTCCCTTAACACCAGGAAGTCTGGGGAGTCAGTATCTAGCGGCAGAGATGGAGATGCCAACAAGCAGAGCGCAGGAGGTGGGGGACCAGAAATGAAAGGAGAGAGCGAACAGGAAGAAGGAGCCCGCTAGGGTGTGTAAAGAACGGAGCTGAGACACCCGAGGAAGAGCTCAGCTACCAGTAGCTAACTCAGCCCTTAAATTATACCATACACAGTGCCCAGATGTACATTCATTCCATTCATTCTTACAAGTCAGTGAGGTGGGCATGATCCATCTGGGAAGGCTGACCACATATGCTGGTTTGCCTGGGACAACCCCAGGAGACACCTGCTTCCCCAGAATGCATAATGGACAGCTCTGAGGTCAGTAACACCCAAAAGACATGGGGCCTGAGAGAAGGCAGATTAAGGGTGGAAAAGACACTGGAATAATGAGCTGATATCACCAGGAAGACAGCTGCTCTTGTCCCAGGGACTAGAGGGAAGGATGAAGTTGGATACAAAGGAGCCAAGGAAGCAGCTGAGCTCACTTGATGCTACACGGGAGGAGAACATGGATGTCAGCAGGGGAAGGAAAGAACTGACCACCGGGCCTCCAGAGGGCTTCCCAGGTGGCGCTAGTGGTAAAGAAACTGCCTGCCAATGCAGGAGACATTAGAGACCCGGGTTTAATCCATGGGTCAGGAAAAGCCCCTGGAGAGGGCTTGGCCACCCATTCCAGTGTTCATGCCTGGAGAATCCCATGGACAGAGGAGCTTGGTGGGCTACAGTCCGTGGTGTCGCAAAGAGGTGGACACGACTGAAGTGACTTAGCGCACACACAGGCCTCCAGGGGTGCTATCCAGACCTCAGCAGTGTGGAATCGCTAGCTTTCCATTGCAGACAGAGCGAAGCCAAGGAATAAGACTTATTACCACTCATTTTACATGCCCCTCTGGAGAAGATGTGTTTTTGTCCCTTGGGAGATCACGCTCGTCTGTGGCTGGAACCCTCAGAGAGGCACAGGATTACCCCCTGTCGGGGGCATGGCTCCTGAGCTGCTGGGAGCAGGGCCAGTCCTGAGACAGTCTTTGCCTTGTCCTACTTCCTTCCTGTGAATTCAACCTGAGATCCCTGTTCAAGGGGCCAGGACGGCAGTGGGGACGCTCCGACCAGTGTTCCTCGCTTACTCGCGTGGAGGAGCTGACAGACATCTCCTTGCTTCCTTGCTTAGGGGAGTGACGAAAGAGGATATTCCTTTCACTCACCTACACAAGCTTCCTACCCTTGGTTCACCTTCCTGTTATCTGGCCCCCCTCAGATACCTGCTCAAACCTGGCAGGGTGTGAGCAGTGGTATCTAAAGGAAATCAGGAGGGAAGGGATGAGCTGTGGAATCACACGCTAAAGGAAAAGAGCCTTAGTTCTCACTGTGGGTAGTGATTAAATTAAAATTTTAAAAATTTTAAATAATTTTTAAATTTTTATTTATTTGTTTTTTAATTTCTGGCACATGAGGTCTTAGACCCTTGACCAGGGATCAAACCCATGCCCCCTACAGTGGGAGCACGAGTTTTAACCACTGGAACATCAGGAGGTCCCATGGATAGACCTGTAATTGGTCAAAAATGTTCACCATGACACTCTGTTATGTTTAAAATGGATAACCAACAAGAACCTACTCTATAGCACAGGGAACTCTGCTCAGTGTTAAATGGCAGCCTGGATGGGAAGGCGTTTGGGGGAGAATGGATACAGCTATGTTATGGCTGAGTCCCTTTGATGTTCAGCTAAAACTATCACAACATTGTTAATCAGCTATACCCCAATACAAAATAAGAATTTTTAAAAAATGTTCACTATAGTTTAATATTGAGTGAGTTTAAGACACTCAGTTGTGTCTTTGCAAGCCCATGGACTATAGCCCAGCAGGCACCTCTCTCCGTGGGATTCTCCAGGCAAGAATACTGGCACGGGTAGCCATTCCCCTGATGCTGGCAGTTCATGGCTTTTTTGTCCATCAATCACCAGTTCCTATTGCTAGCAAGTTTCTTTGGCCATCCACAGAGCTTTTTGGGTGGTCAGTTATTTGTTTGGATCCTTCCAGATAGGGCAATGAGTGTCCTTTCTGGTATTTTGGAGGGACCCAGGGACCTGAGTTTTTAAGAAAGTCTGTGAGAACAGACCATGAAGAAAAGCATCAGGTGGCAGAAACTTCATATTTCCCTGCACACACACAAGCATCATTATTTGAATACATTTTTTCCCCTCCCACTTCTGTCTCACTAAACAGAGAAGAGCACAATTTTTGTGATAGAATCAAAGTTCAGGCCCTTGATTAATGGGGTAGGAGTTGAGATATTAAGAGAAATAGAGATTATTCAACATTTAAAAAAATTCATTTTCTTTTTCCTTTGGCCACACCCATGTAGGATCTTGGTTTCCCCACCAGGGATCAAACCCACACCCCTGTGGTGGAAACATGCATTCTTAACCATGGACCAAAAGGGAAGTCCCTAAAGATTCTATTTCACTTAGGCCTTTTTATTGAGAGGCCAAGTGTAGTGAAAAGAACATGGGCTTTGCAGCAGAGCCACCTCTGTCTCAGCTGCTTCTCTGAACCTCAGTTCTCTCCTCTGTAAAATGTGGATAATAACATCTGTCTTGCAGGGGAGCTGTAAGAATTTAAAATTATGCATATAAAAAGTGTGTGGCCATATTAAATAAATTTGGTGGAACAATTATTATATGTGCATGAGCTTATATATAGCATTAGGAACAGATACTGACTACAACTGTTAGAAACCAATGGCCATTATACATGTGAAAAAAATACAGGCAGCAGAGGATCAGAGCCCTTAAAAAGTGTTGGTGGACAATGAGGTACCATCTCATGCTGGTCAGAGTGGCTGCCATCAAAAAGTCTACAAACAGTAAATGCTGGAGAGGGTGTGGAGAAAAGGGAACCCTCTTACACTGTTGGTGGGAATGCAAACTAGTACAGCCACTATGGAGAACAGTGTGGAGATTCCTTAAAAAACTGGAAATAGAACTGTCACACGACCCAGCAGTCCCACTGCTGGGCATACACACTGAGGAAACCAGAATTGAAAGAGACATGTGAACCCCAGTGTTCATTGCAGCACTGTTTACAATAGCCAGAACATGGAAGCAACCTAGATGCCCATCAGCAGATGAATGGATAAGGAAGCTGTGGTACATATACACCATGGAATATTACTCAGCTATTAAAAAGAACGCATTTGAATCAGTTCTAATGAGGTGGATGAAACTGGAGCCTATTATACAAAGCGAAGTAAGTCAGAAAGAAAAACACCAATATGGTATATTAACACATATATATGGAATTTAGAAAGATGGTAACGATGACCCTATATGCAAGACAGCAAAGAGACACAGATGTATAGAACAGACTATTTGACTCTTTGGGAGAAGGTGAGGGTGGTATGATTTGAGAGAATAGCACTGAAACATGTATATTATAATATGTGAAACAGATCGCCAGTCCAGGTTTGATGCATGAGGCAGGGTGCCCAGGGCTGGTGCACTGGGATGACCCTGAGGGATGGGATGGGGAGGGAGGTGGGAGGGAGGGTCAGGATGGGGACACATGTACACCCATGGCTGATTCATGTGAATGTATGGCAAATACCACCACAATATTGTAAAATAATTAGCCTCCAATTTTAAAAAGAAGTGTTGGTGGATATAACAAGAGTAGATTCACCTGAAATGTCTTTAATATCCTGTGTGTGTGTGTGTATAGGTATGAATGTATAGGCATGTGTGTATCTCTGTGAGTGTATACAACTTGACTCACTGAGTTACTGTAAGCATTATGATAACACATGTAGAATAATTGGGGTGGGGTAACAAGAATGGATTTATGGGTTAAGTAAAGTGTCATGAAAATGAAAGGTGCTAAAATCTTAAGAAGAGTTGCTTTTAAACTTCTTCCAGCCAACACAATCAAAAAATAGATAAATAAGGTGGCTGTGTATTCAAAAAGATTTTGTTTCTCAATAAAAGACAATGTTTTGGGAACTTTCTTGCACTGTTGGTGGGAATGCAGATTGATAATAGCTACTATGGATAACACTATGGATATCCCTAAAAAAAAAAAAAACAACTAGGAATAAAACTACCATATGACCTAACAATCCCACTACTGAGTATATGCTCTGAGGAAACCATAACTGAAAAAGACACATGTACCCCAATGTTCATTGTAGCACTATACTGCTAAGACATGGAAGCAACCTAGATGTCCATTCACAGATGAATGGATAAAGAAGTTGTGGTATATATACACAATAGAATATTACTCAACCATAAAAAGGAACACATTTGAATCAGTTTTAATGGGGTAGATGAACCTAGAACCTATGATACAGGGTGAAGTAAGTCAGCAAGAGAAAAATATCATATATTAATGCATATATGAGCTTCCCAGGTGGTGCTAGTGGTGAAGAACCCGCCTGCCAACTGCAAGAGATACAGACAGGTTTGTTTCCTGGGTCAGGAAGATCTCCTAGAGAAGGGCATGGCAACCCAGTCCAATATTCTTGCCTGGAGAATCCCAGGGACAGAGGAGCCTAGTGGGCTAGAGTCCATAGGGTCACAAAGAATCGGACACGACTGAAGCAACTTAGCACACATGGAATCTAGAAAGATGGGACTGATGAAACTATCTGCAGGGCAGCAATGGAGACACAGACACAGAGAAGAGACTTGCAGACACAGTGGGGGAGTGGGGCAAATTGAGACAGCAGCACTGAAGCATACACATTTCCATATATAAAATTACACAGCCAGTGGAAATTTGCTATATGACACAGGGAACTCAAATCTGGTGCTCTGTGACAACCTAGAGGGCTGGGAGGGAGGATCAAGAGGGTGGGGACATAGGCATGCCTATGGCTGATTCGTGTTGGTATATGGCAGAAACCAATGCAATATTGTAGAGCAATTATTCTCCAATTAAAATAAATTTACATAAAAAATTAAAAGAAATAAATCTAAAACATAAACAAATAAAAGACAATAGTTTGAAAGCTCTTGGCAAAGAAAGCCCCAGCATTGATAAGACTGGTCAAATGGAGGGGCTTCAGTCTACTCAGGACTCAATGGCCTTAAGAATGGGCTT
This sequence comes from Muntiacus reevesi, assembly GCF_963930625.1. Lineage (NCBI taxonomy): Eukaryota > Metazoa > Chordata > Mammalia > Artiodactyla > Cervidae > Muntiacus > Muntiacus reevesi. The sequence goes on along the minus strand of NC_089253.1, from coordinate 27,552,885 downwards.
TTGAGACCACTAAGACTGAAACAAGGGGGAAGCCCTGCTCTCAAACCATCAACCAGTGGCAGCAGATATGTATAAGGAGACAGACTGCAGGAGGGAGGGAGCAGATTGCAGAAGTGGTTAAATTATTATGGTCTCCCAGGACTTCCCTGGTGGTCCAGTAGATGAGAATCTGCCTGCCAACTCAGGGAACACAGGTTTGATCCCTAGTCCAGGCAGATTCCACATGCCATGAGGCAACTAAACCTGTGTACCATGATCACTGAGCCCGTGCTCTGGAGCCTGTGCTCCGCAACAAGAGAATCCAGCACAATGAGAAGGCTGTGCACCATGACGAAAAGCAGCTTCCGTCTGATGCAACTAGAGAAAGCCTGTGTGCAGCAATGAAGACCCGGCACGGCAAAAAATAGCTAACTAAATAAATAATTTAAAAAGCATTATGGCCTCCCAAAGTCACTTTGATCAAGGGAGAAAATAAAAAAGGAATATGTAAAAGGCAGCCTCCCGTAGTCTGCTCATACAAGCTGAGGACAACTTTTGGTTGCTCTATTATCTGAAAGTAACAGTTCATTCCTTTATTCATTTAATCAACACTTTTTGAATGGCAGCTATGCGCCAGGCATGGGGCTCTGTGCTGAGGATGTACTGATAAGCAAGAGAGGCATGGCTCTAATCTCAAAGAAGTCACAGTTGAATGGGAAAGAGATGTGTAGAAATATAATTCCATCTCAAAGAGTCCTAGGAGAAGTTGTTGTTGTTTATTTGCTAAGTTATGTCCAACTTGTTTGCGACCCATGGACTGTAACCTCCCAGGCTCCTGTCCATGGGAATCTCCAGGCAAGAATACTAGAGTGGGTTGCCATTTCCTCCTCCAGGAAATCTGCCCCACCCAGGGATTGAAGCCAGGTCTGCTGAGATGGCAGGCAGATTCTTTGCCACTGAGTCGCGAGGGAAGCTCTAGGAGAAGAGATACAGCTTATACAGGTATGTTCATACTCCTAAGTGTGAACATACTCCTAAGGTGGCACTGACAAAGGATCAAATAACTCTGGAAGAGCTGAGAGGGTTCATGGTACATCATATGAGAAGCAGATGTGAACTATAGCTGGGTGTGGGCCAAGTGGAGAAGAACAAAAAACTGGAACCTGCAGAGTGCCTGGACACCAGTGTGTGCAACATGACGAAGCAGGAAAAAACGTGGTCTGTTCAAGAAATGGTGCGTAAACAATTCTGTTAGCTGGAGAGCACGCCTGCACAGTGAGCTGTTCCAGAAGATACGACCACAGTCCTTTGTGGTGAAATAGGATCTTGTTCTTTGGACAGCTGGATGTAAAGAAAAGGTTTTCAAAAAGGATTGAGAAGTGATCGGATTTATGTTCTTATAGAGGAGAAATGGCCATTTTAAAGGCCTGGTGGACATCTGATTTTTGGATCAGATGAAATAGACCCACTTCTCCCTATTCTACTTGGTGGTGGTGGTGGTTTAGTCACTAAGTCATGTCCGACTCTTGCGACCTCATGGACTATAGCCCGCCAGGCTCCTCTGTCCATGGGACTCTCCAGGCAAGAGCACTGGAGTGGGTTGCCATTTCCTTCTCCAGGGGATCTTCCCAACCCAGGAACTGAACCCGGGTCTCCTGCATTGCAGGCAGATTCTTTACCGACTGAGCTACCAGGAGGCAGCCACACCTATTGCTAAGTGCTAAAAACCCTGGGCCTTAAACACACAGCACCATAAGAAAACTCTGAAAAAGTAGAGAGAAGAAGGAAGATTAGCTAGGAAGCTCGAGATCTGGGAGAAGACAGAGCAGTGATTTGTCCAGGTTTCCTTTTATTCTGGACTGGGTACTGGAGAAGGCTGCAGTCCAGAAGCACAGACAGAAAAGAGAAGGAAAGGGGGAAAAAAACACCGAGAAAAGCTGGCTGTTTAAGTAAAGGATCAAGAAAAGGGTAGCCAATGCAAACCAAGTGAAAGTGTTAGTTGCTCAGTTGCATCCGATTCTTTGGGACCCTGCGGACTGTAACCCACCAGACTCCTCTCTCCATGAGATTCTCCGGGCAAGAATACTGGAGTGGGTTGCCATTCCCTTCTCCAAGGGAACTTCCCCACCCAGAGACTGAACCCAGGTCTCCTGTATTAAAGGTGGATTCTTTACCGTCTGAGCCACCAGGAAAGCCTCCACATACTGTATGGTTCCATTTAAGTAACTTTCTCGAAATGGCAAAATTATAGAGGTGGCGAGGAAATGAATAGTGACCAGGGGTTAGGGATCGTGTAGGGGGGTAGGAAGGTGACTCTCTAGGAGTAACATGAGAGGGAGGTCTCTGTGGTGATGGAAGAGTTTTGTGTCTTGACGATGGTGGTGTTTACATGAATCAACATATGTGGAAACAGCAACGTAGAACCATACATACTGGGTTGGCCCAAAAGTTTGTTTGGGTTTATCCATACCATCTTACAATACATACTGTACGAATGCCAGGTTTCTGCTTTTGATAATGAGCTATAGTTATATTAAAAGGAACCATTGGGGGAAACTGGGTCAATTTCCTCCCTGAACTATTTTTGCAATTTCCTGTGTGTGTGTGTGTGTGTGTGTGTGTATATATATATATACATGAAAGTGAAAGTTGCTCAGTCGTGTTTGACTCTTTGCGACCCATTTGACTATAAAGTCCTTGGAATTCTCCAGGCCAGAATACTGGAGTGGGTAGCCTTTCCCTTCTCCAGGGGATCTTCCCAACCCAGGGATTGAATGCAGGTCTCTAGCACTGCAGGTGGATTCTTTACCAGCTGAACCACAAGGGAAGTCCATATATAATTACTTTATAGAAAGTTTTGTAAAACATGAAAAAAAAGCAACTCTGCTAACTTTTATGTTCTTGCTCGTAGTTCTCAGTTTGCTAATTCTGGAAACAAGATGGTATGACTACCTTTTCTAAAAACTATATATATATTTATGTATTTATTTGGGTATGTTAGGTCTTAGTTGCAAGCACACAAGATATTTAGTTGTAGCATGGAGGATCTCAGTTCCCCGGCGGGGGGTTGAACCTGGGCCCCCTGCACTGGGAGCGTGGAGTCTTAACCACTGGACCACAGGGAAGTCCCATGAATTTATCTTTTAATATAAATCTTTTCTTTTGAGAATATGCCGTGGAGTGTCAATGACAGCTGTCCATGCTAATTCAAGTTAACATATAACTTGACTTATTCATAATTTTGGCATTAATTCCTTTGATTCCAAATGGTTCCAGCTCTTTTTATCTAACACTTTTGTCTGTACCACTTCACAGCTAGGAGATTATACTCCTCCCCATTCCAAAGAGGAGAACATTTAAGCTCATAGAAGAAAAAAGGCATGTACTGAATCACATGATGATGGTAGAAAAGAGAAGATATCAACTGTTCCCCAGGGCCACTCCAAATATATGGAGATCAGATTCCTTTCTTCTCAGCCCCTGGGGTGACTGTGGGATGCCTTCCTGCCTTCCACCACTACTCTCTTAAATCTATACTTGCAAATACAGTTTTACTGCATCATTGTGAAACGAGAGGAATGAAACAGGGAGAACAGGTTGGACAAAGGAAAATTGGAAGTTGGATTTAGAAATCAGAAGCATGTGACTTCAAGCTTTTTGCAGACAAGAACTGGAAGGTCTTTTAGGGAAAAGTTTACTAGTAAGATGAAAGGAAGCCTGGATAAACAAACTAGTCTCATACAATAAAAACTGGAGATGTTCTTGCTACCTTTAGATGCCCATGGCAGCAAAGGCAGGCCCCACATCTGGACAAACTCTCTTATATCTCCTTTGGCCCAGAAATACCTTCACCCTACAGTTTCCCCACAAAACTCTTTCCTATGGGTGTCAGACCCCTAGTTCCTAGCATACTGTTGGCATTCCTTGTAAAGTATGTAAAGGACAGGCAGGAATTATGTTCGATATTGAAGTTTCGGGGACAGTCCTAATCCTAGTGCTTCTGAGAAGCTCTCACGTTAGTTTCATCTTCTGGCTGCACCTTGCGGCATGTGGAATCTTCCTGCCCCAACCAGCGTTTGAGCCCACAGCCTGTGTATTGTAATCTCGAAGTCTTAAGCACTGGACCACCAGGGAAATCCCAGAGAAACTCTTATTTTAAACCCAAGTCTTCCCCTTTTCAGAATCAAATATTTAAATGCTCACCATATGCTAAAATGTGCTCTAGCAACTTCTGTTGATTGAGCCCTGTTTCTAAACCTTTCCCTCCATTTTCCTGTGTTTCCCCCCTGTGTGGTATGGGGCGAATATGCCCAGACATCTCTGGGAAAAAGAAAAAAAGTAAAACAGACAATTCATCAGTTTCTTTAAAGTCCTTCAAGTCTTAGGCTTCTCTGGTGGCTCCGCTGATAAAGAATCCGCCTGCAATGTGGGAAACCTGGGTTCAATCCCTGGGTTGGGAAGATCCCCTGGAGAAGGAAAAGGTTACCCACTCCAGTGTTCTGTATTCTGTATCCATTCCAGTATTCTTTCATCTATGTATTGCACGGAATGAAATTGAAGACACAAATGTACGTGCATGCTCGGTCTCTCAGCCAAGTCCGACTCTTCGCAACCCCAAGGACTGTAGCCTGCCAGGCTCCCTCTATCCACAGGATTTCCCAGGTAAGAATACTGAAGTGTGTTGCCATGTCTTCCTCCAGGGGATCTTCCCAACCCAGGGATCGAATTTGAGTCTCCTGAGTCTCCTGCATTGGCAGGCGGGTTCTTTACCACTGTGTCACATGGGAAGCCCAAAAGACACACAGACACAGAAGCCTCAAAATTAAAAAATATAATCAGGTTGAAAACAGATGAACTATGAATGAATATTCATTCTTGTTAACTAACAAATATTTTAAAAGTCAAATATGAAATTCCTTATAAAAACTTCTAACAAAGCAATCTTAAGGATACCTGGATCATGAATTAACACTCTCACTGTACCTATATAAATAATTAGACACAACCCAGTGAGACCAGCTTTAGGCTATGATCAAGAATAGTCTTTCTTTAGGGCTATTTTTGATCAAAGCATAGGAGGCTGTAGAAAAAAATGTTATGCTTCAGTGGAAAATTATATATTGTTTAGAGGACTCCCAGGTTATCTGATTTTAGCCTATAGTTAATTTACAGTTCCTCAAATTTTAAATAACTATTTAGAAAGAAATCAGCTTTGCCTCCATTTGAAATTTCACAACATTCTTTTATTCATATAAATATGAGTATTTTTTTTAATTTACTTTTTCTTGGAACTAGCTATAACATCTGCTTATTTTGCTTGGATTTTCAGTCTTTAACACATGCTCATTTTAATATCAACATGCTCATTTTATTATCTGTATAAGAAGTATAAATTTACTTTTTCCTGAAAGTTGTCTTTTAATGTATATAAACAATTACCATGTAAGGCAGAACAATATGTACTACATAAAATTACAAGTACTATACTATGATTGGGCTTCCCAGGTGGCGCTAGTGGTTAAGAACACGCCTCCTATGCAGGGGACATAAGTGACGTGGTTTCAATCCCTGGGTTGGGAAGATCCCCTGGAGGAGGACATGGCAACCCACTCCAATATTCTTGCCTGGAGAAACCCATGGAAAGAGGAGACTCGAAGGCTACAGTCCATAGGGTCGCAAAGAGTAGGATATGACTGACGTGATTTAGCAGGCACACATCCGTAATTGGACAGGAGGAATATCTGCTTCTGATTATAGAAGAAAACAATAGAATGGGAAAGACTAGAGATCTCTTCAAGAAAATTAGAGATACCAAGGGAACATTTCATGCAAAGATGGGCACAATAAAGGACAGAAATAAAGGATCTAACAGAAACAGAAGAGATTAAGAAGAGGTGGCAAGAATATACAGAAGAACTGTACAAAAAAGATCCTCACGACTCATAATCACAATGGTGTGATCACTCACCTAGAGCCAGACATCATGGAATGTGAAGTCAAGTGGACCTTAGGAAACATCACTATGAACAAAGCTAGTGGAGGTGATGGAATTCCAGTTGAGCTATTTCAGATCCTAAAAGATGAGGCTGTGAAAGTGCTGCACTCAGTATGTCAGCAAATTTAGAAAACTCAGCAGTGGCCACAGGACTGGAAAAGGTGAGTTTTCATTTCAATCCCAAAGAAAGGCAATGCCAAAGAATGCTCAAATTACCGCACAATTGCACTCATCTCACACACTAGCCAAGGAATGCTCAAAATTCTCCAAGCCAGACTTCAACAGTACGTGAACCGTGAACTTCCAGATGTTTGAGTTAGATTTAGAAAAGGCAGAGGAACCAGAGATCAAATTGCCAATATCCGTTGGATCATCGAAAAAGCAAGAGGGTTCCAGAAAAACATCTATTTCTGCTTTATTGACTACGCCAAAGCCTTTGACTGTTTGAATCACAACAAACTGTGGAAAATTCTTCAAGAGATGGGGATACCAGTCCACCCTACCTGCCTCCTGAGAAATCTGTATGCAGGTCAAGAAGCAACAGTTAAAACTGGACATGGAACAACAGACTGGTTCCAAATCGGGAAAGGAGTACATCAAGGCTGTATATTGTCACCCTGCTTATTTAACTTATATGCAGAGTACATCATGAGAAATGCTGAACTGGATGAAGCACAAGCTGGAATCAAGATTACTGGGAGAAATATCAATAATCTCAGATATGCAGATGACACCACCCTTATGACAGAAAGCAAAGAAGAACTGAAGAGCCTCTTGAAGAAAGTTAAAGAGGAGAGTGAAAAAGTTGGCTTAAATATTCAGAAAACTAAGATCATGGCATCTGGTCCCATCACTTCACGGAAAATAGCTGGGGAAACAATGGAAACAGTGACAGACTATTTTTTGGGGCCCCAAAATCACTGCAGATGGTGGCTGCAGCCATGAAATTAAAAGACGCTTGCTCCTTGGAAGAAAAGTTATGACCACCATAGACAGCATATTAAAAAGCAGAGACATTACTTTGCCAACAAAGGTCCATCTAGTCAAAGCTATGGTTTTTCCAGTAGTCATATATGAATGTGAGAGTTGGACTGTAAAGAAAGCTGAGCACTGAAGAATTGATGCTTTTGAACTGCAGTGTTGGAGAAGACTCTTGAGAGTCCCTTGAACTGCAAGGAGATCCAACCAGTCCATCCTAAAGGAAATCAATCCTGAGTGTTTATTGGAAGGACTGATGCTGAAGCTGAAGCTTCAATACTTTGGCCACCTAATGTGAAGAACTGACTCATTTGAAAAGACCCTGATGCTGGGAAAGACTGAAGGCAGAAGGAGAAGGGGACGACAGAGGATGAGATGGTTGGATGGCATCACTGACTCGATGGACATGAGTTTGATCAAGCTCCAGGAGTTGGTGATGGACAGGGAGGCCTGGCGTGCTGTGGTTCATGGAGTCACAGAGTCGGACACAACTGAGCAACTGAACTGAACTGAATGACTAATGAACTTGAGCACTTTTCACATGTACATTGGCCATTTGTATATCCTGTGTCAAAGGTTTATTCTTAGCTGCTTGATCTGTCAGTTTCTGAGAGAGACCTATTAAGACCTGTATTGATGAATCCTCCTCCCACACCAGTCATCAGAAGTTTCCCAGAATGAATTCAGACTCTCTGTGTCTGACTGAAATGAACTGAACTGAACTGAGAGAAAACAGATATGTTTTCATAGAGCAGGTGGTAGTAATAGGCTTCCCCTACAGCTCAGCAGGTAAAGAATCCACTGGCAATGCAGGAGACGGGGGTTCAATCCCTGGGTAAGGAAGATCCCCTGGAGAAAGAAATGGCAATCCACTCCAGTATTCTTACCTTAACTACCCCATGGAAAGAGGACCCTGCCAGGCTATAGTCCATTGGGTCTCAAAAAGTCATACGAAATTAAGCATGCCTGTGGTAGTAATACTTGGCTTTAAGGGTGAGTAAAATTTTAAGACTGAGAACTGGAAGAATAAACAAAATGACTAGTAATCCTAAGGGGCTCTCCTGACCCAAATGTTATGAGTCAGGACCCAGCACCCTTGGGTCCCAAGGAAAGGCCAGACTCAATCTTGTGAGATTCCCGTAGGAGCAATACCCAACTTGTAAACAATATCAGGGAATCTCCCTGTATATCTGACCTGGTAAGGCTTACAGTTCCACTGCTCAGCTGATGAAAGACTCCTGGCAAGACTAGGAGTGTGAGGCATGATGTAACTGGGATAAGTGGCTTATCAGCTCAAAGCACTGTATCTTGAAATGAGTATCAGAGCCTATTTCCTGTATGTCAGATAGAACTACACCACAGCTTAGACAAATTCCCCGCACCATGCTGCCTCCATAGGCCATGGGTGTAGTTGTATGGATGGATCTAATTGCATCTTACTCCCGGAGTCAAATTAGCTTCATTAATGACTTTTAATGACTTTTAACGCAAACATTTCTGTTTTGACAATAGTAAAGAGGAAGAGGTAGGTAAGGAGCTCAGAATATGTAACAGGATTTAAGGTAGGGTAGCAGAGCATTAACTAAGTCTCCAGCTATTAGTGTTTATCTGTGTTCTTCATAAATGGATTTTCCAGCAACATTTTCCAGTAAGTCTAGACTTACCCTAGACTTACCATTACTTGCTGCAAATGTTACAGTATAAGCCACTTAGACTATATTAATCTCCTAGACTAACAACAAATACCTCCACAGTTTTCAGAAACCCATGTCTAGCTAAACCGTACTTCTAATTGTGTTGGTTCAAACTACAATCGCATTCTACTTCAAACTGTTCTTCCCCTTCATCTTCTATCTCAGTCTCAACCTGTTTCTTGCCTTCTGTCTATGTGGTCCCCCCTCCCAGTCTCAGCTCTGTTTTGTTTTTGTTTTCTGTTGTTGTTGTTGCTGTTTGTTATTTAAAATTATTTTTTTATTAATTTTTATTTTATATTGGAGTCAAATATAAAATATTGGAGTCCTTATTTTATAAGGAGTCAAATACGACGGAGCGACTAAGCACGTAATTGATTTACAATGTTGTGTTACTTTCAGGTGTATAGAAAAGTGATTCAGTTAAACATATACATATATTTATTCTTCTTCTAATTCTTTTCCCATTTAGGCTTTTAGGGAACACTGAGCAGAGTTCTTTGTGCAATACAGTAAGTCCTTGTTGGTTATCTATTTTAAATACAGTCTGCCTGTGTGCATGCTAAATCACTTCAGTCATATCCAACTCTTTGCAACCCTATGACCTATAGCCCAGCAGGCTCCTCTGTCCATGGGATTCTCCAGGCAAGAATACTGGTTTGGGTTGCCATTTCCTCCTTCTGATCTTCCCAACCCAGGGATCAAACCTGAGTCTCTTATGTCTCCTGTATTAGCAGGCGGGTTCTTTACCACTAGCACCACCAGGGAAGTCCTTAAATAGAGTACATCTGTCCTTTAAATTTCTTTTGTTTTAGGAAAATTTTCTAGTTGTATTGCCTTTCTTTTCTTCCTTTTAAAAAATTTATTTTATATTGGAGTGTAGCCGATTGACAATGTTGTGACAGTTTCTGGTGGACAGCAAAGGGTCTCAGCCAGACACATACACATATCCATTCTCCCCCAAACTCCTTTCCCATGCTTTTTGTCCTTTTACAGAGCAGGGGGTCACAGGCAGAAAGGCCCTTGTCTACCATCCCTGACGCAAGTTACTGGTAAGAAAAGAACAAAGCGTTAACTTACGTGAAAACAGACTCATGAGGCTGAACCCTTAAAGACTGAACTGTGTGACAGTCAGGTTTTATGTGTAGGCTATAAAGTCTCAATAGTGGCAGGAAGAGATGCGTTGTTGGTCAGCTCAATGGGAAGTGCTTTGAGCTCCTTAGAGAAAACACATGATCCATCTGGGGAAACAGGGTAAGACACGTTCCTCCTCCAGCTGAACTGCAATTCAGTCTTGCCAGTGTGATAAGGTGGCCAAATCCTGTGAGAGGAGGGTAGCTGCAGTTCTAAACTAGGAAGGATTTCAAGGTAGGCATCATCTCATCCTTGGGTTGAGCAATAAACAAGTTGTGCTAATTTACAACTTCAATGGCACACCCATCCATTTGGCAACTGGGCAAACTCTTTCCTTGATTCTCCACCTCAAAAAAAAAAACAAAAATTGGCTTTAGTGGTAAGAAGGCTCACAGGAGGATGCAACAATGAATACAATCAAATACCCAAAAGCTTCCCTGGTGGCTCAGCTGGTAAAGAATCCACTTGCAATGCGGGAGACTTGAGTTCAGTCCCTGGGGTGGGAAGAGCCCTTGGAGAAGGGAACCGCTACCCACTCCAGTATTCTGGCCTGGAGAATTCCATGGACTGTATATCCATGGGGTCGCAAAGAGCTGGACACGACTGAGCGACTTTCACTTCACTTCAAATAAAGGTAAATGTCATCAAAACTCTGGGACTTAGGAAACCTTTTCTCTTAGGCATTAATACAAAAAGTCAAATGGAACATCTGAACTATCCCATTGAATTCTCACAACTCTATGAAATAAGTACTATTATTATTCCCATTTTGCAGATAATGAAATGGAGGCCCAGAGAACTCAAGTAACTTGCTTAAGGTCACACAGCTGATATGTGGTACAAGAATTGAACCTGTGACTGTGACCTTAACCACAACCCAAACTGTCCCACAGAAGTAGGGCCTATAAAGACAGAGCACGAAAGAGATCTGACAACAAAAAACAGTGTGACAATCTCTAGCAGATCCTATTCAGAGGCAGGATAGAAATCTAAATGACTTTTCCCATCTCTGATTTACAACACATAAATATTCTTAGTCCCATTTTACCCTAAGATTTCAAAGCTTCTTTTACTAAATTACCATTTTGTTCTTTTTGTTATTTCTACTCTATTTCCTTTCATAATTTTTTAGATCTCTACCCTATTTTCACTTTGCTGACAAAGTTTCATCTAGTCAAAGCCATGGTTATCCCAGTAGTCATGTACAGACATGACAGTTGGACCATAAAGAAGACTGAGCGCTGAAGAATTGATGCTTTTGGACTGTGGTGTTGGAGAAGACTCTTGAGAGTCCCTTGGACTGTGAGGGGATCCAACCAGCCCATCCTAAAGGAGATCAGTCCTGAATATTCATTGGAAGGACTGATGCTGAAGCTGAAACTCTAATACTTTGGTCACCTGATGTGAACAGCTGACTCACTGGAAAAGACCCTGATGCTGGGAAAGATTGAGGGCAGAAGGACAAGGGTTTCGTAAGAGGATGAGATGGTTAGATAGCATCACCGACTCAATGGACATGAATTTGAGCAAATTCTGGGAGATGGTGGAGGACAGAGGAGCCTGGCGTGTTACAGTCCATGGGGTCACAAAGAGTGAGACACGACTTATCCACTGAACAAAAACAACCCTCTTTTCCATGGTCTTTCATCCCTGATTTTCCCAACTTTTATATGCCTGGGAATTTACCAAATAATAAAATCAAGTGACTGAGTGCCCAGTCTTTCTTATAGAAAGACCACAAGGGAGGTGGGTTCAGGATGGGGAGCACATGTAAATCCATGGCTGATTCATGTCAATGTATGGCAAAAACCACTACAATATTGTAAAGTAATTAGCCTCCAACTAATAAAAATAATTGGGAAAAAATAAATAAATAAAAATTAAAAATAAAAAAGAAAGACCATAAAATGGGAATTCCCTGGCAATCCTGTGGTTAAGACTTTGCCTTCCAATGCAGGGGGTTCAATTTCTGGTCAGGAAGCTAAGATCCCACATGCCTTGTGGCCAAGAAACCAAAACATAGGACAGAAGCAATATTGTAACAAATTCAATAAAGACTTTAAAATGGTCCACATCAAAAAAAAAAAAAAAAAAAATCTTGAAAAAAAAAGACCACAAAATGCTGCAGCCTCTAGGTTCTAATCACCACCTGAAAATAACAATCATGTCAGAAGTCACACAACTACAAAAATTAATTTTTAAAAAGTCACGCAACTAAGGGATATTACTTCCCTACCTAAACTTCCTATTATTGGGGAGGGCAGTGGAAGGGGAAGGGGAAAGGGAAAGACATTTTATAAGGCTAAAAGTTTATTTTAGTCCCAAGTTTTTTCTTTAATTACTTTTAAAAAATTATACAAAAATAGAGTGAAGAGCATAAAAAAACCTCAATATACCTGCCCCTTAGATTCACTATTATCAAAGTTTTGCTGCACTTCATCTATATCTTTTGTCCCATTTTGCTGCACTATTCCAAAGCAAATCTCAAACATAATTTTATTTCATCCCTGTATATTTCAGTATCCATTCCTGTATAGGTCTTTTCTTATATAACTATAATACTACTGTTATCTTAACAAAATGAATAGCTTAGACTATTCAAAATTGCTTCATACACACCTTTTTCAGACTCTTTTGTTTTGCTTTACATCAGGATCTAAGCAAGGTCCATACATTATATTTGAGGGTTGTAATCTCTATGAATCTGTCTTAATCTAGAGCTACCTTCCCAATTTTCAAATTCAAGCCATTAACTTGTTGAAGAAATTGGGTCAGTCTTCCTACAGAGTGGTCTCTCCTCTGGATATCTGCATTCTCATGGTAGAATTTGTTTCCCTCTCTCTCCCTATCTCCTATAAAGGGAATTTTCACCATTTTCCTCTGTGCATATTCTTTTCATTTAAACTAGAAAACACAGAAAATGATTTGAGACTGTTTTCTCAACTCTCCCAAGGAGGGTACACAGCTCCTGCCATTTTAAGCATGTAACTAAAGTGAACTTGGGTCTTATTTGCCTGACAAGGAGTTGAGCCCACTCACTAACACCAGGGTGTCTTGAAGGAAATGACAGTATTTGTAAGGTGCCAAGCAAAAAGTGCAGAGTAGCTGGTGCTCAAAAGACCTGAATTCCCCAGTGGATTTCAGGGACTGATTTTTCAAGACAACCTTAGGGGTGGAGGTTGCAGGGAGCGTGATCAGCTCATGGACTTTCTTCTGGTTGGTTGGTGATGAGGTAACAGGGTGATGTTTCAGGAATCTTTATCATCAATCTTCTGGTTCCAACCAGTCTGGGGTCTGTGTGCCTATGTTCAGCATTTAGTTACCATCCTCCACCTGGGTGAGTGGGGGGCTCTAAGCCCCAGCAGAACAACTCAAAAATACATGTCAGGAAATAATTTACCTTCTTGGAGGAGGAACTAGGACTCTCTTTTATTGCTGAACTACTGGTAGACTGCTTTTCCTTTGTTTCTGCGCTCCCTCACTTCCCCAATTAGCAACTGATTGAGTCTGCTCATTAAACTCAGGGAAGTTTTAGTAGATGAAAACCTTTTTCTACAAGAAACCAGGGACACAGAGGGACTTTTGTGCCCGGGAGCACCCCACCATCCACAGTTTCAATCCCCTTTTCTTTGATACTCTTCAGTTGTATCCAGTTCCCCTAGGGTACTAGAGGCAGGACAAGAAAGGGAATAACATTTTAGATAAAGAGGTTAACATAAACTGGGCCAGAGAACTCAGTTTTAGGGGGACTTTGTTTCAATTGAAGGATTCCCTGGTGGCTCAGCTGGTAAAGAATCCATCTGCAGTTCAGGAGACCTGGGTCCAATCCCTGGGTGGGGAAGATCCCCTGGAGAAGGGAAAGGCTACCCACTCCAGTATTCTGGCCTAGAGAATTCCATGGACTGTATAGTCAACGGGGTCGCAAAGAGTCGGATACGACTGAGCAACTTACACACACATTGATGGCTCAGATGGTAAAGCATCTGCCTGCAATGTGGGAGACCCGGGTTTGATCCCTGGGTCGGGAAGATTCCCCTAGAGAAGGAAATGGCAACCCACTCTGTACCCCTGCCTGGAAAATCCCATGGATGGAGGAGCCTAATAGTCTATGGGGTCGAAAAGAGTTGGACACAACTGAGCGATTTCACTTTTTCTAGAGAAGGGAAAGGCTACCCACTCCAGTCTTCTTGCCTGGAGAATTCCATGGACAGAGTGAAGAGAAGTTAATTTATTATACATAGTGGATTCCTTAGGGCAGTAGAACTTAAATTTCAGAACCCAATGAAAAAGGTTTAAAGTCTTGATTATTTTGTTTCAACTTTTTTTTTTTTCAGAAATACTCCATTGAAGGCACTGAATGCTCCATACTGCAGGTTATCAGGAGGTACAATGTCTATTCTCACTTTTAGTGACAGGAAGATGAATTAATGGGTTCAGATGATGACAATGACTAATAGTTTCATCCGTTAATGATTGCCATAGATATTTTGAGGGAGGGGGAGGAACCTAAGACAAGAATTGAGTGAAACATTTACCAAAGGTGATCTCATCTTAGGGCCTGGACAGGATGATGACTCATGCAGCACACACAACACCAAACTGTCTTCATCAATCTTAATCAAAAGAAATCAATCTGACTTCTCCCCATCAGCACACCCAATAATAGTGGTCAGTAATACTGAGAGCAAGACTAGACACAAACCATTGATTTATACCCTAAGAGAGCTTTAAAAATCAAAATCAACATATTCAAAGTTTTTTACCCAGCAGAAGGGGCATAGCTGGCCAGGGGAACATTTGCGTTTATCTTCCTCTATAGTATTTTCTGGGCTTCTCTGGTAGCTCAGCTGGTAAAGAATCCGCCTGCAGTGCAGGAGACCCTGGTTCGATCCCTGGGTCAGGAAGTTCCCCTGGAGAAGGGATAGGCCACCCACTCCAGTATTCTTGGGCTTCCCTGGTGGCTCAGACAGTAAAGAATCTGCTTGCAATGTGGGAGAACTAGGTTCGATCCCTGGGTTGGGGAGATCCCCTGGAGGAAGGCATGGCAACCCATTCCAGCATTCTTGCCTGGAGAATTCCATGGACAGAGGAGCCTGGCGGGCTACTGTTCATGAGGTCGCAAAGAGTCAGTCATGACTGAGTGACTAAGCTCTGCACAGTATTTCCCTGGTGGCTCAGATGGTAAAGAATCCACTTGCAATGTAAGAGACCCAGATTTGATCCCTGGGTGGGGAAGATCCCCTGGAGAAGGAAATGGCAACCCATTCCAGTACTCTTGCCTAGAGAATTCCATGGACAGAGGAGTCTGGCATGCAAAGAATTGGACCCGACAGAGCGATACACACACACACACGCTTTCCTGAGAAGCAGGGGAGAACACACACAGACACACACACACACGCTTTCCTGAGAAGCAGGGGAGAACACCCAAGATGGGACACACAGTAAACTGTGATCACTACACTTAAAGGGACACTAAAGGAAATATTTTGCTTCCAGAAACCAGAATCTAAGTAAGTAAACACAGAAATGGCATACCTGCTACCTATCATACCATAAATTGTTGGAAGATATGAAAGAAAACAGCAGTTTCTAGCCTCTGCACTGAGTGGGTAGTCATTAAGGTGTTGACAATCTTATTCCTGCCCATCATAAAACAGCTAAGAAAGTAAGGGTAAGTGATACTGGACAACTTCCAGTAACATGCTGGAGCAATGCCAGGGAGAGGACACAGAGTTCATTAAATCAGAGCAATTTGAGAAAGCTGTTTTAGGTTGAACTGCCTAGGAAAATATGTCACGCATCAGCTTCTTGATCATTATTGCATGAAAACGAGTACATGAATATCCTCTGCAACGACCGTAATCCTGGAATTGCCTCTATCACATACATATTCCATCTCTTGGCCTGAATTCTCTAAGTTGATAAAGGTCTCTCTGGGGAACAGCACAGCTGAGCTCTGGGGTACTGAACCCCTCTTGCCGGACACACACCAATAGTGTCCTACACCCTCCTATCCTGCTGTCCTAGTCCACTATGACCCTACTGAACATGCATTTACTCTGACAAGATTAATATTGGAGTCAGAGTTGAAGAGAGTGAACTTGTCTAACACTATCGTGCTATCTACAAGTAAAATGTACCACGAGTCCACAACTCGTCATGAAGAGCAAATGAAATGGAGAATTAGTGAGGTCAAAGGTGTAAAACATAATTAATGAATTTGTAGGATGTTAGAGGTACAGGGGAGATTGAAGTTCACTTAGCATAACCCTCTTTACAGAAAACTGTAGCCTGGAGAAATTAAATTACTTGCTCTGAATTACAGTCATAATTATAGAATGAAAAACAAAGTAAAATGATGTCTGTAAGGACGTCAAAAACATTAGGTAAGACTACTAACCATGTAGGAGCATTTGGAATTTAAAAAATTCAAGTCTGTGTATTTATTTAACATTTACTGAGAGCTTGTTACGTGTCAGATACAGCATTGAACAAAAATAGGCAAAAATCCCTGTGTCCGTGGAGTATACAATCTAGTAAAGAAAATAAACATTAAGTAAACTATACAGTATGCCACACAGCTGTGGAGAAGGAAATGGCAACCCACTCCAGTGCTCTTGCCTGGAGAATCCCATGGGCAGAGAAGCTTGGCTAGTTACAGTCCATGAGGTCACAAGAGTTGGATACAACTTAGTGACTAAACTATACAGCTGTAAATATCATGAAGGAAAAATAAGGCAGGGGAGGGGAGACCTAAGGGGAGCAGGTGGATAGCAGGGTCACATTTTAAACACGTGGTCAGGGGCTTCCCTGGTGCCACAGTGGTAAAGAATCTGCCTGCCAATGCAGGAGAGGCAGGAGACACAGGTTCGATCCCTGGGACAGGATGATCCTCTGGAGAAGAAAATGACAATCCACTCCAATGTTCTTGCCTAGAAAATTCCATGGACAGAGGAGCTTGGCAGGCTACAGTCCACGGAGTCACAAGAGTCAGACACAACTGGGTGACTGAGCATACACACACACACACACACAGAATGTCATCTAGTTAAAATATACTTGATAAGGTAATAAAGTGATCCAAAAATTATCTGAGGAAGAAGTGTCTCCGGACAGAGAAAGAGCTAATAAAGAAGACTTGAAGCAAGAGTCCCTGGAATGTCCATCCAAATACCAGGTCATTGAAGCTCAGCAGAACAAGCAAGAAGAAAAGCAGTGGGAGATAAAGTTTGAGAAGTGGGACCAGATTTTGTGTGTGTTGTGTGTAGAGAGTGGGGATCATGAGGTTTGGTTTTGGATGTGTTAAGTTTGGCTGCTGTATTGAGAAAGTGCACAGGTACAAATAGAGATTATTCTGTTGTTGTTTAGTTCCTTAATCATGTTTGACTCTTTTGTGACCCTTTGGATTGTAACCCACCAGGCTCCTCTGTCCATAGGATTTTTCAGGCAAGTATACTGGAGTAGGTTACCATTTCCTTCTCCAGGGGATCTTAACAGCCAGAGACTGAACCTGCGTCTCTTTCATTGTAGGCAGATTCTTTCTCAGTGAGCCACCTGGGAAGAGCTTACTTAGGAACTCTTAAGTTAATCTATGAGAGAGACGACGGTGGTATGGACCAGGCATCTCACGGCAGGAGTAACGTGAACTGGAAATGTATTTTGCAGGTAGAGCTGACACAATGTGCTAAAGAAGTGAAGGACGAAAGAGACAGAGTGGGGAAAATCAATGATTTCTTCAAGGTTCTTGACCTCAATAACTAGACACATGGAATTGCTAATTAACCAATATGGGGAAGACTATAGGAAGAGCAAATTGAGGGGAACCAATGATGAGGAAATGTTAAGTAGGCAGTTAAGGTTAAAAGTTTGGATTTTCAGAGAGAGGTCTATGCCAGACATATAAACGTAGGAGTTATCAGTATATAGATAACAGACCCATGAGACTAAAACAGATCACCAGAAGAGCAAGTGTAGATAGTAAAGGTGGTCCAGGGACTGAGCCCTGGGATACTCTTAAAAAGTTTTGGGGTTGTGAAAGCCAGGTGTAAGATATTTCAATAAAAAATGGAGTGATCAATTGTGTTTAATTCTGATGGCAGGTCAAGATAAACTTTGAGAATGACCATTGAATTTAGCAATGTGGAAATCACTGATGGCTTTGAAAAGCCTCTTCACCGGAGAGGTAAAGGCAGATGTCTTACTACAATATATTCAAGAGATAATGTGATGAGAACAGGAACAAAGACATTAAAAATTAGTTCAGAAAGGTTACAAGATACAAGACTGAAAAATGAAAGTTCTCAGTCGTGTCTGACTCTTTGTGACCCCATTAACTATAGAGTCCATGGAATTCTCTAGGCCAGAATACTGGAGTGGGTAGCCTTTCCCTTCTCCAGGGGATCTTCCCAACCCAGGGATTGAACCCAGGTCTTCAACATTGCTGGCAGATTCTTTACCAGCTGAGCCACAAGGGAAGCCCAAGAATACTGGACTGGGTAGCCTATCCCTTCTCCAGCGAATCTTCCTGACCCAGGAATGGAACTGGGGTCCCCTGCACTGCAGGCAGATTCTTTCCCAACTGAGCTATCATAATATACAAAATGCAACTGTATTTCTATACACTTATGATGCACAATCAGAAAAGAAAATTAAGGAGATAATTCCATTTAAAATAGCATCAAAAAGAACAAAATACTTTGGAAGAAATTTAACAGAAAAGTACACATTATATGCTCTGAAAATTAAAAAACATTGTTGGAAGAAATGAATGGAAAGACATCCCACGTTCATGAATCAGATGACAACTCCCAAAATGATTTATAGATTCAATGTGACCCTTATCAAAATCTCAACTAGCTTTTTTTGCAGGAAGGTGATCTTAAAATTTCGTATAAAAATGCAAGGGACTCAGTATAGCAAAACAATCTTTAAAAAGAACAAAGATAGAAGCCTCTCAATGCGTCTCAATTTCATAACTTGCTACAGTAATCAAAACAGAGTACTTTGGTTTAAGCATAAATACATAGATTAATGGAATAGAAATGAGATTTCAGAAATAAACCCTAATATTAATGGTCCATTGATTTTTGACAACAGTGTCATATCTATTCAGTGGAGTGAATAATAGTTTTTTGAACAAATGATCCTGGGACAACTAGATATCCTCATACAAAAGAAGGAGGTTGGATGCCTATCTAATGCTATACATAAATATTAACTCAAAACAGATCATAGACTCAGTGGAAGAGCTAAAACTACAAAACTCTTAAAAGAACACACAGGAGTAAATCTTTGTGAGCTTGGATTGTGTGCACAGGTGCTCAATCACTTCAGTTGTGTTTGATTTTGTGACCATATGGACTGTAGCCCGCCAGGCTCCTGTCCATGGGATTCTCCAGGCAAGAATACGGAGGGGGTTGTCATTCCCTCCTCCAGGAGATGTTCCCAACCCAGGGATTGAACCCGTATCTCCTGTATCTTCGGTACTGTAGGCAGCTTCTTTACCCACTGAGCTACCAGGGAAGCCCTGAACTTGGATTAGGTAATGACCAAAGTAACAAGAGAAAAGGCAGATGAATTAGACTTCCTCAAAATTAAAAAATTGTGTCCTGCAAAGGAAATCATCAAGAAAGTGCAAAAGCAATCCCCAGAACAGGAAATATTTGCAAACCATTAAGTCTAATAAGGGACCTTATGCAGAATATATTAACAACTCTCAGAACTCAATAATCAAAAGATAAATAACCCAATTACAAAATGGCAAAGGATATGAAAAGACAGCTCTCCAAAAAAGATATACCAGGGGCTAATAAGCACGTGAAAAGATGCTCACTATTGTTAGCCATCAGGAAAATCAAAATCACAATAAGATACCACTTCATACCCTTTAGGATGACTATAATCAGAGAGATAGATAAGCATGAGTTGGAGAATGTGAAGAAAATCTGAACCCTCATACACAATTGGTGTGATTGTAAAATGATGCAGACACTTTGTAAAAGTTTTCAGTTCCTTAAAATATTCAACATTAGGCTACCATATGACCCAGCAAATCCCCTCCTGGGTATATAGCCAAGAGAAACAAAAACACAGCAAAGCGTGTACACAAATGCTCATAGCAGCATTATTCACAGCAGCTAATTGGTAGAAACAGCCCAAATGTTCATCAACTGGGTAAATGAAATGGAATATATCCAGAGTGAAATATTATTCAGCAATAAAAAGCAATGAATTACTGATATAAGCTACAACATAGAGAAATCTTTAAAACATGATACTAAATGAAAGACTCCGGTCACAAAAGACTATTTATTACATGACTCCATTTATATGGCAAGTCCAAAATAGGCAGATCTATAGAGACAGAAAGTGGGCTGGTGATTAGCTGAGAGAATGGGAAACAACTGTTAGTGGGTATGGGATTTTTCTTTTCTATACTAAAAAATTTGATTATTGTTAAAAAAAGAAACTATAAAAACTACAGTTGTAACCAATTTTAAGGATACTTTTCAGTAGTGTATCTTAAGTGTAATATTCACACTGTTGTGAAAGAGATCTCTGGAACTTCTGCATCTTGCAAAACTGAAACTCAGCTCATTAATAACTTCCCATTTCCTCCTGACCCCAGATCCTGGCAACCATTACTCTACTTTCCTTTTTTAAATTTTGGCCATGCTGGGTCTTTATGCAGCACATGGGCTTTTTCTCTTGTTGCGGCATGCACACTTCTCTTGTTGCAGAGCACGGGCTCTAGAGTGCAGGTCCTCAGCAGGTGCAGCCCGCGGGCTTAGATGCACTGCAGCATGTGGGATCTTAGTTTCCCAACCAGGGATCGAAGCCATGTTTCAAGCATTGGAAGGTGCATTCCTAACCACTGGACCACCAGGGAAGTCTCCATCACTCTACTTTCTATCCGCTTGAATTTGATTACTCTAGGTTGCTAGCATGAGTGGAATCACACAGTATTAGTCTTTTTGTTCCTAGCTTACTTCACTTAGGACAATGTCCTTAAGGCTAATACAGGTTACACTCCATGACAGGACTTCTTTCCTTTTTAAGGCTGAAGAGTATTCCATTGTATGAACACACCACATTTTGTCTATCCACCCATCTGTTGATGGAAACTTAGGTTGCTTCCACCTCTTGCCACTATGAACATATCTGTTGAAGATTCTGCTTTCAATTATTTAGGATATATACCCACAGTGGGATTGCTGGATCACACTGGCATCTCCTTAGAGTGACAAGTGTTCTAAAATTTGATAGTGGTAATGGTTGTACAACCATAGAGTATAATAAAAACCACTGGATTGTACATTTCAAGTCAGTGAATCAAATGCTATATGAATTATATCTCAATGAAGGTGTTAAAAAATACAACTCAGAAAGGCTAAAGCAAGGATTCAGTTGCATAATGATTTTGACTGAACTGGATAATTAATCTGATTAAATAAATAACCAGTCAATCTTGTCACACGACTAATTCTGACACTAATTTTCAATGACCTAGCTAGATGTTTAGGTGTTTTCTGAGACATAACTTAAGTGCTTTTTCAACACTGACCATTAGAAGTAGGAAAAAGAAAATGTCAGTACCTCTCCTTAATTCACAATATTAAAACTTTTCATATTTTGTGTCAAGAAACACTGTAAACAAATAACAAATTCATACTAACTATAGCAATTTTTATTTCACCTGCTCTGTAGGTATGGCATTCACCAGATTTTTTAGAGATAGGAAAATACAGTAGGACTTTACTCTCTTTGACTTCAGATTCACTTTTTGAAATGTCGCTCACAATTATTTCCCATAAAAGATGTTCAAAAGGCAGAGGGTTTATTTGCCTTTTTTGCTATAAAAATTATAAAAGTAAAAAGTCCTGTGTTCATCATCACTGAATGAGGAAAGAGATAATAAATTTAAAAACATGACAGAAAAAATTTTGAGGAAAAAACATACATCAAAATTCAGATTGTTCTCATCTCTAACTACTGTACACAACCAGAAAAGCTAACAGCAATATAGATGGCCACTGGTGCTCAGAAATTCATTTCTTCATCTTCTCTTCTCCTTCATCCAAACATTTTCAATTTTGTCAAGATTCAAGTGGTACAGTTATATAAAGATAATAAATGAGATAACCTCAAAGATTTTTAATAATCTCTTCTAAGCAGACCAGAGCAAAGTGAGAGAAACCTCACCAGCCTGAGTGATCATTTTTAAAACAATACATACCAGATTGTTTACAGTAATGAGACCAGTCTGAAACCCAATTTTCAATCCTGGTCCCAAGCACAGAGTGAAATAATGGTCATGATTTAATTAAAAAGATACCAATTGTGTGGGACAGTCTTTCTTTCCAGATTACACATCTTATACACTTTGACAATTTTTCCTAAAATAATCTCTTGGGGTAGATTTTAAGTGAAGGTTGAAATACTAACAGTTGATTTCAGATTCTTATTACAGGTTTTTCAAAGTCCGTCTATGTGCAGAAGCAAAATTATGAATGGCAACTCGAAGATCTGAGTTCCCCTCAGGGATGTCACAGGAATTGATGACTGAATGTAGTGCCCGGGTATATGCTGCAAATAAAGATTAACATAGTGATGAATGAAGTAGGATTCTAAACAGTTCTCCCAACCTCTTCCTACTAGTACTGCTTCTCTGCCCAGTCTCATAGGCACTAACTTTAACAATCCATTGAATAAGTATTGAGTATTTACCACATGCCAAGTACTCTACGATTACAGAAAAGATCATGAGAGGATGGACACAAAAATTAAATTGCAGTGTACTATTTCCAAACCAGAGGCATCTACAAAATGTCATCACAGCATGAAGTTCAAAATGAAAAAGAAACTAGGAGAGGATGAGAAAGATTTCCAGAAGTGGCAACATTCCAAAAAAAAAAAAAAAGAATCAATAACATTTAAGATGGTCTTGAAGGATTAATAGAAGTAAAGAAAAGAAGGCCTTCTAGGCAAAGAAATGAGTGTGTGGAGGTACAAGGATATATTAAAAAAAAATGTGGTGTGTACTGACAATAGCAGGTTCGATATGGCTGGAGTGTTGCCTGGAGCCAGAGAGAAAATATGCTGGCTATGCACTGTATTTTGTACTTCAGTGGTAAGTCCTACAGGCCTGATGACAGGGGAACGGCACAATCAGAAGTGTGTTTTTAAAACATAATTCATAGGACTGATAAGAAACTCATATCGAAAAAAAAAAAAAAAAAAAAAGAAACTCATATCGCAGATGGAACATTAGGAATACAAACACCGCCAATATTTTCGGTGTGTGTATGAAGCCTCTATAATCTCTATACTATGTAAATCAATACATTTAAGAATGGACAGGAAACAGAAATATTAGTGACAATAGGAAATGACTCCATTTCTTCTAGCTGGTATTCCTAACAGAGTTTATATTGGTCCTCATGTTTCTCAGGGACCCCTAGCAGAACTGGCAGTCTAATGTGGATATACACACATTATAAATAATATACAGATGATAAGTCTATGTTAGATAACATTCAAGAATTTGGATAACAGGGTATTCAACTGGACAGAGGCCTAACTTAGATAGCTATAAACCTCTAATCTTCTTCATTTACAGGAGGACCTGCAACCCTAGTCTCATTGCTGTACAATGGGCTAGAACTATTTCCCCAGCATAAATGAAGACAAGAAGATAACATGTCTCAAAGAGAAATATAACTCACTATAACTATTTTTATTGCCTCAGAGTTGTTTTGTAAAGGGGGTATAACAGTCTTTGATATTTAATAAGCACTTAGTCAATAAATGCTAATTTCTACTACAATCACTTCTTTTACTCGTTATTTTTTATCTGCCACCAGGCCCCAACCATTCCTTGAAGACACTTACCTTTGTGGTTTTTATAGAAAATACAATTGTTGGCACAGGTATCAGGATGAGCATCCCAAAAATCAGGACCACAGCAGCAGAGTGGAGGTAAAGTAATATTATATAGCCGCATTTTCTCCTGGATCTGGGCTCTTAAAGCTTCTACATATCTACAAAAGTACAGAATGACCAAGCAAAGTAAACCACTAGGAAGAGAATGAGTGTGAGTCCTGATTTTACTCCTAGCTCGAGCTGTTAAACTATTTCATATCACTGTGCCTCAACCCTTCCTCTGTGTACTAGGAAGCAGTACAAGGAAAAATGTAGTGCTCTCTGATTCCAGAGAGGTATCAGGCAATCAAGAAATCTGTTCACCTTCTGATGCAAAGGGTGAGGGTTCGATCCCTGGTCGGGGAGCTAGGATCCCACATGCCTTATGGCCAAAAACAGTCAAAGAACACAAAACACAAACAATATTGTAACAAATTCAATAACGACTTTAAAATATGGTCCACATAAAAAAAAAAGAAATGTGATGAAGTTCTGTACCTCCAAAGCATAAAAAGACACAGTCAATTCATTTTAAGGAAAATGAGAATACCGACTTCTAACAAGTCTCTTCCAGGGCCAAAATTTCATGTAGAACTTTCCAAAGTACCTCTGGTATTCTTTTTCTTTCTGCTGTTGTTTTTCTCTGGCTCCTTTTATTTCCTCAAGTTTTAGTTGGGCTAATATATCACTCATCTTATCCTCTGAACATGGTTCTTCATGGGATTTCATTCTTAATATCCTCTGCTCTTCAGCATAACGTTGCTGCTCTTTCTTTTTCTTAATTCTGAGAATAAAATCATAACATGGTTAGGAATTTCATCAAGTCATTATTTAGAATTAGCTTTTAGATCCAAATACCTCAAGAAATTCCCAGAAAGAGAGGAGTCAGGAAATCAGTTTAACAACCCTAGAAAAGCCTCAAAACTCCCTGCTGGCTGATTTAAGCTTATCTCATTGCTCATGTGTACACATAGTCTCTTGAATAGAAATGACCAATAGTTACTACTAAAAGAGTGTTCCTGTAAGAATTCTAACACAAGAACTTTCTGAGGTTAAAATTACAAGTAGACAGGACTTCTGCTTTTAGCTAAAATGGATTAACAGGGATTGGATTTGCCCTACCACCTTAAACAACCAAATAAATAAAACAACAAATCAACCCAGAAACCAACCAGACCAAAAACAACCAACCAAAAAAAACAATGGTTTGCTAGACACTGGATATTTAGCAATGAAAGACAGTGATCCTTGGCAGATGGAGAACAAATGCAGTGAGTCCTACAAGTGCCCGAGCTCACTGCCTTGGAAGTTTCCAGGCAGCAGCAGCACAGGGCAGGCGAGCTGAGGTGGGGCCTGGTAGATCTGCTGAGCCGGGGAGACGACGCTGCAAGTGCAGGGACACAAAAGCAACCAGAGCACTCACGACAGAAACCCAGGGGAGCGAGCTGCTCAGAGGGAGAACCCCAGAGATCTGGGGGGGCTCCTTCAAATACACAGCAGAGCACTGAGCATGCATGTGAGGACACGATCTGAGACCAAGGACAGAGCCTTCCAAGAGAGGAACAGCGAACAGTGTCCTGTGCTCACAGAGCACAGAATGGAGACTGTTCCCACCACGTAAGCCTTGAGAAACTCAACATGTACAGGCATTGGGTAGAGTTTTCAGGAAGACTTTACTTCAGTAGTGGGGAATAACGATTGTTCCAGACACAACCAGCACCGTAAAAGCAAAGCCCCAAAGTAACTTAAATAAAAGTGCTCGTTGTTCAGAAGCATCCGACTCTTTGTGACCCCGAGGACTGTAGCCTGCAAAGCTCCTCTGTCCATGGGGTTTTCCAGGCAAGAATCCTGGAGTGGGTTGCCATTTCCTTTTGCATCCCTAAACAAAGCTCAGAAAAATTTTATAAGAATACAAAGATAACCAGTAACCAATGAGGTAAATTCAATGTTGGACGTCTAATCAAAGATTACCAGGCATGCAAAGAGGCAGGCAAATACAATTCATAATGCAGAGAGTAATCAACCACTCAAAATCAACCTAGAATAGACAGTGATTAGAATTTGCATAGAAAGACATTAAAGCAAGACAGTAAAACTATTAATAGATCCTATATGTTCAAAAAGTTTAGACATAAAGAAGACTGAAATCAACTTATCAAGATGAAAACTACAATTTCTGAAATAAAAAATACATTGGAGAATAAGTCTATATATTAAAGAAATAGAATTAATAATTAGTAACCTTCCAAAACAGAAAGCACCAGGCCCAGATGGGCTCACCAAACAATTAAGGAAGAAATTACACCAAACCTCTTCAATCTCTTTCAGTGGACAGAAGCAGAAAGCATGCTTTTTAACTCATTCTATGAGGTCAGCATTACTCTAAAATCAAAACCAGATAAAGATATTAGAAAGTATTACCAATATCTCTCATGAACAAGAGGCAAAAATTCTCAAAAATATTAGCAAATCAAATCTAACAATGCACACATATATCACAATCAAAACGAATTTAGGCCAAGAATGAAAGGCTGGTTCAACATGAAAAAAATCAATTAATGTAATAGATCACATCAAAAGCTAAATAAGAAAAATCACGATTCTATAAAAAAATATAGAGAAAGCATTTGACAAAATCAAACACCGCACAATCCAGCAGTACCCCTTGGTATTTACACAACTTACACCCACACAAAACCTGCGCATGGATGTTTGAAATAGTTTATTTGCCAAATGCTGGAAGAAACCAATATGTCCTTCAGTAGATGAATGGATAAATAAACTGTTGTACTTTCAAACAACAAAATATTATTGAGTACTAAAAAGAAATGAGCTATCAAGTCATGAACAGACAGTCAACGTAAATGCCTATTACTAAGTGAAAGAAGCCAATCTCAAAAGGCTACATACTGTATGATTCAAACCATATGACATTCTGGAAAGAGTAAAACAATGGAGACAGTGAAAGATCAGTGGCTGCCAGAAGCTGGGGTTGGAGGGAGGGAAAGAAGGTGAGCAGGCAGAGCATAAAGGAGTTTCAGAGTAGTAAAACTATTCTATGTGATACTTAATGATGGATACAAGTCACATTTGCCCAAACCCATAAATGTGCAACACCAAGAGTGAACCCTAATGTAAATTATAAACTTTGGTTGATAATGCTGTATCAGTGCAGGCTTATCACGTGTTAGCTGTACCACACTGGTGGGGGATGTTGATAATGGAGAAGGCTCTGAATGTCAGGGGACAGTACATATCGACAATTGCTCTACCTTCCTCTCAACTTTGCCATGAACCTAAACTGCTCTATAAAAATAAATTCTTTATTAAAAAAAATACACTGGATGGGATTTCTAGCAGGTTAAACATTGCAGAACTAAATCTGAAAGCATAATGATAGAAATTATCCAAAATAAACCACAGGGAGATAATTCAAAAATTTAAAAAGAAAACAAAAAAAGCAATGAATCCAATTAAAAATGGGTAAAAAACTGGAATAGATATTTCTACAAAGATGATCTATAAATGACTCACAAACGTAAGAAAAGCTGCTCAACATCACGAATCTTCATTCAAATGCAAATCAAAATCTCAATGAGATTATCACCTCATACTATATTCACAACAATATGGATATGTTTATTTGTTTATGAACACTACTGAACTGTACACTTAAACATGGTTACAATGGTAAATGATACATGTTTTTTACCATCAAAAGAAAAAGAAACCACGTCACATAAATAAATGAATAAATGAAGGGAAAAAAATGAAATCAGGTTGTTTTTAGACGTACAAAACCTAAAAGAATTAATCCCTAGTACGGGCATAACCCAGAGACAGTACAGGCTTGGTTCTAGACCACTATAATAAAGGGAAGCTTGAGATAAAGCACATCACATGAAGTTTTTGGTTTCCCAGTGCATATAAAATTCTGTTTACACTGTAGTCTTTTAAGTGTGTGATAACACAATGTACATGTCTTAATTTAAAACTAATTGGCACCAGCAGACTAGTTCAACACAAGGTTGCCACATACCTTCAATTTGTAAAAAAATGCAGTATCTACAAAGTACAACAACATAGCACAGTAAAAGGAGGTGTGCCTGTATACCGGCAATGGCAGGAAATGTTAAAGGCTATCTTTCAGACAGGAACAAAATGATACTTTAGGTAATATGTATAAGATTCTTATTAGTTAAATCTCTTTTAAATAGTAACAGACTTCTTTAACAAAAATAACAATGCATTTTATATGTAAAAGTTAAATGTATAACAATAGTATAAAGGTTGGATGAGAGAAATGGAAGTACACTGCTCTAACATTCTTACATTAAAATGTTTACACTATATGTGAAATAGTGTAATATTGTTTAAAGGTAGAGTGTGAAGAGTTAAGAGATGTACAACTATAAACCCTAGCGTGTGCAGGCTCCGTCTCTCAGTTGTGTCCAGCTCTTTGCAACCCCATGGGTTAGAGCCTGCCAAGCTCCTCTATCCATGGAATTTCCCAGGCAAGAATACTGGAGTGAGCTGCCATTTCCTACTCCATGGGATTGAATCTGAGTCTCATGCACTAGCCGGTGGATTCTTTACCACTGAGCCACATGGGAAGCCCTATAAATCCTAGAACAACCAATAAAATAACAAAAATGTCATAGCTTACAGGCCAAAAAAGGAGATGCAATAGGATCACAAAAATATAAAAGTAATTCAAAAAAGGTATAAAAAGAGAACTAAGAAGAAATGGGACAAACAGCAAGGTAACATATCAAACCCTACAAATAATCATGTTAAAAGTAAATAGTCTAAACACCCAATTAAAAGGAAGAGATTGTCAGATCTGATAAAAATTGTAGGATTTGTTTTTTGTTTGTTGTTTTCTCATTTATTTTTATTAGTTGGAGGCTAATTACTTTACAATATTGTAGTGGTTTTTGCCATACATTGACATGAATCAGCCATGGATTTACATGTGTTCCCCATCCTGACCCCCCCTCCCACCTCCCTCCCCATCCCATCCCTGGCTCTTCCCAGTGCACCAGCCCTGAGCACTTGTCTCATGCATCCAACCTGGGCTGGAAAAATTGTAGGATTTGATTCAACTACACACTGCTGACAAGAAATGCACTTTAAATACAAAGAAACAGATTAAAAATACAAGAAATGCAAAAAATATGCTAGCACTAGTTAAAAGAAGGTTGGAATAGCTATATTAATATCAGACAATGTAGATTTCAGAGAAAATAAACTATCAGAGATAAAGGTCATTTCATAATTACAGAGTCAATTAACTGAGAAGACATAACAATCCCAAACATTTATGTATCTAATAAAAGAGCTTCAAAATACATGAAGCAAAGGCTTATGGAATTGCAAAGAAGATACAATAAATCCACAGTTAAGGCAGAGATTTTTAATACCCTCTCTCAATGATTGATAGAAAAACCAGGCATAAACAAGGCAAAGATATAGACTTGATCAACATCCTCATGAAATTAAAAGACGCTTGCTCCTTGTAAGAAAAGCAATGACAAACCTAGACAGTCTATTAAAAAGCAGAGACATTACTTTGCCTACAAAGATCCATATAGTCAAAGCTATGGTTTTTCCAGCAGTCATGTATGGATGTAAGAGCTAGACAATAAAAAAAGCTCAGCACTGAAGAATTGATGCCTTCGAACTGTGTGCTGGAGAAGACTCCTGAGAGTCTCTTGGACTGCAAGGAGATCAAATCAATCAATCCTAAAGGAAATCAACCCTGAATATTCATTAGAAGCACTGATGCTGTTGAGTATATTTTCAAATGCTTATTAGCCATTTATATATTATTTCCTTAGGAGAAATGTCTATTTAAATCCTTTGTCTACTTTTTAGTTGGGTTATCTTTTTATTACTGAACTGTAAGAGTCCTTTTATATATTCTGACTCCAAGTCTCTCATCAGATAAATGATTTGCAAATAATTTCTCCCATCATTAGTTGTTTTTTTCACCTTCTTTATAGTTTTTAATTTTGATGAAGTCCAACTTATCAATCTTCTCTTTTACTGTTCGTTGGACAATTGACTTTTGACAAATGCACTAAAGTATGCAATGGAGAGGATATCCATATTCAGCAAGAGGATATCCATATACACAGGATATCCATATTCAGCAAGAGGATATCCATATACAAAAAAAAACCACTTCACACTACATATTAAATGAACTCAAACTGGATCACAGACTTAAATGATAATTTTTCTAGAAGAAAACAACAACAAATTTTTGTGACCTTGGGTTAGGCAATGTTTTCTTGACTATGACACCAAATGTACAATCTCTTTAGTCATTTAAGAAATGTAAACTAAAACCACAATGAGGTATCACTACATACCCTATTCAAATGGCTAAAATGAAAAAGACTGATCATACTAAGTGTTGGCAATGATGTAAGGGAACTTGAACTCTCTTACACTGCTGGTGGTAACATAAAGTGGTACAACTACTTTAGAAAACCATTGAACAGTTTCTTTAAACACTGAAATATATACCTACCATGACGATCCAGTCCACTCTCAGGTATTCACCCAAGAGAAAAGGTAACATATTTCTAAAGACTGCAGCTTTATCTGTATTAGCCCCAAACTGGAAACAACCCAAATGTCCATCAACCTTTGAATGTATAAACAAATTGTGGTATATCCAAACAATGGAATACTGTCTATAAAAAAAAAAAGGAGTAAACTCTTGATACCACCACAACAAAGACAAATCTTCAAAATAATTACTCTGCATAAAAGGAGGTAGGCCAGGACTTCCTTGGTGGTACAGTGGATAGGAGTCTGCCTGCCAATGCAGGGGACAGGGGTTCAATCCCTGGTCCTGGAAGATCCCAACTGCAGCAGAACAACTAAACCCACGAGCCACAACTACCGAGCCTATGCTCTGGAGCCCACGAGATGCAACAACTGAGCCCGTGTGCTGCAACGACTGAAGCCCTCGCACTGACAGCCTGTGCTCCACAACGAGAAGCCACTACAAGGAGAAGTCCACACGCTGCAACTGGAGAGTAGTCCCCACTCTCCGCAACTAGAGAGAGCCCACACACAGCAATGACGACCCAGTGCAACCTCCACAAAATAAAATTAATTTTTTAAAAAAGGAACTGGGCCAATCCCACTCCTAGGTATATATCCAGAGAAAATCATAGTTTGAAAGGATGCATGCACTCTTGGTGTTTACTGCAGCACTATTTAAAATAGTTAGGACATGGAAGCAATCCAGATGTCCATTGACAGAGGAATGGATAAAGAAGATGTGATACATATATACAATGAAAGATTACTCAACCATAAAAGGGACAGCATACTGCCATTTGCAGAGATGTAGATGGATCTAGAGACTGTCACAGAAGGTGAACTCAGTCAGAAAGAAAAAAACAAATATTGCATAATATTGCTTATGTGTGGAATCTAGAAAAATGACAGATGAACTTTCGTGCAAAGCAGAAATACAGTCACAGACACACAGGACACACTCACGGGTGCCAAGGGGGACGGGATGGACTGGGAGGCTGGGACTGGCATGCACCCTACTAAGTACGGAGCAGGTGATTGAGGAGAGCCTGCCGCACAGCTCAGGGGCTCTGCTCAGGGCTCTGCGGGGCCGGGGGAAGGGAGCCCACAGAAGAGGGGGCACGTGTATGCGTGTGACTGACTCACTCTGCTGGAGAGCAGGAAGCGAACACAACACTGTACAGCGACTACACGCCAATGCAATTTATTTAAGATACAAGGCGCTGGGCACAGGAGTTCACGTTCACACTGGTCTACAGACACAGCGAGCAAGCAGCTGCCTGAGGAAGCGCGGGCTGTGCAGGGAGAGGAACCACCGAGGGCACGCGGAAGCCTGAGGGTGTGAGGGTGATCGGCGTGTTCACTGTCCTGACTACGACAGTCATTTCACGTGTGTGTCTGTGTACGTGTGAAACTGTATATGTGCAGTTTACTGAACATCAATTATACTTATTTTGAAAAAACACCTTCTAGCAGAGAGCAAAAAACACCTTCTAGTTGTACAATGAGAAAATTGTCAGAAAACCTAATCTAAGAGCTTTTGTTAGGAAATATAACTAATTCAGGACTTTCCTCATGGTTCAGTGGTAAAGAATCCGCCTTGCAATGCAGAGAACACAGACTCAACCCCTGGATGGCAAGCTAAGGTCCCACATGCCACCAAGCAACTAAGTCTGTACCCTGCAACTACTGAGCCTGGGCCACAATGAGAGAACCCACGGGCCTCAACCAAAGACCCTGCATGCCACAACTATGGTCTGACACAGCCAAATGAGTAAATATTTTTTTAAAAAAGCAACATAATTCAAGACTAGAACTTACAGATGTATGCTGATAATGTCAATTGCTTAAAATGACTTTGAAACAAATGAGCTGCTATTTTCTGAACAGTAGTATGAGGTCAATTCACACACCTCTTCAACAAAGCATGGTCTGCTGAAAATTCTGGGCTTCCATCCATTTGTAGCAGCCTGTTTACTCCAGGGGAATTCTGGGCTTCCTTTGTTAGATTAATACAGGTATACAGTAAAAACCAGGAAGCTGTCCTACAAAGGCTCAAAGATCAGGCACTGGAAAAGTACAAGAAACTTGATGTGCGACTAAGTTCATCCAGATTCTGTCACCTCCAGTAGAGGTGACAAGTCCACGCTAAACAAGGATTTTCTTATAACTGTTGGGCACACTTGCCATTCTTTCTTGAACTATAAGTCTACTAGGAGTATTCCTCAAACAGTCTAGAACATAAAAATAGCTTTTATGGTATGTTGTTGTCGTTGTTTAGTTTGCTAAGTCATGTCTGACTCTTTGGGACCCCATGAACTGCAGCACACCAGGCTCCCCTGTCCTTCACTGCCTCCCACTGAGTCGGCGATGCTATCTAACCACCTCATCCTCTGTCGTCCCCTTCTCCTCCTGCCCTCAATTTTTCCCAGCATCAGGGTCTTTTCCAGTGAGTCAGCTCTTTGCATAAGGTGACCAATGTTTTGGAGCTTTAGCTTCAGCATCACTCCTTCCAATGAATATTCAGGGTGGATTTCCTTTAGGATGGACTTAGGTTTGGACTTGAGGTTTGATCTCCTTGCTGTCCAATGGACACTACTCAAGAGTTTTCTCCACACCAGAGTTCAAAAGCATCAAGTTTTCAGCGCTCAGCCTTCTTTATGGTCCAACTCTCACATTTGTACATGACTACTGGAAAAAGCATAATTTTGACTATACAGGCCTTTGTCAGCAAAGTGATATCTCTGCTTTTTAATACACTGCCTAGGTTTGTCGTAGCTTTCCTTTCAAAGAGCAAGTGTCTTTTAATTTTAAGGCTTCAGTCACTGTCTGCAGTGAGTTTGGAGCACAAGAAAATAAAATCTGTCACTGCTTCCACTTTTTCCCCATCTATTTGCCATAAAGTGATGGGACCGAATGTCATGTTAGGTTTTCAAATGTTGCATGTTAAGCCAGCTTTTTGACTTTCCTCTTTCACCCTCATCAAGAAGCTCTAAAGAGCTTCCTTCACTTTCTGGGAAGAGGAAAGAAGTTCCTCTTCACTTTCTGTCATTAGAGTGGTATCATCTCCATATCTGATTGTTGATATTTCTCCTGGCAACCTTGATTCCAGCTTGTGATTCATCCAGCCTGGCACTTCACATGATGTACTCCGCAAAGAAGTTAAAAAAGCAAAGTGATGATATATAGTCTTGTATTCCTTTCCCAGTTTTGAACTGGTCAGTTGTTTCATGTCCAGTTCTAACTGCTGCTTCTTGACCCACAAACAGGTTTCTCAGGAGACAGGTAAGGTGGTCTGGTATTCCCATCTCTTTAAGAGTTTTAGACAGCATGTTGTGATCCACACAGTTAAAGGCTTTAGTGTAGCCAGTGAAGCAACAGTACAAATTTCTCTGGAATTCCCTTGCCTTCTCCAACGAACATTGGCAATTTGATCTCTGATTCCTCTGCCTTTTCTAAATCAGCTTGTACATCTGGAAGTCATCAGTTCACCTACCGCTGCAGCCTAGCTTGAAGGATTTTGACCATAACCTTTTGCTAGCATGTAACATGAGCATAAGTGTACAGCAACTGGAGCATTCTGTGGCACTGCCCTTCTTTGGGACTGGAGTCAAAACTGACCTCTTCCAGTCCTGTGGCCACTGCTGTGTTTTCCAAAGTTGCTGACGTACTGAGTACAGCACTTTAACAGCATCATCTTCTAGGATTTTACATAGCTCAGCTGGAATTCTATTACCTCCGCTAGCTTTGTTCATAGTAATGCTTCCTAAGGCCTACGTGACTTCACACTCCAGGACGTCTGGCTCTAGGTGAGTGACTACACCATCATGGTTTTCAGGTCATTAAGACCTTTTTCGTATAGTTCTTCGTATAGTTCTTCTGTGTATTCTTGCCACCGCTTCTTAATATCTTCTGTTTCTGTTAGGTTGCTTCTGTCCTCACTATTGTGCCAATCCTTACATAAAGTTTTCTCCTGATACCTCCAATTTTCTTGAAGAAATCTCTAGTTTTCCCCATTCTGTTGTTTTCTTTGATTTCTGTGCACTGTTCCTTTAAGGACTTCTTGTCTCTCCTTGCTATTCTCTGGAATTCTGCATTCAGTTGGATACATTTTTTCCTTTCTCCCCTGCCTTTCAGTTTCTTCTTTCCTCAGCTATTTGTAAAGCCTCTTCAGACAACCGCTTTGTCTTCGTGCATTTCTTTTTTTCCGTAATGGTTTTGGTCACTGTCTCCTGTACAATGTTAAGAATCTCCATCCATAGTTCTTCAGGCACTGTCTACCAGATCTTATCCCTTGAATCTATTCGATCCTCCACCACAATCATATTGGATTGGTTTAGGTCATACCCGAATGGCCTTGTGGTTTTTCCTACTTTCTTCAATTTAAGCCTGAATTTTGCAATAAGAAACTGATGATCTGAGTCACAGTCTGTTCCAGGGCTTCTTTTTGCTAACTGTATAGAGCATCTCCATCTTTGGTTGCAAAGAATATAATCAATTTGATTTTGATATTGACAATCTGGGATAGCAACCCCTGGTGGCTCAGACGGTAAAGAATCTGTCTACAATGCAGGAGGCCCAGGTACAATCGCTGGGTTGGGAAGCTTCCCTGGAGAAGAGCATGGCAACCCACTCCAGTATTCTTGCCTGGAGAATTCCATGGACAGAGGAACCTGGCTACAGTCCATGGAGTCCCACAGAGTCAAACACGACTGAGCGTGCACGGAGACCATCTGGTGATGTCTATGTGCAGAGTCATCTCTTGCGTTGTTGGAAAAGGGCGTTTGCTATGACCAGTGTGTTCTCTTGACAAAACTGTTAGGCTTTGTCCTGCTTCATTTTGTACTCCAAGGCCAAACTTGCCTGTTACTCCAGGTATCTCCTGACTTCCTACTTTTGCATTCCAATCTCCTATGATGAAAAGGACATCTTTTTTTGGTATTAGTTCTAGAAGCTGTTGTAGGTTTTCACAGAACCGGTCAACTTCAGCTTCTTTGGAATTAGTGATTGGGGCACAGACTTGGATTAGTGTGATACTGAATGGTTTACTTTGTAAATGAACTGAGGTCATTCTGGTGTTTTTGAGACTGTACTCGTGTCCTGCATTTTGTACTCTTTTGTTGACTATGAGGGCTACTCCATTTTTTCTAATGGATTCTTGCCCACAGTAGTAGATATAATGGTCATCTGAATTAAATTCACCCTTTCCTCTCCATTTTAGTTAACTGATTCCCAAGATGTCGATGTTCACCCTTTCCATCTCCTACTTGACTACGTCCACTTTACCTTGATTCATGGTCCTAACATTCCAGGTTCTTATGCAATACTATTCTTTACAACACTGGATTTTACTGCCACCACCAAACACATTTGCAACTGAGCATTGTTTCTGCTTTGGCCCAGTCGCTCCATTCTATCTGGAGCTATTAGTAATTGTCCTTGGCTCTTCTCCAGTAGCATACTGGACACCTTCTGGCCTTGGGGGGATCATCTTCCAGTGTCATATCTTTTTGCTTTTTCATACTGTTCATGGGGTTCTCACAGCAAGAACACTGGAGAACTGGCAAGAATACTAGCTATTCCCTCCTCCAGTGGACCACATTTTGTCAGAACTCTTCACTATGACCCATCTGTCTTTGGTGGCCCTGTATGACGTGGCTCATAGCTTCACTGCGTTACATAAGCCCCTTCACCACGACAAGGCTGTGATCCACGAAGGGGATCACAATCAAACTCAAATGCAATATAAAGTTGGAACAAGGTAGAAGTAAGAAATCTCAATACTCCAACTTGTGTAGAAAGATATTTTATTCCTAGTGAGGATCAAGATATAAAGGCGTATCAGGCAGTGTACTAGGAACATGAGAAAGGTAACGTGGAAAAGAGCCACAGCACACATAATTATTCACATCTGAATTTTCTTTTTTTGGCCATGCTGCACAGCATGCAAGACCTTACTTCCCTGACCAGGGATTGAACCTGTGCTCACTACAGTAGATATGCAGAGTCCTAACCACTGGACTGCCATAGAATTCCCCACAATTTACTTCAAAATATACATCAATTTGTTCTCTTAAAATATAATGCATGATATAAGTAAGAGAACAAAAGGAAGAGGTTAAATAAGTATAAAAGTTTAAATACGAGCCTAGGATCATAGATGCCCTTCACTAAGGATCTATTTACATAAAGATCTTTTCCCAAAGAGAGCCAGTTTAAAAAAGTAAATGTTTTGAGGACATTCATATGTGATTAAATTCAATAACTCCTGAGCTGGTGAAAAATGCAAATATGAAAAGATTTTTCTACAGATGAGAAATCAAACTGAGGTTTTCAATTGTTGCTGTTATTTAGTTGTGTCTCACTGTTTTGCAACCCCATGGACTATAGCCCACCAGGCTCCTCTGTTCATGGAATTTCTCAGGCAAGAATACTGGAGTGGATTGCCATCTCCTTCTCCAGGGCATCTTCCCCACCCAAGTATCAAATCCTCATTTCCTGCATTGGCAGGTGAATTCTTTTATCACTGAGCCACCAGGGAAGCCTCAGGTTTTCAAGTGAAACTTAAATGGAGCCAAGTGACTAACAGACAGTTTAGTTGCTGGTATAATTCTCCACAGGCTACCCAGGTAGCAGCAGTGGTAAAGAACCTGCCTGCCAACGCAGGAGACATGAGACACTGGTTCGATCCCTGGGTCAGGAAGATCCCCTGGAAGAGGGCATGGCAACCCACTCCAGTATTCTGGAGAATACTGGACAGAGGAGCCTGGAGGATTACAGTCCACAGGGTCACAAAGAATCAGACACGACTCAAGTGACTTAGCACACACACACATAATTCTCTATACCATTTATTCTCTATACCTATAAACTAAGAGCTAAGGAAACATGTCAGCATTGTTTCTCAAACGTGGGTAATAGGAAATTACTCGAAATTGTTGGTAACAGGACAATTACTAGCAGTGATGGACTCAGCCCTTTCCCCTTCTCCCCCCTAGTCAGTCCTCTTCTCACAGTCAAACATCTTAAGAGTTCAGCCTTTTCCTCTCTGATCTCTTCTCCCCTCCAATATGGCTTTTAAGATCCATCAATCACTTCACAAAAAAACTCTCTCTAAGGTCCTTGGTGGCCTACAGGTTAATCCATCTAGCATTTACATTCTCAACAGAGGGTAACATTATACCCAAGGCAGCAAAAATTGATTCGAGGGAGCAAAACATCTTAGATGTTAAAATAGTTTGTGGCCCTCGAAAAAGTCATTGTACATAAGCAGAAGTATACCATGTCTATTTCTTACCCTAGAAGAAGGCATTCTCCATTTCTTATTCTATGACTTCTCCCTAGGTGACTTTTTGCATACTATCTGCTTCTGTGACCACCCCTATCATCTGTAACTCATTAAACTCCAGCTCCAGCATAGACCATTCCTCTGAGATTTAAACCTATTTAACTGCCTGCCAGTTTGGCATTCCACTTGAGTATCTCAAAGGTATTTATCTGGGAAAAGGATCCACAGCTTTGGTTTGATTCTCAAGTGAAGAACTACTGCCACACAGCAGTTTCAGAAAGGATCATAACCATAAAAATTGGCAAAACCAACTTAAAAAGTTGATAAAAACAATTACTTTATAAACCTATCAAATGTCTTTAGAGCTTCTTGCATAAATATACCTTTTAGTTGATACACACAACAGAAACTTAATTAGGTTGGAAATCAAAATGTCAACCTAGGGGTTTTTCCCAGGGCACTGATGTGAATACAATTACAGTGGTTCTCAGGTCATGCTAAACCCAGTGTCAAACTTTCAGTAAAAGAGAATAAGAATATAAAACTCTGCAAATTGATTTGTCAACATGCTACACTGAGTGTTTGCATAACAGCAAGTAGATGGCAATATTTACATTTTGAAAAGAATCCTAAAGAGAAAGCAGTATCACAGACAAAGTACATTAAAAATACATTCTTATAATTACAACTCAAAAACTCTTGTTAGCCATCTTTCATATAAGGTCATGCCACTAATCCTTTACAAAGTTAAACTCTGTAATAGAGATTTAGAACTAAAATTGAAGACTTTTTGGCTCTATGAATTCATACTTCTTGAGCAATCACAGAAATTTGCCAACACTAACACTGTCAAATAAAGGGAACTCTGCATTCAAGAATAAGAAGTAGCTTTATTTCAGGGGTTAAAAGAGGTGTCTGCTAGAAAAATAACTTCCTAAGGAGATGAAAGATATCTTCCTCTTCGGTACAACAGGATTAAAGTCTAATCTAGCACAGTCTAAATCTCTGCCTGCCAATCCTGTTTTCCTGTTCAACCTTTTTCTCTCTTTCTTTATTCTGATAGTATTCTTCCTTAGTGATTTCTGAAATCATTACTAAAAATAACATAATATTTCCTACTGGATGCTCTACTTGAATTTCCTTCAGGCACTTCAAATCCAATTTGCCCCAAACTAATCTTCTCCACCTAAACCTCCTTGCTGGAACATCTGTTTCAAAGCAGTTCATTAGGTAAATGGGCTAAGGGTGGCCTAAGCCATAAACCTGGAACTTATCTTTGAATTCTCTAGCAGTATCTTATCAATTCTATGTCTTTTGCTCTTAAAACTGCCTCCTCCTCACTGCCTCCCTGGCCCTGGCTTGTAACTTATTGAAATTACAAACTTCAAAGCAATTAGGTGATGGAATTGAATAAATTCAGGATTGAATCCCAGTTCTGCCACTGTTAAGTATGATCTTTATCTTAGGCAACTTAGTTAATCTCTCTGGGGCTCATTTTCTCATCTGTAAAATAAAAAGAATAATCTCCTAACATCTAGTCTTAGCCATTTTACCCATTCCTCACAATGTGTCTAAGTGGCTCCTGTTTTCAGGATAAAATCCCAAATCCTTCTTATAACATACACAGTTCTTTATACTCTTTCCTCATTTTATAAGGCCTACCTCTTGCCATTCTATTAGCTCCAATCACATCCACTCAGACGGGTCATGCTCTTTCGTGTTACGCCTTTTACAGTGTCAGTCTTTCTGCTGGAGTTCCTACCTTCTCTTGGTCCACTCAGTTCCAGCTGTTTCATGCCCTTCCGCTGACCCTTCACAGCTCAGCCCGGGAAGTCTTCCCTGTGCTGCTATACCGGGACCCCAATTTTGAGTTCAAAACAGTCTCTGTGCTCTCATTCCTTCTTATAGCTTTTTCCTTCTACTGACATTAGAAGAAAGATTTTATTTTACTTGATATTTTTACATTTATGTTGATCAAAGAAATTAGTCTGTAATATTGCTATCTTTTAATATCCAAGACAGGTTGATTTTAAGGTTATACTGGCTTCTATAATTATGTGGCAAGTATTCCTGTTTTCCATTCTCTGGAATATTTTATGTAAAACTTAGTGCTATTTTTTTCCCTTAAATATTTGGCAACTAACATTTATTGAGCATGTACCACATGCCACATTCTACACTAAGTTCATTTGCCATGTTACCTCATTTAATCCTCACAGCAACTTTCTGAGGTGTATATTCCTCTTACACCTGTTTTATAGAGAAGAAACTAGGACTAATAGAAAGTAACTTTCCCAAAGTCACAAAGCTGGTGGGCAGCAGAGCTAGGACTTGAACATGTATCTCCCTAGGTTCTTAATCACATGCTATATTGTCTTGTAATACTTAACATATCACACTATAATTATTCATTTATTTGCCTCTCCATTAGTCAGTGGAATATATCTACTAAGATCCTTGAAAGATGGGATCATATCATCCATATTTTGTATGCTTAAATCTAGCATGTCTACCAATTAATAGATTCTCAGTAAACAGCTGCTAAATGAATAAATGAAGACATATCATTTGATTCTCATAACAACTGGGTGAGGTAAAGTGGTTACTATCAATTCCTATGTAGAAAAAAGGTATATCTTTATTTTAGAATGCTGCTAAAGTGGTTTTTGTCTTTAAGTTAAACAAATAACCCCCATGCAAAGAAGGGCATACATTTCATTTCTTCAACAGTAAAAAGCAAAAAATAATTTTATATTATTTGCAAACTGTCATTGACAACAGATTTAATGTTCTGATACCATCTGTAAGACAGAGACCTTCATATTTCTTCTGGGGTCAAGAGTATAAATCCAACAAGAAAAAGATTATCCATTGAGAAAATGGCAATAAAACAAAAGCCTTAAGCAGAAAAGCTTTCAAAGAAGGTCAGCAGAACAGCTAAAGAAGAATTCCCCACTGACTATACCATGTGGTAGGCATGTCATAAGAAGATTTAAGGTAGACATAAAATACCCACAGCAGAGATGTCTTGGCTTCAATTAGATGAACTACAATTTCCATTCTGTGTTTTGCCTGATAAGTCTGTAAAAATGCTTATATATGAGCACCACAGAATTCAGATTTTTTTCTTTTTGATGGAGATGAGATCATAATTATGGGAAAATGACTAAATTATAATATGACAAATCTGGCTTAGATATGAGAATGGACTTCCTGAGAGCCAATGTCCTTAGATTCTGAAACTATTATCCAGGGTATTATATAATTACAGTCCCAAAGAACATTAAGAATAGAAAAGATCCTTGAACTATTTAAACAGAATTCTGCCTAAAGGCTACCCTACGTAACTTCACAAGGATTGTTCCAAGCCTCTCTCTTCTAATCCCAATCCAAAACACACATACACATACACTTTTTTACTGCAGCAGCTTTTGCCAAGTTGCTTTTAGGACAACAATATTATAACATGTCTCAAAGGGGGAAAAAAATGTGAGAATAAAAACATACCAAAGGAATTACTAAACACCTCACAGGAAAACCATTCTCACCAGTGGACTGCCACATAAAAATTTCAGAAGTCTTTGTGGTCTTTATAGCAAAAAAACAAGACATTAATCTAGGGGGCCCTTACTGCTTAGGCTCCCAGAATCATATATATAAATAATAAAAAATTGAAATGCAGAAAGAATAGAAAAAAATTATTTATTTCTCCCAGTGAAAGACAATTCTTAAACATCCTGGAATGTTTAATTTAATCACTGTGTTCACCATCATTGTTCTTGCAAAAAGTTTTGCTTCCATTGGTTCCATGGCATGGGAGCAGTTCAGGGGTAGTTAAGAAGCTGTCTTGGGGAAGAAGGCAGATGCCTGGGTAGAAGCCCTAAGGTCAGGGGCTAATAGGTGAAGAAGTGCCCCTAAAAGTCACCAGGTCTTCTTATTTTAATTTAAAGTAAAATTGATGTTCACGAGAGAAATTAAGTCTATAAATGTTGCTTTCTTATAAAGTTCTTGTCAGGTTGGTACTAAGATTATGTTGGCCTCTACAATTATTTGGGAAGTATTCACTATTTTCCATCCTCTAGAATAGCTTAAAAAAACCCTGGTGTTATTTTTTCCCTTAAATATTTGGGATCCCCTAATGCAGACATCTGAGCCTGGATCTAAACTTGAGTTTTTCTTTTTGGTAAGATTTTTTTCAAAAAGTGATTCAATTTGTTTACATTCCATAAATGATTTTTTTTGTGGGGTTAGTCGGGTTTCTATTTCTTCTTGCATTCATTTTGTTCTTTTTAAGAGTTTGTCTATTTCATCAAAGTGTTCAAATTTTCTAATGTCTTCTTATCAACATTTAATGTTTCCAGGCTCTGTGGTAATGGCTTCTTTTTTATTCCTAATATTGGTAAATGATGCCTTCTTTCAAGTAACAGTTTTAATTCTTCCATTCCAATTTAATGTCTTTTATTTATTTCCTTCTCAGGCTAGGACCTCCTATACTATGTTGAATAGAAGTGGCAAGAATAGGCATTCTTGTCTTGTTTCAGCTTTTCACCATGGAGTATGATGTCAGCTATGGACTTGTCACATATGGCCTTTATTATGTCAAGGTAAATGTCCTCTATATTCGCTTTGTTGAGAGCTTTTATCATGAATAAATGTTGAATTTTGCCAAGTGCTTTTTCTGCATCTACTGAGACAATCACATGATCTTAATCATTCATTATGTTAATCTGGTGTATCACATTGATTGATTTGTGAATCTGAACCACCCTTGCAATTGTAGAATAAATTCCACTTGATCCTGGTATGCAGTAGTTTCTTAGAAAAATGAACATCCTCTTACCATATAATCCAGCAAACATACTCATTATTTACCCTAAGGAGCTGAAAATTTATGCCCACACAGAACCTACACATGGATGTTTAAAGCAGATTTTTTATAACTGCCAAATCTTGGGGAAAAACTAAGATATCCTTCAGGAAGTGAATGGACAAATAAACTGTAGTACATCCAGATATTAGAGTATTATTTGTCCATATGTAAAATAGGGTTATGATGTGTCAGTGTAGGTTCATGAGTTGTAACAAATTCACCACTATGGTACAGGATATTGCCAGTGGAGGAAGCAGTCCATGTGTACGGGTAAGAAGTAAATGGGAACTTTCTGGACTTTCTGTTTAATTGTGCTATGAATCTAAAACTTTTCCAAAAAAATAAGTCTATTAAAAAAATATAACTCTTAACCATCTTTTAACATTGCAACCCAGATCAAAAATAGTTGTTTCCACTACGGATAAGAAGGTAAAACCACTGCCTGACTCTTTCTAAAATTCAGCTTCCAAAATGATCTTAGCAGGTAATTTACAGCTCACAATGAGGATCAAAGAACTTACTTTTCAATTTTCTTCTTATGTTCTTTTTGCCTTTGTTGTTCTTTCACTTGTTCTCTTTCAATATCCATGAAAAGTCGTCTATACCTCAGGTATTGCTTTTGACGCTAAAGAAGAGAAGTAAAAACTTTTAAGACTGCTCTCAGAGACTTTCCAAGAAAGGAAAATATCTTTAAACTACTAGCTCAGTATGTTAGGACACAACAAATTGCTTCCAATCTCACATATACTGATTATGTGAGAAAAAAAAAAAAAGCCATTACCACTACATACCTCTTTCTTGTCTTCCTCTTGACTTACTCCAGACTGAAGTGCCAGGGGAGTTTGAAATTCAGTGTTCAATCTTGATTGATACTCATCACCAACCTGTTAGGAAGTCCAGTCACACAAAGTGACAAAACTGCGCAATCTTGAGCTCAACTAGATTTAAAAAGTTAAATATAAATATATATATATAAAAGAATAAAATTTTAAGAAAGAATAAAAGGAATTAATCAAACAAAAACAAGACTCAGGTCAAAGACATGGATGAATTCATGACAAATCAAAATGTTCAGAAGCCTTCTAAAACGGTCACTTGAAATCATTCTATTATGACTGTGTGCTTGGGATCAAATATAGGATATAAAATTAGATCTCTTACTATCTTATATCTATAACAATTTTCAATTTGTACACATTCTTGATGGTGTGAATTTAGAGAATAAAAGCTTGAAAGAAAATATTATAGCAATCAGCTGTCATGGCAGGGAAGAAACTAGAGCTTATTTTCTCCCAAAGTACTAGGAAAGCCTGTTGACATAATTTAGTATACTTACTTTGACATTATATGGTTCAAATTATGATCTCTAACTTTTAGAAATACAAGTTTTAAATTACGTTGATCTTTTTAGCTTAAAAGTTATTTATCAAAAAGAAGTTATTTATCTGTTAGCAAAGTTGCAAGATACAAGATCAGTATGCAAAAATCAATTACATTTTTATGTACTTGCAATGAACAATTTGAAAATGAAATTAAGGGTAAAATCCATATAATACACCATCAAAACACACCTTAGGAATAAATTTAATTTAAAAATATAAATTATATACACTGAAACCTACAAAAACATGTTAAAAGAAATAAAAGATCTAATTGAGTGAAAAGACATCTCTTGTTCATGAATCAGACTTAATACTGTTAAGATGGCAAATGAATCAACAGATTTAATGCCGTCTTCATCAACATTTAAGTTGATGGGGCTTCCCTGGCAGTCCAATGGTTAATATTTCACCTTCTAGACTTCCCTGTTGGTCCAGTGGTTAAGACTCCACCTGCCAAAGCAGGGGACATGAGTTTGACCCCTGGTCTAGGAATATTCCACATGCCACAGGCAACTAAGTCCATGCGCCACAACGACTCAGCCCACGCTCTAGAGCCTGTATGCCACAACTACTGAAGCCTGCACACCCAGAGCTTGGGCTCTGCAACAGGAGAAGCCATGGCAATGAAAAGCCTGTACACCACAACTAGACAAAGCCTTCCTGCAGCACTGAAGACTCACCTTCCAATGTAGGAGATGGGGGTTGGATCCCTGTTCAGGGAACTAAGATCTCACAGGCCTTGCAGCACAAAAACCAAAGCATAAGACAAAAACAATATTGGAAAGAAAGAAAAAAAAAAAAAAACAACTCAAAAAAGATTTCAAAAATGGTCCACAGGAAAAAAAAAATCTTAAAAAAAAATTCAGTTTACTTCTCTGTAGAAGTTGACAAGGTAATCCTTAAATTCATATGAA
Source organism: Muntiacus reevesi (assembly GCF_963930625.1). Classification (NCBI taxonomy): domain Eukaryota; kingdom Metazoa; phylum Chordata; class Mammalia; order Artiodactyla; family Cervidae; genus Muntiacus; species Muntiacus reevesi. The sequence continues at coordinate 27,508,173 of NC_089253.1, read as the reverse complement.
GGACCCAGAATAGCTGAGATGATCTTGAAACAGAGAACAAAGGTGGAGAACTCATTCTTTTCAATTCAAAACTTATTTAAAAAAATAAGCTGCACTAATCAATGCAGTGTGGTATAGCGTAAGAACAGACCCACAGATCAGTGGAATAGAACTGGTAGTTCTATTATAAACTCGTATTTACAATCAACTGATTTTTGACAAGAGTGATGAGAACTCAGTGGGTAAGAAGAGTCTTTTCAACAAATGATGTTGGGTCACCCTGGATACCCACATGCAGAAAAGAATGAAACTGGACCCCTACCCAACACCATACATGAAGATTAATGCAAAGTGGATCACAGACCTGAATGCAAGAGATGTAAGATTCTTAAGAGAAATACAAAGGAGTACCAGGTGATGGTTTCTTAGATATGACATCAAAAGCATGAGCCACAAAACAGTAAATAATATGGACTTCATCAAAATTACAAACTTCTGGGCTGCAAAAGAAACCACTTACAAAGTAAAAAGACAACCCTCAGGATAGGAGAAAACATTTGCAAATCACAAAATAAATAAGGGTACTATGTGTAGAATATATTAAGAACTCATATAACTTAATAATCAAAAGACAAATAATCCAATTAGAAATTGGGCAGGGAACTTTAATAGATTTCTAAAGAAAATACATATATGGCCAATAAGCACATGAAAAGATGCTCATCATTAATCATTAAGAAAATGTAAACCAAAACCACAATGAGATATTATTGCACACCCATTAAGAGAGCTATAATTAAAAAGACAAAAGACAATAACAAGTGTTCGTGAGGACGTGGAGAAACAGAAACCTCATAATACTGCTGGTAAGAAGGAACAGCACTGTGCCACTTTGGAAACCAGTTTGGCAGTCCCTCCCCAAAGGTTAAGCAAATGGATACCTTAAGTCTCAGCAATTTCCCTCCTACTTATACACCCAAGGAAAATGGAAACACGCATCACAGAAGAACATACAAACAAATGTTCACAGCAGCGCTATTCACTATTAATAGTCAAGAAGTAGAAACAATCCAAATGCCTACCAACTGGTGAATGGATAAATAAAATATGCTGCATGCATACAACGGAATATTATCCAACAAATACGAATGAAGCATTGCTACATGCTACAAGGTCTATGAACTTGGAAAACATTATGCTAAGTGAAAGAACTCAGTGATAAAAGGCCATTCTATGATCTCTTTTATATAAAATGTCCAGAATAGGCAAATCTAGAGAGATAAATAGTAGACTAATGGTTGCCTAGGGCTGGGGTTGGAGGTAAGGGGCAAAAGGGAATGAGAGCTTGCTAAAGGTATGTGACTTCTGGGCAGTGATGAAATATTCTAGGAGTGACTATGGTAAAGCTTGCACAACATTCTGAATATAGTAAAAACACTGAATTATACATTTTCAATGGGTTACCTGTATGGTATACAAAGCAGCCAGGCTTCATTATTTGACTACTCCTTATTTGTGAACTTGCCTATTCACCAAGATGTATTTGTTACCACAGAATTAATGCTCGCAGTGCTTGTGGTCACCTCCAGACATGAACAGTGTTGTGAAAAATCTGAGTCATCAGATGGACATGCTGCCAGCTAAGGTCAAACACTGTGATGCTCTGCCTTCTTGTTTCAGCCTTCGTACTGTAAACAAGTATCCTTTCAAATGTACATTGAGTGCAAAGTTTTTTGCATTTTTGCGCTATTTTTGCTGACTGTGCTGTTAAAACAACCCTCAAGCACAGTGCTCAAGTACTACCTAGTGTTTTTGGCATAAGAAGGTTGTGATGTGCCTTATGGAGAAAATACGTCTATTAAATAAGCTTCATTCAGGCATGAGCTATAGTGCCGTTGGCCGAGTCCAATGTTAATGAATCAATAATACATATTAACAAGGTGTCTACACAGAAATTCACACAAAACAGTTAAGCAATGGTTCAGTATTGACTAAAATTCAGTTGCAGTATTTATGGCAAGTTTATAGAACATAACTATTATGAATAAAGAGAACTGACTATATACCTCAATAAAGTTTGTTTGTTACAGATAAAATCTAAAAACAATATGTAGCAAAAGGTTAATGGTGGCTATCTCTGTAATTTGGGGTCTTTCTTCCTTTTTATTAGTTATTTACTTTTTGCTGTAATGAAAATGAAACTATTTTTTCTGCTTTCATAAAAGTAAGAAAGGACTTCCCCAGTGGTCCAGTGGTTAAGAATCCACCTGCCAATGCAGGAGACACAGGTTGGTTCCTGGTCCAGGAAGATTCCACATGCTGTGGAGCAGCTAAGCCCGTGCGTCTCAACCACTGAAGCTCATGCCCCTAGAGCCTGTGCACCACCACAAGAGAAGCCACCACGATGAGAAGCCAGCACTCCACAGCTCCAGAGAGCCTGCGTGCAGCAACGAAGACCCAGTGCAGCCAAGTATAGGAAAAAACATTTTTTTAAAGTAGGAAAAATTGGACTTCCAGCACTGGTCAACGAGTAAGCCCATTCTGAGCCTCTAGCTCTCTCTCACTGATTCTATGTAAAAATTGTAGGAAATGTGGCTCTAAGTATCTGGAGAATATATGGGTGGGGTATCCTGAAGAGGGGTGAGTTTGGAATGCTACTCAATACTCAAAAAGAATCTAAAAAAGAATGCAGGTATGTATATGCATGACTGAGTCACTTTGCTGTGACACCTGAAACTAATAAAACATTGTAAATCAACTATAATCTAATAAAAATTAATTAAAAAAAAAAGAAGAGTGAGTTAGAAAAGTGGATTCCTTAACTCTGTGTATGAAATGGCACACACCCCAGAATCACCCCTGAGCTGTGCTGCCTGGGATGGACTTAATGGAGTATAAAGAAGGCTTTGAGAACTGAACTAACATTGGAGCTGCTGTTCACAGATGAGAGAGAACTTGGAGCCTGAACTTAACCAAGTCAACTGCCTGCTAGAACAAAAAAAGGAACGTTCTTCAGAGGATTTTAACAAAAGTCAGTCTCACATTATAATGTTCAAAACTGGACCCAGAAGAAAAACATGGAGAGCGAATCCAGAAGATGGATCCAAAGACAACTCCAGGACGGGACCTTCCTGGTGGCGCGGTGGTTACGACTCCCCACTCCCAGTGCAGGGGCCTGGGTTTGATACCCGGTCAGGGAACTAAGATCTTGTGTACCACCCAGTCAAAAAAATTAAAAAAAAAAGACAATTCTTCCTCTGAGACTAGTAGGAACAGGTAAGAATGACAAAAGAGTAAATGGTCAAGGGAGTTATTGAATTATGGCCTCTTTTTTTAATGAAAATCAGAAAGTAGAGGGGTGCAGAAAGAACTTTATGGAATATTTAAGGTTTGGAGTTATCAGTGTGGGCCATGTGTGAGGGAACTAACAAGTGGCAACTAGGAAAAACACTAAGCTGCACTGGGGATCCAGTAAAATCCTATGTATGAATGTGTATAAATCTATACCATTAAAGAGGTTTTGTTTTTTTTTTTACAATAAACCTGGATTATTCAGGAGTCTGAAAGATGAAAGGACTGATCTAGGATTTTCAGGGCTGGTGTGACAGAAGGACAAGAAGAAGAGGTTCTGACTATTAAAGTGGCACCCTGAATCAAGCAATCAGGCTTAGGTACCCCTCTTCTTGCTCAGTTAATGGCCTATCCATTCTCTGCCACTAATTATGTTGCTTCATAATTATCACTTATTTGCCAGTCTCTCTTCTTCAGACCGTCTGAAATTTGAGTGCTAAGTCCTATTCACAGCTATATCTTTAATATTTAATACTTAAACAATGGCTAACATCAAACTGGTGCTCAATACACGTTTGATTGGCTGACTGATTCTTTCTAAACAAACTTAGCAAGAGGCAAGCAGGTACTAGGCACCAAGCTAAAGGCTGTCCACACTCCAATAAACAAAACAGGTGCACTCTCTCTCTTCATAAAGCTTACAGACTACTGGAAAACATGGACGTAAGTAATTACCAACTGTCTTGTGTATGGAGAAGGAAACAGAATGTCAGGACAGAGGAAAAACACAAAAGGGGAGGAGGCCTAATCTTGATAAGGTGATCAGAGAAGTTGAAGCTGAAACCTAAAAGATGAGAAGGGACCAGCTTCGCAAAGAAAAAAAGAGAAGCCTCTCAAAAAGAGGAAAAAAATATGCAAAGGACCGGAAGTAGAAAGGGCTTGCAGAAGACAGAAATGGCGATGCAGAATAAAACACAACAGCCTTCCCTTAGGCCAACTTTAAACCCAAACCAAAAATAACAAAGAAGCTGCAGCTTAGTCTGAAAAGCTCAGCCCAAGTCCTTCTTTCTGCCTTTCTTCCTCCTTTTCTTTCTGCTCTCTAAAAGGACCAAGGGAAAATTTCTCTTTCTCTCTTTCATACATTCTAACAATGCTGGTTGCCTGAAGGCTCTGTTTCTAAAATAACAAAAAACCATGAGTTAAAAATTATGCAGACAGTGTAAAATTCTGATGGAAATAAACTAGACTTCAGCCATAGGGAAATCTGAGTAGGCCAGAGTACCGTGACATTTTCTTGGAAAACATAACCCTAACAAGTTCCAGCCTAAATGTCTTAGTGATCCTGCCTTATGCTCTATAAGGTTCCTGATGGGGATCTAGTCCTGGCTGTTGGGTGCAAGATCCTCCTGACCCGGACCCTTCAGAAACCACTTACTTCTTCCCTTCTCATAAAAGAAGAGACACTAAAAAACACCTTTTATAAGAGAATACACATGTAAAAAACACAATTTTCCCAATAGGAAACAAGTGTTTCTGACAAGACCCTAGCCTTCAGGGAGTAATCGTAGGTCAGGACAGGTTTCACACACCATGAAATAAACCAAGAACCTGCTTTTTGCTCAGCCTTACTGTTCCCAGCTCAGTAGGTACCTATGACCCTATCTAAATTCCACTGCTCACACTCAACAGTCTGCTCTACCTGTCTTCTGCTGGAAGCCTCTCTCTGCTGCTTGGGTGAAAGATGCTGATGGCCATCCAGAAGCAAATCTTCCTGCCATCTTTCAGCTGTTCCAGCAGATGGTTGCTGTATGGAGCATAAGCTCTGAAAGATACAAAGCGTTCACCAAACTGCATAAGTAGTGACATGATGTTGGTGAAAATACTTTAGGCTGCAGGGATAGCCCTGATGTAATCTAAACCTGTCAGAAGAATCTGATGCATTAAAGCATGAAAGCAGGCACTACACTTCTTGCCACTACTGTAGATCTTAACTGTATCTGCGAAGCAATCCTAAGTTTCTCTATTGGTAAAACAAGGATAATAATAGCATCGATCTCCCAGGGTTATTTTGAGAGTTTAATGAGACAACGGATACAAAGTTCTAGAACCATTGTGGCTATGGTAAATGTTTAATGAATTTAAGCTGTTATTCATAGTGATACTAATAACATTACTAATACTATTAATAAGAGATAACACTATCATCACTGCTTGCTAGCAGTGCAGCTCTGGCAAGCCCATATCAAACTCTCACTAATTGACTTTCTGCTGCTTACTCTTTACTATACTAAGCTCTACCTGCTCTCTGGCAGAGACTGGATCCTGGATGTCATGAATGACACATTCACAGTGCTCCAGAAATAGCTCCTTTCTCCATTTCTCATCTGTCACATTATGCGAGGCCTGCCCGTAGTTCCTGTGCTAAAAGAAAAGAAACCTTGAACAACTGTCCAAGAAGTAGCATCAGGCCAGGGCCCTAGCAAAAGCTTCAGTGAAGAGGCCAGAACCAGTCTCAACAGGGCAGAACAGCCACAGAACAAGAGGACATTATACCTTTGCCCGTTGTTACTGACCTTAACACTAAACCCCTGAAGCAGTTACGACTTTGCCCTGCCAATGTGGAATTCAAACCTAAGGAATCTACTATCACTTACTCCCCACTATATTCTGTTCTACTTACTCGCTTGGAAAAGCTAGGTCTTGAACATGGGGTGAGACATACCAACCACACTCCAGAAGCAATTCCTCTTCCAAGCTCCCATTTCTTAAAACATGAGGGTTGCTTAACACACTTGCTCTAATGGAACAACAAAATACAAAACTAATTGAGCAAAAATAATAGGTTAGTAGTGCACACTTCACTGACAACCCAAAATAATGATACTAGGGGAGGATAATTTAACAGGTGTGTGCATGTGTGTATTTAATATAAAATTTCCAAACATACATCAAAGTAGAAAAAAAAATAGTATAAGGAATCCAAAGATACCCATCACCCAGTGTCAGCAATTAGCAATATCATGTTTTTTCATATATCTTTTCTCGCACATTTTTCCTAGAGTATTTGAAAGCAAATCCTAGATTATTCTGGGGTTTTTTTTCTTTTTTTGCATGGGATAACTCTTTATTCAACAACACATTTAGAATAAGATAAGGCAACAATAAAATATCTTTATAAAGTTGCCAACATTTTCTCAGGTAAAGCCAGGAAACAAGCTTAAGGACGCCTACTCAATGTCCCCGATAATTCCATGCACAAACACTAGAAGTGGTGCAGTCTGGGAAGTTTTGAGTGGCAAACAGCTTGTTTTGTTCATTATCATAATTGGTCTGCAAACTGGATGTCTGGCTTTGGTGTACTGCTTCAGCTGCCCAAGAGTAGAATTCCCTCAATGTACAGAAGACTAAATGTCCAAACCCAAATTTACTGAAGGACTTGAGTTTACCAAGAACTATTTACCGACAACCAATCAATATTATATAAGTAAAATCCATCTCTTATTTGGCCCAAATGACAGACATATGCTTTGTCACCTGGACTTTCTTTAGATCTGACACAGTTTGAAATAACTGATGACATCATACTCTTAGCCTAATGCCAGAAGCTTTAATTCTATGCAGCCTACACACAAGCTAGCTTGACAAGCTCTAGCCCAAATCTCAGTTCAGTCGCTCAGTCATGTCTGACTCTTTGTGACCCCATGGACTGCAGCACGCCAGGTCTCCCTGTCCATCACCAACTCCCTGAGTTTACTCAAACTCATGACCATTGAGTCAGTGATGCCATCCAACCATCTCATCCTCTGTCATCCCCTTCTCCTCCTGCCTTCAATCTTTCCCAGCATCAGGGTCTTTTCCAATGAGTCAGTTCTTTGCATCAGGTGGCCAAAGTATTGGAGTTTCAGCTTCAGCAGCAGTCCTTCCAATGAATATTCAGGACTGACTTCCCTTAGGATGGACTGGTTGGATCTCCTTGCAGTCCAATGGACTCTCAAGACTTTTCTCCAACACCACAGTTCAAAAGCATCAATTCTTCGGCACTCAGCTTTCTTTATAGTCCAACTCTCACATCCATACATGACTACTGGAAAAACCATAGCTTTGACTAGATGGAACTTTGATGGTAAAGTAATATATCTGCTCTTTAATATGCTGTCTAGGTTGGTCATAACTTTTCTTCCAAGGAGCAAGCGTCTTTTAATTTCATGGCTACAGTCACCATCTGCAGTTACTTTTTTAGAAAGCAGACAGTGTTCCCACTGTCTTCTGCTCTATCTGCTCTCCAGGGGGAGGGGGGTGGTCTTACATTTTAGGTTTAATACACTGATGACAACCCAGTGTCAATTCATCTTTCTTCTCGCATTAGAGATGACAGTTGCTTCAGAAATACATTTAAAAGAAACAACAAAAACAGAAAGCGTATCATCTAACCGGGGCAACATGCTAACTTTAACACTCTGGGCTTCAGTGAGAATGCCAAGAAAATGGTACCACATGAGGGTATTCTGATACATTTTAGTTTGAACAAGGATGTTAAACTTTTAACCCAACTCTATAGAACTTAATTTTTAATCCCCAAACATTCACAGAACAGTCTGACAACCCCCTCAAAATTTAAGTAATTTAGAATCCGCTAATTCCCCTACATTGTTCATGTAAGAGCAGTATACCTGTGGGAACAATGCCTCACCAAAAGTTATAGCATAATCTTAATAAATTAAAATAGTCTGATTCCACAATAAGAATACAAGTGTGATTTATCAGCCTTCTGAATGACAGAACTGCTTTGAGTGATACAGTCCACTAAACAAGGGTCTGATTCTATATTTCACATTACCAGTTGTTGGAAATGTGTAAAATCCAGTTGCTTTATTTTCTATCTATCTCTCTTTTTTTTTTTTTTGCAGGGTGGGGAGGAGGGGCACACCTCAGAGCATGTGTGATCTTAGCTCCCCAATCAAGGACTGAACTGCACCCCCTGCAGAGGAAGTGCAGAGTCTTAACCACTGGAAGAGTGTTGTCACTCAGTCGTGTCCAACTCTGTGACCTCATGGACTGTAGCCCGCCAGGCTCCTCTGTCCATGGGTTTCTCCAGGCAAGAATACTGGAGTGGGTTGCTACTTCCTCCGCCAGGGGATCTTCCCAACCCAGGCATAGAACCCAGATCTCTCGCATTGCAGGCCGACTCTTTACGGTCTGAGCCACAATGGAAGCCCACTGGGCCGCCAGGGAAGTCCCTCGTCTATATCTTTTTGATTGAGCTCTACCTGATCTCTGATGGAGGTCTGGTCCTGAAGTTTAGCAGGCAGATACTGATAACTTGCCAGAGAAAAGTCTTTTCTCTTCTCACTCATCATATCACAATATGTCTCCTTGAAGCATACCTTCTAAAAGACAAAAAAAGCATAAACTGTCAATTGTTCAATGGGAGTAACATGATAGAAATAATAGTCCAGGCTTTACTAGGAGCCTTACAGTAATTTTTTCAATTTCAGATAATGTGAAACAATATGGAATAAAACACAAAACCGCACTTCTTGAAATCTATCTGAGAACAATCTTGGAAAGCTCCAAACTAAGCCCAAACAATGCATTTCCTCATGTTCTCTCCTTTTTCTGCTCTACCTTGCCACTGATGAAGGCCTCACCTTCATGCCTGTGTAAACGATCCTGACAGATATCCACAGGAAACACCTCTCCCCGACTCCTACCTATCAACACTGATACTGCTGGCTTCAAATCTGCTTTCCAAAAAAGAACAGATATAAAATAGCAATTGTTCAGTTAAGAAACACAAGGTAATCAATAATACTTTAGGTTGCAGTGAGAATTCAGAAGTTAACTGAGGCCATCATCTTAGAGAATAAGTTAACGCACTATACTATACGCCACATAGCCTAGCCACAGCCCTGAGTAATTTACTTCCTGTTGATCCCTTTCTTTTCCTCTTCATCTAATCAATCTTTGCTGGAGGCTGGCCTTGGGACCTGGGTTAAAAATACTGTTGGACACTTGTGGTCTACTCTTTTTTCCCATCTTTCAGCTCTCAAAACAGATGATAGCTGTGAGAAATACTTTACCTAATGAAGAAAGTTTTTCTAAAAAGCAAATTGTCCAGACAGGGGTAATATGTTGCTGCTAAGAATTTTAACACTTAATAAGAATGCTGGACATGTGAGATATCAATCAGGCAAGTTACTTTTTCCCCCAACTACGACTCTCTAAATCAGCTGCAATAATTCTTGCAAATCCCACTACAAGCCTTAACATGCTTATTTCTTTTTGTTGTATCTTCTTTCCACTTTATTTTACCTGATCGCTGGGTAGAAAATCCTGGTCCTGACATTTGTGTTGAACATTATGGTCTTTGGGGAGAACACGCTGGTCTCTGGGTAAAACACACTGGTCTTTGGGTAGAAAATCTTGGTCTTTGGGTAGAAAATCCTGGTCCTGACATTTGGGTAGAACATTCTGGTCTTTGGGGAGAATATGCTGATCTGTGTGTAGAAAAGTCTGATTTCGGAGTGGAAAATCTTGTACTTCCAAGGTAATATCCCCATCTTCTAGTCCAATAGTCTGGTCTTTCAGCATAACACTCTTAGTTTTTGTCTTAACGGCCTGGGCTTTGGGCTCAACAGTGTGGCCTTCCAGATCAATATGCTGGGTACTGAGCCTCGGCTCACAGCGCTGGGCTTCCCACTCAACATCGAGGACACTTGTCAAATCCCCCTGGGCTTCTGGAAGATAATCCTGGGCTTCCGGCAAAACGTCCTGATGTAACTGCTTTACTTCTTCCTCTTCCATCACATCAAATAGTGGGGTTTTGAACTGTACTTTCTAAAAGTGAACAGAAACATTGAATATAGAATGCTAAGTGGCAGCAACACTCAGGTTTTCTGTGAGATTCCTAAAATAATCTTAAAAGGATATGGTAGTCAAACAAACTACTAAGATAAAATGCAAAATTATAGTCTTTGCTCAACTCAACAGAACCTGAATCTACAAGACCAAACCAGGCACAAGAATACTAACAGCTCAAGTCCAAATCATAATTACTTTCATTTCTATTATACCATCTCCTTTCCCTCTGCTTTACCTGAACTCTGCTGAAAGGTATATCTTTGTCTTCAGAAAAGAGATCCTCCTGGTCCCCCCAAGACAAATGCTTTTTCCCTTTCTTATCTATCATAACCGATGAAGATTCCTCAGGTTCCTAAAGGACATACAAACAAAAATGGAAAAACAAATAAACAAACAAATTTATCTATTACAGGTAGAAACAAGAATGCATGTAAAAGAATCAAGTTAGAATTCTTCCTCACACTATATATAAAAAATAACTCCAAATGGATTATAAGAGCTAAAATTATAAAATTCTTAGAAGAACACGTAGAATTAAGCAATGGTTTAATAGATACTACACCACAGCACAAGCAGCAAAAGAAAGAGATAAATTAGACTACACCAAAACTAAAAATTTTGTGCTAAAAAATGACAGCATTAAGAAAGTGAAATGAATATTTACATTGATGATAATGTTGATGGAATTTTATTGCTACATTGATGGAATGTCAGTCTTGTAAATATGGTTTTGGAAACAGAAATTTTTTATTGTTTTAAAAATATTTGTATTTTTGTAATTTTCTTTTGATGAATTGGTGGAGAGTCGTTTGAGGGCCTTTAAACTGCTTACAAAAAGGTGGGATTTTTGTATAGTGGATAAAATGAGTAATTGAAAATGTGTCCATAGAAATCAAAGGTAAGTGGGGTCTTTGTGAGTTGAGGAGTAGTTTTAATGTAGAAAGATATATTTACAAATGAGTCCAAAATTTCAAAAGAATTGGAGAAAAAAATCTATTATGAGAATAAAGCAGTGACATGGTTAATTTGGAACTTTTGTTCTTACACCAATGAAGGAAGGTACCCCAAGAAAGAGGCTTCTCGCACATATACACACACAAAAAATGAAATAACAACCCAGAAAATGGGAGAAAATACTTGCAAATCATGCAACTTTAGGGATTTGCATTCAGAATATATAAAGAATTCTTGTTACTATTTATTCGCTAAGTAGAGTCCGGCTCTTTCTGCAACCCTCTGGACTGTAGCCCGCTAGGCTCCTCTGTCCATGGGATTTCCCAGGCAAGAAGACTAGAGTGGGTTGCCATTTCCTTCTCCAGGGGATCTTCCCAACTCAGAGATCATTTGTGATGTGGACACACTGGAAGCCTCATATACTGCTAATGGAAAACAGCTTGACAGTTCCTCAAAATATTAGGCACAGAGTCACCATGTGACCCAGAAACTCCATAACTAGAGAAATGAATGTTCACACAAATACATGTAACTGCTAATAGCACAATTATGCATAAAAGCTAAGTGGAAACAATCAAATGTCTATTAACTGATGAATGGATATACCAAGTATAATATACTGATGTACTGATATATGCTACAAGGTGGATGAACTCTGAATACATTAAGCAAAGTAAAAGAAGTCAATCGCAAAAGCCCCATTTTATATCATTCCATTTATATGACACACACATTTACATGAAATGCCCAGAATAAGCAAATCTACAGAGACAGAAAGTAGTTTAGTGGTTGTTTAGTACTGGGGACAGAAACAGGAAGGGACTAGGGAGTGACAGTTAGTGGGTACAGTGTTTCTTTTAGGGACAGTGAGAATCTTCTGAATTAGACTGTGGTGATGGTTGCACCATCCCCCTCCAGTACTCTTGCCTGTAAAATCCCACGGACAGAGAAGCCTGTCAGGTTACACTCCATGGGATCACAAAGAGTCAGACATGACTGAGTGACTTCACATGATGGTTGCACAATTCTGTGAATATATCAAAAACCTCTGAAGGGTACATTTTAAAGTGAGTGAATTGTGTGGTATGTGAATTATAGCTCAATAAAACCGTTAGAAAAAAAATTATTGGATATTATAATTCCAATACTTAAGTCCATCCTTAATTATGTATGGTTAGTTCCAACAGGGTGTCTTTTTTCCCCTCTACTCTTTATGTTTACCTACCTGATCATCCATAAATTTCTGGTAATCTGCAGGAGTTAAAAGGCCTTGATGGACCTCCAAGGGCACTTCTCCTCTTATGCCTATATTTATCCTGGTAAATGATGGCTTCCTACAAAGTGCTTTCTGCAAAAAAGAAAAATTAATACAAATACAAACCGTTATGAGCAATATGCTCATAACACTAAGTTGAATTTTTGTGAAATATCTGATACAATCTTAGCAGGTAACAGTAATCTAATACAGAATAGAGAGTTCTATTTCAAGTATACAAACAAATCATTTACATAACAAACGTTAGGAGTGAAATAAGATGGTAGAATATTTTAACTTACTTTATAATTTGCCCCATCCTAGCCAGTAACAACTTCAGAAGGCTTATAATTTTGTCTTGATGATCTAACAGTGGGCAAACAAACCTATTTTCTACATGTATCTCTAAATCTAGTACAACATTAACAACCAGACAGATTCTAATATCAGTAAAAATAAGTCTAACAAGCAAATGAAACCAGAGCTCAACTGGGCTATAGGTGGTTCTCCTTTCTGACTGGCAGATTCCTCCTGCTCACAATTGAGTGGGTAGAAAACTGTTCAGATTTAAAACAAAGACTACATACTCGATAAGAAAAATTTCACTGTCAATTATATGGCATAGATTTGTTTGTGATACTTTACCTGAAATAGCACATGCATTCTTTAAAGCAAGCAGCTAGCCCAGAGTCATCATCATTATCATAATGAACTACACTTAAATGGCACCTTTGACGTATAAAATTGGTTTATACAAGGATTTTATGTCAGACTTAACCTCCTCCCTTCTACTGGATAATTATTTCAGTCAGACCTAGGAACAGTACTCTTCCTGGAAAAACACCAATTGAAAGGTTTGAATATGTTCTGCACAATATAAAGTTATCAGTCTCTAGGATCTGGTCATCCTTCTTTTTCTGGTTTAAATATACTGGGTCCAACCATCTCCTTTTAGCAGTACCGGAAAGTCAGTCTCATGGACCCAAACTTCAGTACTGCCAAATCTGTGGAAGAGGTATGAAAATTGTCAAGAAACCAAGTCAAGAATTTAGTTACAAAAGAAACTCTGTCTTGAGTCACAACAATGCAATCCTAGAGGTAACCACACTTAATGCATCTAAGATGGAATGCAATATTAGGCACACCCATGCCTACTTGCTTTTTATATTTAAATATGTGTCAGTCACTTAGCCATGTCCAACTGTTTGTGACACATGGACTGTGGCCCGCCAGACTCCTCTGTCCATGGGATTCTCCAGGCGAGAATACTGGAGTGGGTTGCCACTTCCATCTTGAGGGGATCATCCTGACCCAGGGATCAAACCTGGTCTCTTGCATTGCAGGCAGATTCTTTACCATCTGAGCTACAGGGAAGTCCATATTTAAATATATGTTTCTTAATTATCACTATAGAGGAAGTATTCTACTAACTACAAACATAGAGGCGTGTCTTTGATGGTTGCTGGTTGCGCTGAGATACTTAAGGAAAAAATACAAAAATAAAATATAAACATACATGTAATCTAGGAAAATGTAAACAAAAAAAATACCAATTAAGTATTAGGTATTAGGAAAATAATTAGGTATTATTAGGTATTAGGAAAAACAGAGAGAACTAAACAAGAGACAGCTGATAAAGGTACCAAAAAAAGTAAAAAAAAAGACTGATTAATGATCCATTTCGTTGATGCTACCTATCAAAACTTGAAACTATTGCCAAAATTAAGTAAACACAGGGAAATATATGGGTTTAGGATCCAAATTTGTGAACATGGAAATAGGGAGACACCAAAACAATTTAACTTTATAAGCATAACTTTAAATATTCTTTTAAATCTAACTTAATATTTAGGTTCCAATTCGATCTAACTTTATTCTATAGCTTTTCTCACTGCAATCACAGTCTTTATTTTCACTGTGGTAAAATATATACCAGGAAAAATATATACCAGGGACATCCAGAAAGTTATTCTATATTTTGAAACAAAAGAATTTCTTTCTGGACTTCCCTGGTGGACTAGTGGTTAAGATTCCATGATTCTACTGCAGAAGGCACAAGTTCAATTCCTGGTCAGGGAAGTTCCTCATGCTGTTTGGTATGGCAACAACAACAAAAAAAATCCAAAAAACTAAGAGAATTTCTTTCTTTTTAAAAAATGCCATTGACCTCTTCCTTCCTGATTAAAATTTAAAATATATACATTATGGAAAATTTCTATGATTTAAAAAAAAAAAGAAAAAAAAATCATTTGTAATAAGACTACCCAGAAATAATCAGCATGAACCTCTTGGTCCATTTCTTTTCAGGCCTTTGTCTATGCATATAGCATTCTCTCCCCATCTCAATATTTTGCTTTACACTTATCATTGGAAATAATATTCTGTATTTATGTGCTTGTTTAAGAATATGCTTCCTTACTAGCACAGGAGCTCCTTGAGGGATCTTGTCACCAGTGTTAAGTTCTGCTTCTAGAACAATGCCTGGCAACTACAGGTAGTTCATAAATATTTACTGAATGAATGTTTTAAATTGAGCTTATACTGTATCTAACTTTATATCCTACCTTTTCCACTTACCTTTATATCACAAACACTTTCCCTAGGCTTCAAATATCCTTTGAAAGCATGATATTTTTGATAACAGCTATATATGGATATATCATATTTGTAGACTACTCCCTACTATTGGAAAATTAAGGTCATTTCCAATTATTTTTTAGTTCTAAACAATGCTGAGATATAAATTAATCTTTATCCTATTTTTAACCTGTATTTTTAGAACTTAAATTACCTCCTGGGTGGGAAAGCTTTTCTTTATATCATCTGGAAACTCTGGTGCATCTTTTTGATTCACAGTTATAAATGATGCCAGCCGATGACGTGCTTGTTTCATGCTTTGACTAAGCTGCCAAGGAAAAGGGAAAAAAAGAAAACAAAAACAGGCTAAAGTCTTAATATCAAATTCACTAAGTGTTCCAACAGGAAAACAGGCCCCTATTATTAAAAAATGCCAGACCTGAGACCAGAGGATTACCTGCAAAGAAGACTTTCTGATGTGCTGATAAGCTTTTACAACACTGTTTTTATTATTCTAAGAGACTGCATTTCATAACTTGATTTAAGTGCTGTTACTCAAATCATTTTTTAATAATGTATGCTTTATATTAAGTAAGTAAACAAAAATATTAGAACCTAAAGATCTGAATTTGGAAATGATTCAGCAGATATATTCTTTATCTTCTACCTATCTTCTTAATAAAGAGTTATTTCTTCAACTGGTCCTTGCATGCCTGATCACTTTTCTCACTCCTAGTCCCCTAAAATTGTTTTTTCTTATTTACATGGGTTACTTCTTCACCTGTAACATTTGAAGACTGTACTTACTTGTCTTTTCTCAAATGTCACTTCTTCCAGGAAGCCTTCCTACATTAATTTAGAATACAAATTCAAACATCTCAACAGAATCAATTTGTTTCAAGTACTCTAGACAACAATTAGTAATAAATATTAATATTAAACATGTTAATTGTGTGTTTATTCCTTATTTCTACCTAGCAATTTCAGTAAGCACCTACTTTGATTTCTTTTTCAGGGAAGCACTGCCTATTTCACACTTCCCATATCTGCACAGAATGTTCCTTTAAGGAAAATCCAGGAAAGTGTATCCCTATACTATTCAGTGAAATTATGGCAAAGCCAGGACCAATTTCAACCCATCCAGTGAAAGTTTAATGACATCATTTCTCCCTTAAAGGGAAATAATGATTATGGTTTATAGATATAAATAACAAATATTTTATGATATTTACTAATAGTGACTAGAGATGAAAATTCTCTTGTTACCAGTCCAGTTTCCTTACAGCATATTACCTCTGTTTTGACCTTGCTTCTAAGAAGGTCTATACCTCTAGCCAGAGAAACCAGCTTGAAACATTATACTTTATTCTATTAAAAGGAGGACTTTTAATTTAGTTAGAGTAGAGTAGCTAAATTTAGTTAGTAGAGTAGCTAAAGGGGTCAAGATAGAGTTAATCACAATGCAAAAAGACACAGTATATTTGCAGTTGAAGTTACAAAAAAATACAGAGCCATGAACATGCCTACTTTAACTCATTGTCAGGTATGGCAGACATAACTGCACTGTATAATGAGACCAAAGATGCAAAATACTTGGTGTGACAGATTTAAAATAGGAGTTACTTATGTATTCTTCATTTTCCATCAAGTCCAACCTCTATTAGAATCGCAGATCGATTTCAGTCCTTTAAGCAGGATATTTCAACTGGTCCAGCAATTGGACTATACCTAACATTCAGTTTCTCTGTCATTAAATCAACCCAAAAGCCCTTTCAATGACCTGCTATGAGGATGTAGTATGCTGAACAACAGTCACCCAAAGAGATCAAGAGGCTTCCCAGGTGGCGTCAATTGTAAAGAACCCAACTGCTAATGCAGGATGTACGAGAGATGTGGGTTTGATTCCTGGATCAGGAAGACCCCCTGGAGAAGAGTGTTGCAACCCACCCAGTATTTTTGTCTGGAGAATCCCACGGACAGAGGAGCCCGGCAGGCTATAGTCCATGGTGTCCCAAACAGTTGGACACAACTGAAGCGACTTAGCACGCACACAAAGGTATCAGGTCTTAATTCCTTAGACTTGCAATTGTTACTTTTTAAAGAGAAAGGGCCTTTGCACATGTGATTAAGTTGAGGATCTTGAGATGATCTTGGATTATCTAGACCAACACTAAAAGCCATCACAAGTGGTTTTTACAAAACATATTATATATGAGGAAAACCAGACGTACAGAAAAGGTGATGTGAAGATGGAGCCAGAGATTGGTTTGATGTGGCCACAAGCAAAGGAATGCCAGCAGACACCAAAAGCTTGAAGAGTCAAAGAACAAATTTCCCTAGAATCCATGGAAGGAGCATATCCCTGCAGACACCTTGATTTTGGCTCAGTGAAACTGAATTTGGACTTCTGGTCTCCACAACTGTGAGAGAAAAAGTTTTTGTCACTTAAGCCACTAAGTTTGTGGGCTTACAAATCCCCCTATTTGTTAAATGTTCATTCATTAAATGTTCATTTAACAAATTATGTAAAATGAACAGGCATACAAAGAGGCTAAAGGAGTTTTAGGTATGCCAAAGTTGTGATGAGAATACCAGTTTGTAGTAGAAAAGTGAGTAAAGAAGAGAGAACACATGTAGAGACAGGCTGACCAACTGTCGCAGTTTGACTGGAACTGTTCCAAAGGAGTTACTGCTTTGGACACTGTCTCACTGTCTAGTTCTTAGTGACATCTAGTGGATAGAAAGTGCAACAGAAACAGTAAGATTAAAAAAAAAAGTTGAGCTACTATTGTCACAGATTGCATAAGCAAAAGTTTATAGGCTTAGAGTAGTTTAAGTCACTGAATATTCCTCAGTAGCTCATCTTCTTTTAAGAAAAAAACACGGTCGGGACTTCCCTGGTGGTCTAACGGTTAGGACTCCTTGCTTCTACAGCAAGCAGCATGGATTTGATCCCTGGTCGGGGAACAAGAAGATCCCACAAGCCCCAAGGCCCAGCCCAAAAAGAAAAAAAAAAAAAAAAACAGGGTATAAAAACCTTTATATTCTAGACTTTTTACTGTTCCTATCTTAAAATTCTTTTGAATTTACCAATTCAACTCAGTTTACCAGTTCAAAATATACAGCTCAATTCCACCTCCTCCAAGAATTCTTCCCCAACTATTTCTTTAGAATTAAAACATTTTTGAATGTCCACTGCACAAATTTATCACCAAATACAGCAAATATTTCCATATTTTAACCAACAGATTAGGAGTCTGTTAGCTTTGTATCTCTACTTGGAAATGTAAACCCATGAAAGGTCCTATTTCACATATCATTAGTAACCCTACAATGCTTAACAAACGCTGTATATTCAAATATCTGTGGACTGATGTGTCCTATTTAAGTATTATACAGATGAAGTACAATCCTCACTACAATGGGATTTATAGCTACAAGCACCATGAAAGCAAGGGCTGTGTCTGTCTCGGTCAATGTCTTATCCTTTGTACTTTATGCAGTGCCTGGCTCAATAAATACTGGCTCGGTAAATTGTTCATAATATTTAAAAGAAAATAAAAAATGACCACTACAAGCCAAACAATAACAAGAAAAAGTCATAGTCTGGGAAAGAGAAAAAAATCTTTTTTAAAAGTATCTCAACACAACATGTACTTATAATAAAGCTTTCTCTATTTATCCTAACAGCACAAAAAGATTTGCTCCATATTTATGACCAAGCATGCTAGCACCACACAACTTTTATTTTCACATAATCATAATTTTCCACATTTTTTTTCCTCCTCTTACTAACCCTTTGGATTACATTTTAAAAGGATAAGATAGGAGAAGGAAATGTCAACCCACTCCAGTATTCTTGCCTGGAGAAGTCCATGTACAGAGGAGTCTGGCGGGCTGAGGTCTATGGGGTTACATGACTGAGCACACACGCCATGAGGAAGGTGGAGGGAGATGGGTTGGTAGCAATAAACTGGTAGAACTAAATAAAATAAAATAAAATAAAATGATAAGATGAAGGATTATTCCCACAACCAAGTTGAAGAACGTGATCAACTGAACAAAAGCCAAGGTACACTAATTAGGGTGGGGGTGCTGATTAGATGGCATCAAGTGACTTGAGTGGATGGAGCTATTCATGGTGGTTAATTTTTAAATATTAGGTATACAAAGTGAATCAATGAAAAGTTATATTAAAAACTTGTGAGTACGTCAATTTAGAGTTTACTTATTATTACTTGACGTACGGACCAATTTATTGTGATAATCAGACTGAGGGACAAAAAAAAGAAACAAAAACAATCATTGAAAGTCCCATCTATGTACTGAACCTCTGTGCAATAGAGGTTAGGAATCATTTCTGTCCATATGCTACAAACTGAGTCACTTACCCATAACAACTTAAGTATAATTGGAAAATCTACATTCTTTGACTTAAAGTTCTTTCTCATAAGTTTTGAACTCTAATACTTTGGTATCATAAGTGTCCAATCAATAAATAAAAATTTTTGTTGCCGTGGTTCAGTCACTAAGTCATGTCCAACTCTTTGCAACCCCATGGACTACAGCACACAGGCTTCCCTGTCCTTCACAATCTCCTGGAGTTTGTTCAGACTCATGTCCATTGACTCGGTGATGCTATCCAACCATCTCATCCTCTATCTCCCCCTTCTTTTCCTGCCCTCAACCTTTCCCAGCCATGAGGGTCTTTTCCAATGAGTTGGCTCTTCACATCAAGTGGCCAAAGTAGTGGAGCTTCAGCTTCAGCATCAGTCCTTCCACTAATTCAGGGTTGATTTCCTTTAGGATTGTCTGATTTGATCCCCTTGCTGTCTGACAGACTCTCATATAATTTTAAATATAAATTTAAAATGTATATTAAAAATAAACATCATCCCATTAATCTTCACTTTATAAAGGTAAAAAAAGGGGGGAGGTGATAAAAGTTGAAGTTGATGTAACACCTCCTAATCTCTACATCATAGGCCAGGTATGTCATATATCTAAAAAAAAGAAAAAAAACCAGAGACATAAATAAAATGAATATGTACTTACAGCCTGGGCTTGTTGTTGGAACAGTTCATTCTGATTCTCTCTGTCTTCTCTTCCACCCTCAAGCATCTGGGGAGGAGGCAATCTGGCACTTCCAATAGCAGCATTCAAATTGCTTGGAAAAACGCTCGTTCTTTTAGGAGTTAAGTGTGCAAGATCTGAAGAGTGCATGGCTATAGAGCCTTCTTTCTCTGCCTACACGAAGGAAGAACGAGTGAGATTCCTCTAGTGAGACTGATTCCCCCCAGCCCAGTATAACCAACTGATATCTACAAGCAGCTCAAAAGTCTTAAAATCGGGGTTGGGGAGAGGGATGAGAAATTTTAGTTGACAAGGAAACTAACATCTACCAGGCACCTACTAGGTGCTAATAATCTATATGATCTAATTCTCAAAACAACACTATGAGACAAGTACTAAGTCCCACTTCACAGATAAAGAAACCACAGCTGAGAGAGTTTAAGCACTTCACCCAAGGTCACATAGCTAATGGGGAGCAACGCCAGAATTCAAACCCCAACCCAAACTCTGACATTATTTATAACTATTTGGTGAAAGCAAGAGGTCATCAGAACAACACAGGAAAACAGAAATAAGTTTCTCTGCCTACAAATCTACTGTCCTCACTAGTTAATGAAACAAAGCCTGGGATCAAGAAAGGTGATTCTGTTGTTTCCTAATTGCAGTTCCCAAAACAAACACATGTTCCATCCAATCTTTACTCAGGCTCACTTTTGAACTTACAGCTTCATAAGACCTCTGAAGTTGTTGCTTTTTTCTCAGCCGAATTTGCTGATTTACTCGGCTTTTGACTTGTCTCTGAAAACGCTTCAGAGCTTCTTGTTTCTTTCTTAGCTGCTCCTTCAGTTCCTCTTCAATTATATATGCTGAAGTCTTTAAAGACGAAAGATAGAAAATACATTTAATGTCCCACTAGTTTTGCCTACTGTAAACACAAAGTGGTCAAGATACAATCCCAAAAAAATAATTCAGTTCTATAATCCAAAATTCCCTGCACAGTGAAGAAGTCACAGTAGTTCAGAGCTGATAATCTAAACATATCTGTGCTGTGCTTAGTTGCTATGTCATGTCCGACTCTTTGCGACCCCATGGACTATAGCCCACCAGGGTCCTTTGTCCATGGGTATTCTTCAGGCAAGAGCACTGGAGTGGGTTGCCACGCCCTCCTCCAGGGGATCTTCCCAACCCAGGGATTGAACCCAGGTCTCCTGCATTGCAGGCAGATTCTTTACCATCTGACCCACCAAGGGAAGCTCAAGTACCAAGAGTATCAAGAACTTAAACCAAATCACAAACTAAAGCTTAGAACCTGTGAGCACAAAAATCAAATCTTAATTTTTCATGGACTGAGAACTAAAAGTATCTTCATTAATTCTTAATGAACCAATTCAAACCTATCTTGTGTTTCAGTTTCTAAAGTGAGTAAAATAGTCCACATATATCAGATTGTTCGACTTCCCTGGTGGCTCAGATGGTAAAGAATCTGCCTGCAAGGCAGGAGACCTGGGTTTGATCCCTGGATCGGGAAGATTCCCCGAAGAAGGGAGTGGCTACCCACTCCAACATTCTTGCCTGGAGAATTCCATGGACAGAGGAGCCTGGTGGGCTAATAGTTCATGGGGTTGCAAAGAATCTGGCATGACTGAGAAACTAATATTAACACATCAGATGGCTCACCACTCACCCACCATGTGCTATTATAAAATGAGAATTCTGCTGCATTTTTAACCAAGCATGCCCTTCCTTTCATCTCCACCTAGAAAAGGCTTACTCAGTCTCCAAGAACATCCAATACCCCTCTGTTACCTCTCATTCTTGGAAAAGGAAATGGCAACCCACTCCAGTATTCTTGCCTGGAAAACCCCATGAAAAGAGGAGACTGGCAGGCTACAGTCCATGGGGTCCCAAGAGTCGGACACAACTTAGTGACTACACCACCACCACCACCACCCACCACCTCTCATTCTTACTAACATTGAGTACAATAATTCTTAACTCCCTATTAGATTATGACTCCTTTGAGGGCAGGAAATGTATTTCATTCTCCTTTGTTTCCCCTACTATAAGGGAGCCTAGAATACAAAAGTACTCAATATTTATATAAAGCTTAATTCCAAAACAATCTGGAACGTTTTATTACATTTGAGTCCTTGATCATTGTTCACTTTCTCTAAGTGTTCTGAATGGCAAAGAATGAAAATAATAGTAGTCACCATGATTAAAGATCTATTAGCATAAGCACTTTAACTTCTATCACTGAATCCTCAAAATTAGCTCTAATACTAGGTATTCTTATCTCTTACATGAAAGATGAGGAAACAGACTCAGAAACATTCATCTTTAGTAGCAGCCAAAGATCCTACAGCTGGCAAGTAGCAACGCTAGAACATTCTCTGACTCCAACACTTATGCCCTATACTGTATTGCTTTTCTCTGGACTATGTCTCTCTTCCATAAGGAATCGCCAAATTAAATAAACCCATCATACCTCCTGTCTATCCCTTCTTCTAACACAGTGATACTAAATTCTAATTCTGAGGGGAGCCTCAAATTATTTCACAGTCTTTAAATTCTCAAAATCAAGTGAATTTAAATTCCAATTAAAATTATGAGTTCCAAGAAATCTGTCCCATAAACTATTCTAGAACATATGTACCAGAGAGTAGAACGTACAAGTATCAGTGAATAATTAGGTAACACAATTCCAAAGGAGAGTTATATATATCAAGTCTGGACAAGTGACTCAAGTTAACTCAAGACCAGACAAACTGAAGCCACTCGCGCCTCCTTCCTTAACTCCCATTGTCTGTCTGCCCTCTTTTGCCCTCACCTTGAGATTACCAAACATTTTCCTGAAGTGCATGACTGGTTCCAAATTGTGGCTCTCAAGTGTAAACCAAAGATAAGAGTGTATCACATTTTAGAAACAACTAAACATCTTTGTATGATAATTTAATTAACAACTACGTATTTGTTCAATAACCCTAAAGCAAAAACGGAACTATTTATGACGGAATATAAACAGCATCCTCAGACTGCTTATGCGAGCACAAGGAATTAGGGAAATCTAATAAAAAGAAAGGTGGGAGAAGAAACCCCACCACATTGGCATCAAACTGACACTCACAGCTGCCGGGACTTCTGAACTATCTGGCGGGGCAGGCTCCACCCAGGCCCCAACGGGTACTACAGCCTGGTTCCTCTCAGCCAGCACTGCCAACACGTCCTTGCTCTTCAAGGGGTTTAAAGCCAGGGGCAACTTTGTGGTATTTCGAGGCTTCTTGAGGGGGGCCATACTTCTTGGCATCTATGACTCCTGGTTAGGAGAAAGGAAAAGTTCAAAATCTTCAAACGACCGCCTTAAAAAACTCAATTCCCTAACATCTGTGCCACAAACTCCTGAAAAGGAGTGAAGTCTCGCAGGAGGCAGTAGTCTGACAAAGATTCTGGCGAAGGAAGGAAGGGGGTAAAGAAAGGAAGAGGGACGATACAAAGAAAGTGTT
This sequence comes from Muntiacus reevesi, assembly GCF_963930625.1. Lineage (NCBI taxonomy): Eukaryota > Metazoa > Chordata > Mammalia > Artiodactyla > Cervidae > Muntiacus > Muntiacus reevesi. The sequence continues at coordinate 27,484,680 of NC_089253.1, read as the reverse complement.
ATAAAGGAAGGAAATGTTTCAGGATCGCCCTCGAAAAGCAACACGGAGGAGCGCGGGGAAAAAAATAAGAATCTGACTGAGACAAGGAAACGGTGCCATTGGGGGCACAGCGACAAGGGAAAGGGAGGAATGAGCGTAGCAGCGGGAGGGCGACGGGACTAGGAGGGTGCGGGGTGGGAACCTGGGTCTGAAGCCGAAAGTTCAAAGAATTGGTATCCGGTTATGGGGGCAGCGCTGAACGCCGGGGAGTCCCGGACCAGAGAAAAGCCTGTTTCTCAGGCCTCGGGGTCACACTCTGGCTGAGACTGCACCGGCCTAGTAGTATCGATCGCAGCTGGCCACAACTCAAGCTAACATGGATACTAAGGTAACTATCGCCAGTAAACCGCCGCTTTGGAGAAACCCGCGTCGCGCTGCCCCACCCCGCCCTTCGGCGCCCTCGTATCCGCCTCTACCGGGCTCGCGTCATCTTCTGGGGACTGGAAAAGCGTGAGGGGCGGAGTTAGCGCTCCAGATGTGCGTCACCTCCGCTTCGTATCGCTGAGGGGGTGGGACTTGTGAATGCTAGTGGAATGGGTGCGGCCTGGGTGGCTTCACCCGGCGGCTGGGAAACCGACCAGCAGAAATGTGGGTCTGCCGGCGGTGCCTCGAATATCCCAGGTCCGGGGATGTCCGGCATCTTCAGGCAGAGGAATACGTTGGGCTGAGAAGCAGGTTGACTGAGCGGGTTGTTGTTAAGTCGTGTCTGACTCTTTTGCGATCCCATGGACTGTGGCCCGTTAGGCTCATCTGTCCGTGGGATTTCCTAGGCAAGAGTACTGGAGTGGGTTGACATTTCCTTCTCCAGGGGATCTTCCCGACAGGGGGGATCGGACCGGGTGTCCTCCTTAGCAGGCGGCTTCTTTACCACTGAGCCATTAAAGAAGCCCATAACTGAGCGGTTCAGGGGCCTAATTGAAGGAAGCACAGGAAAAGGATGGGAGAAGGCGGGCCTGGCAGGGCTTCCTTCAGGAACGAACTAAGCCAGCAGCTCAGACCATAAAGAATCTGCCTGTAGTCGGGAAGAATCCCTGGGTCGGAAAGATTCCCTGGAGAAGGAAATGGCACCCACTCCAGTATTCTTGCCTGGAAAACCCCATGGACAAAGGAGCCTGGCAGCCTACAGTCCTTGGGATCCCAAAGAGTTGGACAGGACTCAGCAACTAACACTTGTCAAGCCAGTTGTAAATCATGCTGATCCTTTGTACACCTCCCTACATTAGTAGTGCTATTTCATACATGTTCTTATACATAAATATGGTCTCCCTGTCTGCGCCAAGCTTTAGTATAACCCAGGGACACTTCATTAGCCCTGTGAGATACCCATTCGTTCATTCATGTAACTTAGAATTGAGAGATTTTTATATACCAGTGCTGTGAAATGTATAGCAGTGAACAAAACAGATAAATATCCCTTGTTCGTGGGAGTGACAATGAGAAATAACAAAATAGACTCATGAATAAGTAAACAAATGTGTCTGGGTGATGAGCATTATAGATTAAAAGCTGAGGATGAGGATAAAAGTGTGTCGGAGGGTAGGGGAGATGAAATTTTAGATAGGATGACCAGAGAAGGCTTCACTGAGGTAATTTTGAGCAAAGACTCCAATGCAAATTTCCATGGAATAATGAAACACTCTAATTTTCACTGGAGAGCTTTCTAAAAGTTCAGGCAAAGTGAACTGCAAGTATAATCACTCCAGAGTGGGTGCCTGCCTGGCTGAGAACCTGAGCCCTGGGGCTTCCTCACATTAAACAGACTGGGAAGAAGAGGGGAATGCAAAGAGATTGGAAGGATCAGCCTGTAAGCCTAGGAAGAAAACCAGGAGTGTGTAATACCTTGAAGAAAATGTTTTATTGAAGAGGAATTTAACCTGTGTTAAATTCTGATAGGTCAAATAAGATGATGACTGAAATTAACTGTTGGATTGAACGATATGGAGGTCATAGATAACTTTTATAAAAACAGTGTTTTGGGAGTAGTTTGAGATCAAAAGGCTTCTGGGTAGGCCTAGAGAGGGAGGAAGAATTGGAGACAGTCATTTTAGACAACTCTTAAAATGAGTTGAATTGTAAAGTGACATAGAGAAAATGTGTATCTGAAAGAGATAGATCATAGGATTCTTTAATATTGCAGTCCATGTGTTCTGTTGATGCTAACTATCCAGTAAACAAAAGAAAACTGACAATGCAGGAGAGAGATGGAGGAATTTTTGTATCTGTGTCCTTAAGTGGGTAAGTGGGAACAGGATGTAATGAACAAGAAGGAATGGGATCTAGTGAACAGTTAGAGGAATTGGCCTTAGATAGCAGGAGAGAGAGTTCATTATAACAGTAGCACTGAAGTCGAATATATACTGGTAATTGGCTAATATGGCAGTGGGAGTTGTGGAAGTTCTTTTCTGATTGCTCTGTTTTCTCCATAAAATAGTATTTCTGTTAGCCTACAGGGTGACTCTAATGATCCCCACCTCCTGGGATTCACACCCTGTGTAGTCCCCTTTCACACTGTACACACTGTGTAGAATTGTTCTGTGTGACCAATAGTATGTGACATGTCACTAGAAATTAGGTTATAAAAAAATGCTGTGTTTCTCTCTCTCCACCATGTACTCTCATTCTCTCCATCTCTCACTCTTGCTGTGATTCTCACTCTTTCCCAACACTTGCTCTGGGGGAAGCCATTTATGTCATGGGAAGTCATATAAGAAGGACCACATGGCAGTGAACTGAAGGCTCTTGCCAACAGCCTGGTGAATGATCTTGGAAGTGGATCCTCCAGCCCCAGTCAAGTCTTTAGAGAGCGTAGTCTTGGCCAACAACTTGACTGCAATCTCATAAGAGACCCTGAGCCAGACTATCCAGCCAGAAACTTTGTGAGATAATATTTGTTCTTTCAACATGCTAGATTCTGAGGTAACTGGTTACACAGAAAGACATAACAATTACAAATAGAAAGCAAATTCATCAGTGAATAAAATAGAAAAAAAGAGATGCTGGATGTTTGAAAAAGGTATACAATAGTTATCCAGAAGAGTAGAAGTATGAACTAGAAACATGTACAGTTGCCAGATGGCCTTAAGGACCCATGTGAGGTTCCTGATTATGAATTTAAAGTGAGACTAGTCAGCATGTTTGAGGGTTTTCCTTCAGTTGCATGGTTACAGGCATAATCATAGGTGGGGGTTTTAATTTTAACCAGGGTTGAGTTTTTACCAAACTATTACTTACAAGCAAGAAAGGCACAAGAGAGTTAAAGATGAGTGCAAGGGAGTAATTAAATGACTGGCCATGGTATTGAAACTTCCCTAGTGGCTCAGATGTTAAACAAACTGCTTGCAATGCAGGAGACCTGGGTTCGATCCCTGGGTAGGGCAGATTCCCTGAAGGAGGGCAGGGCAACACGCTCCACTATTCTTGCCTGAGAATCCCCATGGACAGAGGAGCCTAGAAGGCTACAGTCTGTGGGATCGCAAAGAGTCGGACATGACAGAGTGATTAAAAATCATCTTACCTACTTGTCACCCTTTCTCATATTTGTTTTGTGTGCTCAGTCGCTTAGTCATGTCCGACTCTTTGCGATCCCATTGGCTGTAGCTGTCAGGCTCCTCTGACCATGGAATTCTCCAGGCAAGAATACTGGATTGTCATTCCCTTCTCCAGGGGAATTTCCCAATCCAGGGATCGAACTCAGGTCACTTGCATTGCAGGCAGATTCTTTATCATATGAGCCACGAGGGAAGTTACTAAGTAGATACGGGACCTGATAAAGTTGGCAGGATCAAGACCTTGTAGTGTCCAGTGGTGGGGCTAAGGTTTGTTAGAGCGAGATGCACTGAAAAAATAAAAGCTGGTTGAGGGACTTCCCTGGTGGTCCAATGGCTATGATTCCCAGCTCCCAATGTAGGGAGCCCAGGTTCCATCCCTAGTCAGGGAACTAGGTCCCACATGCAACAGCTAAGAGTTCGTGGGTCTCAACTAAAGATCTCACATGCCACAACAGAGACCTGATGCAGCCAAATAAATAAATAAATACCTATTTTTTTAAAATAAGTGGTGATCTCAAGATGCTTGAAACTGCAGATATTGGTACTGTCCAAGTCTATGGTATGACCAAGGGAGAGAGTGCTAAGGTAGAAGAACAAAACTGCTGCAGAAGAAGAAGTCTCAGAAATGAGGGCAAGAGCACTTAATGGACTTCCTGAGGTTATTGAAATCACCAAGATCCATGACCAGAATAGTGTTGGTGAGAGCCAGGAGCAACAGTCTTCAAGGAATTCCTTGAATTCCTCCAGGAAAAGACCTGGAGGTTGGTGGATGAGTGTAGCTGGCAAATTCGTGCATGGCATAGCCTAACATGGAGTCAAAGCGAAGGGCGAAGTGGAGAAAAAGGAGCTCCCTTTTTATAAATAATAGAATTTAAAAAACAAATGGTTTTAGATAGCACTGAGTAATCAAGTAACAAGAAGGAAACCCAACATTGTAGGGCAATTATCCTCCGATTTTAAAAAGTAGTGTAAATTTTTTATGATTAATTTTAAAAAAAGAAAGTAAGGGGAAAAAAAGAAAACCCACCCCACATCCACCCAGAGTGGTGAGAAACAGAAAACAGCTACTGCTGAATAGGGCCAGAGGGAGATGGATTTGTGCACCTACACACACACACACACACACACACACACACACACCCCAACACTAGGAAGAAGTGTTATCAGGTAGCTTCTCTAACCTGCTCACTCAGGTCTGTGCCTCCCACTAGCTGCTGTCCCAGAGTGGTGAGAAACAGAAAACAGCTACTGCTGAATAGGGCCAGAGGGAGATGGATTTGTGCACCTACACACACACACACACACACACGGAAGAAGTGTTATCAGATAGCTTCTCTAACCTGCTCACTCAGGTCTGTGCCTCCCACTAGCTGCTGTGCCAGTGGCTTCATATAAATCTATATTCTTGCATTTCCAGAAAGATCTCATCTTGAGCCCAGCTCCCATTTGCTGACGTTTTCACAAGGCTTATCTTCCATGGCCAGAGTTAGTTTCTTGGCAGGGGAACTGTTTGCTTAGAAATGTCTGTCTTCTTCAGAAACTTAAAAGAACGGGTGTTGCTGGCACCAGAGTCTTGCATCCCTGCTTCAATCACTCCTCCTCGGGGGGATGCTCCCTGATGTGTGTGGCTGGCGGATCCCTGGCCATCAATGCACAGAGCTCTGAGTCACTGGGTCCTTGGCAGTGGTCCACCCCACACAAGACTCCAAAATGTGCTGCTTGATCGTCACTAACCTGTTTGTGGCTGACTGACACCCCCCCTTTCCAACCTGTAACACATTGGAAAACGTGGTCACCTGTTCGTCCCAAGGGTCTGTACTAAGGAGAACCTTTCCTGAAGTGGGAAAATGGCCTGTTCACCCCTCTAGGGACCTGGATGCTCAACTGCTGAGTCGTCACCCACTTCCACTCTCTTCCCCACATTTGAGCAGGATTCCCCAGGGTTAGCATCCAATGTTCTGGGCTGTTTCCTCCAAGTCTTCCGTGTTCCTCCTCCCCATTACCTAACTCTTGATGCTAAAAGCTCAATTCCTCTGTTCACTGGTGCCGGATTAAATCTTGGACAGAATTTGGGGGGAAGCAGAAAAGAGTAGCTTTATTGCTTTGCTAGGCAAAGGAGGGCACAGCGTGCTAATGCCCTCAAAACTGTGTGTCCCCACTTGGGGAAGACAGTGACAAGTTTACCAGTAAATGTCAGCTCCTGACATTCTTCTGATGGGTTGGAGGGTAGGTAAGTAGGTGTCGACATTGTCAGCCTTCAGGTCCAACTGGTCTGGGGTCAACAGGCTTGTAGGGAGCATACCATAACTTCTCCCACCTGGAAGGGGTTTCCGTAGCTAAAAAATACCTCAAAGACTTTGTTGTGTGTCTTCTGTGATGGGGAAACAGGACCTTGCCCCAAGGCTGCTCTTGATTGTTTCTACCTGGTCTTGCATCCCCTCCCTTCCCTAATTAACAACTGTTTGAATTTGCCCATTGGAACTCAGGGAGGGTCGTGAAGGCTGAATGAAGGCTGTTTCCTGTGATCAAGGAAATGGGAGACACAGAAAGGCTCTGTCCCCAGGAGCCCCACATGGCCCTGCTTGGTATCAATCCCAAAATAACCTTTCTAACTGAAATCATTGGCAAGGGTCCTTCTGCTAGTTTGTGCCAACCAAGTTTTTTATAAGCAGTGTTTCCTTGTAAATGGCGTCAATAACAGATTGTTCCAATTAAGCCCACTTGTCTCAAGAGCATCTGCTCTACTCATCTTTGCAAAAAATTATCTAAATTTATCAAAGATGAAGACGCATTTTCCCCTTTCTCTTGGTGGGTGATTAAAAAAAAAAATTAACACAAGAATTTCATTGTCCTCCATATTACCAAATGCTCATCTCACATGGACATAGAGATGCGCTTCCCAGATCCCAAATCAAGGAAGGACTTGATGGCCCAGCTTCTGAGAGTGTTGTAGCCCCTTGAGCTCTCAGCTCCTTAAGGGACATCAGCTTCAGAGAGCAGCCTTGCTCTCTCTCTGAGGAGGAGGCTCATCCCAAGACTGATGGTCTGGGAATGTAAAGACAAGGTGCTTTTTGTTTAGTATTATTATTTTTTAAACTTTTAATTTTGTATTGAGGTATAGCTGATTACCAATGTTGTGATGGTTTCAGGTGAACAGCAAAGGGACTCAGCCATACATATACATGTAGCCACTCTCCCCAAAACTCCCCTCCCATCCAGGCTGCACATGACATTGAGCCGAGTTCCCTGTGCTATACAGTGTAGGTCTATACTGGTTATCCATTTAAAACATAGCAGTGTGTACATGTCCATCCCAGACTTCCTAACTATCCCTTCCCCACAGCAACCCTACATTTGTTTTCTAAGTCTCTGAGTCTCTTTTTGTTTTGTAAGTAAGTTCATTTGTATCATTTCTATTTCAATTCCACATATAAGTGATATCATATGATATTTTCCTCTTCTGTCTGACTTGCTTCACTCAGTATGACAGTCTCTAGGCCCATCCATGTTGCTGCAAATGGCATTAATTTCATTCTTTTTAATGGCTGTGTAATATGCCATTGTGTATATATGTACCACATCTTCTTTATCCATTCCTCTGTCAATGGACATTTAGATTGCTTCCTTGTCTTGGCTATTGTAAACACTATTGAAATGAATATTGGGACGCATGTATCCTTTTCGATCATGTTTTTCTCCGGATACATAAGGCGTGGGTGTTTCTGCCTAACTTGGACCAATTCTGATGAACCATCATTTCAGCTTCAGAGCTCCCCATGGACTTGGCTGAGGCTGTCCAGCCTGAATCACAGCTCAATCAATCCCTCTGCCTCCTCCTATTTCCTTCTCCTCCCTTCAACAGGTGTCAATATCCAGTCCCTGATAAAATCCTGAACTTGAAACTTCGTTTCAGAGTCTGCTTCCTGGAGAACCCAACTACAACCTCTGAGTGTTGTTACACCTCAGGGACCAAGGCACGAACAGCTTTCAGGCCATATTACTCCCAGTGTAAAATCCATAGATAGTGTATGGATAAAATCCATACACACATTTGTGTGTATGTGTTAAGTTGCTTCAGTCTTGTCTGACTCTTTGCAACCCCATGGACTGTAGCCCCACCAGGCTCCTCTGTCCTTGGGATTCTCCAGGCTAGAATACTAGAGTGGGTTGCCATGCCCTCCTCCAGGGGATCTTCCCAACCCAGGGATCGAACCCCCATCTCTTATGCCTCCTGCATTAACAGGCATGTTCTTTATCACTAGCATCATCATTATTCTTTCTTATTCATCAAAGAGACTGGCAACATTTCAAAGAGATGGTCTAACCACAATTTAAAGTCCTTCCTATTCGCTGTTGTCACTTTTGAGCCTGTGGATTAAGCTAACTCTAACAGTTACCCCACCTCTAGACTGTAAGCGAATGTGAGCCAATAAAGTCCCTTATCATCAATGCTATTTTGCATTAGGTTTTATGTTGTTTGTAACATAGCGCCTAGGTGAGCAAAATAGAGGGATGCTATTGGTAAAGGTAAGAGAATGGAGCGGATAAGCAGAAAGATTCAGAGCTGCCCACAAAAACTGGTTCCAGTGTATGAGTGCTACAATTCTAGACCCATGTGGCATGCTTCGCCTCTGATGGTAACTTCCCTGGGATTGCTATTCTTTGTAGTCAAAGAAGCTTCACTAAGAGACTTCACCTTAACACAAAGGCAGTTTGGGCCAAAATTATTTTATCTGTCAATAAATCGTTGCCTATATTATTCACCATATTTTGACTTTTTTAGAAAATGTACTCCTAAAATACTAGTGGTAAAGGACCCACCTGCCAATGCAGGAGACACGAGAGGTGCAAGTTTGATCTCTGAGTCAGGAAGATCCCCTGGAGGAGGGCATGGCAATCCACTCCAGTATTCTTGTCTGGAAAATCCCATGGTCAGAGGAGCCTGGCAGGCTATAGTCCATGTAGTTGCAAAGAGTCAGACACGACTGAAGTGACTTAGCACCAAAATACAAAAACTGCTATCTTAAAAGATACTTTAAAAAGAATATTGAAGGGTCCAAAAACAATTTCAAAAGAAGAATTTCAAGAATGTTTTATAGGGAACTTCCCTGGCTGTCAAGTGGTTAAGACACCAAGCTTCCAATGCTGGGGGCCATTGGAAGGGTCTATCCCTGGTCAGGGAACTAGATCTACAACTAAACTAAATAATTCTGCATACTGCAACAAAGATCGAAGATCTTGAGTGCTGCGACTAAGATCAGGCACAGTCAAATAAATAAATACACATATATAAAGAAAAGAAACCTTGTCTCTCCCTACATTGAATCCTATGTACCATACATTCATTGTCTTAGTGTCCTCAGAGTCACCCCTGGGGACTCAGTCATTCTCTTCCTAAATCTTTCTTTTTTTTTCCCCTAAGTTCCTGTTGGTTGCCTTTATTCTTCCTTGTCTCATACCTTGTGTCAGAGACATCCTTTTTTCTACCCACTTTTTACTTCTGGGCCTGACTGGAAGCGACCTCTTTCAGGAGTGTAGGGTATGAACACTAGAACAAGAAGCAGGGGCTGAGTATACACTATGTTGACATAACCTGTGTGACTTTGAGCCAGTTTCTTAACTTCTCTGAGCTTCATGTCCCTCCTTGGGAAAAAAATTCTTGCCACACAGAGTTGTTAGAATAAGACAATATTCTAAAAGACAGTCTGGCAGAGGGATGGAAATAATCATTAGTTTTTAAGCCAGGGAAAGTTGGGGGTCCTTTAATCTTTTTAAAAAGCAGTGCTATTCTAGATAAATAAATGTGTAATCCCCCTTTGTTTTGGGTTTTTCTTTTTTTTTAGTTTTAATTAACCCAAGAAAAAGAACATATCTGTGGCACCCTCTTTTCCCCTCTAATCCTCAGTTTATGCTGCAGGCTTCAGTTTGTTTGTCCCTTTCTGTAGTAAAGAACCTTAAAGTCACTGCCGTCTTCCTGTGGGTATTTGTACTTTTAGACAAACAGCACTCTTTTAATTGGGGCAAATAACCCATGTAAAAAATGTACCTTTTTCCAAACTTGTAAGTAAAAATAACCTTAAAAAATAATAAAAGACAAATTGTAAGGGCAGTAGAGTTGTATTATCAACAGCATTGTAGATTTATTAATAGATGCAGCTTTCCCAGGTAAGGTTAAATACCTCCGCAAGGATTGTGTTTTCTGTTACTTTCGAACGGGTCACCTGCCCCACATCCCACTCCTCTTACTAAAGTCTGGAACACCAAGTACCTTTCTTAGTATGCAGTTGACTTCCATTTCTGAGCCTCCCTCTTTGGGAGGAGGGCAGAGGAGGGAGGATGGGAGCAAACACTGTCAGGATACATTGGTGGGAGGACACCATTTGAGCATCTAGAAGAGAAACAATGAAGCCTTTGACGAATTGAGGGTAATCTGTGGCTTCCCCATGATTTTTCAACCTCCTTTTGTTTGAGCACTGAAACTTTGTTGTTGATTAGTCCACTCAGTCACATCTAACTCTTATGACCCCATGGACTGCAGCCCACCAGGCTCCTCTGTCCATGGGATTTCCCAGGCAAAAATGCTGGAGTGGATTGCCGTTTCCTTCTCCAGGGGATCTTCCTGAAGCTTTACATGAACAGAAATCCAGAGATGCTTTCTAGACCGTCCTCGCCACATCTTAAATAGGTCAGCGAAAGCTGAATATCTCCATGCAATAATGCCAGTGAATTGCTCCTCTTTGTTCCTCTGGAGAGTTGCTGAATAGGGCACGTTCTTCGACTGTGGACACAAGCCTGAGTTCCTCTCAGCTTCTGAGGGGGCAGGAATTCTATTCAGAAATCAAATATTGACTCTCAGCATAAAACACTTGGATGCTTTTCAGTATTCTAGTTTGGAACTGGGAGCTCCTCCTCCCAGCCTTATGGAAATCTACCCCAGGACCCCATGCTCTCCCAGAATCACACACTTCTCCTAATAAGCCCCACGTCTTTTTGAGACACCCATATCTGCAGAGGGCTCCCCTGGGGGCGCAGACGGTGAAGAATCTGCCCACAGTGCGGGAGAACTGGGTTCAATCCCTGGGTCGGGAAGATCCCCTGGAGAAGGAAATGACAACCCCCACTCCAGTATTCTTGCCTGGAGAATCCTGTGGACAGAGAAGCCTGGTGGGCTATAGTCCACGGAGCTACAAAGAGTCAAGTATGACTGAGCGATTAACACACACACACATCTCTATAGGATGCTTTTCTTCCGGGTTAATCCTCACAGTTATAGACATCTGCAGGCAGCAAAACCAACCTGCGGGATGCAGGCCCCAGGAAGGGCAAGGGAGTTTTTGACACCCACCCGCCCTATCTCCTTTCCTTTTTGATGTTTCTCAGAAGCGAGCCAGAGTTGGAGAGCTTTAAAAAGAAAAAGGAGAAGAAAAAAAATGTCCTTGGGGAGGGCCATTCCTCACTGTCCAGGCCCACAGAAAGCTTGTTTTGTTCCAGAGAGAGCTGGCCAGCTAATCTCTCTCTTGTTCTGCAGTTGCTGGAGCAGCGAGGCGCTGCCTCCTCCCCACACAAAGCCTCGCACAAATTCCTCGTTTCCCAGGCAACGTGCCTCAGCTCCACAGACTCTCCGGTCCTCCCGCTCCCTCCACTCTGGCAAGCTGAACTGATGGTAGGGACAACCCTGGCACCATTCACATACAGGTTTATGGAAGCAAGAATCAAAAATAGCTTCAGCCACAAGAGAGGGCCCCAGGAGTGGGCAGAGAGGTCCACCTTACATCCTGGAGCTTAGTCAGAGGGTAGGTCCTGGGAGCAAAGGTTAGACCAGGAGGTGGACTTCCGACTGATGACTCAGAGAGGTGGTCAGAAGCCTGAGCTTCGTTGGTGACCAACTTGCGTTTCTAATCCAAGTTCTTTTTTTTTTTTAATTGGATGATTATTGCTTTACAATGCTATGGTCTCTGCCATACATCAATATATATCAGTCATAATTATATACATATCTCCTTCCTCTTGAGCCTCCCACCACCTTTCCACCCTTCTAGGTCATCACAGAGTACCAGGCTAGATTCCCCGTGTTGTAGACCAACTTCCCACTGGCTTTCTGTCTTACACATGACAGCGTATATATGGCAAAGCTATTTTCTCAATTTGTCCTACCCTAAGGAATTGGAGCAGGAAATGGCAACCCACTCCAGTGTTCTTGCCTGGAGAATCCCAGGGATGGGGGAGCCTGGTGGGCTGCTGTCTATGGGGTCGCACAGAGTCGGACACAACTGAAGCGACTTAGCAGCAGCAAGGAATTGGTAACCCACTCCGGTGTTCTTGCCTGGGAAATCCCATGGACAGAGGAGCCTGGGCGAGGGGGGGGCGGGTGGGGGGATGGCAAAAGGGACTTAGCAAGAAAACAAAGCAACTGCTACTATATGACCTCGGCAAGTTGCTGACTTCTTGAAGTTTTAGTCTTTCTTGTCTGTAAAACGGGGTGATGATGTCTACTGAGAAGAAGATACTGGGAGGATTAAATGAACAAATAGATATAAAGTGCCTGACACGAGGAGTAGCTTGCACACACACACACATTGAGAGCTGTTAGAGAAGGGGAGAAGGCTTGGACAGTATGCCCCTCTGAGAGTGTCACCCAGAAGTCTGGGGAATTAATTTCTCCTTACCCATCAGAAGCAGCCTTCAGCCCAGATCTATGGCAGTTGGTAGATAAACATTACAGTGGATAAATGCCCTTTGGAGATGATAACTCTGGGGTTGTTCTTCATTATTTCCCCCTGGATTAAGCTCTAGTTGCCCACAGTAGTAATCTGCATGATGTGCAGCCTTCCCTGGCTTCCTTCACTTTGCCTGTCTCATTCCCCCAATATCCGACCTGGTTTTCTGGGATCAATTTTCAAACAAAATATCCACACTTGACTTTTAAAAAAAATTAACTTGGCTGCGCTGGGTCTTAGTTGTGGCATGTGGGATCTAGTTCCCTGACCAGGGATCAGATCTGGGCCCCCTGCGTTGGGCGTGCAGAGTCATGGCCACTGGACCACCAAGGAAGACCCTTGAAATTTAACTTCTTGACTCAGTGTTTGCCTCTGGAGGTTTGCTAAGATGCCAATATTTCTCCACATTTCTGAAGGCTATATTCTCAGGACCATCGCTGACTCAGGACTCCTGCTTCAGCTGATTTAACCAGTTCAGAGATCATTTCACTGTTCTATATGTGCCACCTTCCTACCCACAGTGGTGATCCAGACCAGGAACTCAGTCCTTGGTCTCAGTATATAAGCACACACACACACACCCCTGTATTAGTTTTCTATGCTGCATAACAAATTGCCACAAATTTAGCAGCTTAAAATAACATACATTAATTTTTTTTAGTTTCTGTGGGTCAGGTACAGCTTAGCTGGGTTTTCTGCTCAGGGTTTCATCAGACTTCAGTTAAGATGTGGGTTGGTCTGCATTCCCTTCTGAAGCTCAAGGTCCTCTCCCAAGCTCAAGTAGTCATTGGAATAATTTGGTTACTTGCAGCTATGGGACTGAGGTTCCTATTTTCTTGCCAACTATTAGCTGAGGGTAGCTCTTAGCTACTATAGGCCCTTAGCTTTCCCTTGCCATTAGGCTGTTTCACAACAGGGAAGTTCAAAATCAGCAGAACCATCTGTCTCTAATGTGCTAAGTCAGAGTCTTAGATAGCATAACCCAATCAAGGGAGTGGCTATTCTATCACCTTTGCCATATTTATTAGCTAGAAGCACACACACACACACTCCAATTGTATATAGTAAATTTTATGGAGAGTTTTGATGAAGACAGGGGAGAAAGAGTTTTATAGTATAACAATGTAAGCTGTTTTTTCATAGATGTATTTTATTTTGCTATTTTATTAATTTATTTGGCTACACCAGATCTTAGTTGTCACATGTAGGATGTTTAGTTGCAGCATGCAAACTCTTAGTTGTGGCATGTGGGACCTAGTTCCCTGACCAGAGACGAATCTGGGCCCCTTGCATTGGGAGCATGAAGTCTTAGTCACAGGGCCACCAGGAAAGTCCCCAAACTGTTCTTCAATTTTCTTCAGCACCCCACCCCTTGTTGCTCCCTCCCCCCCACCTCATTCCTTGATTCTCTCTCTCTGCTCTTTCCCCATCCCCAAATTCCTGTCTGTGTCTGTTACACAGCAGTTTATCTTTTTACGCCTTGACTCCCTCAGCTTAAGACCTTGCATTCCATTCCATGTGGCATAGCCACGCATTTTTCTTGCTAAAGACAATTCCCTCTGCAAGAATTTATGTGCCATTTGTTAAAGTTTTTTTTTTTCTTTTCATTATGCTACCAAAGATTAATTACAGTTTCGTGGAGGAGGCAGAAATGACTCAATTAATAGCAGGATGTGAATGAGGGAAGGAGGGGGAAGACTCTAACTATAAAATCACCACTGATGTTACGGTGTTAGGAAGGACTGAACCCACTAGCAGTAACAATGCCAGAGCATTCTTCCTGGAGCCTGTAGACAAAAAAATAAAAAATAAAACAGGCCAAGTAGTTGGGAACATTCCTAAATCTAATGGTGAATGAAGTGAAGTTGCTCAGTCATGTCCGACTCTTTGTGACCCCGTGGACTGTAGCCTACCAGGCTCCTCCATCAGTGGGGTTCTCCAGGCAAGAATACTGGAGTGGGTTGCCATTTCCTTCTCAAGGGGATTTAATGGTAGGGTTATTAAAATTGGTACTTATTTATGCATGATTTGTGTATGTGTGTGTGTGTTTTGCCTCTTCTTGCCTGTACTGTTAAGTAACTTTAGGAGTCCCAGATCTGTTGTTAAATAGCAGTTTAACTCTAGGAAAATTCCTTAACGTCTCTGTCCCTTAATCCCTCATCTGAGAAATGAAGAAGTGAGACAAGGTCGTCCTAAGTGTCTCTTGCAATGTGGTGAGTCTGTCGCTCTGTGACTCTTCTGCCACTCCTACTAGACCTTCAGTTCTTCAAGGACAGAGATCATTTTATAAATTCCCCAGTCAGCTTGATTTTTTCCCCGAAATTCACAGAGGTCTGTATAAGGTGGTGACTCAGTCGAAAACGGTGCCTCCCATTCTGGAGAACGGAACACTTCTGAGTTTAAGCCAGCAGGGAGGGGGGTGTGTGTGTGTTGTGTGTGTGCATGTGTGGTGTGTGGGGTGTGTGTGTGTGTGTGTGTGTGTGTGTGTGTGTGTGATGGGGGAGGGCTTCCATTCCAAGCTGCAGGACCACCGGTTGCTCAGGACAGGGCCTGAGAACAGCAGGTCGGGGCCGCCATGAGTGCGGGGTGGAGGGTTGCGAGGGGAGGTCAGAATCCCAGAGCAGGTGCCGGATGAGAGTGGCCCGAAGTCACCGCGGGCAGCAGAAGGGCCGGAGGACTGGGTTGAGCCGCTCAGGAGAGGAAGAGGCCCACGGAAATGCATCTGCTCAAGTGCTCAGAGGAGGAAGGATCATGGGCCTTGGCCGCCATCGGTCAAGAGGTGTGTCTCCACCGTTGTTTAACAGCCACATTATGCAGCTCGCAGAACTGGGTCCCGGGAGGAGACCCGTAAGAATGAAGAGCTACAGCCCGGGCCCTGAAGAGGTCTCCCAGGCTAATGAGAAGATGGCCACAGTAACCATGTTTTCTGATTCCAGAGAGGGACATGCCGATTGACCAGTACAAATATACTTTCAAAGTTAAAGTCATGTAATATTTATAATCAGGATATCCCTACCGATAAAACACAAAACCTCAGCCTGAATCATCAACAATTAGCTGGAACACACACACCCGCAGGGAAAAACCCAGGCGACGCCCAGGAGGTTAAAACAGGGTCAGCCAGGGCAGGTGAGATCACCGGCACGTGTGCCGTGTGTAAGCCCAAGTTGACTGGGCTGTTAGCTATGTTTTTGTGACCCAGTTGCCTAGTGGATCAGTGGCCGCCCGCAAAGTGCGTTCCAGTTATTTCTGGGAATTCACCATGGAATACCTCCTGTGTGTTCACACCCCGCTCTGTTCTCTGCAGTTGCTATTTGGTGCCCTCCTCGCTGTCACCCCTCTGGTCCAGCCCCAGCACACACAGCTGACCCTTACTCCAGCCAGCTGCTTGAGAACTACAAGTTCTCTCCCGTTCAGTGTTCAGCTTTGTCTGCTGAATACCTACTATGTGCCCGCCCTGTATAACACAGTAGGGCTTCAGAGGCTGATAAGACACTGTCCTTCTCTGTTCTTGAGGAAAGAAGAGCCCAGAAGCAGATGACATGAGGTTCTGTAGGGCTGTGTGTGTGTGCATCAGTCATTCAGTCATATCTGGTTCTCTATGACGCTATAGACTGTAGTCTGCCAGGCTCCCCTGTCCATGGGATCTCCCAGGCAAGAATACTGGACTGGGTTGCCATTTTTTCCTCCAGGTATCTTCCCGACCCAGTGATCAAACCTGTGTCTCTAGCTTAGCCTCTGCTTGGATCCATCGGTCTTTTCAGTTTCCACCCCCAACCCAGCTCCTCTCTGAGAAGGTTTAGGGTGAGCGTAGCTGTGATCTTGGCAAAGCAGCAGTGAGTGGTTTTGGGAAGTGAGATCTTAATTCCTTGCTCAGGAATTGAACCCGGGTAGCCTGGATGAGAACCAGGAATCCTAGCCACCAGACCAGCAAGGGCTACAGTCTAGAAGCTATTTTTTCCTGGATCTTTGCCCCCAGTGAAAAATGTATTTATCACGGAGGCAGGTACAAAGTTTATTATCAGGGACACAGCACACCAACAAGTTGGAGCACTCACAGAGAAGCGGTTTGATTAGTTAAGACAGAAACGAGACAGAGACACACACCCAGAAGAGGAAGGGTGCGGGCATCCCCTCTAGTGAGGAGGAGTGAAGTAAAGGGGTCATTTATATCAGGCAGTCCTTCCAGGTCTTTGTCTTCCTTCAGGCCAATTATAGGGTTTCTTTTTCTACACCTGACCTACCCTGGGACACTCCCCTGGGCGTGCACACTCCCCTCAGCCAAGATGGACCTCCAAGTGAAGGCTTCTGGGAGGAGCAAGGCTCATTACGGCCCGGCATTGTCCTTTGACTTGTGACCCACAAGGAGCCTTTCGGTGCATGTGTAGTGTCTCCCTTGTCCCAAAAGAGGGGGACGCGGAGATCCCTTAATCATTTACTAGAACAGGGTTTTGCCTCTCTTTGTCCTTGCCATGACTATTACCTTGACTATTGCTGTGACTATTACCCTAAGGTGTTTATAAAAGACAAATATTGGCTATTTACCCTGTTTCTTTTGTTGCTTCCATTTTGGAGGGTGAACAGAAGGCTGATTGTAAATACCTTAACTGGAGCCCACCCATCTCTTGTCTCAAGAAATGCTGAAGAACTGTAAGTATCCAGCCTGAAGCCCCCTTCTTTGTGCCCCATGAAATGCAGATAGGAGGCCAGTTGTCAATGTCTAGCCTGGAGCCCATCCGTCTCCTGCAGCAGCTGGTGTGGCCTAGGACTCCTTGTGACATCAGAGGAGACAGTGCCTGAGGACCTGTGTGGCCTTCAGGACTCCCACTGGTCTCTGCTCGAGTCTAGGTTGCGCCCTGGTCTGAGGGGCAGTTGCTGGCCTGGCCTCGCCTTCCCAGTGCAGCCCCTTCCCTCCCTGTTCTGCCTTCTGCTGGTTCTCTCTCTCCAGCACCTCCAGGTCCCCTCAGGAAGCGTGTGGCTATTTGGGGGCACCCGTGTATTCTGTGTGGGGGTAAGGAGCCTGAGGTTCATCCCTGGGGTGGGGGTTGGAGGGAGAACTTATTTCCTGCTTCTGTCTTCTGTCACAGTTCTCTTTCCATCAGGCTGAAAATGGCAGACTTCAGGCTTTCTATTTCCTGAACATCATATCCTTTTGTGCTCAGTTGCTTCGGTCCTGTCCGACTGTTTCCGACCCCGTGGACTGTAGTTTGCCAGGCTCCTCTGTCCATGGGATTCTTCAGGCAAGAATACTGGAGTGAGTTGCCCTGCCTCCCTCCAGGGAACCTTCCCAACCTAGGGATGGAGCCTGCATCTCCTATGTTTCCTGCATCGGCAGGAGAGCTCTTTACCACTGAACCACCTGGGAGCCCCTCATATCCTTTTACCTCAGACAATAAGCCTCCGGGTCTAACCATCACAAGCAAAAGAGGCTATTTCTACACTATAGAAGAACACTATGATCCGGTCCACAGCCTACTCTCCATGATACATCAAAGGAACAGATAAAAGAAATTAAAATATCCTTTAGTTCCTTACCAAGACTGGCTTTCAAGCCTTTCATCTTACTACTGACTCTAAAATGCTATTTTAAATCTCAGAAGCTGAATATTGCCTTTCTCTTTTTCATTGTATTCCTGCTGAAACCCCACTAACTCTACCAGAGGCAGACAAGTGCCATAAGCTGTCTAGGAAGACATCACAATCATGAGAGATGCAAAAGGGAAAAAAAATCTGATTTATGCATTTCAGAATATTTTCTGGAGTTCCTCTGTGACGTTCAAAACCAATGCTGTCCACCTCTTTTGCCCCATCCTTCGGCTCAGATGGACCATGCACTAAATCTTCAGTTCTAGAAACCTGACTTGATACTATGAAATAAATATGAAATAGGTATGAAATAGATAACCAATGAAAACCTACTGTATACCACAAAGAACCCTACTCAGTGCTGTGGTGACCTAAATGGGAAGGAAATCTGAAAAAGAGGAGGTATATGTATACATGTCACTGATTCTCTTTGATGTACAACAGAAACTAACAACATTGTAAGGCAACTATACTCCAATAAAATTTTTAAAAATTAGAAACCTGGCTTAATCAGGCTTTCTCTAGTATGTAAAAAGAATACTTTGAAAGATAACCTCTACACTTACAAGATTAAGACCAGAGTTCCAGTGTTTAGAGACAACTAAGAGGAGGCGTTGTAAACTTTGGTCTCACCAAGATATAAAAGTCCCTAAAAGAATTAAACAAAAGAAGATTTTTCTTTTAAGTTTAAAATAGCACCTCTCCAGGGCTTCTCAGGTGTTGCTGGTGGTAAAGAACCCACCCACCAATGCAGGAGACTCAAGAGATGCAGATTCGGTCCCTGAGTCTGGAAGATCCCCTGGAGGAGGGCATGGCAGCCCACTCCAGTATTCTTGCCTGGAGAATCCCATGGACAGAGGAGCCTGGCGGGCTACAGTCCACAGCGTCGCAGAGTCAGACACGACTGAAGTGACCAAGATGTACACACACACACAAACGCATTCACCTCTCCAACAAAGAATTTTCTAGGCGCTCCACTGGACTAAATCTTCATCAATCCTCTCAACAGTTTGTACAAGGAAGCTACTGCCCCCCCCCCACCCCATTTACAGATGTGAAATTAGAGAATTAACAAGGTTGTATGGCTGTCTGCCCAAATCACACAGTGAGCAAGCAAGCATTCCACTGACCACCCACAGGAAAAGCTGTGGACGTGGTAATGGGGGGGTCAAGGCAGAGCTGGGGTGCTTCTTCATCACACCTCAAGACTTGAAAAAACGGCTGGGCTGTAGCTGGTAGCCGAACTCCAGGCTCTTGGGGGTATTACCATCATCTTTGCTCTGACATGTTCTAGAAGATGGACTGGAGGCTGGGGATTGAGCCGAGTAGCTGCTGGAAAAAGATCCCCAGCATCTACAAGATTCTGTGATCGGAGAGAGAAGCCCAAGCTTGACAGCTATGATAATAATACAATTCAAGCCATTTTCCAATCTTCTTGTTTTGGGGTAGAAGAGGAGTTTTCTGTGTCTTCAGCAGTTTCTGGAATTTCTTATTCCAACCTTTCAGAAAACTCCTCTCCCTGCCTTTTCAGAGTTTGTTGGCGGTGTATCCGTGGCATGTACCCTCCCTCACAGGAATGAGGATCAAGAGGTGGAGACAGGGCTTGCTGGGACACACAAGGTCCAGTTTAGTGTGGATCCCAGTTCCCTCCCTGAGCCCAATTTCTCATCTCCCCCAGGCAGTGGGGTTCAGCTCAGGCAGGTGAAGAACTGCTGGGACCCCTCAGACTGGAAGCTGTGCTGGAGATGGTCTTCCAAGCAGATACCCTCTTCCCAAGCCGGGATGCAGGGTTTTGAAACCAGAAAATGCCAGGTCTGAAAGAGAGGCAAGAACAAGTCCAGCAACACACAGACCTCTGTGTATTCAGAGGGAACTTGGCAGGGTTGTGTCCGGGCAGAGAAACTCCGAGTGGTACAAAGGGACGTGCCCGGAGTGGAGAAATCATGCTAATTGTCTGCACCAGAGCTGGAGAACGCCACCCAAAATGAAGAGAGAAAGGGAAGCCCCGTCCAGGGCCTTCAATGTGCGGCGCCTCGCTCCTTTTGTCTACCTGCTTCTGATCCAGACAGGTAGGAGAACCGGAGGGTAGGACGGGGTCTGCAGGAGGGAGCCGGGGCTTTCAAAGGAGAGGGAGGGGGGAGCTGAGGGCCAGACCGCCTCTGGGGCGGGAGGAGGGGAGCCTGCCCAGCCACCGTGGGAAGCGCCTCAGTGAATTCAGGCGTTCGTGTTGAATGTATTTCTTCATTCTCTGTGCCTCCTGCCTGGCCCCTGCCCCCCAGCCCCCAAAGCCTGCATGACTTGGGAGCTCCCACGGCATTCAGGACGTTAGATGGAGGGCAACGAGCCATTGCTTATGGGACGTCTTGTTGGCGTGGGCCCGTCGGGCATTCTTTATAATTCGCAGTCGGGATTATGGTGGGGCTTGGAGGGGTGGGGAAATCTTGGTTTTGTGCCTCCTCAACCCCCGACCCTGGCTTCTCTGAGTGTAAAACAGCAAGGGAGATGAAAGAAACTTTGGAGATAATGAGTCTCCTGGCTTGGGGCAGTAACGCCAACCTATCCATAACTCAGGCACCACAGACACCTATCTTCTGTACTGCCCCCTACCAACTCCTTGAAGAAATGATCTGATTTTCGATGATCTGATTTTCGATACATGTGCTTATGTGCGCGCGCGCGCACGCACACACACACACACACACACACACACACACACACACACACACACGGTTCTCAGGTGGCTCAGTGGTAAAGAATCTGCCTGCCAATGCAGGAGATGCAAGAGACTCGGGTTCAATCCCTGGATCAGAAAGAGCCCCTGGAGTAGGAAATGGCAACCCACTCCAGTATTCTTGCCTGGAAAATTCCATGGACAGAGGAGACTGGCAGGCTACAGTCCAGGGGGTCACTAAGAGTCAGATATGGCTGAGGGATTGAGTACACACGCATATGCACACACACAAACTATTCCAGAGAGCCTAGGAATTTACAGTTTCATTGGGCAAATAGATGCAGAAACCATTTTAGTAAAATACAGAAACTGCTATGAGTCAGAGAGGCAGAGAGAGGTCACCTACACCATCAGGAAGCTGGTGCTGGTGGTACAGGATACGAGTAGGGAAATATCAGGGGAAGTTACTTGGGAGTGTCTGCACTGAATTTTAAAGGATGAGAAAAACAGGTAGGTGTGGGAGTGAGCATTATAGTTAGGAAAATGGGCCAAGGTCAACAGCTTGAAATGGTATCGCTTGTTAGTAGCAGCCCAGTCAGTCACTCCTTCTGGAGAGGAAAGAGTGAATGGAGTTCGGTGAGATATGTAAACCTTGCTAAGGAAATTGGAAGATAATTTGCAAACAATGGTGACCGACCAGCGTGGCCAGAGATCGCTCACTCTGCGCGGAGGGAGGCGTTGGAGGCAAAACTGGAGGCAAGATGGGAAAGGAAGCCTATATCTGTTATCCATTTGGTGGAACCACAAACTGGATGACTTCAACAACAGATGTGCGTTGTTTCACAGTTCCAGAGGGTAAAATTTCAAGATCAAGGTGGTGGGAAGGCTGTACACCCCCTGAAGGCGCTAGGCAGGGTTCTACTCTAGGCCTCTCTGCTGTCTTTGGGTAGTTCTTTGGCTGTGACAGGTTAACTTTAATCTTCACATGGCATTCTCCCCATGCTTGTGTGTATATTCAACTTCTTCTTTTTATAAGGACACCAGTCATCTTGGATTGGGCTTCCCTGGTCGCTCAGGCA
The DNA here is from genome assembly GCF_963930625.1 of Muntiacus reevesi. Lineage (NCBI taxonomy): Eukaryota > Metazoa > Chordata > Mammalia > Artiodactyla > Cervidae > Muntiacus > Muntiacus reevesi. The sequence goes on along the minus strand of NC_089253.1, from coordinate 27,463,040 downwards.
GTAAAGAAGCTGCCTGCAGTGCAGAAGACCCAGATTCAATCCCTGGGTGGGGAAGATCCCTTAGGGAAGGAAATGGCAATGCACTCCAGTATTCTTGCCTGGAAAGTTTCACTGAGAGAGGAGCCTGACGAACTACAGTCCATGGGGTCCCAAAGAGTCAGACACAACTGAGCAATTAACACTTTCACTTTCATCTTAGATTGGGGGCCCGCTCCCTCCAGTATTAGCTTGTTACCTTGACAATGACCCCAATGCCAAGTAAGGTCACATTCTGAGATACTTAGGGCTTCCCAAGTGGCTCAGTGGTAAAGAATCCACTTGCCAATGCAGGAGACTCAAGAGATTGTGGGTTTGATCCCTGAGTCAGGAAGATTCCCTGGAGCAGAAAATGGCAACCCACTCCAGTATTCTTGCCTGAAGAATTCCGTGGACAGAGGAACCTGGCAGGCCACAGTCCACAGGGTCGCAAAGAGTCAGACACATTTGAAGTGATTGAGTACACACACATTGAGATACTTGGGATTAGGACTTCAAGACATAAATTTTAGGGGGCACAATTCAACCCATAACGGTGCTACTGCAATAGTTCAAGAGAGAAACGAACCAGGCTGGAATTAGAATAAAGAGAGAGGGAGGGAAGGATATTGAGATAATATTTTGGAGGGAAAATCAGGACCTAGTGATTGATAGGAAGTTAAAGAATCTAGGGAAAGAGGTAGGGTTTCTGTGTGAAACATTAAATTTTAAAATGGGCAAGATTGGGAGATATAATGATTAGTGTTACTCATGTTGAGGTTGAAATGGCTGTGAGACATTTGTGGGGAAATGTTGAACAACCTAAAACTGGAGGATTGGGAAGAGGTATTCGGAAGCTATCAGCTAAGAGGTGAGATTTAAAACAGTGAGAATAAAGAAATACCACCTTACGGGAGCAAATAAGCTGAAAATGGAACACTGAGGAACCCCAAGACTTTTTTTAAAACCAATGCAAACTTTTTTATTTTTTTACCTTTTTATTTTTTGTTGGAGTACAGCCAGTTAACAATGTTGTGATAGCTTCAGTGGAGGGATTCGGCCATACATATACACGTATCCATTCTCCCACAAACTCCCCTCCCATCCAGGCTACCACATATCACTGAGCAGAGTTTCCTGTGCTATGCAGTAGATCCTTGTTGGTTATTCATTTTGAATATAGCAGTGTGTACATGTTGATCAAACTCCCTAACTATCCCTTCCCCCCAGCAAGCATAAGTTCATTCTCTAAGCCTGTGTGAATCTGAGGAATCCCAAGATTTGCAGAGGAAAGCAGAGAACAAAAGCCCATTGAGGAGGCGTGGAACAATCAGAGATACAGAGGGAGATCTTGAAGACTGTGGTGTCCAGAAAGTGAAGGGAGTCGGGATATTCCCAGAGAGTCGACATCAAATGTATCAAGGAGCCTAGTGTAATAAGGACCTAAAAGAGCCCATCTGATGTAGCCATAAAGAGGTTACCATTAGCCTTAGTGAGAGCAGTGTCAGTGGAAATTACAATGAATGGAGGAAATGAGAGCTGATGGTATGGACACAGGGAACCGGGAATAGGAAATGTACAATGATATGTACAAATCAGAGGTGTCCTTAAGCTCTTTCAGGTCATCACATGGTAAAGAAAAAAATTATGGAAGGATCTTGTCAGTCACTGTGATTAGGCAGAAACAAAAGGAACTTCTGTGAGAGACAGTGTAATTGAGTATTATTTAATAAGGGGCTTCCCTGGTGGTTCAATGGTTAAGACTCCGTGCTTCTGCTGCAGGGGGCACAGGTTCAATCCCAGGTCCAGGAACTAAAATCCCACATGCTGCATGGCCACAAAAAATAAAAATGTATAAGAAAAAATTCTAACTATAAACTATGCTAATAAGATATTAGTTACAAGCTAAGATAGGTAAGAGGTAAGTGTGGGGTCAGGCCATTGTACTGCTGTGGACTCAATAGCAATAAAGGCTAAGATTCTATGAGGAATTTCTGCCATCCTCAGTCTATTAGGAAAATGTCAGCTTCTGTGACAAATAAATTCCAACATTTAAGTTCTCCTGGCATTAACCCTGGAGTAGCTGGTACCATTTCAAGCAAAGCCTGGTATGAACAAAGACTGTTCCATGAGGTTTTCCAGAGACCAAGCTCATGCAGCTCTATCAACTTTCACATGTGTTTCCAATGGTCAGTCTGAGATTTATCTCTATTTCTTTTAGGTAGAGGATTAAGGGGAAAACAAAAGAAGAAGTACACCAGCCTATAAGTGGAACCTACCACTTTTACTAGTACTATTGGGTAGAAATCAGTAGTGACACAGCCACAGTTAACTGCAAGGGAGGCTGGGAGACATAGCTTTAAGGCTGGCACTAAAAGGGTGGCCTGGATCATATGACTCTGGCTCCCAGAGATCTGCCTTAATCCCTTGCCATCAAGGAAATCAACCCTGAATATTCATAGGAAGGACTGATGCTGAAGTTGAAACTCCAATACTCTGACCGCCTGATGCAAAGAGCCAACTCATTGGAAAAGACCCTGATGCTCGGAAAGATTGAGAGCAGGAGGAGAAGGCGGGCAACAGAGGATGGGATGGTTGGACGGCATCACCGACTCAGTGGACGTGAGTTTGAGCAAGCTCTAGGAGTTGGTGATGGACAGGGAAGCCTGGCCTGCTGCAGACCATGGGGTCGCAGAGAGTCAGACATGACTGAGCGACTGAACAGCAACAATACTTCCTTACGGCAGCAACCACCGTACTTGCCTGAGGCAAGTAGACTTAGTCCTTAGTGCTCTGAACCTCAGATGAACTAAGGAGGCTTCCCTAAATTCATCACAGCCCTATTCCTGGGACATTCAAACACAGCTTTTCTAGAGGCTAGAATACTAATCACAATCATAAACACAACATGCCATACATCTAGATAATCTGATTTGCAAGCTGTTACTCTCTGGGATCCTAGAGCCAGTCCCTCCTCTAGGCTCTCATTAGGAAGAAGTTCCTTGCCTAGGTTCCACTCTCTGAGTTATAAGATCACCTTCCATATTGTAGGTACTGTATTTTTTTTTATTGTAATTGAGAATTAAATACAGGAACATGCAATTTTACATAAGGATACAGTTTTATGAAACTTTAAAAGTGAATAAATCCATTTAATTAGCCTCCAAGGTCATGGAAAAGAACATTTCAGCACTTGAGAAGCACCTCCTTACTATATCGTTACTATTGCCTTCCCCCCAGTGTCACAGTGGTGTACTAATTTCTAATACAGATTAATTTTGTGTGTCTTTGAACTTCATAAAAGTGGAGTTATATCTATGCACTCTTTTAAGTCTGGTTTCTTTCACTGAACACCAAATGTGTAAGATTCATGAATGTTGTTGTTGAAATTGTAACTTGTTTGATCTCAGTGCTATATAGTATTCCATCATAAAAATATACCAAGATTTGTTTACCTATTCATTTTTGATAGACACTTGGTTGTTAACAGTTTGGGCCTTTATGAACAGAATTGTTAAAAACATTCCAGTAGATGTCTTTTGGTGAACAGATATACCCAGGAGTAGAATTTGCCGAGTTATGTGTGTGCAGTTAGGCTTAGTAGACATAGCCAGAGTTTTCAGAAGTGGTTGTATCAAGCTACATTCCCACCAGCCCTGACTGAGAGTTCAGTTGTTCTTTCCATATATTCACCAATAACTGAATCTTCTATTTTTCATTTTAGCGATCCTAGTATGAGGTGGCATTAAATTATGGTTTAAAATTGCAAATCTATGGTGATGAATGCAGTTGTGTCTTTTTCATATACTTATTAGCTATTTGAAAATCCTTTCAATGTAAATCCATGGCTGATTCATGTCAATGTATGGCAAAAACCACTACAATATTGTAAAGTAATTAGCCTCCAACTAATAAAAATAAATGAAAAAAGAAAAAGAAAATCTTTTTATGTGAAATACCTGATCCAAATTTTTTGCCCATTTTCTATTGAGTTTCCTGGATTTTTTTAAAAGTGGTAATTTGTAGGAGTTTAAAATATATATGTTGGATACGAGTCATTTATAGGATATATGTATTACAACTGTCTCCCTCTGTGTGTGTGTGTGTGTGTGTGTGTGTGTGTGTGCTAAATCGCTTCAGTTGTGTCGAATCTGTCCAACCCTATGGACTGTAGCCCGCCAGTCTCCTCTGTCCATGGGATTCTCCAAGCAAGAACACTGAATTGGGTTGCTATGCCCTCCTCCAGGGGATCTTCCCGACCCAGGGATCAAACCCATATCTCTTTTGTCTCCTGCATTGGCAGGCAGAGTCTTTTTTTTTTTAATTTTATTTATTTCTGGTTGCACTGGATCTTTGTTGCTGTGCAAGGGCTTTCTCTAGTTGTGGTGCTCAGGCTTCTCACTGTTGTGGCTTCTCTTGTTGCAGAGCTCAGGCTCTGAAGTGCGGGCTCAGTCGTTGTGGCACCCAGTTTTAGTTGCTCCGAGGCATGTGAAATCTTCCCGGACCAGGAATCGAACCTGTGTCCCCTGCGTTGGCAGGCAGGTTCTTTTCCACTGTGCTACCAGGGAAGTCTGGCAGGCAGATTCTCTACAGTTAGTGCCACCTGGAAAGGCCATCTCCCACTGTACCATTTGCCTTTCACTCTCTTAATGGTGTCTCTTGATGAACAGGAGCTCTTAATTTTATTGTCCACTGTATCATTTTCATCTTTTACAGGTACCACCTTTGTGTCCTGTCGGAAAATCTTTGTCTGTCCTCAAGTCACAAAGATATTCTATGTTTTCTTTTTAAAACATTGTTTTACCTTTCACATTTAGATCTACAATCTACCTAGAATTGGTATTTGTGTGAGATGTGAGGTAAGGACCAAAATTCATTTTTATTCCAACGTGGCCCAGCACTATTAAAAAAAAAAAATCCTTTCTGCCCTTCACTGCATGTCACCAGTGGTTCAGTGGTTAGGACTCCAGGTTTCCACTGCAGGTATCATGGATTCAGTCTCTGGTTGGGGAACTAAGATCCCACAACCCTCACAGCAAAAATAAAAAGTCAAGCTATCATGTTTAAGTCTGTTTTTGGACTCTCCACTCTGTTCTGTTGATATACTTGTCTATTGTTGTGCCAAGGGTAGATCTCTTGGGATTTTTGTCAGTATTATAATAAATTTATAAGCCAGCTTTGGAGAATTGACAGCTTAACATTAATGATTACTCCTATCCGAAACACGGTGTATCTCTGTGTGCTGTCTTTACATTTATTAGCTAGGAACATGTTACCGAGCACTGGCTTTCTTTACAGGGTAGGAAAAAAGCTACCCTTCTCTTCCTGGATCCCAAGGGCCCTCTTCACAATTTCTGTATCCTGATTTTCCCTTATATTCCTGAGTGATTGACACTTAAAATGAGTTCACACTTTTGTAGGCCTCAGCGTAGTAACAAGAGAAAACTCTAACACAGTCACCCCAACAGTGAAGCTCCTCTGCAAGAGGGGCAGAGAAGGGGGGTTGTTTTCTCAGAGCATTGAATATTCATTATTATTAATTCATTCAGAATAATAAAAATGAAAAGCGGAAAGTAGTATTTTTTGCTTTTAGAAAACAGTGATGTATGGGACTTCCCCCAGCAGTCCAGTGGTTAAGACTCTGCCTTCCGAGGCAGGGGATGTGGATTCACTTCCTGGCTGGGGAACGAAGGCCCCTCGTGCTGTGGAGTGCGGCCAACAAGAAAATAAAACCATGCTGTGTGCTGCCTTTGGGTTATTGTATGCAGTTCTGGTCACCACACCTCAAAAAAGAAATAATAGAATTGGAGAAAGCCCAAATAAGGGTATTTATACTAGCCCAAGGGAAGGAGGGACTTCCTATAGAGACAGATCCAAACAAAAGAAAAAGCCCTTCAGTTAAAAAGGGACATAACTGCAGTCTGGGGTATCATAGAGTGTGGATTAGGTGTAACATGTTTCACAGTATCTCATGAATGCTTTTGAGATGGTTAGATAGCATCACTGACTCCATTAGACACTAATCTGGGTAAACTCTGGGAGATGGTGAAGGACAGGGAAGCCTGGCTTGCAGCAGTCCATGGGGTCACAAAGAGCCGGACACACCTTGGCGACTGAACAACATTTGGCTGCGCCGGGTCTTAGTTGCAGCAGTGAAATCTCTAGTTGCCACATGCAAACTCTTAGCTGTGACATGTGAACTCTTAGTTGTGGCACATGGGATCTAGTTCCCTGCGCTGTCCTGTGTTTAGTCGCTCAGTCGTGTCCGATTCTTTGCAACACCATGGACTGTAGCCCACTAGGCTCCTCTGTCCATGGGGATTCTCCAGGCAAGAATACTGGAGCGGGTTACCATGCCCTCCTCCAGGGCATCTTCCCGACCCAGGGATCAAACCCGGGCCCCCTGTATTGGGAGAGAGGAGTCTTAGCCACTGGACCACCAGGGAAACCCCTCTCACTGATATGTTTAAAAGGTAAATTTAAGGCAAATAATGGTAATAGAAAATCTTTGCCCACCACAAAGGGCATATAAAAATGAACAGATGATGGTTTAAGGAAGTGTCTATTAAGGGTCCCCAAGGCTATTGGCAGGTACATTCTTATAGTTAAAGCTTGACATTCTTTGATGTCACAGCAGATTTAAATCCTAGTTGACGAGGGCCACCTCCCTGGTCCAGTGTGGCTGTTTGAGTTGGCAGGGACGTCTTGCAGCGAGGTCAATTTCCTTCTGTTCAGCCTCCAGCGGGAACGGAGACTTTTCTACCTAACGATGCTTCCGAGACTTGAGGACGATGATTAAGTTAATCGTTTCTCAAGGTTGAAGAATTTTAGTTCCTTTTATTTGCACCATTAGCCATTTCCTCGCTTCTATGTCCTTCCTTGGCACCTGTCCTAGTTCTCTATGTCCCTTGAAAGTTGTGGGGCCCTGACCTTAAAACCAACTCCAATTTTGGCTAGATTTTGGGAAACAGTGTTTGCTCAGCAAAAATGCTCTTTGTCAGCTTCTGGGAGAGACTGCTCCCTCCACTTCTGAACATGCCTACATACACCCCTATGACTCAAGGGCGATATTCGTTTGCAGACACGTGGAAGGCACCCACCAAGAGGAGGGGGAGGCCGAGGGTGATCCATATGCAGTAACTTCTCCAAAGGTTTTATCCAGAAGAATCATGTTTATTTTTGTTTTTTAAATATTTGTTTATTTGACTGTGCCAGGTCTTAGTTGGCAGGCAGGATCTAGTTCCTCAACCAGGGATTGAATCCAGGCCCCCCTGCGTTGGGAATGGGAGATTTTAGCCACTGGATCACCAGAGAAAGTCCCCAGAAGGATCAAATTTACACTGGTAGAAAGAGGGACTTCCTTGGCAGTCCAGGGTTGGGACTCCGTGCTTCCACTGCAGGGGACCCTGGTTCAATCCCTGGTCAGGGAACTAAGATCCCACATATTGCCTGATGCAGCAAAAATAAATAAACAAATTGGTAAAAGAGTAAACTTGAAGGGGAAAAGGCATCCCCACAGCACTACTAGGACCTTATATGGGACGAGACAGAGTAGAAGAGAGAGCAGGAGAAACTCAAGGGAGGGTCCGAGAAGACAGAAGTAGGGAGGGGAATCCATTCCACTTTTCCTTGGGGCTGGGACTGTCATAGCCCAGCCTCCTGGAAGGAAGATATAAGAACCTAGGAGCTTGAGGTTGCTAAATCCCAGGGTGGCTCTGCATACATCACCCTCATGTGATGACCCCACTGCTTCAGACTGGGTCCTGAGAAGCGGGGTAGATGTACCCATTCTGGCCCTTAATGAAGCTCACTGATTTTTTCCAGAGCCACTTCGAGTCACCTACACCAAACCCTATTTGCCTGTTCAGGGAAGTTTGAAAGCTTGTGTTTCTAAATCAAACCAAGCCTGGGACCTAGCACCTGCTAGGCAGGAAATCCCATCTAAATAATCCCAGAAACCAAGAGCTGGAGAAATCTGAAGGATCATGAGGTCAATCAGATTTCAGTCTGGCACACAGAGCCATAGAGATTCCCCAGCAACACACCAAGATCCCGGGAAGGACAGGACTCAGGTCCTCACCACCTCTTTGACTAAATCAAGTGAGCTAGAACTAAATTTCATTTCTTTTCAATTTATATAGGGTTTTGTGGGAACAAAAATACCTTTAATAGGAAAATTTAAAAATACTTGGTTTTGTCCATTCTAACTCCCCGTCCCCCATGACAAGTATATAATATTCATGAATACGATGGCTTTCATCATTGCAGTAGTGTCTTCCTCGCCTAAGGTTTTATGATTATAACATTCTTGACACATGATGACAGAATGTCAGGATTGCAATGTCAGGTTGCAGATTATCTGGCCCTACTACCTCATTATTCAAAGGAGAAAATGAAAGCACAGGGAGGGGAATGAACATTCAATTGGACTTTCCTTGATTACTTCTAAAGATGGGGAGCTCACTAACTAACAAAGTACTTGTTCCCAAAATGGGTTGGATATGTTTATTAAATTAAATTTGCTTCGATCTGCACAACTCACCTTTTCATTTCACTGCCTTTTGGCTTGGAAAAAAGGAAGAACTGTTAGGAAGAGAAGAGTCCAGAGTGGTGGTGAGGCATGGAGAGATCAGAGGACTCAGAGATGAGAAGAGGGTAAGGAGCCAAGGCCTGACATTGTCCTCTCGCTGTGGGCTTCTGTTCACAGAGCCCCTGGTAGGGGTGAACATCACCAGCCCAGTGCGCCTGATCCATGGCACGGTGGGGAAGGCCGCCCTGCTCTCCGTGCAGTATAGCAGCACCAGCAGCGACAAGCCCGTGGTTAAGTGGCAGCTGAAACGGGACAAGCCAGTGACGGTGGTTCAGTCCATCGGCACAGAGGTCATTGGCACCCTGCGGCCTGACTATCGAGACCGCATCCGCCTCTTCGAGAACGGCTCCCTGCTTCTCAGCGACCTGCAGCTGGCCGATGAGGGCACCTATGAGGTCGAGATCTCCATCACGGATGACACTTTCACTGGCGAGAAGACCATCAACCTCACTGTAGATGGTAAAGTCTCGGGCAGGGAAGGAGCGAGTGCCAGCAGCTGGAGTGGGGGCTAGGGTCCACCCGGTACCCTAGCTAGACCCCAGGAAAACCCACACAAGAGCCAGTGGGGAGCAGAGAGTGAGCCAACTGGACCTTAGAGACTGGCAGATAGACCACAGCTAACAGGTATAGGGTGCTTACTGTGAGCCAGAAATGATTGTAAGTTTTTGCCTATATTGACTCATTTAATGCTTATAATAATGTAGGGATAGTTAATGTCATTGGCCCTGTTTCAAGAGATGAGAAAACTGAGGAACAAGGAGGTTGAATTTGACCAAGTCCAGGCAACTAGTAAGTGATAGAGTCAATATCTGAACCTATTTGGGGCTTCCCTTGTGTCTCAGCAGTAAAGAATCCACCTGCAATGCAGGAGACTCAGGAGACCTGGGTTCAATCCCTGGGTCAGGAAGATCCCCTGGAGAAGGAAATGGCAGCCCACTCCAGTACTCTTGCCTAGAGAATCCCATGGACAGAGGAGCCTGGCAGGCTACAGTCCATGGGGTCTCAAGGAGTTGGACACAACGTCGTGACTTCGAACGCACAGACCTAAACTTAGCCCAGTGAAAATATTTTCCAGGCTGGTCAGCTTAAGACATCTCGGAAAGGTATTTGAGCAGAAAGAAAGGGAAGATCCAGAAGGGCAGGGACCATTGCTGTCTTGTTCTGCATTGTATCCCCTGTGCTCAATTAGGTGCTCAATAAATAGTGGGTAAATAAATGAATAAATGGATGGATGGATGGATGGATGGATGGGTGGGTGGTGGTAAAGCGCTATACTGAGACCTCTGAAGACCACAGATCGAGCTGGAAGGTGGGCAGTTAAGAAGGGGAAGGGAGATGCTTTTTGGCTACTGGCTCACAGGCTCCCCCATCCCCGGGCTCAGTGCCCATTTCAAGGCCGCAGGTGTTAGTAGCATCAACCACGGTGCTGGAGCTCAGCGAGGCCTTCACCCTGAACTGCTCGCACGAGAACGGCACCAAACCCAGCTACACCTGGCTGAAGGATGGCAAGCCCCTCCTCAACGACTCTCGGATGCTCCTGTCCCCAGACCAAAAGGTGCTCACCATCACGCGCGTGCTCATGGAGGACGACGACCTGTACAGCTGCGTGGTGGAGAACCCCATCAGCCAGGGCCGCAGCCCGCCCGTCAAGATCACCGTGTACCGTGAGTCTCCCACTGCCCACCCTGGGGACCCACCACCCTGAGAGGCAGGTGTCCATGAGAGGCTGAGGACATCCCAGACAGAGTGCCACCGGGGTGGGAGAGAGGCGGAGGTGGGCCAGGTCTCCCTGGAGGACAGCATCGGTGGGAAGTGAGCTCTGGAGAAAGTCCACCACTGGCCAGCCCTGCTGCCTGGGGCTCCTTTTCTCTTCCTTCGGCCCCAGGAAGCTCTCTCCTCCCCACACCCACTGCTTACCCTGAAACTTCTCCCACCTCTCTGCTTCCCTCTCTCTCTAGGAAGAAGCTCCCTCTACATCATCTTGTCCACAGGAGGCATCTTCCTCCTTGTGACCTTGGTGACTGTCTGCGCCTGCTGGAAACCCTCCAAAAAGTCTGGGTAACTCTCCAAGTTCCCCTCCCTGAGTATCCGAATCCTTCCACCCACTCCAGCCCCGAGTTCTGTTCTTTCCTTAGTCTCTCTCTCTCTCTCTCTCTCTCTCTCTTTTAAAATGACTTGTTTATTTGTATTTCTTTTTGGCTGTGCTGGGTCTTCATTGCTGCACATGGGCTTTCCCTAGTTGCAGTGAGTGGGGGGATACTCTGTAGTTTCAGTGGGTGGGCTTCTCTTTGTGGTGGCTTCTCTTGTTGCAGAGCATGGGCTCTAGGGGGCAGGGGCTTCGGTAGTTGCAGCCATGGACTCAGTAGTTGTGGCACATGGGCTCAGTTGCCCCGTGGCATGTGGGATCTTCCCAGACCAGAGTTCGAAATCGTGTCCCCAGCATTGCAAGGCAGATTCTTAACCATTCACTGGACCACCACTAAGCTCCTCTTGGTCTCTTTATTTATTTAAAAAAAAAAAACAACGAACTATTTTTTTTTAATGTGGACCATTTTTAAAGTCTTTATTGAACTTGTTACAATATTGCTTCTGTTTTATGTTTTGGTTTTTTGGCTGTAAGGCATGTGGAATCTTAGCTCTCCGACCAGGGACTGAACCTACACCCTCTGCATTGGAAGGCAAAGTCTTAACCACCGGACCACCAAGGAAGTCCCCTCTTCTTAGTCTCTTTAAATGCCTTTCCTCCCAGGGCCCAACGCTCTTCCCAGGAGGTCCATCTTACCATTGCATGCATTGTATATGGAATTACATCCTGTGCTCACAACCCCAACAATCCCAGCATTGATAATAACGATTTCACTTGCACATCACCTTCTGTGAACCAAGCACTGTATTTGTGGTTAGCACACTACCTTTCAGTGTGATTATCTTACAGTGTGATTCTCTGCAGTTTACAGATACTGACTCAGGACTCAGATGAGTTAAGTGACTTGCCCACGGTCACAATGCCAGGGCCAGACTCAGGCTGCAAACCTAGATGGGATATACCCTATCCCACCACACTCAGCCCATCTTCCTATTACACGGCCTCATTGATGGCCATCAGATACTGCCCCACTGTGTCCCCATGCCCAGAACTTCTGCTCACACTCAACAGCTGTGTTCACCAGATGCTGGGTTGATTTGCAGGAAGAAGAGGAAGCTGGAGAAGCAAAACTCCATGGAGTATATGGATCAGAGTGATGACCGCCTGAAACCAGAAGGTGAGCTCCCAGCCGCCCACTCACCCGTCCCATCGTCACTCAGAGCAGTGGGCTGCTGGGAAAAGGCAGATCTGGGCGACAAGGAAGCCAGCTCTGCAGGGCCCCTTCCTCCACCAACCGCACGAAGACTGCAGAGCAGGGAGAGGAGCACCCGAGGTAGGACCCCGGGGGTGACGGATCCTTTGGTGGAGGTTGTGGCGGGACCCCAACTGGCCACTGGGAAGCAAAGAGCGTAGGTGCTGGCTGGTGGAAAGGGTTCTGGACCTGCACCAGCCTCCCCCTTCTTTGCCCTGTGCAGCAGACACCCTCCCACGAAGCGGAGAGCAGGAAAGGAAGAACCCCATGGCACTCTACATCCTGAAAGATAAGGTGAGTAGCTCCGGGCTGAGTGCCCCACACACACCCCATCAGCCCCTGCCACATTCTGGTGGTACTAGAGCCCCGCTATGCTGACGTCCCTTTCTAGGACTCCGAATAACCCTGAGAAGTATTTCTGTCATCCACACTTGAGAGATGAGGAAAATAGGGTAAAAATAATTTTACCCTATTTTATTATTTTTTATAATAAAATACGGTAAAATGACTTGTCCAGAATCAAACAAGTAAATTGGTGTTAGTGTGTGTCTGTGTGTTAGTCGCTTAGTTGTGTCCAGTTCTTTGCAACCCCATGGACTGTAGCCTTCCAGGCTCCTCCGTCCATGAAATTCTCCAGGCAAGAATACCAGAATGGGTTGCCATTTCCTTCTCCAACTGGTGGCAGTACTAGCCTTCAAACCCAGATCTCTGGACATGGGGCTTCGGGTGATTTCCCAACTATTCCACAATCAACTCTGTCCCATGCTAGACTAAGGCAGGTGGAAAGCGGAGAATACGTGGTCAAAGCACTCAGTTTAACGCATTTCAACATTTAATGAGCACCTATTATGTGCCAGGGACCATGCTAAGTGTCCTTCAGTTCAGTTCAGTCGCTCAGTCGTATCCGACTCTTTATGACCCCATGGACTGCAGCACGCCAGGCTTCCCTGGCCATCACCAACTCCTGGCGCTTGCTCAAACTCATGTCCATTGAGTCGATGATGCTATCCAACCATCTCATCCTCTGGCATCCCCTTCTCTTCCTGCCCTCAATCTTTCCCAGCATCAGGGTCTTTTCCAATGAGTCATCTCTTCCCATCAGGTGGCCAAAGTATTGGAGTTTCAGCTTCAGCATCAGTCCTTCCAATGAATATTCAGGACTGATTTCCTTTAGGATGGACTGGTTGGCTCTCCTTGCAGTCCAAGTGACTCTCAAGAGTCTTCTCCAACACCACAGTCCAAAAGCATCAATTCTTCAGCGCTCAGCTTTCTTTATAGTCCAACTCTCGCATCCATACATGACCACTGGAAAAACCACAGCTTTGTGTCCTATGTTACAAGAGAAACCAGACCTAGGTCTGCACCTTCCAGGAGATCAGAGTGTGAAGGGGACTGTGTCTCTTTCACCTCGGTATTCCCCGGGCCCTGGAACACCGGGCGTGCTCCCAGCCCTGGCCAGCTGTCCGCTGACCCCTCCTGGCAATTGTCTTTGCAGGACTCGCCGGAGCCGGAGGAGAACCCCGCCCAGGAGCCTCGGAGCGCGACGGAGCCCGGCCCACCCGGCTACTCCGTGTCCCCGGCCGTGCCTGGGCGGTCCCCGGGGCTACCCATCCGCTCCGCCCGCCGCTACCCGCGCTCCCCGGCGCGCTCCCCCGCCACCGGCCGGACGCACTCGTCCCCTCCCCGGGCCCCCGGATCGCCTGGCCGCTCGCGCAGCGCCTCGCGCACACTGCGGACTGCCGGCGTGCACCTGATCCGCGAGCAAGACGAGACGGGGCCGGTGGAGATCAGCGCTTGAGCCTCCTGGGGTCCCCGGAGGCGCCCGCACACCGAGGCCCATGTCCAGGGGAGGGCGGGGCAGCGGGGCTGCGGCCCGCGAGGGGCGAGGGATTAGGCGAGGTCCCGCGGGGCAAGAGGATGGGGCGCGGGGACCACTGTGAGCCTGCGGAGTCCGGGGACTAGGCGGGAATGGCGGAGGGTGGACCAGATTGTGAAATCGGGGTGCGTTTGCTCCCCAATCACTGGCTGTGTTCTCAGTGGGTGTGGGTTGTGCCCTCTTAGGACCATATAGATTATTAAATTTACGGCCCAGTCCCCGGAGAGGCTTATGGAAACTAACATCAGTAACCTAACCCCGATGACTATCCTGTGTCCTTCCTAGGGCGCATGTATGCATCCCACCCACCCTCTGCCCTTGCTATCCAGGAATGAACTCCTGGTTCCTGGGGAACTTCCTCGGCAAGTCCAGATTAGAGAGGCCACTTGCCTCAAAGGTACAACTGTCCTCAACTACGGAGGAGTCCAGAAAATCACTGTGAAGACAGGGCCTTGGGGCACCCTTCTCAGGCATCTGGGACCTGGGTACCTACCAGTTGGCCAGGGAGGAGCTCAAGGGCATTTCTTTGCCACCCCTCCACCCCCCTACAACCCGGGTCTAGCCAGAGCAAAGGATTCAAGCCTCCCAAGCGTGGCCTCCTCCAAAGCCTCCCTCAGCATCGTGCCCAGCATTCTTTTCATCTCTGGTCCGTAGAGAAGGGGCTCCTCACTCATTCCCAGACCGAGAAAGCTAAATCAAGTGAGGATCTGTCTTTTAACACCTCCTATCTACTGCTTCTCCCTGGCTTTGCACAAAATAAGCCTTTCAAACAATCATTGTCCCCGGGAAAGGTTGTTGAGCTTCCCGTAGGTTTAAGAGGATGAAGTTCGACTCTCCCCAGAAATGGTGGAAGGAGGAAGTAACTCATTGCTCTCCCCACCCACCACTGCGTCTTAGAGACCTGATGAAGCCCTTGGTCTCCGGCCTCTCACCTGCCCTGCTCCCAGGTATGCAGGGCCCAGGAGACGGGCCAGGGCAGGTTCTCTAATTACACAAGCCTGCAGAATACGGAGAGGTTGGTCCACTGTGCAGTTAGGCCATGCCCGTGCCAACCACCACTTCTTGCACAGTTTGGAGGAAAGACAGTCATCTGCCTTGTGAAGAGAGAGGGCGATTAAAATGATGCAAGAGAAGAAGGCCCTCTGTGTGTGCTGACCTCTCTTCCCTGATGCCTCTAGTGCATCTCTGGTCCCTCCTCAGCTTCCTGAGCTCCAGCTCGGATCCTGCACCATCCCACAGAGGAGCTCCCGATTCCCAATTCCCCACCACTCCACGTGGGACAAGTTTTGTCCCAGCCCAAAGGCAGCAGCATTTCCAGTTGATTCCCCCCAATAACCTGCAGGTCGTGGTCCTCCCAGCTCCCTGCCCCTATGCACTGCTCCAGGCTCATCTGCACAGGTGTGCCTTTGCAGCTCTGCTTCCTCACCCCAGAACTGCTCCCCTCACTTCCCCCAGGTGCCTGATCTAGGAGACAAGGCATGCGGGGGAGGGGGGGAACACCCACACACACACACATACACACACCCCCACCAAGTTGCTCAGGCAGGTGGGAGAGGAAAGATGTGGTCTCAGACAGGTACATCCCAGTCAACCTGGAGAGGCAAGGGTGAAGATTAAGGTGAGATGAGGGCAAGCTGTACTCTAATCCCCAATGCTGCATCCCTGAGGTTCCCAGGCTAAAGTCAAATCTGCCTTAAATGGGGGGAGGGGGGTGGAGCAAGGAAGCGGTTTTGTTTTTGTTTTGTTTTGATCTTCATCTTTGTATTACTGGCATCTAGCAGAGTGCCTAGCACATTCTGGATGCTCAATAAACTTTTGATGAAATGAAGTGATAACTTGGTTTCACTTAATCAAGGAGAACAAACAAATTGCCTAAAAATACCAGTCGTTTCCCTTTTCTGTTTTCTTCTCATCTTCCTTCATTATCCTTCACCCTTTCTGGAAATCCCAGATTGTTGATTCCAAAATCATCACACACTCATTCATTCATTCTGATGTTCTTTCTTTTATTCAGTAAACATGTCTTCATGAACCATGAAGTGTGCTAGATGCTGGGGAGACAGTGTCCTGGAGGAACACAGATAATAAACAGATTATCACAATGCAGTGTGGAAAATGCAATGACAGAGATAGATACAAGGTGCTCTAGAAGCATGTAAGAGCAGCATCTAACCCAGATGGGTTTTCAGCAAAGGTATCTTGGAGGAGAACAAACCTGACTTAGTCTTAGAAAGATCGGTTAATCGGGTGGAGGAAAGAAAAGGATGAAAGGACACATATTCCAGACAGGAGCAGCATGTAAAAAATGCTTAGTAAGTAGAGTTCTTACTTCTTAGCACTTATAAAATGTGGATCAACCAGGGGCAAGTGTTTAAATTGGGCTTCCCTGGTGGCTCAGACGGTAATGAATCCACCTACAATGGAGGAGACCTGGGTTGGATCCCTGGGTTGGGAAGATCCCCTAGAGGAGGGCATGGCAACCCACTCCAGCATTCTTGCCTGGAGAATCCCATGGACAGAGGAGCAGGCTACCGTCCATGTGGTCACAAAGAGTCAGACACAACTGAGCAACTAAGCCCAGTACAGATGCTTATGTTAGCACTGACAAAGGCCAGACTTGTGCCAGTGGCAAAGTGCGGGAGCTGAACCCGAGACTCCTGGACTCTGTTGGTATTGGCCCCCAGTTTGTAGCATCCCAGGCTTCCAAAATAAAAATTTAAATCCTCTGTGAAGAAAACCATCTCCTTAAATTTTCAGAGACTAAGATCAATCAAAGATGAGTTGACGAGGAAAGGACATCAAACACAGAAGGAAACAAATCACCAAGAATGAAAGTCAGCAAATGTAAGAAGTAATATACTTAAGGCCACCAAGGTCTTCAAATATTGGAATTATCATACATAAAACATAAAATAATTATGAAATGCTTGAAGAAATAAAAGACACTGTTATAAAAATGAACAAGCAACAAGACACTATCAAAAGTGATCAAGTATGAAAAGGAACAAATCAAACTTTTGTACATAAAAATATGACTTATTGAAATAAAAATGTAAATAAAGAGGTTAAATACATTAAATACAGCTGAAGAGAGTTAGTTGATCTGAAAAAATTATACAGAATAAGACACAGACAGACAAGGAAATGAAATACATGAGAAAAAGAGATTAAGGCTCAGGTCATGTAGAATGAAAAGGTCTAACATTTCATCAAGAGCTCAAAGGGGAGAAAAGAGAGATGGAGGAGAGGCAGTATTTTGAGAGTAATGACTGAAATTTTTGTAGAACCCATGACAAACATACACATTCAAGGTTAACACATGAGATACTTTTAAAGGTTTCCATACCTACCTAAAATGTAGTAAAACTAGAGTACATCAAAGAAAAAGAGACAATCTTGTTGACTGAAAAAAATGCACAGCTTGAGAGTTGTGAGTTAAGTTTTATTTTGGTCAAAATGAGGACTGTAGCCTAGGAAACAGCATTTCAGCCCTGAGAAACTGCTGCAGAGGCAATGGGGAAGGTGAGAGTAATATGATTTTAGTGAAGGGAGGATACCTGCAGTCAGGCATACATTTTGGCAGAGGCTTGCTGCTAGTCATGAAGAATAGATGTCCCTGTTAGTAATTTTAATGCTTTTCTAAAAGATACGAGGAGATGCAAGAATTGGGCTCATGGGGACTTCCCTAGTAGTCCAGTGGTTAAAAATCCACGTTGCAAAGCAGGGGACGCAGGTTCAATCTCTGGTTTGGGATCTAAGATCCCACATGGAGTGGAGCAACTAGAGCCACAACTACCAACTCCTGGGCACTCTAGAGCCCACATGCCACAGCTAGAGAGTCCATGAGCTGCAAAGACCCCTGTGCTGCAACTAAGATCTGACGCAGCCAAATAAATAAATCATTTTTTTAAGATAAAGAATTAGGCTCATAAAATCTCCTCCTGAAAATATCTATTGGAAGACCTGTTCTGCCAGTTTTTCCCAGAACACAGAGTGCTTCATTCCTGATCTTCACCCTGAACTCCTCTCAGAGGAACGTTGGTTTAGCAGCTGCAGTGCCTCATGACTGAATCCTTGTAGAGGTAGACGGCAAGTGCCAGTTTATGATTGGCAATCTTAAAGGCTGTCAGAGGGAAAAAGGTCTTACACATTTAGACAATAATAAAAGCAATCATTAGAAAGTGAACAGTAGCTTCAAAATGATAGGCAAAAATAATTATTAACCGAAAATATTGTACCTAGCAGTATAGTCTTCCAAATATGAGGGTAAAATATATTATCAGATGGACAAAAACTACAGTTTAGCATCAACACTAAAAGAACTCCCAAAGACACATTTTAGGAAGAAGGAAAATTATTCCAAAAGACAGGTTTGAGATGAAGAAAGAATAATGACAAAAGAAATTAGTAAAAATGTTGACAAATTAAATAGTACCTTATAAAATGAAAATAATATCTATTGTGACTTTCAAAACCTTATAAATAACATACAGGAAAATAATAGGATGTAAATCAGGAAGAGAGTTATCAGAATTAAATTATTCCAAAATCTTTAAATTCTTTTGGGAGTAGAAGGTAGTTAAAATATTAATATTCAGACTTTATTAAGTATTCAAGGGAACATTATCAGGGTAACTACATAAAGAAGAAAATAAGAGAATTGGTATAAGTTTCAAACTGATAAATTAAGGAAACAAACACAAACTCAATTTCTTTTAAAGCAAAGAGAAGATAAAAAAAGCAGAAGCATAGAAAAAATGGGAGAATAGAAAGTGAAGAAAAAAAAAGACAATAGAAACACAGCTAAATTATAGACTATAAATAAATTATAAATGGCCTGAAGTAGTTAAAATTCAACCTGATGGACAGCATTTTTTAATCCAGCTATAATGTTTAAATGATACACAACCCAAAGAAAGACTTGGAAAAGTTGAAAGTGCAGTGCTGCAAAAAGATGTGCCAGGCAGATATTAAGCCAAAGGAAGCAGGAGTGACTAGTAATATAAGATAAATGGACTTTAGGACCAAAAGCCTCGTTATAGTAGGATGTCTCCACATCGTGTTTGCTGAGACAGTCCTGGTTCACTCCTGTTAAACAGATGTCTCCTTTGTTATTTGGAATAAATGGGGTACTTTGAATTTGAGTGCAAATAGTTTACTTTAGGAGACATCAGTAGAGGAGTAAAGAAATGGATCGGCAAAGAGATCAAAACCAATAAGGGATGTGTTACCAAACCAGCTAATACTGTGGAGCTCAATGCTGCTGGGAGCCCTGGGAGATGGCGTTAAACAGATTTGAGGATAATCCCCACTGAAAGACAAGGAAACTGGGGTGTCGATCCAGCGAATCTCCATCCATCACTAGTTTAGGGCTTCTTCTATGACCTTAATTCCTGGTACTCCCAGCCTGACTTTCATGTATCCCAATATATTCCCCAAACAGAGTTGCAGGTAAGCACACAAAATAGTTTTCAGTGTAGAAGGAAATTCTGGGGAATTATAAGTGAAGCCTCAATAGTGTCTGTAGCTACATAATATCAAAAGACTTGTTTTCACCAAAAATATACACTAAAATTGAATTATGTGCATCTAATTAATTAATTTCTAACCATATGAAATAAGAGACTTCCCTGGCGATCCAGTGGTTAAGACTCTGTTCTTCCAATGCAGGGGGCCCTGGGTTTGATCCCTAGTAAGGGAACTAGATCCCACGTGCTGCATGGCCAAAAATATATATATGTATATATATATATATATGAAGTAAAAATTGATACTGTTACAGAAAGTTGCCAATCTATTTTTGCAGTGGAAGATCTCAAAGCCTCTCTTCAATTAGCAGTTGGTAAAACAGACTTTAAATGATAGTAAAGATTTGCAAAATTTCGGTAGTTTAATACACAACATTTGTTTTGAAAGTACATAAAGATCTATGCCAATTAAAGAATATACAGTCTTCTGAAGAATATACAAAATGGTCTCCAAATATTGATCTTGTGCATTGACTAGGGCATAAATCTCAATAAATTTTAGAGGGTTGTTATGTAGATGTCATTCTCTGATCACTAATTAAATTAGAAGGCAATAGTGAAAGTTATATAAAAATTCCACTCATTTGTGTATTAAAAAGAACACTTCTTGATAACTCATGTGTTAAAGAAGAAATTATGATAGAAATTTTAAAACTTAAATCTACATCAAACTTTGAAACTCCTAGAAGGGACCTCTTTGGCCATCCAATGATTATGACTTCTCATGTCCACGGCAAGTTTCAGTCCCTGGTCGAGGAAATAAGATCCTGTATGCTGGATGGAGTGGCCAAAAAAAGAAAAAACACAACCTTTTAGAAGATTACAGAACACCTAGATGACCCTGGAAACAGCAATGCTTAAGATACAACACCAAAGGCACAATCCTTGGAAGACATGATTATAAGCTGGAATTCATTAAAATGAAAAACTCTTGCTTTCTGAAAGATAATGTCAACAGAACGAGAAAAGCCACAGACTGGAAGAAAATATTTGCAAAAGACATATCTGATGAAATATAAAAAACAAAATGCTGTTACCCAATATATACAAAGTTAGTATATACAATAATATACCCAATATATACAAAATCAAAATTCAACAATAAGAAAACAGACAACCTGATTAAAAAATGGACAAAAGATGTGAACAGTACCTCACCAAAGAAGATATACAGATAGCTAGTAAAGACATGAAAAGATGCTCCATCTCATATGTCATCAGGGAAATGCAATTTAAAACAACAATTATTTAAAAAAAACAACACTGCACAACTATTATAGTGGCCAAAATCCAAAACACTGACAACGCCAAATGTGATAAGGATATAGAACAATAATTCTGATTTATTGTTGGTGGGAATACAAATTGGTACACCCACTTTGAAAAAAGTATGGCAGTTTTAAACAAAAGTAAATATATTCTTACCATGTTCTTAGTCACTCCGTTGTGTCCAACTCTTTGTGACCCCATGGACTGTAGCCCTCCAGGCTCCTCTGTCCACGGGATTTCCCAAGCAAGAATACTGGAGTGGGTTGCCATTTCCTTCTCCAGCGGATCTTTCTGACCCAGGGTTCGAACTAGTGTCTCCGGTGTCTCCTGCATTGCAAGCAAATTCTATACCCATTGAGCCATCAGGAAAGCCCTATTCTTATCATATGACCAAGCAACTGCACTCCTTGGTATTTACCCAAATGAGCTGAAAACATATCCACACAAAAACCTGCACACAGATACTTATAGCAGCCCTATTCCTAATTGCTAAGACTTGGAAGCAGCCAAGATGTCCTTTAGTAGGTAACTAGATAAAGAAACTGTGGTATTCAATTCAGTTTAAAAATATTAAAGAAAAAAATTTATATCCTCTCAAAAGAAAACAACAAAAAAACACTGGCAAGCCTAAGAAACCATCACAGGCAAGAAGAACCTAGAGAGACAGATGACTAAATGTAATGTGGTGTCTGATAGCATCCTGGAATACAAAAGGGACGTTAGGTAAAAACCAAGGAAATCCAAATAAAGTGTTGATTTAGTTAATTTAAAAAAAAAGAAAAGAAAGAAGCTATGGTACTAATCATCCAGGAAATGCAAATCAAAACCACAATGAGCTATCACGTCATAGCAATGAGAATGACTACCAGCAAAAGGAAAAAAAAAAAAAAGAGGAAGACATAAGTGTTGATGAGAGAGCAGAGAAAAAGGGGATCCCCAGAGCACCATTGATGGGAATGCAAATTGGCACAACCACTCTGAAAATAAGTGTGGAACTTCTTTAAATAATTAAAAATAGAATTACCATATGATCTAGCAATCCCATTTCTGGGTATATATCCAAAAGAATTGAAATCTAGATGTGTAGAGACATCTGCAACCCCGTGTTCATTTCAGTCTTCTTCACAATAGCCAAGATATGGAAACACCTAGGTTTCCATATTCATGCATCAGGGGATAAATGGATAAAGAAAATGTGGTATACACATGCCCTGGAATATTATCCAGTGATGAAAAAGAAGGAAATTTTCCTGTTTGTGACAACTTGGATGGACCTTGAGGGCATTATGCTAAGTGAAATACATCAGACATAGGAAGATGAATATCTTTCTATATTTATATTTCTATAAGTATAATATTACTTATATATAGAACTTTAAAAAGGCAAACTCAGAGAAACAGAAAGTAGAGTGGTATTTACCAGGGGTTGAGGGGTAGGGGAATGGGAGATATTGGTCAAAGAGTACAAACTTCCAGTTGTAAGATCAACAAGTTTAGGGATCCCATATACAACAGAATTTGAACCAGAAAAAAGAAATTAAAATCCTCCTACAAAGAAAACATTAGCTCAAATGCTCTTATAAGTAGGTCCTACCAGTTGTTCAAGGAACAGATAATTTCTACATTATACAAACTCTTCCAGAAAATAAACACAGAGGGAATACTCTTTAACTCATTACATGAGACTGGTGAAACCCTGATAACAAAATGAGACAAGGAAAATATGAGAGGAAAAATTATGAGCCAATCTCATGAACATACATACAAAATACCGTAAACAAATGTAAGCAAAGGAATCTAGGAATGTGTTAATAAGGGATATATATATATCATGACCAAACTATGTTTATGTCAGGAATGCAAGAATAATTTAAAATTAGAAGGTTCCTAAATGATATCCACCACATTAACAGATGAAAGGAGACAAACTAAATACCTGAAAAAACATTTGGAGAACTTGATAAAAGCATTACCAAACTAGAAATAAAAAACTTCTAAAACCTGATAAATAATACCTAAAAAAAAAAAAAAAGCAAGCCTCATTCTTAATTGTGAAACATTAGATATATTCCTTTTAAAATGAAGAGGTTAAACAAAGATACTCATATTCACTCCTGGTTTCAACATTGTACTGGTAGAATAAGAAAAAGAAACCAAAATGCATAAAGATGAGAAATTTAAAAGCCAAAAATTCATTTAGATTACAAAATTTTCTATATACAAATTTCAAAGGAATCTACAAACTACTAGACATAATTCCATAATGTCTCATTTCTTTATTGCTCTGTAGCAAGCCACTCCAACATTGAATGACCTAAAAGAATAGCCATTTTATTCTGTCACAATTCTTTGTGTCAGTGGGTAGGGCTGGACCCAGCTAGGCAATTCACTTGCAGGTGCCGCATGAGGTCACTTATGTGACTGTATCATCTGGCATCTTGAACTGCAGCTGGAGGCTAAGATGGCCTCACTCACAAGTCTGGTGGTTGATACTTATAGTTGGCTAGCAGGTTTAGGCATCAGCTAGAATAGCTCATTTTTACTCTGTGGGGGTAAATTGAGCTTCTTCATATAATAGTCTCAGGGCAATGTTTCAAGAACAGAAGCTGCAAGACCCTTTGAGCCTTAGAGTTGGAAATTCCACATATCACTTCCACTATACTCTGTTGGTCAAAGTGACTCACAAGGTCAGCCTAACTCCAGGGTGTTGGGAAAAAATTCCAGTTCCTTATGGGAGTGACAACTAGTATTGCAAAGGGACAAGCATACGGGTTGGGGGAGATTCTTGCAGCTATCTTTGCTAATAATCTCAATTTGGCTAAGAATACACTGAACAAAATATGTGCAATATCTATATAGAACAAATTATGAAGCTTTATTAAAAGACATTAAAGATAAGCCAAGCAGGGACTTCCCTGATGATCCAGTGGTTAAGAATCTGCCTTGCAAAGCAGGGAATGCAGGTTCAATCCCTGGTCAGGGAACTAAGATCCCACAAGCAGTGGTGCCACTAAGGCAGCGCCACAACTAAAGTGTATGAGTGCCACAACAGAAGATCCATGTGTCACAACGAAGGCCTGATGCAGCAAAATAAATACATAAATATTAAAAAAAAGTAATTTTAAAAAACAAAGAAGACCCAAATAAATTAACAGGTGTACAAGTTCATGAATAGGAAGACAATGTTATAAAATGTCAGTTTTTCCTGTGCATTCAATTTCAATTCCACAAAGCTTTCAAGGACTTGATAAGCTAAAGGTGCAAGGACAGGCAAGACAATTTGAACACTAACTGGGGAGGAATCACTCTGCCAGACAGTAAAACATTATCCACCTCTAGTAACTGAGAGAGCATGGGATTCGTGCAGAATTAGACAAATAGACCAATGAAACAAGCTATGCATGTATATATGGGTATTTGATGTGTGACCAAGGAATAATTGCAGGTCACTGGGACTAAGCAATAAGTCATGCTGGGATAATTAGTTACTATCTGGAAAACAAAAAAAGTATATCCCTACCTCAAGCCCTAAAAAATAATCAATTCATGATAGATAAAGACTTAAAAGTAAAATTTGAATACTTGTAGAAGAAACAATGGAAGAATATTTTCTTATTTTAGTATAGAGAAAATTTTCTTCAAAAACAGAAAAAATGCACTAAACATAAAAACAAATATTAATAAATATATTTATGAAAAGTTAAGAACATCTGTTACAGCACAAAGAAAGAGAAAATATGAGGCCAAACTTGTTCTTGCAATATTTCTAATTCACAGAGAATTATTTTCCAGGCTATATAAAACTCCTGAAAGTTATTGAGAAAAAGACAAATAAGCAACAGAAAAATGAGCAAGAGATAGAAATAAATACTTTCCAGGTGAAAAACACAAATGGTGGATAACACTTGAAAAGATGCTTAGCTTCATTATTTAATCAGGAAAAAGCAAATTAAGACAACAATAAGATATTATTCTGCATACCAGATTGTCAAAAACTAAGAAATCCACCAACTATTATGAAGATGTGGCTTTAAGGACATTGGGGCAATCAACTGATTTAGAAAAGAATTTGTCATTTGCATCTGAAATTGAAATATGTATGCCCTAAGACAGACCCAGAAATTTGACTACTAGGTTTAGGTGTTCTGTAAAGAAAATCTTAATTATACTAGAAGACATATAAAATAAAGATTCCAAGCAGTAATGTTTATAACAGAAGAGGAAGAAAAAGAACCATTTGATACACTACACAGTAAGGAAATTATTAAAGACGTTCCGCTGCAAAGAATCATTGAATTGTCCTAGATCCCCAACAACAACCAATTTAGAGCAAAGCTCTGCTTCCTATTACCCAGTCAAAGCCCAAATCTCATAACAGGTTCTGACACCTTCTTACTAGAGCTTCCCAGGTGGCTCAGTGGTAAAGAATCCACCTGCCAAGCAGGAGACGCAGGTTCGATCCCTGGGTCAGGAAGATCACCCGGAGGAAAAATGGGCAACCCACTCCAGTGTTCTTGCCTAAGAAATCCCATGGACAGAGGAGACGGGTGGGCTACAGTCCATGGGGTCACAGAGAGTCAGACTTGACTGAGAACGAATGCACCCTCTTACTGAGGCACCCCATGATATGCATGCCCTTAGCTGCAAAGAGTAAGAAACCCAACACGTTAACAACAAGTGTGCTCCCGGTGGTCTTTTCTTTGGCCGGGTTGGCTGGGGGGTGGGTGGGGGGTAGGCATTGACAAGCTGAACACAAAGGACAATAACTGCTCTGGTCTCTTTTTCTCCTTGGACACATGAGCAGACAAATAGTGACATCAACACCCTTTGAAATCTCCACTTGGTCCAGTCTCCAATGTGTGATCTAGATGTGACTCGCAGACACTGGCTAAGGAAGTCAAGAAACTGTGGAGTTGAAAGTATTAGACGTGATTTCCACATGGACACTGAAATTGCCCGGGAATGAAGGGACAGAAGTTGAGCCAGTGACATGATGTCTGGGCAACTTCCCCTTCAGCTAAGAGGAGATCATTCCTGTCTCCTCTTTTGTCTCAACTTCCCTCCAACCTTTGGCTTCTTGGAACAGAGGAGGATTTGGAAATTGGGACCAAACTCACACAAAGAGGGAAACAAACCAAAAACAAGAAGACAGAAAGGGTAGGATCTCAAGGCCAAAGAGAGTGTCCTGGGTGGTGGAGGCTATGGTTCTAGTGGTCAGCGAGGGGCTATACCCTTCCCAGAACACTCAAGGGCTGGTTTAAACACATACCTAGTGTTTTCATAGCACCACTGTCCTCAAACCTCATACAGAAAATTTATGAAGAAAGTGGGGCTCAGAGATGTTATGTGACTTTTTCAAGGTCCCTCTGCCAGTAAGAGGTGGAACCAAGACTGAAACAACCAATCCCACCTGAATTAGTACCATTTACCGCACCAGCCTGGTCAGCAGGAGTGCTGGCTTCATTTTCAGAAAACACAGAGGAAGCCAGAGAAACCAGGAGCCAGAGGTAGGAAGAAATGTCCTCTGAGAGTCCTTATAAAGAGCACCTTATAATCTCTCTCCTCTCGCTTCCCTCTTACAAGCAATCAAAGTGTTAGGAAAACACAAAACTCTAAAACCAGGGAGTAAGAAAGATACTGTTTAAAGTGTCACTGGTTAGCACATCACCAGGGTCCCAAAGCAGAGCCTCCTCGAGATAGCTGGAGGCAGCTCCCATCCACCAACGTCATTCCCATGACTCACATGGTCAGCTCTTCCTTAGTGTGTGGGAATGAGACAATCAGGATGCCGGGGGGCGGGGTGGGGGGCAGGTTGCTGGAAATGAGCATCACGGTCTCTGAGAGCCATCCAGACACGCCTTGCTGTTGGGAAGTCCCCTTGGCCTTCACTCCAGGGATCCCTGAGGGCCCTGTAGGCTTAAACTGAGAGAGGAGAAAGCCTTAATATCCGAAGGAACAGCTCAGAGTGAAGGGACCCTTCAATCCCCATCAGTTCTTAGCACTTGGGCCTGCAGAGTCTGGGAATGCACAAAGGCTGTGCTGACAGCATCTCTAGGGAGGGGTCACGTGACTGTGGGGCAGGGAGTCCTCCCCCAGCTGCAGAGCCTCCAGGCATTTTTTCCTGAGTCACCTGCCCATTCCTGAGGACCTGAGGACCACCTAGTCATGAATCTGAATTCCTTTGTGATTTGTCCTTTTCCCCAAGAGAAGCACACCATCTTTCTAGAATATAGAGATGTGAGCCAAATCAAGCTGCCATTAAATCATTAGGAGAGAACTTGGTTAGTCTCCCCAAGTCTAAAGTATAAGCCAAAGAGATAGAGAGGACTGCTAACGGCAGCATTCCTGCAGGGCAGGCAGTCACGGAGTCAGACGGGCGTGGGGGGCTCTGCACCTGGGAAATCCCAAATTGGCTGGATGTGCAGTAAATCCACCTTTCTTTGTCGTTTTGCCGAAAGTTTTCAGTTTCGCCTCAGGTTCAAAGGTTATGTTAACAAAGTAAGCCACTTGTTGTACACAAATAAATAATACCAATATTTATTAGAGAATCACCTAGCTTACTTTCAATATAGTAACATTAAAAGAAAAGCGAAATAGAAACAGCAGAGGATACATCACCAAATTGGGTTTTGACCAACATCCAGACTCAAAGAGCGCTGGGAAGTCCCATGTCACAGCACATCTGGAGTCCCAGTTGGGAAAAGGTCCCAGGCAGCTCATCCGCTCAGTGTGTGACTTCAGAGATTGCGGTTTGGGGTTCCCATTTATAATTCCAGGATGCAAACTGATATATACCATCATCAATCTGAGCAAATTGCATCTCTGGCTTCTTGTTAATGCTGTTTGTTTTGTCTTGTAAAACTTGGAGTGCTGTTAAGCCTGGGGCTTGGTGGACCAGCCCCCATCCAAGCACTCAAAAATTTCAAGATCTGTCCCCTACCTTATCTATGGTGCCACAAGTCTTGCACTCGCATCAGGCAGTCAGGGCACGCACAGTCAGGGCAGTGTTCAGGCAGCTTAGAGGCAAGGTCAAAGGCCAGCTCTGCTTTGTCTCTGAAGCCTAGACAAAGCTATTTAATTTCCCTAACCTTTGCTCATCCTTGGCTGACTTCACTGTCCATCTGAATACCCCCTTCCTCATGCTGACCCCACAGATCCTTGACCGCATAAATTCTACTCTGTTCTGCCTGGCACACATATACCCTTGCATACCCCATGGAATTCATCACTTCCCTTTGCTCCTCCACTTCTGAAATACCAAACTCTGTTCTCTGACACCAATCCCTATTCTCCCAGCTCTGACACTCTGTTACTTTCACTGTCTGTTCTTTACCCCCTTGGAAATGCCCAGTTTGTAGAGAACACAGTGTTCTCTTGCCCTGATTGTCTTAATCAGATTCGTTCTGCATTTGAGGGGAGAAGGCGTGAGGGAAGCCTACCTCTTTCAGGCTATGAAGTCTGAGGCTGGGACTGGGGCTGGCGTGGAGGCCAGGCTGGGACGGGGGAGGAAGGGAGGCAGTCGGCTGGGTTAGGGGCCCCACAAAGGAGCTGGCCAGGAACAATGGGGAACAAAGGCTGGACATTCTTCCGCTGAGCCCCCAGAGCCTGGCCTTGGTCTTCCGGGAACAGCTCCAGGAAATGTCTGAGATTCCAGATTTGGAAGGAAGAGACCTGTAAACAGGAGCTGGGCTCTGAAAGGGGAGAGCAGTGTATCTCTAGGGAGGGGGTGGGGAGAAGCGGGGTGTGTGCTGACATTGCAGGCTCAGAAGCTACAGGTCTGTCTGCTATAAACACAATATTTCAGGACTGGGAAAATGATTTATTTTTTTGCCACACGCATGTGGGGCCTTAGTTTCCTAACCAGGGACCAAACCCTCACCCCTGCATTGGAAGGTGAATTCCCAACCACTGGACCACAGGGGAAGTCCCAGGGCTGGAAAAAGCTCTTAAAGGCCATTTACTCTAACCATCTTTCCAGGGCCTGAAAAAAATCCCAGCTAAGGAGGCTTGCGTAGTTTCAGTGATGGGATGTGGATAAAAATAAATAAATCATAATATTAGCTAAGCTTTACTGATCACTTACGAAGCATTAGGCACTGTACTAGGTTGATTCTATGCTTCATCTCTTCTCATTCCATCTCTCAAGGTAGGAACTATTATTGCTGTTGTTGTTATTATTCCCTCTTTACAAATAAGGAAACTGACTTTCAAGGATGAAGTCACTTGCCCAAAGTCTTCCAGAAGTTTATCTGTCTGTCTCTGAGCTGACTAGGAGTGAACTGTAGGCATCTCCCAGGCTGTCCCAGAGTCTCTTATCTTCCTTATCTTCTGGCTTACCACCCCACCTCTCCCTGGGAAATGGACATGAGACACTGCCCCCCACCCAGTTATCTTCCTCGTTGCTTTTCTCTACCCTTAGCCTCAGAATGCCCGTGCCCTGAGATTTCACCGCTGGGTTTCTAATCCACTCTAGCAGTGGGGTAGGGGTGAGGGGTGTCATCTGGAAAAAAAGGAATTGGGATTGGGGTTGAACGGTTCACTAGAGGCTTGGAATTAAAGGATAGAAACTTCTGGAGTTACGGTCAGGGTGAGGATTACCTCTAAGAAATCCCAGACTAGGGTTTGAGTTTAGAGTCACAGCTTATGACTAAAGGGTCAAGGTCATAGAGCCTCTCTCCTCTGGTCTCCTCCCAGTTCTCCAAGGCCCTGAAGGCCGGGCAGGAAGCATCGGTTTCCTCCAAGCTGCTTCCCTCCTGGGGCAGAGTCTCGGTCACAAACAACCACCACCAGCCCGCCCCGCCCCTCCTTCCCCCGCCGCTGTGAGCTCAGAGCAGTAGGACCAAGTGCTGCGGACCAGGTCAGAGCCCTGCAAGCAGCCATGGGCGCTGGAGGAGCACGCCTCCTCGGGGTCCACTGGACCCTGCATCTTCTGCTCCTCACGGGTGAGTAGGACCGGCTCTCCCCGCTCCTAGCCCGCGCACCCCTGATCCGAGGCCTGGTCGAGGCGGGGGAGGCCCTTTCGCCTCTGTTTCCCTTGGGCAGCGGGGGTAGCAGAGACAGTGGTGATGATGGTGGTGGTGCTGTTAAGTACGAGAGAAACAGATTGAGGGCTCCACGGGCCCTCACTGCATGCCACGCGTGCACACTGGCCCTCTCACCTCCCTCCCAGCATGTTATCTAGGAGCTTGTTTGGAGGTACTAGCAGGAGAGCCCAGCTTATACTCTTGACCGAAGACCGGTCCTTCTCTATCGTGGACGGCTGTCCTCTTTGACTGATGGCATAGCTTCGGGCAGGACAGACATGGAGTGGTGAGGGAAGAAGGGGACACCCGCCTGGCCAGCCAGATTAGCCAAATCAACCCTGGGGTGACAGCTGTCATAACCAGATCGCCCTCACGTCCCCAGCATGTTATTTGGGAACTCATTTTCAAGAGGAGGCAGATGAGACATGAAGGGTTTGGGGGTCCTACTGGTAGTCAGACTGGGCCCCGCCTCCTTTTCTCTCCCCAGGAAGCATGGCCCAGGACTTCCCACCCCAGATCCTAGTCCATCCCGAGGACCAGCTGTTCCAGGGCCCCGAGCCGGCCAAGATGAGCTGCCGCGCCTCAGGTCAGCCGCCTCCCACCATCCGATGGCTGCTGGACGGGCACCCACTGAGCATGGTGCCCCCAGACGTTCACCACCTCCTCCCTGACGGAACCCTCCTGCTGCTGCGGCCCCCTCCCCGGGGACGTGCCCACGACGACCGCACCCGATCCACGGACCTGGGAGTCTACACCTGCGAGGCCAGCAACCGGCTGGGCACGGCAGTCAGCCGGGGCGCGCGGCTGTCCGTGGCTGGTGAGGCCTGGTGGGGAGACTTGGGAGGGGAGGACTGGGTTCAGGGCGGTCCTAGATGGGAGACCTGGGAGGTGGGGCTGTGAAGAGTCAGCACGAGGCAGAGCCCAAAGGCAGGTGATACAGAGCAGGCTGGAAGTGCCAAGGTGGGACCCGGATGGAAGGGCCAACCCTCTGTCCTCCCCGCAGTCCTCCAGGAGGATTTCCAGGTCCAGCCTCGGGACACGGTGGCTGCAGTGGGCGAGCAGGTGCTTCTGCAGTGCGAGCCGCCCTGGGGCTACCCGGAGCCCACCGTCTCATGGTGGAAGGATGAGAAACCCCTGGCCCTGCAGCCACGGCGGCACTCGGTGAGTCCCGTCCCAAACCTCATCCTGTTCGGGCCTCAGCGGTGCACACCCCAGGGCCTGACCCACGCCCCCCGCCCCCAGCCCCACGTCTCCTGCAGTAGCTGAGGAAGGGGCGGCCGTGAGGCCTTAGGCCTTCCTCCCCATGTGGCAGACTTCACAAGACACCTGGTCCTGACAGGTGTCCCAAGGCTCCCTGCTGATGGCAAGAGTGGAGAAGAGTGACGCGGGGACCTACATGTGTATGGCCACCAACAGTGCAGGACGGCGGAAGAGCCGGGTGGCCAGGGTGTCCATCCAGGGTAAGGGGAGGGCGGTCGGCTAAGGTCAGGGCCAAGGTGGGGGGCACCAGTTAGGGTGGTGCGCTCTGGTGTGGGCTGGGGTTAGGGGATGTGGGGGTTCGACCCGGGATATGGGTCAGAGTGGTGGGGACCTCATTTAGGGGCAGTTCCTCCATCCAAGGGCTTCCCTCATAGCTCAGTCGGTAAAGAATCTCCCTGCAGTGCAGGAGACCCAGGTTTGATCCCTGGATCGGGAAGATCCCCTGGAGAAGGGAAGGGCAGCCCACTCCAGTGTTCTTGCCTGGAGAATCCCATGGACAGAGGAGCCCGGTGGGCTACAGTCCATGGAGTCACAAGAGTCGGACATGACTGAGCTGCTAAATCATCGTCATCCTCCATCCGAGGATAGACATTGGAGAGCTCACAACCGGGGTAGTCTGGGAGTTTTGGCTCCTCTGTGGCCTAGGGATGCTCCACTCTTCAGTTTCTTCCCTCTGACCTATGGGCCCATTCCCAATGTGTGCGCTCCACAGAGCCCCCAGACTACAAGGAGCCCCTGGAGCTTCTGGCTGTGCACATTCAGCTGGAAAACGTGACCCTGATGAACCCAGACCCCAAGAAGGGCACCAAGCCCGGGCCAGCTGTATGGCTCAGCTGGAAGGTGAGGCCCGGGGCCTGGGGGTGGAACAGTCACAGCTCCGGAAAGGGCTGTTCACGAGAGCCCTGAGTCCTCCCCTCCCCCCGTCTTCCCCAGGTGAGCGGCCCCGCGGCACCTGCTCAGTCCTACACGGCCCTGTTCAGGACCCAGGCCACCCCTGGGGGCCAGGGCGCCCCGTGGGCAGAGGCCCTGCTGGCTGGCTGGCAGAGCGCAGAGCTTGGGGGCCTCCACTGGGGCCAAGACTATGAGTTCAAAGTGAGACCATCCTCTGGCCGCGCTCAAGGCCCCGACAGCAACGTGCTGCTCCTGAGGCTGCCTGAACAAGGTCAGGAACAGATGCTTCCAGAACCCAACGATATACCCCCAGCCCCTTTCTGTCCCTCTGTAGTCAGGAGGAAGAGGAATAGTGGCTTCCACCCCTGGGCCCCCTCTTGTCCTGGCTCTGAAAGCAGAGCTGAGAGAAGCTCTTGTTCTTGTCAGCATGGCTCGGACCTTATGACCCCAGCCCTGCTCTTTTCTCTAGAAAGGGAGTCCCTAGGATTCCTTCAGCATTCCTTACCGCCTGTCTCCCTCCCCACCAGTGCCCAGTGCCCCTCCCCAGGAGGTGACCCTAAAACCTGGCAACGGCAGTGTCCTTGTGAGCTGGGTCCCACCGCCTGCTGAAAACCACAACGGCATCATCCGTGGCTACCAGGTACCCCCGCAAGCTGACGCACCGCTCCCCCGTGGTGCCAAGACTTGCCCCTCCCCTGGCTCTGGGCGCTAAGAAACGGGACCTGCCCAGCGAAGCAGGGACTCTGCTGTCGGCCAGACACTGCCACGCGCTTACGTACATGATCTCATTTCCTCTCACTGTGATCCCCAGTTTACAGACATGGAAAGTGAGGCTAGGCTCATGAGTGCGGGAAACAGGACAGGGACCAAACCAGGCTGTGACTGACTCTGAGTTTCTAAGGCAGGGGTGCCAGAGTGTGATTCCTGGACCAGCAACATCACCATCATCTGAGAACTTGTTAGAATGCAGATCCTTCAGTCCATTGACAGGCTTTGTGGGTCAGAATGTCAGAGATGGGCCTGGCCATCCAGATTTTAACAAACCCTCCACGTGATCCTAAAGCACATTGATATGTGTGAACCACTGGTCTAACGCCTACTTCGTAAGATTGCTTCTGTCGCTCTTCTGTCAGTCTAGAGAGAAGTCTCCCGCACTTTGTAGGGAAGAAGGAAATAGGAAGTGTGGGTGCATGTGGGAGTACCTCCAGGAAAACGCCAGTAGAGGGCGGCCACATACCCAGAGTCTGATCTGCAGATGAAGGGGCTTAACTGCTGTGATGGTTTTGGAGGCGGGCAAGCTCACCTCTGTTTGTGTCTCAGGTCTGGAGCCTGGGCAACACCTCATTGCCCCCAGCCAACTGGACCGTGGTGGGTGAGCAGACCCAGCTGGAGATTGCTGCTCGCATGTCAGGTTCCTACTGCGTGCAAGTGGCTGCAGTCACTGGCGCGGGCGCTGGGCAGCCCAGCAGCCCTGTCTGCCTCCTATTAGGTGAGGACAGAGCCCTCTGGCCCCACCCAGACCCCATCCAGGCCCTCTTTCCACCATTCTCTCTTCCTACTCATCTCCCAGCTCCTCCCCCTTATCTACCCACCTTCATTGCCTCGTCCTGAGCTCAAATTCCCCTACAGAGCAGGCCATGGAGCGAGCTGCCCAGCAACCCAGTGCGCACAGCCCGTGGACCCTGGAGCAGCTGTGGGCAGCCTTGAAGCGGCCAGAGGTCATTGCCAGCGGGGGGGTCGTGCTGTGGCTTCTGCTGCTGGGCGCGGCCGTGTGCATCCACCGCCGGCGCCGAGCTGGCGTGCACCTGGGCCCAGGTGAGAAGGCGGTGGACTCGCAGGTGGACTGGCTGGCCTTCCCTGGGTCCAGCCAGGATGCAACAGGGCTTTGGGCCTCTAGCCAGGTGCTGGAGACTCTGGGCTGACCCTTCCTCCTGCCCTCTCTCAGGTCTGTACAGGTACACCAGTGAGGATGCCATCTTAAAACACAGGTGAGACAGGAAAGGGGAGGAGGTGAGGGAGGGCCAGAGGGGCTGAGGGACAGTGAAGTTGGGACAGAGAACTGGCTGGAGCATTTGTCTCCCCTGCATGCGTGCATGCTGTGTCACATGAGTCATGTCTGACTCCTTGCGACCCCATGGACTGTAGCCCACCAGGCACCTCTGTCCGTGGGATTCTCCAGGCAAGAATACTGGAGCGGGTTGCCCTGCCCTCCTCCAGGGGACCTTCCCAACCCAGGGATTGAACCCACGATTCTTATATCTCCTGCATTAGCAGGTGGGTTCTCTACCACTAGCGCCACCTGGGAAGCCCCTCTCCCCTACTGCCAGGCAATTTGTCATCCTAACACCTGAATCTCCCCTGAACTTCAAGTGAGAATTAATTTCTCTTTCATTAATGTCACTATCACACCATCTGACAGGTAAGTAACTGGCCCCACCCAGACTTCAGTGACCACCCAAGGTTACATGGCCAGTACCTGACTTCTGAACACCTAACCTGGTGCTCTTGTTACCGAGCTCTCATTAATACTGACTGCATTCTCCTGCTGGATGGAGAATAAGTAACATGGGAGGACCAGGCTGGTTTCTAATTCTCTCTGTACATTCAGCATCTACCGAGCGGTACCTTTGAGTTCAGCAATCACCTACCCCCACTGAGGCATCTTTCTTTCACAATAATCCACCCACAGTTCCAGCAGAGGGCACTCTGTCTCTATGTGATTGCTTCTTACTCCTGTTCTCAATAACCCAGCCCGCCTGCGGGTATCCATCCATCTGCTCCGAGTGCGTTCGGTGGCCAGAGCAAGTCTCCAGTTATAAGACAAAACGCTAGGAAACAAAACATCCTTTTTTCTCCTATTGGCTGAGTTTTTCACTAAACCATTTCATCTCTGCCCACCTTCTCCTGCTCTTTATCTCATTAGATTTCTTCTGAGAGATTTCACATTCCAGATCTGCATCTTTCAACAGGAGTATATCAAGCACCTCTTAGGTGCCAGCTCTCAGGCTACCATCTTGCTGTCAGTTTCTCAGCCCAGAGCAAGGTTCCGTGCTGGCTGTTGCTGTGTTCCTGTGTTACCCCATGCTCCCTGGCCTTTCTCTTCCAGCCACTTCCTGGGCTTAGCCTGCGCCTTCCTGAACTTTCTCTGTCTCCCCTGGGATGTCATCCTTTTCCTCAAGGGAGATTCCATTCTGATCACCTTGTTCATTCATTTCTTGAGAAGAGTCACTGTCTGCCAGGAGAACACTCAGTCTAGCCGAGACAGGCACACGAGCATAAATGCAATCCAGAGCTGGCAGTACCAGGAGGGGGCTGGGCGGGGAACTAGGGAGGAAGATCTCACATTTCCCCTGACCGCACGTGTGAAATAGCGAGCTGGTGGGAAGCTGCCTTAAAGCACGGGAAGCTCAATGCCGCACTCTCTGGTGATCTAGGTGGGGTGGGATGGGGGTCGGGGGGAGGCAGGTCCAAGGGGAGAGGATATTTGTAAGTATATGGCTGAGTCACTTCATTGTACAACAGTAACTAAAATAACATTGCGAAGCAATTATATTAAAAAAAAAAGCTAAAGCTGAAATAAAGGGGGAAGGCAAAGGGAATAGTAAGAAATAGCCTGCTATTTATAGGGAAAGACAAGCCTTTCGGTTCGACTGGGGCCTCCGGTATAGGATGGATCAGAGCAAAAGATAAAGCTGAGGAGCTGGAAGCTAGGCCAATGAGGGCCCTGTTAGCCACACTAAGCAGCTGGGCTCCATCTTGGTACATGGGGAGCCACTGAGGGTTTTAGGCAGAGAAGTGTTTGGTCTGATCCCCACCGGCATGCCACCCCATTCAAGGGGAATCAGGCTAGAGACAGAGAAGCCAATATCCAGGCAGCGAACTCCTGCGCTGCTGGCTGAGTGATCTCTCACTTCTTCCTCTCAGCTTACAGCATCAGCCTTGTCAGGAAGTCTTACTGTTGGAGGAACCAGGGCTTAGAGAGGCTAATAGACTGAGCTGACCCAGGGTTGCACAGCTAGGCAGCACCAGATCTGGCTCCCGATGTGTATTCTTTCTGTCTCAGCACACAGCCATCTGTCTGTGATACCTCCCAGCTCTGGGGCAACTTGGCCATCCTTTGACCTCAGGATAAGAAAGGGGCGCTGCGTTTGGGATAGCAGATCAGAGATCTTAAGGAGTCTGTGGGGGGCTGAGAAGCAGTGAGAATAAAGGTGGTACCACCACCTACTCTACCCCTTCTGCTACCTGCCGAGCTCGAGCTCTTGACCAATCACGTTTTCCCTCCACCTGCTTCTCTGCCCCGCACCCCTCATTGTCCAGGATGGATCACAGCGACTCCCCCTGGCTGGCAGACACATGGCGCTCCACCTCTGGCTCTCGAGACCTCAGCAGCAGCAGCAGCCTGAGCAGTCGGCTGGGAGTGGACCCCCGGGACCCGCTAGAAGGTCGCCGCTCTTGTGAGCATGCCCCCCCACCCAGGGGTGCGGGTAGGGGGCCTAGCAGTTGAGCAGGGGTGCTGGACAAAGGGGTGCGTGGGTGAGCTGCATTCACCATAATCGCTCCTGTCATTTTTTACCACAGTGATCTCCTGGGATCCCCGAAGCCCTGGGGTGCCCCTGCTTCCTGACACCAGCACTTTCTATGGCTCCCTCATCGCCGAGGGGCCTTCCAGCCCCCCAGCCCGGCCAAGCCCCCAGGCCCCAGCAGCCAGGCGGCTCACCCCCCAGCTGGCCCAGCTCTCCAACCCCTGGCCCAGTTCAGACAGCCTCTGTGGCCGCCGGGGTCTCTCTTCCCCACGCTTGTCTCTGGCCCCCGCAGAGGCCTGGAAGGCCAGAAAGAAGCAGGGTAAGGCTTCGAGGATGCACGCAGCCTGAATCGGGGTATGGAGGACAGGAGTCTCGGGGCCAGGTGTGGGTTGCCCTCCACCCACAGTCTGTCCTGATGGACACCTATTACTGTGCACCCAGCCAGGAGTGTGGAGGAGGAAATGGCAACCCACTCTAGTATTCTTGCCTGGAGAATCCCATGGACAGAGGAGGCTGGCGGGCTACAGCCCGTGGGGTCGCAAGAGTCAGACGTGACTTGGCGACTAAACCACCACCACCACCAGCAGCCAGGAGTGCGCTGGCCTCAGTTTTTCTTTCTTTCGCTCTTTGGGTCTTCGTTGAGCCATGCAGGATCTTCTTTCATTCATGTGGCATCTTTGCTTCTGTGCATGGACTCTCTCTCTTGTTGTGGGGTAGGAGCTTCAGTAGTTGCAGCCAGCAGGCTTGGTTGCTCCAAGGCATGTGGGATCCTACCTCCCCGACCAGGGATCAAACCCATGGCCCCTGCATTGCAGACAAATTCTTAACCACTGGACCACCAGGGAAGCCCCAGGCCTCAGATTTTCTTTACACGGGGCTCTTCTTTGGGTTTTTCACACCAGCAGTGAGCCCTATTTCTGCAGTCAGCTCAATTCAGCAAACACTGAATAAGCACCACTAGGGGTGGGATAGGGGAACACAGTGATACTAAACATAATCCTTGCTCTCTACTAGCTCCAAGTCTAATGAAAGTGCATGACCAGCATGTGGGTAATTGTAGAACCTGGAGGAGAGTGACCAGTGCTAGCATAAAACCTCAGGCTCGCATAACCTCTGTACCGTGTATTATGTACTTATGCGCTATGCACGATGTATGGGTCCTGCCCAGGTACCAACTCCCAGCTTGCTTCCCAGAGAATGAGCATTTCCTTTCTGTCAATTTCTCTCCTGATTTTCAACTACTTGTTTTGACTCTCCGGAGAGAAATATGTATACTCTCTATTTCTTTAGCAACTACTCTATGTTAGGTGCTTTACTCATATTTTGTTACATCATTGAATCCTCACAATATATTGGCAAGGTGTTATTTCTCTAATTTTACAGACAAGGAAAGAGGATCAGAATGGGGTAGCTTGTTTAAAACCCTACGTCCATGAGCTGCAGATCTCAAATTTGAAACCAGAAACTTCCAAAAGTTACTTTGAATCTCTCTGGGATCACCCCTGGGAAACTGTTCTCTCGATGACTCTGTTTCTCCATTTCTGAACATTGACTTCACACTCCGCCATCTCCATGAGCCTCCTGTACTGATTAGTTAAGATTTATAAACATTCAGCAGCCGGTTTTGTTAAGTGGATATAATCCAACTTTTATCAAGATAAAGATGGATTTAGAGTAATTAAGGGCTTGGCCAATATCCAGAATTTTATGACTCTAAATATTAGCGAAGCTGGCATCCTTTCCAGCTTTGCCTCAGAGCTATTGCATTAGCAATCCTCTGTGATCATGAAATACCAGCTAAAAAGAGGTTGCATAAATCTCATTTAAAAAGTAGCTTTTTCATGGATAACCACACTGATTTGAATATTATGTATGTCCCACTTGAAAACATTAATGCTACCCCGAAAAGAGGAGCAATTTTCTACGGACAGTTGTTAAGAAACGTTCCCGTTCTGAGACGAAGTTTTCTAATCTCACTTAGAGATTTAGGTCCTCATCACACCCCTTTTCTCCCTCATCTGGCTCCACGCCATCACTGCTCCAGGATAGAGTGAGCATAGTAATTCCTCTGGGCTGGTGGGCAATAGCAACAGCCACAAGATCTCATCCAGAGGGACTTTCCTTGTGGTCCAACAGTTAAGACTCCACACTTTCACTGCAGGGGTCACAGGTTCAATCCCTGGTTAGGAAGCTAAGATCTCACGGCCACGCAGTACAGCCTGATAGTGAAAAAAGAACAAATCTCATCCAGAGGCATGGAGCTCCTCTATGGCTATCATCTAGGCCAAAAGTCTGCTGATTCTTTGTCTTCGAACTCTGGCAGTCTCTCTCAGTGCCCCCCCTTGAGCTGCTTATTCCTTTTTCTTATTATCTGAGCCTAGTTGGGTTTTTTTACCTCTGTACTAATACTCTGACAACAGCTGTCTCATCCATCATGTCAGATGGATTAGCTCACTTTGCCGATACATATATTAATTATCCTCATTAAATAATTCACTCAAATATCTATCGCAATTCAGGTGCACCCAACAAGATTCCACCTCACTTTGATAACATTAGTGTATAGTTTAATTCCCTCCAAGTACCCTTGCCTGGAAAATCCCATGGACGGAGGAGCCTGGTAGGCTGCAGTTCATGGGGTCGCTACGAGTCGGACATGACTGAGCGACTTCACTTCACTTCACTTCATAGTTTAATTCAAATAATATTGACACTAAGTTCAAGTAATTCCAAACAAGGTGGAAGGCAGTTTTCTTTTTTTGGTTACCAAAAATCCTTTAGAAGAAATAAAGTGAGCTGGGATAAATACAGTCTTTTCCCTTCCCCTTCCACATAAATCAACACCAATAGCATGTGCCCCCACTTCTGAGCTTAGGCAAGAAGCCAGGCCCAAGACAAGACAAAGCTGGTGAGAGTGGGGGTTGGAGCTCTCAAAGCTGGCCTCCAGGACTCCTTGGGTCATACGACAATTAAAGGAAATGAGTAAAAGCTAAACCAGCCAAAGTACAAAAGGAAACTCTAGTGGAGGAAGTCTAGCCATTGTGTGAGTTTTCATCCAGTGGCTTAGAAGACCAGCCACTGTACATGGGTTTCTAGGACCCAGATGGATCCTTGATGAATGTCTTGTCTTCACTCTGAACCTACCCATCGTGGCCCCCACATCTTTTATATTAGGTTGACGAGACAGCTCTATGTCGAGAGTCCTGCCTGGTCTCTGCTCCCCTTTCCTAACTGGGCTTTGGGCTTTTGATCGTGTGGCATTAACCTGAAGATTATTTCTTTTCTCCTTTGATTGATGTTCTCTTATTCCTGGTCTTGGGGAAATCCCTTCTCTTTATTACTCTGTTTCTCTTCTGGCTTAAACTTAGGTCCATTTTGGTTTTGGCCTGACCAAGTCATTGCACACAGCCAGGGCTTCTGTACTGTCACGATTTACTCAGAGCCCTGTCTCCTAAGTGGCCACATGGGCCTGATGGTAACTGCCATCTCATACATGATTCTTCTCACTATGTGTTTACAGCTGCATCTCTAATGTCATCCATCCATTCACTCATTCACTCAGTACATCTTGACTATCCACAGGCAAGGCGTTGCCCACCTGGGTGAGACCAACCCTTCTTCCTACTCTAAAGTTCCTCTTCCCATCAGCTGACTCTCTCTCATCAGAGCTGGCTGGTCTGGGGCTCCCATCTCTTGTCTTCCTCATTATTTTTAAAATATTTTAAAAAAATTATTTATTTATTTGGCACTGGGTCCTAGCTGCAACACGTGAGA
The DNA here is from genome assembly GCF_963930625.1 of Muntiacus reevesi. Classification (NCBI taxonomy): domain Eukaryota; kingdom Metazoa; phylum Chordata; class Mammalia; order Artiodactyla; family Cervidae; genus Muntiacus; species Muntiacus reevesi. The sequence continues at coordinate 27,422,950 of NC_089253.1, read as the reverse complement.
TCTTTTATTATACTTGAAGCCAGCTCTTAGTTGCAGCATGTGGGATCTAGTTCCCTGACCAGGGATCAATCACAGGCCCCTTGCATAGGGAGTGCAGAGTCTTAGCCTCTGGACCACCAGGGAAATCCCGAGAGGTTGTTTTTAAAATTATCTGTTATATGCCAGAAACTTTCCAATCTGTTTTCAATTGCTTGGTAAAACCATGCTTTGAAGTGGCTGCTTACAAATGAAACAGGTTCGGGAAGGTTGATGCATTTATCTGAGGTCACATCGCTAATACACGGTGGGGCTGGACTGTGAATCAGGTGATTTAACTCCAAGTCTGATGCTCCTTCACTTTTATATCCCAGCTGCCTGGATGGAGGGAGATTGTTCTCTCTTCTTTCTGGTTTCAGAGAAAAGCTTAAGTGAACAGGCTGAAGACAGAGCCTGTGGCTGGGATGTGAAGGCCCATCTGGAGTGGCCGCCAGCCCCACAAACAAAACTCTTATGTTTTGCAGAGTTGCACCAGGCCAACAGCTCCCCTCTGCTCCGGGCCAGCCACCCTGCGGAGCTCTGGGCCTGCGAGGTGAGCAACAGAGGCTCCAAGAACTTTCCCCAAAGCCCAGGTGAGTGGAGGGCCCTGGGAGGCGAATGAGGGAGTGAGGCGTGGTGTGGGGCCCGCCAGCCCCTCCGTCTGGCTTCTCCTGTCCCCGAGGAGGCTGGCTCGGCGGGGCAGGGGGACAGGACGCTGCGTGGACAGACAAGCTGCGGCCTGGGGGCTGTGGTGGTTCTGCGATCTCACGCCCAGGCTCTTGTTCCCCAGGAGCTGTGCCCCGTGCTCTGGTGGCCTGGCGGGCGCTGGGACCACAGCTCCTCAGCTCCTCCAGTGAACTGATGACTCGCCCTTTGCCCCCGGTACCACTCGCTCCCCGTGGACCCCCCACTCAGAGTCAGCAGACCCAGTAAGAGGGCCTGGGTCAGGAAGCAGGGCGGGGCACTGGGGATGCGGGAGGTGCTTGCTGGGCGGGGCTGGGGGCGTGGGGGGCGGGGGGGGGGGGCAGGGACCGGAAGAACTGCACTAACCATCCTGCCGTCTTACCCCAAACAGGCGCTCGGTGGAGCCCCCAGCCCCCACCTCCGCTCCTCCGCCAGCTGCCCCCGTCCCCGCCCTCCTTCCCTCCGGTACCCTCCGCCCCTCCAGCCCCCAGGCCTCCTCCCTCTCTGGTCCCAGCCCAGCGTCCAGCCGCCTGTCCAGCTCGTCGCTGTCGTCCCTGGGGGAGGATCAGGACAGCGTGCTGACCCCTGAGGAGGTGGCCCTGTGCCTGGAGCTCAGTGAGGGTGAGGAGACCCCCAGGTGAGTGGCCGGAGGGGAGCCAGAGGATACAGATAAGCGGGAGACAGAGGCGTGCTCAGCTCTCCCACCTCCACCTTCCTCGCGGACTGTCTCTGCCCCTCCACGCCCTGCCCCCGCCCATCATCACGCCATCTCCCCTGTGACCTCTTCCCAGGAACAGCGTCTCTCCGATGCCAAGGGCGCCCTCCCCTCCCACCACCTATGGCTACATCAGCGTGCCCGCGGCCTCGGACCTCGCGGACATGGGCAGACCTGGAGGAGGAGTGGGGTCCGAGGTGAGGGGCTTGCTGTGCCCTCCTCGGCCCTGCCTCACACCCACCCCCAGCGAGGGCTCCTTGGCCAACGGCTGGGGCTCAGCCTCAGAGGACAACGGCCCCAGCGCCAGAGCCAGCCTGGTCAGCTCCTCCGATGGCTCCTTCCTCGCTGACGCCCACTTCGCCCGGGCCCTGGCTGTGGCAGCGGACAGCTTCGGCTTTGGTCTGGAGCCCAGGGAGGCAGACTGCGTCTTCACGGGTAGGTGAGATCACTGTTTCACTCCCACCCCCCGGGAGGGGACACAGCTTCTCCCCAACCAAGAGTAAAGCATCCTCACCATCGTCACTGTGTCCAAGCCCCCATGCCAAGCGCCTTACATATGTTCAGCATTAGCAGCAGCTCTCTGAGGAATATTCTTTATCATTCTTTTCCAAATGAGGGAGCTGTAAGTCCCATAGGTTTATTAACTTGCCCAAGATCACCCAGAACAAGGATAAACTGTGCAAGTTAAAAGCCCAGAGGCAGGGACTAAGTGGCTAAGACTCCATAATCCCTATGCAGGGGGCCCAAGTTCAAAACCTGGTCAGGGAACTAGATTCCGTATCCCAACACTAAGATCTGGCACAACCAAATAAATAAATATATTAAAAAAAAAAAAAAAGGGCCCAGAGGCAGCCAATTATATGGTCCATTCTGCTGCCTCCAGGACCTTCCTCTTACTAAATGTGGGGTGCAGGAAAGGTTGCCCTCCCCAGCCCAGTGACAGATTCATCCACTGTGGGAAGTTCTGTTCTGTCTCTTACATCCCCCTGAGCTGTCAAAGCCTTCTTCCTCTCCCATCTATGGCCAGATGAGGCAAGACTGGGCTTCCTGTTTCGTGTGTCTAGCAGGTTGGGACCATCATTCCCGAGTCAACGGCAGGTAGTGAGGGCTCCTCCAGCCCCTTCGGTGTTCCCTTCCTTGGACATATATCCCCAAGACCTAGTTTTCAAACCTTAACTCTACATTCTTCCCCCTAAAAAAGCAGTCAGGATTGTGGCGAACAGGAGAGCAGGAATTACCTAGGACAGAAAGCTAAGGCCGAGTTGGGAGGAGGGAGTTCAAGCTGTTCTCTCAAAGAAATCAATGAACATCTTCCTCTCCCTGGGGTGGAGGACGCTGGGGATGTGACCACTGGGTTGATGGACCGAGTGGGACTGGGTTATGTCTACGGTCGGGTGTATGCCTTAAGCAGCCCCACGCCTTCTGCCCTAAACTGGTCCCCAAGGGTGAAGGCCAACCCTCCACAGACATCTCTATCCTCCCTAACAGATGCTTCGTCACCTCCCTCGCCCCGGGACGACCTCTCCCTGACTTCTACCCTTTCCCTGACGCCGTGGGAATGGAGGTCAGACTGGTTGGAGGACATTGAGAAAAATCCCACCCAGTGGCTGGGAAGGGGGCTGCCTCCCTGGCCACCTGAATCTCGGCTCTCTTCCCAGAAAAGTCAGCTCAAGCTCAGCTCTCCTGTGCCCAAAGCTGGCGGTAAGTGTCTGGTTGGCTGATGCAGCGATCCATCTTGACCAGAGGGGTTTTGTTGCGGTTGGGGGCAGCCAAGAGGGGTCCAGAAAGAGCGATAAGGAACAGGGGGGTAACTCCACCCTCCTTCAACTTCTCCTAGACTCCTCCTGAACTGACCGCCTGACTGCCAAGATGAGAACCAGCCCTTCCTCTCCCATCAGCCACTGGCCGGGGCTGTGGACTGCGGGTCTTGGCCTGTGCTTCGCTGCAGCTAGGGGTCCACCTTGTCTGGCCTCTGACATTCTCCCTCCCAGATGGTGGGAACAAATGAAAGCAAAACAAAATAAGAACAGAGCAGACCTGCAGCCTCCAGGAGCAAAATGTCAGCTCCACCTGGCTTGCAGCCCTTGCCTTTCCCTCTGCTCCATCCATGCCCACAGTCAGGTCATTTTGGCCTGAGAGGCAGCCCTAAATCCTATGTGTTCCCTGCCCCACCCCTGCCTGGGTCACAGGAAGTGGGGGACCCGGACGTCTTCCTGGAGGACAGCGCTGGCTCATGGGGAGGGACTGCGGAGGAGGGAGCGTCTCGGGGCCTCCTCAGCCTTTTCCAGTCCATTCCTGGCCCGCCCCAACCACACTGTGAAGGGCTCCACTGAGGCAGTGAGGTCCGACCTCGGCACCAGGGCAAAGGGTTCAAGATGGATCGAGGGAGGAAGCTGAAGTGGGACAAACGTGGGACGAACGCACCCTCCTGATACTGTTGTCACTATGAGTTGTCACTGAGGGATTTGATACCATAAAGCTGTGATGACTTGAGTTCTGTGAGATCACTCCGTGGAGCACCATATCCTGCAGAAGGCACCTGGGTTAGGACAGCATCAGGCACTCATTGATCCTCCGCCGTTACTCTTTCTGTTCTGTCATCAAGGGGAGAATTACCTGCATCTTTCAGATTTTAAGCAGAATCCAGAAAAGGCCGGGATGGGGCTGTTTCCGGGTTCTGCAGGTCTTAGCAACTCGTCCCATGAAGATGATTTCTGCTCTCACCAATCCCAGCCCCCAAGATCAGTCCCAGATAGTTTCTTAAAATGAAGTAGCTCCATTTCACAAAAGGTAGGAACCACCTGTAATGGTTGGCTGGTGGGCACCCTTCAGACAAAGAACAGGACAGAGAAATGGAGGAGGAGCAGGACCTGCAGAGCCTGAGCCACAGAAAACCACCGGAGGCCAGGCAGGGCTTTATCCTCCTCACGTGGCAGGGAAGGTCGGGGGCAGGATTCACACACTGCGAGGATACTACTCAGCATGACCAGGGTCATGATCTCAGGATGAGGACTCAGTGCCCCGCCGGATACACATCCGTTCCACTCTGCCTGCTTTTCCTTTTTAGGATTTTGTTGTAGTTTCCTGGTCAAACCCCTCTTGAAAACATGCCAACTTCATATGCCAGGGCAAATGAGAAAAAGAGATTTGTATGCACTTTGGTCAAAGTGGCAGAGGAGGTCAGAGCCTGGGGTTGAGGGTCAGCCATCATTCCCTGAGAGCCCCAGGCAGTCACTGAGCAATACCCAGGTCTATGCAGTGAGTGGTGCAGGCCGTGGGAGCAGGAGTGATGGCGACTATGGCATTCGTGGCCAAAATTTTCTTTTGATTTTTTAAAAAAATTTAGTTAGATCTACTTCCCCAAGCAGGGATTGAACTCCAGCCCCCTGCATTGGGAGAATGGAGTCTTCGACACTGGAACACCAGGGAAGTCCTGTGGCCAAATTTTTTTTAAAAAACTTCTCTGCCAGCCTAACCAATTATTATGTAATAGGCTCTTAGGAGCCTAATCTGGCTGATCGGACTTTCCAGGTGGCACTAGTGGTAAAGAACCCCCCTGCCAATGCAGGGGACATAAGAGACGCGGGTTTGATGGCTGGATCAGGAAGATCCCCTAGAGGAGGGCATGGCAACCCACTGCAGTATTCTTGCCTGGAGAATCCCACGGACAGAGGAGCCTGGTGGCCCACAGTTAACAGGGTTGCCAAGAGTCAGACACAACTGAAGCAGTTTAGCACGCTAATCTGGCTGAGAGGTGGCCGTCTGCACCTCTGTGAAAGGGTGGGGATGGGTGTCTGAAAACGCCTCTTTTTCCTTCTTGACCAGGACTCCCCCCTTGAACTCGTCCTTTCTTTGAGTTTTGAAAGATCGCTGTTGTTGTAAAGGGTGTATTTCCGGATTGTGGAGGAGGGCACCGAGAGAGGGGCTCTGGGACGGTTGGATAAGTTTCTCGAGGTTGGGTTTGTGGAAAGTCCTTCTGGTGGTAACTGGGAAGACAGTTGGTGGTTCAGCTCCTTCTGGAGGTAGGACAGGTGGCATCTTAGCCCTGCACTCACCTAGTGCTTTCGACTGAAGAAATTCAGAGAATACACACCCGCTCGCAGCCCCCTTCCTCCCTACGTCCTGCTCAAAACCCGACAAACAGGGCTCAGGGCTCTGATCCGTTCTCTTTATTGTGTTTTTTTATGAAGGGTCTCAGATGGCAAGGAAAGATCTGGCTCTCTGGCTTCTAAGCCAATTCCTCAGGGAGCCCCAGGCATCATGGCGAGAAGGAGGAGACCCCCTCCTCGCTCCTCTCTGCTCAGCCCTCATTCACCAGGGGGAGGGGCTCACATGCAGATTCCTGGCCCAGGGACAAGCCTTTCCCCGTGGAACTTCTGGCTTATCGTCAAAGGTCATCTTGGTTCCTAGAGAGAGAGAGAGAGAGAGAGAGAGGCTGGCTTGTAAGGCTGTGGCCCAGGGCTAACAGGCGCCAGTGGGGATGTGCCTCTTCTCTGGTCAGCTCCTCTCCTGATCCTGCTCCCCTGTGGAGCCCAGGCCCCTCTGTTAGGTCATCTGTGTCCATCCTTTGTCACCTCTGCTCCGGGCTCCTTACTCACAGGGTCCCTTCCTTTTGACACTCCCCCACCCCACCCCAAGCCCTTGATACCTTCCTATTTGTAATCGTCCCTTGGCCCAACCTCCCTAGCCCCCCACTCTCATTTTTTGGCCAGCCCCGGCCCCCACCTCTCCACGCTTCTGTTCGGGCCTTTGGCTCTGACTCCGGCTCCGACTCCGGCTCCGGCCGGGGCCCCGGGATCCCCGAGAGCTGCCGGAGCCTCTGGAGGAGTTGCTGCCCGCTGTGGAACAGGTGCTTGTGCCCTGGCCCCGGGACAGGAAGCTCGGTCGGCTGTAGGGGAGCCAGGCTTCTTCTGCAGCAGGAGACAGAAGGGCAGCTGGATCAGGCAGGGGGCCGAACAGGGCTGCCTCCCCCCGCCCCGTGCCGCCCTGACCGCCACCCCAGCTCTGGAAGGAGAGTGGAGGGCGGACCATCCTGGGAACTGAGACACAGCAGCAGCCGGCCCAGCCCGTGGCCCTGACGTAACACGCGCTCAGAAGTCTGCAGGGAGCCCCCCATGAAGAGAGGGCCTTGGGGAAGGAGGGACAGAGCGCCCAGCCCCCATTCTACACCTGGGCTCCAGTCCTGGGGAAGGATGTGATTTGGGAACTGGAAGGAAATTCTGCCCAGAGAAAGCTAGAGAGACAAGTGCCTTTGATGTTGATGCATGAACCCAGCTGGAGGTCAAGGGTGAGCTGGCTGGAAAAGGAGCTCACCCTTGGCACCCTCCAAACACTAGGCTGCCCTCCCAAAGCCCACCCTCTTTGTAGCCATGGCCCTCCTTACCATCTGGATGGGGGCGCCGCTGGCCCCCCAGGGGTGCGGCCTGCACCAGTCTCCTCTCCCCACTGTGCTCCCGCTCCCGTTCCAAGGAGGACATGCTGCCTGCTGCCCTCAGCCCCAAGGCCCAGCTTGCCTCTTCCTCTGGTGGCGGCAGGGGTGGCGGAGGCAGGTCTGGGGAGAGACCCGCTGTCAGCAGGGTCCCCTGCTTCTCCTGACCCCAGTCTTTCTCCCACTCCCACTCCCTGGCCCCGGGAGCCTGTGAAGGAACAGCCTGAGGTTTGGGTTCACTGGCTCCCTCCTCCAGCCTGTCCCCACTCCTGTCACCGTCTCCCAGGCTCACGGCCCCCTCACCTCCAGGACTGTGCTCCCGCCTGTAGGGAAGAGCCTTGGATTTCTTCCGGATTCGGGCACGGGGCCCGTGCAACGGAGGAGTCAGCTCTCCAGGCACTGGCCGGGCTCTCCCTGCGGCATCGGGAGACGGGACGGGTGGACAAGAGAGGGGGTCAGGAAAGGGGCTTGAGGGTGAAGGGGAAACAAGCTTTCGGGAAGATGGGGAGGTGTGGGGCAAGCTGAGGGGTCTGCAGACTCACCGGGGGCACTGCCGGCTGTAGCAGGGATGGGGCTGGGGCTGTGATAGGGGCCGGAGGGGACAGCACCCAGGCCGGCGGGCCTCCCTTCGTGGCTACTCAGGGTGGGCTGGGAGACACTGAGAGGGGAGCTTGGCCCGAGGGGCACCCTCCTGCAATGACACGAGACTGCATTTGTTTGCTCATCAAACACTAAGTGCCTACTCTGTAGCAGGCACTGGGCTAATCAGTCAGCCTAATACTCAGATGAATAAGACACAGCATGCCCCCAAGGCTCCCACCCCAGTGCAGTATGAGGAAAGCCATCTCTGAAATGCCCCAGGAAGCTTGCCGGGTCACTCTGATGGAGAAAGTCTGAAGGGAGTGAGAGACTTTGTCTGTTTCCACATTTCTCCCCACGTCACACTTCCACCCCGATATGGTCATGAGACCTCCGGACCCCAGATTCATCCATCCATCCATGTGTTCATCCATCCATCCACGCACTGAGTAAATACGTACAGAGGGCTGTAACATGCAAGGTACTATATACCTCCCTACCTGGGCATCTGGTGGAGATGGGGAAGGTCAGTGGGGGGCTGGGGAGGGTCAGGAGGTGAAGGGGTGAGAGTGGCCGTGGACTGCTGCCCATAGGAAGGTGTGGGCGAAGGGGTTTCTCCTCGGGACGCAGGGATCAAGCATCCCCCACCGGAGCTGGGCTCTGCCGCATGGCTCCTCTCAGGCATCGGTGGGCACCACACCTCTGCGTCTGAGCTGGGGGCAAAGAGGCAGGAGGGTAAGGATGACTGAATAGCTTCATTCCCTCCCTTTGACCTCCCGTTGCCCCTTCCCTTCTTCTCCCAGCATCTTCTCCCTCCTTGCCCCGGCAGGAGGCCTGGGCTGGGCCCTTGTGTACAGGCATCTGCAGGCAGCGAGCATCCTTACCTGCCCTCCAGCTCCTCCTCAGGCCCCTCTAGGCAGCTCAGTTCACAGGAGGGTGGCGGGGGAGGCAGGGCTTCTGGCCAGTTGAGAGAGGGCATCTGTACAGGCTTTCCCAGAAGCTTCACTTTGCCTCCCCTGGCTCCTGAGAACAGGATGGGGGCGCAAAAGACACAGGCAGGAAAGAGGCAGAGGTGAGACACATCAGAAGGAAGTGCTGCGCTAGGTCCCAGAGGGGAAGGGTGGGGGATGCTCTTGGGGAGGTGCTGCTCACAGCTCAAAAGGGGGGTGCTGGGAACTGGAGTCATACCACTGTCCCCCTGGCTCCATTCTGGGGGAGCATACGGGCTCCAGGTGCCTGGATCCCCTGAGGGATGTGGGGGGAACCCCCCATGGAAGGTCTGCAGCTCCTCTCCGGCCGGGTCAATGGTGCTGTAGACAGGACCCTCAGCAGAGGCGGCTGTGCCCCGGGCCGTCTGAGCCAGGTAAAGGGAGATCCCTGCTTCTGAGCGGGAGAGAGCGGGAGGCCCAGGGGAGCAAACGGGGCAGAGACAGGAAAATACAGGATGACAGGAGAATGGAGGGCGAAAGGAGATCCCATTTCTTCCCCCCACCCCAAGCTGGGGGTAAAGTTTGTGTGTGTATTAGTTGCTCAGCTATGTCCAAATACTTGGGACTCCATGGACTGTAGGCCACCAGGCTTCTCTGTCCATGAAAGTCTCCAGGCAAGAATACTGGAGTGGAGAACTATTCCCTTCTCCAGGGGATCTTCCCGACCTAGGGATCGAGCCCAGGTCTCCCGCATTGCAGGTAGATTCTTTACCATTTGAGCCACCAGGGAAGCTGGTGATCTTCCCCAACCCTAAGCCAGGGTAAAGGTTAAGCACGAGAGAGTCTCCCGCAACTCCCAAGAGCCTCCCAAGGACAGAGCAGCCTCAGCAAGACAGGGACGCCCTGGCCCCCTTCAGTTTACCCCAGCAGTGGAGAGGAGAGGGGATGTGGGGCCTCCTGCTGCTGCACCCTCCCCGGAGAGAATCAGCCCTCCTCACCATTGTAGTATCTGTCATCTGGGTCAGGGTTGCTTGGGCAGCAGCTTCCCCTGGGGTCCTGGGCTGAGGGGCTCCGAGATGAGTGAGGCCACGAGTCTGCCAGCCACGGGTAGGGAGCAGGGCCAAGGCCCATTGGTGGCCTGAGGGACAGCAGGTGAAACCTGGGGTCAGAGAGCCTGCAGAGGCCAGCAAAGTAAGGAAGGCAGGGGTAACGGGAGATGAGGACCGAAATGGGGGGTGTGGGGTGGGAGGAGGGAGAAGCTCAGCCCCAGGAGGCAGACAGGTATGGGGACAGAGGGACTGGTCTCTTGGGGGAGGGGATCATCCTTGGGAGCTGAGCTGAGAGAATTACCTGGAACTGGCTGCCGACAGGCCCTCTGAATGTGGGAACGACACTGGGGAAGATGAGGGGGAGGCTGTGAGAAGCGCCCCTACCTGGGATCTGAACCCCACTCCCCACCCCGGAGGCAGAGCTAGATGTCTTACCTGCAGGTGTGTAGGCAAAGGAGGCTTCCGAAAAGGAACCCATGGGAGAAAGAAGAGGGGTAATGGGAAGAAAAGTCAGAAATATCCACATTCCTGTCCACTCCTTGTCTCTGGTCCTAATTACGCCACTCGGGCGGTACCCTGGACCAAGTTCATTGGGATTCCTAGGGCTTTGACTCAGGCATCAGTATTTTTCTAAAGCTCCCCAAGTGATTCCTGCATGTAGCCAAGACAGAACCTTTTGATCTAAGAGACCTCAGATCTTTCCAGACAGGGCCCGTCCCAGGAAGAAGGAGAACTCAAGTCTCCTCCTTTCAGTGGGCCCTCCTCCCTTCCATCCAGACTGGCTTGACAATTTACCACCTGGGATCCCGGCCACACTCCCTCTTCCAGCCCCCAGGCTCCAGGAAGTGAGTTTCCCTCCCTCCACCAGACTTGCTCCTTCTCTACTGAAAGTGTTAGTCACTCAGTCGTGTCCGACTCTTTATGACCCCATGGACTGTAGCCCGCCAGGCTCTTCTGTCCAAGGGATTCTCCAGGCAAGAATACTGGAGTGGGTGACCATGTCCTCCTCCAAGGCATCTTCCCAACCCAGGGATCGAACTCGCGTCTCTTACATTTCCTGCATTGGCAGGCAGGTTCTTTACCACTAGCGTCACCTGGGAAGCCCACTTCTCTACTGGGGCTGACTGCAGAGTTTGTTCCTCCACGTACACCAGGAATCTAAAGGACAGAATCTCACCTCTGCAGGCTCCGCCCCCTCTGGACTCCGCCCCTCTGGACTCCGCCCTTTCCCCCCCCTCCCGGCAGTCCCGACCGCTGGCGATTACATCGTGGGCACCCTACTCTGTCCAAGGGGCTGAACTCAAGTGAGACCCCTCCCGTGACCTCTCCCCCACCCTCCACCCCCACCAGCAGCTGAGTCCCTCCTGAAGTACAAGCTGGAATCAAGATTGCCGAGAGAAAAATCAATAACCTGAGATATGCAGATGATACCACCCTTATGGCAGAAAGCGAAGAACTAAAGAGCCTCTTGATGAAAGTGAAACATGAGAGTGGAAAAGTTGGCTTAAAGCTCAACATTCAGAAAACTAAGATCATGGCAGCCGGTCCCATCACTTCATGGCAAATAGATGGGGAAACAGTGGAAACAGTGACAGACTTTATTTTTTTGGACTCCAAAATCAATGCAGATGGTGATTGCAGCCATGAAATCAAAAGACGCTTGCTACTTGAAAGAAAAGCTATGACCAACCAAGACAGCATATTAAAAAGCAGAAACTTGACTTTACCAACAAAGGTTCATCTAGTCAAAGCTATGGTTTTTCCGGTAGTCATGTATGGATGTGAGAGTTGGACTACAAAGAAAGCTGAGCACCAAAGAACCAATGCTTTTGAACTCTGGTGTTGGAGAAGACTCTTGAGAGCTTCTTGGACTGCAAGGAGATCAAACCAGTCCATCCTAAAGGAAATCAGTCCTGAATGTTCACTGGAAGGATTGATGGTGAAGCTGAAGCTCCAATACTTTGACCACCTGATGAGAAGACCTGACTCATTTGAAAAGACCCTGATGCGGGGAAAGCTTGAAGGCAGGAAGAGAAGGGGAGGATAGAGGATAAGATGGTTGGATGGCATCACCGACTCGATGGACATGAGTTTGAGCAAGCTCGGGGAGTTGGTGATGGCCAGGGAAGCCTGGCGTGCTGCAGTCCATGGGGTCTCAGAGAGTCGGACACAACTGAGCGACTGAGCTGAACTGAACTCTTTCTCTCTTTCCATCCTCCGCGCCTCCCTCCCTGGGGGAGCGAGATCTCAAGGTTCCGCTCACCCCTCCTTCGAGCCTCCCAGCCGCCCGGGTACCCCCGGGCCGGGCTCTCACCGGTGTAGTGACTGAGCTCCTTGCGCTGCCTCCGGCGCCGGTAGAGGGCGGCGCAGAGCCCGAGGAGCAGCGCCCCGCAGGCGGCGCCGCTGCCCGCGAGGAAGGCGGGCTCCCGCAGCACCCTCGCCAGCCGCTCCCCCAGCCCCGGACCCGCCTCGAGCCCAGGCTCCAGCTCCGGCGGGGACGCTGCGGGGGTCAGAGAGGTGAGGGGAGTAGAGGCACCCCTACCCCAGGACACCCCTCACCCCACTCCCCGAAACCCCGGCTCCTCCCTCCCACCCGCTCCGGACTCACGCAGCTGCACCGACACCGGGGCGCTGGCCACGCCCACGCCCGCGCTGGTGGCCGCCGCGACCTGGGTCCGGTAGACGAGACCGGGCAGCAGTCCCCGCAGTACCGCCGAGCGCGCCCAGCCCGCCGCGGACCGGTTGAGATGAAAGCGGCTCTCATTGCCCAGGCACCAGATCTGGGGAGGCCGAGACCCGGGCTTAGAGAGTCAGAGTGGATCTCTACATGGTGGGAATGACGCCTCAGCCAGGCGTAATTCACTCGGAGAGAGCACTCTGAAACCTCTCTCCTCTCCCCGGACCTCACCTCCAGTCCCAAAGCCAGTCCTAGGATCCCTCCTCCCTGATCCTAACCCCGAGGTCCTCCCTCTCCCTCCCCCGCCAGCCGGCCCACCCAGGCCCTTCTCAACCCCTGCACCTGGTATTCCTCGATGACCCCATTTTGCTGCGAGGGGAGCGGAGGTTCCCAGGACACAGTGATACTGCTGTTGCCTTCACCCCCCAAGGCCACGGCCACTCCCTGGGGGGGACCACTGGGGGCTGGGCCAGGGTGGAGCATGGTGAGAAGGACACAGACAGTCATTGCAAGCTGCCCCTCCAGCCCCAGCCTTGCTCATCCTCCCAGGTCTAACCTCTTAGGGAACTGAGAGGCGTGTCTCCTCCCCCCACCCCCCACCCCTTGCCCTCCCCAGGCAAACCTTCCTCCTCCCCTCTCTCTCTCTTCCCTCCTGTCCAGCCATCAGCGCTGTGCCCCACTCCCTTACCCTCCTCAGGAATGCTCCTGGTCACCAAGGGGCTTTCAACCCCCAGCTCCTCCTGGCCTTGAGCTTGCACCTTGATCTGGACTTGGGTCCCTGGGGGGAGTCCCCTTAGCACAGTACTTTGCTGACTTGGGGATGGTAGGTCCAGCACCGACCAGCTTCCCCCATCAGGACCTGCTACCCTCCAAGACACCCGGAAACCTTGCACCAGCTGGACTGGGCCGTCTACCTACGGGAGACAGGACAGAGGATGCCAGAGGAGGGGCTGGAGGCAACAAGTCCTCCTGTCCCAGCCCGTCCTCCGCTCACCTGTCTTCCCCAGCCACGCACCTCGCACACTCCCATACACGTTCTCCTGTGTCCCCCATCATCATGCCTGCCCTTACGCTCATCCCTGGGCCACACTCACGGTCCAGGACACCTGCAGAGTCCGGGGCCCAAGGATCACGGGCTCCTCCAGACGCACAGCCACTTCGGCCAGTCCCTGCTGGCCTCTCCACGGGTCCTCCACTGGCCTGGATGGACTGCTGTCTGTTGACCAAACAGCCCACTCAGCAAGGGCCTCTGGGATGGGGAGTCAGGACTAAGGGCATGTGTATGTCCCACCCCTGCCCTGCCCCACAAACCACTACTTAATACTTTGGAGCCCATCCCAGGGTCAGGAGAGGGCTGGTCAGGGCAAGGGTTTCCAGAGGTGGGCCAGGGTATGCAGCTTTCTGCATATATTTGTTGTGTTACCAGTTGCTAACTTGTGTCCAACTCTTTGAGACCCCACAGACTGCAGCAGGCCAGGCTTCCTTGTCCTTCACTATCTCCCAGAGTTAGTGCTCAGATTCATGTCCACTCTGTTGGTGATGCTATCTAACCATCTCATCCTCTGCCACCCTCTTCTCCTTTTGCCTTCAATCTTTCCCAGCATCAGGGTCTTTTCCAATGAGTCGGTTCTTTGCAGATTTATGTGGTTTTTCTTTTTTTCTTTGCCTTAATGCATGGCATGCAGAATATTGGTTCCCTGAACAGGGGTTGAACCTGTGCTCCCTGCAGTGGAAGGAAGCATGGAGTCCTAACCACTGGGCCGCCTGGGGATTCCCTATATGCATCTTTAAAGGCCTTGTTCCTCATCTCTTACATGAAGATGCCCCTCCAAGTTTCCTTCTAGTCCTGTTAGCTATAAGTAAAGGATCAGAAGGGAGCAGTTACCAAGATGACTGAATCAATCTCTCTCCTCTTCTCTTGTCCCCTCAGTGAAAGGGAAGCATGACTTCCTATTCCAGGCCCAGCCACCAGGACAGAAGCTGGAACCAGGTAGGTGCCATGACTTGTGGGCAGAGGATGCTCTGCGGCATTGCATGCCATACCTGTGATCCAGAGATCCGGGCCTTACTCACCCTGGGTGCGGACAGGCTCAGAGACGGGGCTGGGCTCACTGAGGCCCCAGGCTCCCACAGCTCGCACCAGGAAGAGGTAGGTGGTACTGGGCTGCAGACCGCTGACCGTGTGTGTCTCTAGCTGCACGCCATCCGCCACGGTCCGCCACGTGTTACCAGCGGCTTGGCTACAAGAATGAGGCGACAGGGCTGTGCCAGCCCAAGCTGTCTATTCCCTCTCATCCCTCTCTGTCGCCCCCCTCTAACTGTTCCTGAGCTAGGGAGATAGAACTGGTAAACCTCTTCCCACCACAGCCAAGACTTTGAGGACGCAGGAGTGCCTCTGGGTAGTTTTCCAGGTTTGCATGGGAAACTTCCTCCGTACCTGAAGGCCTCTATCACATACGAGGTGACTGTGGCCCCAGCTTGTGGGTTGGGCTTCCAGGTCAGAGTAATGCTGTTCTTGGTGATCTCAGTGACCACAGGCTGCGAGGGAGGTCCCGGAGGCGTACTGGGTTCTGTAGGGGGGTCTGATGTTGCTCCCCAGTCTTCTGCAGTGAGGAGATAATCTTTGAGTAGAAGGATGGGGAAAAGATGGCCCCGATGTAATCATCCTCCTTCCCAGAGGAGCCTTGAGAATGGTGACGTAGGAGCGGGGGACAGAGTGAACTGACCCTGCTCATATCTGCTCCCACGGGTACCACTTCTGTCCTCTTCCCCACCCCCACAGCCACAGCCATGGCCTTTGGAAGATAAAACCAGTTCTGGGGTTTGGTGGGGAGGCATTGACCACCTTTGAGGGCAATTTGGAGAAGAGTGCTGGCAAAAACCAAGAGAACACAGGAAAAACTCACCCCGCCTCCTAAGCCAGCCACTCCAGGCGGCCTCCCCCGTGGAGCTCTTGGCCACACAGCTATAGAATCCCATGTGCCCCTCCTGCAGGAGAGGGTGGAGGAACTGGCACGCTGGGAGTGAGCAGGGCAAGGCGAAGGGTGGGGGTGGGTGTATAGGAGGATGGGGAGGATGCTGTCCCACCAGGGACCAGTGCCAAAATGGAAGACAATCTTTCCATGAATAGGAGGGTAGTTTGGGGATGATTCTCATAAGGAGCAGGCCACCTAGATCCCTCCCATGTGCGGTTCACAGGAGGGTTCACACTCCTGTAAGAATCTAATGCCAGCCACCGCTGATCTGATAGGAGGCAGAGCGCAGGCGGTTATGTGAACAATAAGGATCGGCTGTAAATACAGGTGAAGCTTCACTTGCTCACCTGCTGCTCACCTCCTGCTGTGGGGCCCGGTTCCTAAGAGGCCCAGACTAGTACCGGCCCATGGCCTGAAGATTGGGGACCCCTGCTCTAGGTGGTCTGAGAGCAGAGGAGCAGAGACGGAATTCAAGTCGCAGCAGGCACTAGAGTGGGGCACACAGAACACACGGCCGTTCTGTTACCTGGGCTCCAGGAGTGAGACTGACCTGCACACTGGCGATGTACAGGGTACCATTGGCCATTGCACTGAGTTGGACGTCATCCCCTTGCAGCCACTGCCCATCCTTCTTCCACTGGACACTAGGCTGGGGATTCCCGCTCACTCTGCATGGCAGCCACACGGAGGAGCCCAGTGCCAGCGTCTGGTTGGCTGGTCCCTGGAGGATGATGGGAGGCAGTCCTTCCAGGGAAGCTGAGAGAGGAAGAACTTGGGCGTCTCAGGGGAGGGTCCTGGGTTCAGGCAACCAGCCCCTTGTCCTCATCTCTACCCCTTCATTTCCCCTCCCCTGGATATTGGAGGGGCTTCCATAACCATGTGGTGTCTCTGCCTGGGATCAGCCATCCATTAGTGGCTTCTCTACCTGATTCCCAAACTTCACGGACATGTGCCAGGAACATGCCTCTCCCCGTGCAGACATATTACATAGAATTCAAGAAAAACAGACCTCTTTCAGCTATTATCTCCTTCCAGCCCTATCTCCATGGGCACGTACCTCCTTTTACCTCCAGCAGAGCCTTGGCCAGGATGCTGCCGGCCACACTGACAGCCTGGCAGACGTAGTAGCCTGCATCCCTGCTCTGCACTTCAGTGATGCTGAGCTGGCCTCGGGGAGAGACTGAGAAGCGCCCCGTGGGCTGAAGCGGCTGACTGGGGAAGAGCAGAGCCTGGGGACAGAGCAAGCAACAGAGCCCGGTGGCAGCTGCCAGGGAGAGCTCCGCATTCTCAGCAACCCCAGGATCCAGGGGATTCCTAAGGTTCTAGTTCATATCGCTGTCCCTAGCCAGTTTTGTGACCTAAGGCAAACTAGTTAAGCCTATTCACAACAGTAAGGGAGTTTCATTAGATGTTTTAGGGGTACACATCCCAGCTGTACTAGTTGGGGAAATCTGAGCAAGCTAGTTAACCTTCCTGAGACCCAATTTCCCCAAATTTGACTCTTAGAGGATAGTTTTAAGGGTTAAATCAAGTAATTACCTGAAACTCTTTCAATAGATTGAGAAATATTAAGTATGTTCTGCTTCTTCCCAGTTCTAACATTTTACCTTAGATGCACAGAAGGTAGGGAAGCAGGTTTGGGTTTCAGGAAAAATGACACCATGCTGATCCCTTACTGATACCTATTCCCACCCTCTATTACCATCAGCATTTTAAAAAATATTTATGTATGTGGCTGCACTGGGTCTTAGTTGCACCGGGTCTTTGTTGCAGCATGTGGGATCTTTAGTTGGGGCATGCGAACTCAGTGGAGGCATATGGGATCTAGTTCCCTGACCAGGCATCAAACCCAGACCCCCCAGCATTAGGAGCGCAGAATCTTAGCCACTGAACCACCTGGGAGGTCCCTATTATCAGCATTTTTATTCACTTAAGAATATAATTAAAATTGTAGCAGTTTGCAGTGCTAGAAAAGATATTGAAAAATTGGGGCTGTGGATATGCAGTGAGGTGGTGGTGACCTGGTTTCCTAGTGGGGAGGGTTTAAAGAGACTTAAATTTTGTTTTATGGGCTTCCCTGGTAGCTCAGCTGGTAAAGAATCAGCCTGCAATGCGGGAGACCCCGGGTCGATTTTGTTTTATGCTGAGTTCCATACCAAAGCCGCTCAGGGTAGAACATGACAGGCTCATCTCAGAATTCTGAGATATGTCTGTGGTTAAAGCGGGGTGACTGTGAGCTCCCCCTGCTGGAAGTCTTTCGTAAGTAGGTGAGCCTGTCACGTTCTACCGTGGGCAGCTTTGGTATGAAACTCCCTTTCTAGAGCAGAATGTTAAAGTCCAGGCCCAGGCGTGGGGAGGAGGAAGGACCTAATTGGATCAGCTACATCCTCAGCATATGCGTGTGTGTTAAGTTGCTCAGTCGTGTCTGACTCTTTGCGACCCCATGGACTGTAGCCCGCCAGGGTCCTCTGTCCATGGGGATTCTCCAGGCAAGAATACTGGAATGGGTAGCCACTCCCTTCTCCAGGGGAATCTTCCCAACCCAGGGATCGAACCAAAGTCTCTTATATCTCCTGCACTGGCAGGCGGGTTCTTTACCACAAGTGCCACCCAGAAAGCCCACATCCTCTGGATAGCCTTGTCCAAAACAGAAAGATTCTCCAAGGAATTCCCATATAGGACTGTTCCCTGCCACCTAACTATATTCTCCTTTGTTCCAGGCCTTTTATATTCATTTTCTTATTTAATCCTCCCAAATAACCTGCACGGGTTTCTGGGAGGAAGGGTAAGACCGAAGCCCAGAGAGAAGTTTGCAGAATGTGAGAGGAGGGAGGCTGAGACCCAGAGGAGGAGCTGCGGACAGGCCCTGGGAGCTGGCCACCTACTTGACTTCCCTCCTTCTGCCAGAAGATGGCAGGCGGCGGGTTTCCTTTGGTCTCACACTGGAAAGCCACGCTGTCTCCAGGAGCCACCACCTGGTCCTGGGGTTGGGTCACCAGCTGGGGTGGGACTGGGAAAGGGAGGGAGATAAAGGAACAGGGAGTCAGGGGCACTAAGAAGGGAGGCGGAAGGAACAGGAGAGAGAAGCCTGAGCTTCACTTAGGCAGGAGCAGATGTCTGTCTCCTGCTCAAGCCTGTTTAGCTTTCTCCTCCTTCCTCTCCTCCTAGAAGTTTCATGGTGTGTGTGCTTAGTCATGTCCAACTCTTGGCAACCCCCAGGGGCTGTAGCCCGCAAGGTTCCTCAGTCCACGGGAATTCTCCAGGCAAGAACACTGGAGTCTCTGGGGACCCACGAATATCTCCTGCTCTGTCCTGTCTCCGAATTCTCCACCTCCACCCATCCTCCATCTGCCCCTGTCCCATGCCTGCCAAGGCCAGTCAGGATGGTGGTGGGGGGGGCTCACCGTGAACGATGAGGGAGCCGGACGCTTCAGCGCGGCCCACGCTGTTCTCCGCCACACAGGTGTATGTCCCCTGGTCTTCAGCGCTCACACGCCCGATCCGAAGGCTGTGGTCGTTCTGGATCTCGTACCTGCTCCCCTCCCCACCCCCAGGCTGGGTTGGCCACAACTACAGACCCCTTCTCACATCCCCCAGGATGGACACCAGAATCGGGGTACATAAGGACAAGGTAGACCTCTGCAGGGACATTAACTGGTACTCATGGACCCGTGAATGGAGGTGGGGACTGGTTGGGGCAGGGCCACAGGCTCTGGGAACAGACCACATGGTCCAGTGAGAGGCATCTACCTTCGTTTTCTTTTTCCAGTTTTCTAGGGCTGGGTATGTTCTTGAGCTGATTGGGTCTCCTTACAGGCAGTAGGAGGGGGCTTCTCACCTGCCTGTGGGCAGTTCCCCATCCTCCTTGCGCCAGCGTAGACGAGGAGGGGGATCCCCTTGCACCTCACACGGGAAGTCCACGGGGGCACCAGCCAGGACCACCTGATTGACTGGTCTACGCAGGAAGGAGGGACGCTCTGTGGAGGGGTGGGGGGAGTGAAGAGTCCTCGGGTCTGCACAGCTACTAACTCCCCGGGCCGCCCACTCCCGTAACTCCCAACCTGCACAAGCCTACCCAGGACCATAAGTTTGGCTGCCCCACTCTCCCGTTCTCCTGCCATGTTGGAGGCCACGCACACATACATCCCTGCATCGCTCTTGAAAGTATGTGACATCATCAGCTTCCCTCCACGGATCTGCAGAGTAATCAGGGAGACTTTGGTCCTTTATAGCCATGAAAGCACACTTTTTATTTGATCCTCGAAGCAAGCCAATGAAGCAGACCAGTGAAGTCGACCCACTTATAGTAGCAGTAGTCACTCTTTGTGACCCCATGGAGCCTGCCAGGCTCCTCTGTCCATAGGATTCTCCAGGCAAGAATACTGGAGTGGTTGCCATGCAACCCACTGGAGGATCTCCAGGGGATCCTCCTGACTCAGGGATTGAACCCTCGTCTCCTGCACTGCAGGCAAATTCTTTACCATCTGAGCCACCAGGGAAGCCCTCTGAGGAATCCTTAAGTGATTTGCCCAACGTAGAGCTCAGGTGTATCTTTGCTCCCGTAGCCCAGACCACCTCCCACCATCCATGGGGCATCATACCCCCACCTTCTTACACCAATTCCATCCTACCCATGCTGACTTTCAGCCTCTCGTCAGCTAATGCCCCAATTTAAAATCTCTTACTGCTTCCAGGACATTTCCCCCCGCCCCCGTCCCCAACCCTTTCCAAGACCTTTAGATTCAGACCTTCCTCCTTTGACACTTGTCCCAGACCTCTAGCCTAGAGGCCTGACCTTCAGGATGTTCCCGGTCAGGACCTGGCTCCCAGTGAGATCCCCAGCCCCGGTCTCACCCCTCACCGTGATCCTCCCCTCCTCCTCCTTGAGTCTAACACCATCCTTCTTCCAGGACACCGAAGGCTCTGGGTGGCCGCGGGGGGGCACGCATTCCATTACAGCTGGCTCCCCCACTGCCACCACCGCGTTCCCAGGAGACTGCCGGAAATCATCTCGGAGGACTGGAGAGAGGAGGAAAGAGAGAAAGCCAGAATGAATGACCAGAGGAATAACTAGGGTGTGGGCTGACATAACTGGGTGAGGACGCAGGAAAGTGTTTGGGTGAAGAGCTGGATCACCACCGCAGGCCGGAACTCTTCGCCGGCTGCGACAAGACCAGGCCCGCTTCCTCCTCTGGCCAAGGAGGTTTAAGGGAGGCTGCTGATGGGGTGAGGTTGGGACTGGCTTCGGATGGGATTACCCGCTACCCTCCCACCTCCCCGAAGCTCTGGCAGCGACCAGCAGACTCCTACCTGCCACTTCTAGAGAGGCGTTTCTACTAGCCGCTGCCCCCAGGTAGTTGCGCGCCACGCAAGTGTAGACACCCTCGTCTGGCCGCGCGCGGCGCCCGTGCACGATGCGCGGGAAGAAGAGGGCGCCGCTGGGTAGCAACAGGCGGTGGGCGCGCGGGTCTTCGCGCGCCGTGGCCACGCGCGCCCCATTCTTGTACCACTCGATGTTGGGCCGGGGCCGGCCCTCCGCGCGGCAGGGCAGCGTGGCCGGCTCGCCTCGGGAGACTAGCAGGTCTGGCGGCTGCTCCACGATGCGCGGCATTGCGTCCTCCGGTTCGATCCTTGACCCTGAGATGGGGTGGATGGCGCAGAGCACTCAGACCCGGAGATCAGGGGAGAGCCCGAGCCTCCAGAGAGAAAAAGAACCCATCCGCCCACCCTCTCTCTGGATAAGGTCAAGTTTCTCCTTCTAGGCATCTTCCCCGCATGTTCTTAGGCAGGAAAGGAGATGCCTGCGAACAGGGATAAGTAGAGGACGCAAGCTCCTAGAAAGGCTGAAGACCCCGGCCTCCTTTCATGCCAAGTTCAAGTGCAAAGTGACTGGATCACGGCTTGGCAAGTAGACCACGACTCTAGTCGACTGGTTTTCAGTCCCCCAGCAGAGCTGGTTCACGGATCATCCCCGATCTGTGAAGAGCTGACACTTGGTTGTCCACCGAAATGGAGAGACTGAGGCCCTGTCTGGGGATCTCCTTAGGAAAGGGAAGAAGAAGGGAAGAAGACTGTGGCCTGGAACTGGAAGCGGCCCTTAACCTGGATTCTGTAACTGGGCACAGTGCCCTTCTCACAGACACCCCCTGATAACCACATTTCCTGGTCTTTTTAAGTCACAAGAATTGAACGCAAATGAGGATGGAAAAGTGAGTAACGCTCCTTTTCTGAGAAGGCATAGTTTTCAACAGATTATTCTACAGGTTGATGTAGCCAAGAGAGACTAAGAATCCTCTAATTTTTCTTGGTCATTCAGATTTGTTCACCCGCGTGTCTGCTCCTGCCTCTCACTTGGTCTACAGACTTCTGCTCGCTTTTCATCTTCAGTTTGGGACCCAGGATCCAGGAGCTGGTTGAGCTCAGACACGCCACCCCCAGCTTCGTCAAAAATGGATTTCTAACCCGTAGTGGCCAGTAGGCGTCGCTGCCGCCTCGCCTAACCTGGTGTCCTTAACTAACCAAGGACCACTCCACAGTTCGGTTCTCTGCCTTCCCGCCCATCCCCACCCTGGCCCTGTTCCAAAACCCACGGGGACCTCTTGCTTCCAGTCACTGATTGGTACTGAGTTTCATTTTCAGCGCCGGCTCTCAGAAGTTCTTGAGACAAAGCTGCAAGGTTTGCCCCCAGCCTGGTGCTCTCCTGGGGAAAATGTATTTAACTGGTTTGGGACAGGAAGATCAGTTTCCCTCCCACTTAGGGAAGGAAGAAATTTTTCTTGATTTCCTCCATCCTGGATGGAAATCTCTGTTTCTCACTTGTCTCTTCTCCTCTATCCCATTCCGGTCCCCATTCAGGCAGACCAGACCCTCGGTGGGCAGCCCTGTAGTGGTTAATGCTCAAGAAATGTTATGGAGCTGACCAGGGTTGGAATCTCAGATGCCAACACTTCCTAGCTGTAAGAACTAGGGCAAATTATGAACTTCTCTGGGTCGAAGTTTCATTACCTGTATGTGGGAGTTGTGATGGATTGTCATAAGACCATGGTGTATGTAAAGAACTTGGGAGAAGGTGCCATGAATATGGCTAATCTGCCCTTAGTTAAGGGCTCTTTCTCCCTGGCCCGCCTTACCTTACCTTGATCTCTACAGTTTCCACCCGAATCAGACTTTTTCAGGCTCCAATATTCCCTTTCCGCCCTTCACATATCCTCAGGTGTAATGGGAATTGGTTATTGTCAAACTTTACACTGCTTTTGTGACTACTGGGATATTATTCATCCTTTCTGAGTTTGCTTCCTCAGCCGCAAAATGTGACCATCAACGCACCTCCTTACATTTTCGAGTTTAAAGGAGGCGATGTGTGGCGACAACACTCTATAAGAGCGCTGGGGGAGCAGAGAGGTTTCCAAAGTGTCTGTGGGGAGCGTGCTGTGCTTCCCCTTAGGAACCTAGGAGGGTCAAGAGACTGGGAAATCCCAGATCGTTCCCCAATTTCTTCCTCCGTGCTCCCTGCATACATACCACGCCCTTCTCATCGGCTCTTTCCCCTTAATTCCTGTAGACACAGCTGCGGGCGCCCTTTCTCTGGAATTTCTTCCCTGTCATTCCCGGTCTCAGGAGATGCTTCGCAGCAGCTAATGAATAGCTAATGGCCATGCTAATGGGGCTCTGGGGCTCCTCCCCCAGCACCTGGAGCACCCCGCTCACAAACACACTCTTGGCCCGGTCTTCTTTCTGGCCACCTTGCAGTCCCCAGCACGGTGCTGATAGACTGGGGTGGGTAGAGGCAGAGGGATGGAGGCTGTGACCTCCAAAGAGGGATCAACCGCAAAGGTGTTCAGGGAAGCGCGAGTTTCCGATGTGGCCGGCAGGGGCGCCATCCGGCTCTCTCCAAACCCCCGGCGGTCCCCTCTCGCCGCCGCCCCGCCGCGCTCCGGGATAGCGCGCTGTCTCAGTCATTTATTAATCACCGTAATTAGAGGTAATGACCTCCCCGCCGGCGCTGCCCGCCTGCCGCAGCTCTGCCGGGGTGGGCCTGCAGTGAGTTCTACCTCTGAGGGGCAAACTTGTAAGTTTCCCTGAAACGGTCGCCGCCGCTGTCGTCTTCTGTAGCAAACACATTAAACATTTTGGCGTCATCACCCTCGTCCTAAGTGAGTTCTTGGAAAACTTAGGCTCCCGAAGGGAAACCTGCGGCCTGGGTGGGTCATCGAGTGGCCCGGCTTGGCCCAGGCCCTCGGGTGACCGCGCCCCCTCCTCTACCCTCGGCGCAGTGGGTCCGGGCCTCCCGTGCTCCGGTTCTTCTCACCTGGGGTGGCCGTGGGCGTCGGTTGGGGAGGCGAGAAGTGGTGGACTCCGTGGCCATCTCCTCCCAAACCCTCGACCTCCCGACGATATTATCACTAAGATGTGTTAAGCCCCAAACTACCCATTGGTCCCCACCACCCGGGAGGCGCTGGGAAGCGCTGGAGAGCGCCGCTTGGTCCCGGACCTCAAGGCAGGAGCGCTTTGGACTTCCCCGTCCGCGCCTCCCTCGCACCTTACCCCCATCCCTGGATCTGAAGTCCCCGTGGGGCAGGGTCTTACCGTTGAGAGAAGGATCTCCGGGGGGCAGCAGGCTGTGGTTGAGCGCCGCCACTGAGGAGTTGAAGCCGAAGAGCAGGTCACTGGAGTTGGAGATGTCCCCGCCCAAGGAGTCCGCGAACAAGTTCATCTGCAGCAGCGTTTTGAGCAGGTAGCGCAGCATGGCGCGACCAGGTGGGGACCGGGGCTGGGGGCTCGGGGCCCAGCCCCTGGGTCTAAGACCCGCGGGCCGGGAGCCGTAAGCCCCTCCACAGCCTCTACGCGCTGCCCCAGCCACGGTGCCGCTCTCCTGCCGGCGCGCCTGGGTACCGTGCGTGCCTCCGCGCGCCCTTCCTCCTTCCTTCTCTCTCCACCCCCCAGAGCCGGGGTCCCCTGGGAGCCGGGCGGGCAGAAAGCAGGTGCCACGCCGATCACCGCGTAATTAAGGGATTAATCCGCCTCTCTCCGCCCTCCCACCCCCACCCCGACGGCCACTAGCAGGGCCAGAGACTACAGTCGCCTAGCGCGCGAGTTGGAGTCCCCGCCCCGCGGCCTGCGCCCGGCTCCAGGCGTCCCGCGTCGGTTCTGGGCACCGCAGGAGAGTTTCTCTCCTTTCTCAAAGCATCCAAGATGAGGGATGAGACTGTCGGAGTCTGCCCCTCTGCCTGACTTCAATGGAGGAGACCCTTCTCTCAGTTCCCAGCTCTTAGGAAACTGAGGCAGCCCTAGATCGCTCCGCTAGCTCTCCAAGTCGTGACTGCCACTTCCTCCCAAGTCCCTGGGTTTTGCGGCGGGAGTGCGGGCGGCTGGGTGGTTTGGGGCGGGAGTTGGGGCTAGGTGGAGAGTAACTCCGCGGCGCGTCCACCGCTTTGCCCAGCAGTCGCTGCTTTGTAGTCGAGAGACCCCGAGATGAGTCGGTGCGTCTTGACCCCGGAATCCTTACCCCAGACCTCTTAACCTCGTGGTTCTTGCAGGATACTCCACCGGGATAAAACCCGAGGGGAAAGCCCAGGGAAACCCAGGAGCAGCTCACATCCATTTGCTTGCTTTTGCATTGCTCTGTTCTGACTTATTTTATGCTCTGACTTATTAAGTTGTTTTACTTTTTGGAGGAGACTGAAGGGGAACTAGGGCTAAGACAAAGATCAATATTGTGTTTGTAAAGGCAAGTGCAAGAGAAGAGATGGGGTTGATGGAGAACTCGCAGGAATCTGTTCAAACTTAATAACGATCCTCCTTGGTGGGAAGGGGGTCACAACAATCCCCCTCCCACACACACACACCCACTCCCAGTATGCTTCCGACTTTCCTGGAGTTCTTAATACCTGAAGACCTCCAAGTAATACCTACCTACCTACATACACAGACACAGTTTCCTAGGCTGTAGGTGGTCTTGGGATGTCAGGGGAAGAGAGACCAGAGGCATTCTATTAGTTAATATCTGAGCTAAGTCCCTGCAGATGGTGGGGTTCCAGTTCAGTCAGAGGGCTCTGTGATGAGATCAGCTTTGGGGTGGCTGCTTTCCAAGTGGGAGGAGGCAGGGGAACAGGTCAAGATCGTGAGGGGGGATGAGTGCCACACAGAGGTAGACTCCGGACGAAGGTAAATGGAGTTGAGTATTTCAAGCAGACAGCTCTCAAGTGAACCAGAGACTTGGTCAAGCGGTGAGAGCTTGTCCCAAAACACCTCCCTCAATCCTCAGGGCAAATGAATGAATGTTTGGGTGTCTTCCTATCGCGGCCCCCTCCCTCTCCCCCAGCTCTGCCCCAAGCTTGAGGTGCAGAGGTGGGGGATGGGGGAAGAGAAGACACCCCCACCCCCCGCCAATCGGAGGCTGCACCCTGGGAACTGTTCTTTCAGCACCCCATCTGCCCTTGCTGGACAACGGATCTGGGGCCCCCCATATGACTTAAATCCAAGTCGACCTTGAGGTGGGGTAGGTGGGAGAGGGGCTGGTGACACATTCATTCTAAAGCACTGGATACTAAGAGACAGGATCCAGTCCTTGCTCCAGGGCGAAGTTGCACTCAGATAAGAGGTGGTAAGGGATAGATTTTTCCATGGGAAATCAACCCCTTCAGGAATGACAAACCCAAATACAATGCTGTATTTGCCTATGAGAAGACTTCACACTCCGGACCTGTCTGCTGGTCTGTTCAGGAGAAATTGGACCACTAGCTCTGCTCTGATGCTTCAGGAGCCCTCTGCTCCCACTCCTGTGGACGCACCCGGGTCACCTGGGTTCCATCACACCAGAGGCTGAGCTGGGACAGGAATCCAGCTTCCTGGCCCCAACCCTGCTCCAGGGCAGGGAGGGCTGCAGCAGACAGGAATCCACATCCCGCCATGTGGCTCCTGCCCTATCCTAATCCCCTGATTTGCTCCCGGTCGGCCTCTCAGCAAACACAGGGCCTGCCAGCGTCTGGGGGCTTGTCACCCTGTTAGCGGATTTGTTCCCGGAGACAGCACAGTTAATTGGCCCTTTATGTGGGGATCAGGACTATTTGCTCAGGGTTCCCTGAGCGGAGGCTGTGACTCAGCCCATGGGCAAGGCTGCCTCCTAATGCTTCGCATCCTAGGTGTGGAGGCTGGACAAAGTGGGGCCACTCTTCCTTTCCCAGACTCTTCTGGCCCAAATCTCCTGGCCCTCTTCTACACCTCATCTCTTCTTCTCCATACCCTTTTCTCTCTCTCCCAACTTTTTGTTCTTGTTTCTCTCTGCTCTTTTCCTCCTTGTACTTCTTTGTATCTCTAGAATATGCTCCCTTTGAATCAGCTCAACTGAATACCAAGAGGGTGCAGTACTCAGCTGGGGTGTACTGAAGAATAAATAGTTGCCAACCACAGCCTAATTCCCAGCCCCTCCAGGCAGGGTCCCTAGAGCCATGGACATAGTGGAGGGTGGGGCAGAGGGTGAGCAGAAAAAGCCCAGCCTCCGTTTCTTAAGGTCAGATGGACAGCCTTGACAGTAGCCCTGCACCATTTTTTTCCCTTTTCTTCTTTTTTGGCCACCCTTCATGGTACATGGGATCATAGTTCTCTGACCATCCGATCAAACCTTGGCCCCTGCAGTGGGAGCTCAGAGCCTTAACCACTTGACCACCAGCCAAGTCTCTGCCCTGTGCCTTTTCAGCTGTTCCCACAGGCAGTTCTGGAAGGAGTTGGCCTCCTCTCTGTCTCCTCACTGCCTGCGCCCCACCACCTCACCCCACACACGACCAATACAATTCTGGTTTCTACCTCTCTTAGAGTAGGTAACTCACTGCATCTGTCTCTGTTTCCTAACCTATAGCACATGGGCACTGGGACAGCATCTAAAGCACTCCAAAAGTTGGTAAAAAGAAGAGAGAGTGGCAAGAAGCAGGGAGTGTGGGGAGAGCAGAGACTATGGAGAGAGAGGCCAAGTTTCCTCTGATGGGTTATAGCATCTGGTGGGAAGAAATGCGTGTCTGGGGCAGGGGTGCGTGGCCATGGCCGTGGGTGTCTATGGAGAGAACAGCTACCCCAGGCCAACCTCCTTGGCCTCGTGCCATCACATGAGGCCACAGAATGTAGCTGGGGGTTTTCAGCGACTGAGCTGGGGGCTGCATGGGAAGCTTCTTGGAGGTTCAAAGGCTGAATGCCAGCTGGTCGTGGATGAGCTGCTGGCATGTAATTGTCCTCAGAGTGCCCTCCTCTCTCACACTGATTACTGCCCCTGCCTCCCTCTCCCCAGTACACACACACACACACACACACATGCCCAGCCCATTTACATCCCCCCAGAGCCTATAGCCCCCCATCACTCTCTCTGCCTGGATCCCTTCCCGGGGCACTGATACACATTGAGCATATGTGTGTGTTTTGGTTGGGGGAGGGGGGACAAGGATCGAACATCTGTCCCCCACCCCTACCAGGCTATGCCTGTGAATGGCCCAGCAGGCTTGCGGGCTTCAGAGCAGTGATGCCAGGGGGCAGTGACCCAGCCAGCAGGGGCCAGAGGGCCAAACAGGAGGGGGGATCAGAGAGCAAAGAACAGGCCCTCGGCTGGAAAGCAGACAGCAGGAGCCTTCCCCACCAGGAGCTAGGGTCTGTTGGCTCAGCCCCTGGAGCTGCTGAGATAATAGGCCAGGGCCCCCTGTCCTAGAGCCCCCCGCTCCCCCACCCCCAGGGTTCTAGTGGAGGAGCCTGATGGGAGTTTACTGTGCAACGCATACCACCAGGTCTGGAAATCTGGAGGCAACTGGGTAGAAATGTCCACATCCCAGTGCAGGTGGAACAAAGGCTAGGGAGGACAAGAGCTTCCCTGGTTCCTGTTGTTAAACTTGGTACAGAGGAAGCACTCCATAAATATTTGTTTAGTGACTAAATCCAATAAATATTTGTTTAGTAATTCCTCATAACAACTGCCCCCTCAGAGCCCATTAACCTGCTCTCTCTGCCTCCCATTCATTCTCATTCTCCTTCTCTCCCCTCACCCTTTCTCTCTCTCATTTTCCTAGGGCTGGTATAACAGGAAACCACACACTGGGTGCACAGTGAAAGTCGTGTCCAACTCTTTGCGACCCCATGGACTGTAGCCCACCAGGATTCTCTGTAAATGGGATTCTCCAGGCCAGAAAACTGGAGTGGATTGCCATTCCCTTCTCCAGGGAACCTTCCTGACCTAGGGATTGAACCTGGGTCTCCTGCATTGCAGGCAGATTCTTGACCAGATGTCTGAGCCACCTAGGAAGCCCCAGGTAGACTCCAGCAACACAAATTTATTCTCTTTCACAGGCTGCAAGCCTGAGCTCAAGGGCTGTGCTCATTCTGAAGGCTCTTAGGAAGATTTCTTTCTTATCTTTTCCAGCTCTGATAGTTGCAGGTAGTCGTTGGCATTCTTCAGTTTGCTTATGCATCACTCCAACCTCTTCCTTTTTCTTCACATGGCATTCTGCCCTGTGTGTGTATGTCTAAGGACACCAGTTACTGGATTAGAGCCCAGCCCAATCCACTGTGACCTCTTCTTAACCACTGCAAAGTCCTATTTCCAAATAAGGTCACGTTCTGAAATTTAATCTAATACACCTTCTTTTTCTGTTTTTCTTCCAATAGTAACCCACTCCAGTATTCTTGCCTGGGAAATCACACGGACAGAGGAGCATGGCAGGTTACAGTCCAGGGGGTCACAAAGAGTCGGACTCAACCGAGCAACTAACACTTTCACTTTCACCACTCTATTATTCCTGATACTCTCCCAGGGACCCTATTTTGCTAGTTTAAGCTATCAGTTCAGTTGCTCAGTCATGTCCAAGTCTTTGCAACCCCATGGACTGCAGCACATCAGCCTTCCCTGTCCATCACCAACTCCCGGAGCTTGCTCAAACTCATGTCCATAGAGTCAGTGGTGCCATCCAACCATCTCATCCTCTGTCATCCCCTTCTCCTCCCACCTTCAATCTCTGCCAGCATCAGGGTCTTTTCAAATGAGTCAGCTCTTCACATCAGGTGGCCAAAGTATTGGAGTTTCAACTTCAGCATCAGTCCTTCCAATGAATATTCAGGACTAATTTCCTTTAGGATGGACTGGTTGGATCTCCTTGCAGTCCAAGGGACTCTCAAGAGTCTTCTCCAACACCACAGGTCAAAAGCATCAATTCTTCAGCACTCAGCTTTCTTTATAGTCCAACTCTCACAACCGTACATGACCACTGGAAAAACCATAGCTTTGACTAGATGGACCTTTGTCGGCAAAGTAATGTCTTTGCTTTTTAATATGCTGTCTAGGTTGGTCATAGCTTTTCTTTCAAGCAGCAAACGTCTTTTAATTTCACAGCTGCAGTCGCCATCTGCAGTGATTTTGAGCCCCCTAAAATAGAGTCTGACACTGTTTCCATTGTTTCCCCATCTATTTGCCATGAAGTGATGGGACCAGATGCCATGATCTTAGTTTTCTGAATGTTGAGTTTTAAGTCAACTTTTTCACTCTCCTCTTTCACTTTCATCAAGAAACTCTTTAGTTGTTGCTTTCTTCCATAAGGGTGGAGTCATCTGCATATCTGAGGTTATTGATATTTCTCTCGGCAATCTTGATTCCAGCTTGTGCTTCATCCAGCCTGGCATTTTGCATGATGTATTCTGCATATAAGTTAAATCAGCAGGGTGACAATATACAGCCTTGACATACTCCTTTCTCAATTTGGAAGCAGTCTGTTGTTCCATGTCATGTTCTAACTGTTGCTTCTTGACCTGAATACAGGTTTCTCAGGAGGCAGGTAAGGTGGCCTGGTATTCCCATCTCTTGAAGAATTTTCCACAGTTTGTTGTGGTCCACACAGTCAAAGGCTTTGGCATAGTCAATAAAGCAGAAGTAGATATTTTTCTGGAACTCTCTTACTTTTTCGATGATCCAACAGATGTTAGCAGTTTGATCTCTGGTTCCTCTGGCTTTTCTAAATCCAGCCTTAACATCTGGAAGTTCACGGTTCACATACTGTTGAAGCCTGGCTTGGAGAATTTTGAGCATTACTTTGCTAGCGTGTGAGATGATGAGTGCAATTGTGCAGTAGTTTAAACATTCTTTGGCATTGCCTTTCTTTGGGATTGGAAAGAAAACTGACCTTTTCCAGTCCTGTGGCCACTGCTGAGTTTTCCAAATTTGCTGACATATTGAGTGCAGCACTTTCACAGCATCATCTATTAGGATTTGAAATAGCTCAACTGGAATTCCATCACCTCCACTAGCTTTGTTCATAGTGATGTTTCCTAAGGCCCACTTGACTTCCCATTCCAGGATGTCTGGCTCTCGGTGAGTGATCACTCCATCATGGTTATCTGGGTCATGAAGATCTTTTTTGTATAGTTCTGTTTATTCATGCCACCTCTTCTTAATAGCTTCTGCTTCTGTTAGGTCCATACCATTTCTGTCCTTTATTGTGCCCATCTTTGCATGAAATGTTCCCTTGGTATCTCTAATTTTCTTGAAGAGATGTCTAGTCTTTCCCCTATTTTCTCCTGTTTTCCTCTATTTCTTTGCACTGATCACTGAGGAAGGCTTTCTTATCTTTCCTTGCTATTCTTGGGAACTCTGAATTCAAATGGGTATATGTGTCCTTTTCTCCTTTGCCTTTAGCTTCTCTTTTCTCAGCTATTTGTAAGACCTCCTCAGACAACCATTTTGCCTCTTTGCATTTCTTTTTCTTGGGGATGGCCTTGATCACTGCCTCCTATACAATATCAGGAACCTCCATCCATAGTTCTTCAGGCACTCTGTCTATCAGACCTAATCCCTTGAATCTATTTGTCACTTCCATTCTATAATCATAAGGGATTTGAATATAGTTTAAAATATTGTTTTATTATTGTAGGCATAGTACATGCTCATGGGGCTTCCCAGGTGGCGCAGTGGTAGAGTCTGCCTGCCAATGTAGGAGATGTAAGAGATGTGAGTTCAACCCTTGGGTCAGGAGATTCCCCTGGAGAAGAAAATGGCAACCCACTCCAGTATTCTTGTCTGGAGAATCCAATGGACAGAGGAGACTAGCAGGGTACAGTCCATGGAGCCACAAAGAGTTGGACACAATTGAGCGACTGAGTGCGCGTGCGCACACACACAAACACACACACACACACACATACACACACACATATACACATACACACACATACACAATACATGCTCATGCAAAAATATTCAAGCAGAATAAAAGAGTATAAGGTGAACAAAGTGCTCACACCATTCTTATCCTTCTTTAGCCTGGGGTAGCCACAGATGGCTTCTTGTGTATCCTTCCAGATTTTATTTTACTTTTTAAATATTTATTTCTTTGGCTGTACTGGGTCTTAGATGTGGAACCCTGAATTTCCGATTTTCCTTGCCTCAGGCGGGATCCTTAGCTGCAGCATGCAAACTCTTAGTTGTGGCATGTGGGATCTAGTTCCCTGACCAGGGATTGAACCTAGGCTCCTGGGCATTGAGAATGCAGAGTTTTAGTCACTGGAACATCAGGGAAGTCTCCAGATTTTAAAAAGCTTATATATAATATATATATATACATATATATATATCCTTCTTAAAACACAAATATGATCATATTATTTGTTCTGTTTTGCAGCCTTTTATTTTTAGCTTACCAATATATTTAGGGTATCCTTTCACATCAGAATATATATATAGTCTCCATCTTTTTTACTTGAATGACTGCCTAATATTGGTCATTGCATAAATTTATTACACGCTTGTAATCAGATCCTTATTTATGGAAATTTGGGTTGCTTCTCAATTTTTCGTATAAACAATGCTACAAATAAACAACATATACACACACACACACACACACACACACACATATATATATATATGTATTTGCACATATGTGTACCTGTAAGCTAAAGTCTTAGAAGTGGAAGTATAGAGGTGACTAACAGCTAACAATAGCTAATGTTTACTGAGTGGTTCTCTTCATTCATCTGTCTAGCAGATGTTCTTGCATGCATGGTAAGTCGCTTCCGTTGTGTCTGACTCTGTGCGACCCTATGGACAGCAGCCCACCAGGCTCCTCTGTCTTTGGGATTCTCCAGGCAAGAATACTGGAGTGGGTTGCCATGCCCTCCTCCAGGGGATCTTTCCCACCCAAGGGTGGAACCCGAGTAACCTGCTTGGCAGGCATATTCTTTACTGCTGAGTCACCTGGGAAGCCGCCTTTCCAACCTCCTTATATCCCCCCTCGTAAGTCCTGATCCTGAGCATGCTCGGCCAGTGAGTCTCTGAGCTACTTTACCAGCTCTGTCGCTCCGGCCCATCTCCACGGCCACTGCCTGAGTCTAGGTTCTCACCATCTTTCTCTCTGACTCCTGCAAAGTAACTCTGCGTTCAGTCTCCCACTGGGAGTCCATCACCTACACTGCTGCTTTGGGGAGCTGTCATCTATTTGTTCAACCCCCATTTAGTAAGCAACTGCCAAGTGCCAGATACTGAGCTATGGGCTTATCTCTGATGTCTAAATCTAATCATGTCAGTCGTCTACTTAAAAATTATAATCCCTAGAAGAAGTGGCAAGAAGTCTTGCCATAGTTCAGATAATGTCTGCTGTGTCCTGGTCTTCTCTGTTACCCCTCCCCTCACTCTATCCCTCTGGCCATCTACATCCCACCACCAAGCAGCCTTTTTCCTTTCATGAATGTCCCCTTCGAGAGCTGGAGCTACATCTTACTCATCCTTGAACCCTGGGTGCCTAACATAATGTGTAGCATGGCATTTATTGTGAACTTAAAATTGCCAGGTCTGTCTTAGGTGCTTTTTTCGTATAATTCTCCTATTAACTCAATAAATAGGTGCTGTCATTACCCTCATTTTACAGACAGGGAGACGTAGGCACTGATTCAGTTGAGTAACTTGCCTGAAGTTACTTAGGTGGCTACTAAATGGAGGATCCAGAATTTAAACTCAGGCTGTTCCTACACCAGTGTGATTGGTACACCACCTCTCTGTGAAAGACCTGCATCTGAGGATAGCGAAGGAAGACCCCCCTGCGCCCCACCCCCACGTGCTTATGTATAATTCATAATTCTAGTAACAGAATGGCCTCTACAATCACAGCGCTGAGTATAATCCACTAAGACCTCCAGATCTTTTTCTCCCGTTCTGTTTTTAGTTCTGAAATCCCTCAGTCCCTGATACCTATCAGCCTTAAACGTGCTGTTCTTTGTGTTCACGCATTTCTATAATTCCTGGAACTTTTGCAGTTTCAGGGAAGTCAGAAATGGATTATGTTCTTTATCACTATCTGTCTTAATTTCCCAGTCTCAACCTTTCTCTGTCTCTCTCTCTGCCTCTCCCTCTCCCGCTGTCCCTGTGTGTGTGTGTGTGTCTACATGAGCATAAAATGCACAAAGAAAGAGACCAATTAAGATCTTCATATCCCCTGCCTCCAAGAGAGGGTGTCTCATTTTTCAATTAAAGAGGACTATTCCCTGGCCTCTAATGATTTACATTCAGAGGGAAATGCTTTTGCATTAAATACATGAGAAGGCTTTCCACTTTACATCACTGGGTCTTTAGTCTCTGTGTTCCTTGGGTTGCTACCTGTGTTCACAGATTTCTTCCAATTCATTGTGAATAACAGACTGATTTCCAGAGTCTTCAGGGGTTCCTCTGCCTTGGACCCCTACCTGCCACTGCTCTCCACTGATTTTTGGTTTCCTACACCAGAAGAGCCTCTGTTTCACCGACATATCCTGGAGCTCAATTCCTTGGAATGAAGATGACTCCAAGATCTCTCTCGGCTTCCATGGTAAAGCCATGGAAAAGTCATGGTGACCTCGTTCCCCATTTACAAATGCAGAGAAGTCACTATTCTGACAAGTCAGAGGACTCTAGTCTTCCTTTTCTATGTCCCTCTCCTTTACCATGGCTTTTCTTCCATATCTCTCTCTCCTTCCATCTTCCCTACCCCCATCCTGCTGCCTGTTTATTTTTAAAGCCTTACCTCCTAGTCCTGATTGCAAGACTTATAAATATTCAACATTTCCTAGAAGCAGTCCCTGAATGATATTTCACTACTCAGTGTTGTTAACCCATCCAATCAGAAATGGAGCTAGACTCTCCTCAGGGTCGCTTCCCTACACTCCCTTGAGCCTACACTACCAGCATGGGGGCCTTATTTTCCTCTCCAAGGTCTTCATCATACAGGGATGACCCACTGTGACTTTGGAGCCCTTTATGGGTTCCAACCTTGACAGGCGCTGAGACCCCCATCTCTAAATGTGAGAATTTCCAAATAGTCCCTCACAGACAGTTTACTTATTCCAGAGCAATAATCCTTGCATTTAAGGAGGAGAAGGAAAAATAAGTCTGGAGTTATAATCCAGGTAGAAACCCTGTAAGCCCTGAGCCTGGTGCACAGAAGACATTCAGTAAATATTTTAGTTGTGTTAAGTAATTTCTATGCATATTAAAAAAATGGAAAAAAACTAAACCAAACTATAAGCAATGGTTGGTTGGGGACAAGGGAACATATGCAACTTTTCATCTTTCTTTCATTTAAAAATATTTTGTTAATAATGGAAAATATGGGAGATTCCCTCGTGGTCCAGTGGTTAAACTCTGAGCTCCCAATGGAGGGAGCATGGGTTCTATCCCTGGTTGGGGAACTAAGATCCCACATGCTGTGTGTCCAATAAATAAAAAAAAACAAACAAAAAAAGGGAAAATATGAAATTGTCATTTTTAAGTTATTTTTAAAATAATTTTATTTATTTACTTATTTTATTTTTGGCTGTACCAAGTCTTCCTTGCTGCACAGGCTTTTCTCTAGTTACGGCAAGTGGGAGCTACTCTCTCATTGAGGTGCTCCGGCTTCTCATTGCGGTAGCTTCTCTAGTTGCAGAGCATGGGCTATAGTAGCTGCAACATGTGGGCTTGGTAGTTTGGGCTTGCTGGCTTAGTTGCTCCGACGCATGTGGGATCTTCCCAGATCAGGTATTGAACTCATGTCTCCTGCATTGGCAGGCAGATTCCTTACCACTGAGCCATCAGGGCAGCCCTGAAATTGTCATTTTTAAAAATCTTTATTTTTTGGTAACACCCACGCAGCGTGTGGGATCTTAGTTCCCTGACTGGGGATCGAACCTGTGGCCCTGCCTTAGGAGTGTGGAGTCTTAACCACTGCAACCCCCAGAGAAGTCCCATAAAATGGTCATTTTAAAGGGTTTAGTGCCCAAACCCAGGCAGCAGCCAATCTCTTCTTACCTGCACTAGCTTGGAGAAAGGCTCAGTAAACCCACAGCTCTTTCTATTGGAGGAAAGAGAGATGTGGGAACAGAAAGCAAGTGCAGGGAGTCGGAGAATGGTAGGTCCCTTTGCAAAGATCCTCCCTAAACTTTTCTGCTCATCCAGGCTTGGCTTGAATCCTTCCAGCAACAGGTAGCTCAAAACCTGATGGGAGGGGTTTCCCTGGTGGTCCGGTGGTTAAGAATCTGCTTTGTAATGCAGGGGACACCCGTTCGATTCCTGACCTGGGAAGATCTCAAATGCTGCAGAGCAACTGTGGCTATGTGCAGCACCTAATGAGCCTGCACTCTGAAGCCTGCAAGCCACAACTGCTGAGCCCATGCACCACAACTCCTGAAGCCGGCACGCACTAGAACCTGTGCTCTGCTACAGGAGAAACCACTGCAGTGAGAAGCCCATGTACCACAACTAGAGAAAGCCTGCAAGCAGCAAGGAAGACCCAGCACAGCTCAAAATAAATAAATAAAATATTTAAAAAAACCAAAACACCTGATGGGATACCTAGGCCAAGACAGATGGCTCCAACAGAGAGAAGGGCTCTGGTCTGTAGACGCCTGCCTCATCTTTGGGGCTGTGTTCTAGCTCAGCCTCTAACTAAAGAATTGGTGGGGAAGTGGGTAGGAAGAGGAGTGAAGTGAGGTGAAATTCGTTCAGTCGTGTCCAACTCTTTGCGACCTCACGGACTATACAGTCCATGGAATTCACCAGGCCAGAATACTGGAGTTGGTAGCCTTTCTCTTCTCCAGGGAATCTTCCCGACCCAGGGATCAAACCCAGGTCTCCTGCATTGCAGGCGGATTCTTCACCAGCTGAGGCACAAGGGAAGCCCAGGGTAGGAAGAGAGGTAGAACTGAAAAACAGAGATTTAAGTATTTAAGGAAAAGAAAATAGCTCAGTGAGATCCCAACATTAGCTGAGTTAAGCTCATCTTTCAATGCTGTCTTGACCTGTCTTTGCCCAAGACCCACACGGGGACTTAGGTTGGCAGGGGTTGGGGATGGGCTGGGCAGTAATGACTTGTGCCAGCGTCCGAAGAAACGGCTTTTCAGCACAGCTTAGAGGGAGACGGAAGCAGGGAATATTCCACAGGGCTATTTCAGAAGGCCAGGGCAGCTGTCAGAGGAAGCTGCAAAAGTGCGTGTGTGTGAGGGGGAGGGCTGGTGTGGGGACAGGGCTCATGTGTTTGGGGCTCTATTAACTAACTCCCTCCCATCCATCACAGCCCCCCTCCCAGGCCGCTGCAGCCCTGGCAGCTGGGCTACCCCGGGGAGGCTGGGCTGAGGGTCCCTAAAGGGAGCGAGGCTTCAGGCAGAGCAGCGGAGACACATGTGTGCCTGGTCGGGTTGGGGCTGGCGCCTCATTGAGAAGGGGGCTCTCCAAGCTGGGCTTCATTAGGGCAGTGGCACTAATAGGGGAGGGGGTGCAGGGGGCTGGGCTGACAGCCAATTACTTGCTCGTCTGCATTATGGATTAACCCATCTGGGTCTGGGAGATTGGCTCTGAAAGGGGCACAAAAGGGGGGGCGTGACCACAATCACACACCGAATTATCCAGTCTGAGCGCAATTGTCGGCCAACAAACGGGGCCTCAGGATGGGTGACCCCCTTGGGTTCTCCCCGTCCCCCACCCCTCACCCTACAGGAAGAGTCAGAGATAAACTGCCGGCTGGTTAAAAGGCAGGATCTGGCATGAGGAGGAACAAGGATGCCCCTCCCGAGAAGGAGGGGATTTAGGGGAGACAGGCCAGGTTTGAGATGAAGCCAGAGAAGTCAGAAGCCAAACAAAACTTCTCGCAACAGACTTGATAACTTCAGTCCTCTAGTTCAGAGACAAAGGATGACGTAAGGAACTTGCCCATCTGAAATACTGGACAGAATCAGAGAGCAGAGGGCCTTAGCCAAGTCTAGGGGAAAAGACAGAAGGACTCTCAGAGTCGGGGGTCTCCATCTCACCCATCACCCTTTCTGAGGTTAATTGATTCCAGAGATGAATAAGGGGCTCTCAGATGGGGTCTTGGAGGACCCCTGCCCTGCTCTGGCATCTCTGATGCTCTCCCAGTGGGAGTGCCCTGCACCCTGCCCCACACCTCCTTCTCTAGGAATAAGCCCACCATGCAGGGTGATGGAGGGAAAGATGGGAGGGGGCGGCAGGCAGGGGGGCTCTCTACTCTGCCTAATCCCCTCATTACCATCTCATAATCAGAACCACGCTTTCAATGTAAATGGGGATGTTAAATATTGGTTTCTCTAGACACAAGCTCCTTTGGAAAAAATTATTGATGCTCCTTCTTTTGCCAGCGCTGGCTGGCTCCCACAGTGAGGGGGGTGGTGGTGGCAGCGAGTACTAGTGAGGGCTGGGGGCTTCCGAGTCTGGTTGGTGGGGAAGATGAAGGTGAGTGATGAGCAGGGGTGGAATGATTTGGTTTTGGTTGATCTGGGCAGCCTCCATTTTCCTGATTTAGCAGAAGAAACTCACCAGGAGGAAACTGGCTCATTTTGAATTCATCAAGACTTTGTCGGGGCTGATTGGCTTCTGGTCTCCAATCACTCTAGACTGGAGATCAATACGGAGTTGTAGATCCCAAAGTCAGATTACTGGGGGAACAGGGGTGTAGTCATCGGGCAGTTTAGGCACCTTGCCCTTTGCCCATTGCTAGAAACCCCTGGACTCCCCTTCCAGCCATTTCTAGATACAAAGCACAATGTAAGGTGACAATGACTTTTCACATGCAAAGGTTCATGCTTGTCCCTTTCCAAGCAGCCCTGTGAAACAGCTATGGCTGTCATCATCCCAACTGGCAGATGGAGCTTGGGGTCATCAAGTGACTCACCGAGGCCCACGTGGCTGCTCAATGGCAGATTCATACTGGAACATGCTTCGTCCAGGTCCAAACTCAGCCCCATCCCCTTGTGCATGCTCTAGCCTTTAAAATCAAGACAACTATTCCTGTGCCATTTGTGGGGACACGGAGAGCATTTGGTGTGTCTGCAGTCTGACCATAGAAGTGTGAGCATTGAGAGGTGGGTATGGGGGATCTGGGCTTCCCCGGTGGCTCAGTGATAAAGAATTTGCCTGCCTGTGCAGGAGACGCAGGAGACGGGGGTTCGATCCCTGGGTCAAGAAGATCCCCTGGAGAAGGAAATGGCAACCCACTCCAGTATTCACCCACCTGGAGAATTCCATGGACAGAGGAGCCCGATGGGCTCTCTGCAGAGTCAAACACGACTGAGTGAGTGAGCGCGCATGCAGTCGTGGGGGCTCTGCCAGTGCAGTTAGGACACACATTGCAGGCTGTTGGCAAGGCCATTCACCCCCTGTTCTCTCTCTCTGGTCAGGCGCCCCATCCCTCATGGACCTGTCCCTCTCCTGGGTCCAAAACCAAGTGTGAAAAGAATAACGACGACAACAACAGGGGCTTCTTCTCCCATTTGCTTAGCATCTTACAGTTGGCAGATCTTTTTCACGTATTATGTGGTTAGACCCTCACAACCGCCTTCAAACTAGCACCGGTGCATGATGCTAAGGACCTGGACTCTGTAATCACATGGCAGGTTCACTGCCCAGCAGCATTTAGTAGCTGGGTGGCCTTGGGCAAGTCACCTCAGGTTTCCTGCCCCCATGTCCTTCTCTATAGAATAAAGATGGTAAGAATAGACCTGCCTCCTAGAGTCTGGGGGAGCAATAAAGAGTACACATGCCATGCATTTCACCACCTGCTTCCCTGAGCTGTTAACTGGTTTCTTCCCACCTAAAGCAGCAGGAATGTGCCTTCAGCTACTGCTTCCTCTTCACGACCATGTTCCTATTCTACACATTTCTCTTCCCCAAAGTAGCATCTTTCTTCCCTCTTATTGTAAAGCTGTTTTGGAAGGAAACAGACTCACAGACATAGGGAAGAGACTTGTGGTTGCCAAGGGGGAGGAGATGGGGGGAGGTTCAGATTGGGAGTCTGGGGTTAGCAGATGCAAACTCTTGCACACAGGATGGATAAACAAGGTCCTACTGTGTAGCACAGGGGACTATATTCAGTACCCTGTGATGAACTGTAATGGAAAAGAACATGAAAAAGAAGGTACATGTGTATGGCCATACATCAGTTTTTCCTGTTAGCATAAGCTAACACAACATTTTAAATCAAATATACTTGAATAAAATAAAGTTTAAAAAAATTATACCTGCCGGATGCTTACAGGAGTGTCTGGTACAGACTATTAATAAGATCTCAATCAACCTTAGCCATTTTGTGGTGGGGGTAAGGAGTATGATCCCATTTTACAGATGCAGAAACAGAGGCTCGCCAGACTAAGTAATTTGTCTACTGGTTCAGTTCAGTCGCTCAGTCACGTCCGACTCTTTGCGACCCCAGGAACCACAGCACGCCAGGCCTCTACTGGCTACTCAGTTGGTAAGGGCAGAGCTGGTTCCTAATTCGGGTCCGGAAGGAGACCTGCCGGTGGTCTGGGACTCCTGCCAGACAATGAAAAGGACGGCGTCCCGAGGTCCTTTGTTGGGTTTTAGACAGGAAGGGCAGTTTCTCTCTCAGTTGAGCGAGGCTGGGCACACGCGGAGGAAGGAGAAACGAGTTCTCTAGGGCGGCGACCCCTCCTTTTCCCCGGAGGAGCGAGTGGAGCCCGGGCCGCCGCGTGGCTCGCGCTGCGCCTCCCCTGCAAAGAGGGGGTGGGAGATGCCTTCGGAAGCCCCCTCCTCCCTAGGGCCTCAGACGGCTTCCGCTGCTCGGCTCCCTCCGGTTAGCTTTCTTCTCATTAACTCCCCGGCCTCATCAATCAGCCCCGATGAAATGCGCCCCCGGGAACACTGCCCGCCCGCTCCGCCGTTTGGCGCTTTAATTATCCTCCCAGCGGGATGAGGCAGGGTGGGCGATGACCGTGTGGGTACACACATGCACCACACACACACACACACACACACACACACACACACACACACACACACACACACACACAGCCACACCCCCCCACACACACACCCTCCGATCCAGGACCCCGCCGCATCAGCGCACACACACATACACACACCCCCCCCCCACACACACACCCACCACACACACACACACACCCTCCGGTCCAGGACCCCGCCGCATCAGCGCGCGCGCGCGCGCACACACACACACACACACACCCCTCCAGTTCAGGACCCCGCACATCAGCCCCAGGCCACCCTAGCCTCTGCTTAGCATCTGTCAGTTTACTATCACATAGTGTCATTTGCATCCAGCCCCCTCCTTACTGGAGAAGGGGGAACTTCCTTCTGTCCAAAAAAGTCCACAAAGCTTCATCTCTCTGATCTAATTCCATTTACTAACCAAATCCTTGCTGACATGCCTACTGAGTGCTGCGCTTCTAGTGTTGGAGGTACAGACGAAGCACCTGTGAGGCCTCAGGAAGCGCCCACATCCTCCAGGTGGCAGACAGGTGGAAGAAAAAAACAACCTAACTTTAAAAAGAAAATAGGAGAACAAAAAACCCACACAGGGGCCACAGAAGTGCAGAGCAGGACAGTGAATGGAGTCAGGGCCTGCCCAAAGCAGGTTTCCAAAAGGACCAAAGCTTGAAGGGAAACTTTAAAAAAAAAAACAAAAAACTTTATTTTGTATTGGCGTATGGTGGCTCAGATGGTAAAGAATCTTGCCTGCAATACAGGAGACCCAGGTTTGATACCTGGGTTGGGAAGATCCCCTGGAATAGGAAATGGCTACTCCCTCCAGTATTCTTGCCTAGAGAATCCCATAAAGAGAGTCGGCAGGCCCATGAGGTCGCCAAGAGTCAGGACACAGAGTGACTAACACTTTCATAGCTGATTAACAATGTGATAGTTTCTGGTGAGCAGAGAGCAAAGGGACTCAGCCATACATATCCATGTATCCATTCTTCCTCCAAATCCCCTCCGATCCGGGCTGCCACATAACACTGAGCAGAGTTCCCTGTGTTCTACA
The DNA here is from genome assembly GCF_963930625.1 of Muntiacus reevesi. Taxonomy (NCBI): domain Eukaryota; kingdom Metazoa; phylum Chordata; class Mammalia; order Artiodactyla; family Cervidae; genus Muntiacus; species Muntiacus reevesi. The sequence goes on along the minus strand of NC_089253.1, from coordinate 27,381,632 downwards.
GTATGTCCTTGTTGGTTATCCATTTTAAATATAGCCGTGTGCCCATGTCCATCCCAACTTGAAGGGAGACTTTAAAAAAAAATGATTTTATTATCCTTATTTATTTTTATTTTTTTTTGTCATGCTGCGGGGCATGTGGGATCTTTTCCACTGAACCTGCACCCCCTGCATCGGAAGCATGGACTGTTAACCACTGACCTGCCAGGGAACGTGCCTGAAGGGAGACAAACTATAAATGAGAGTTAGCTGGGGAAGGAATGGGTGCTTAAAGAAGCAAATAGAAAACGTAGAGGACAAAGTACAGACTGCACTGTGTGTGCAAAGTCCTGTGGGTAACTCCCTCTGGCTGGAGGATGGGGTCATGACAAGGGAACAGCATGTGGTAAGACACAGCTCATGGGGAGCCTTGTATGGCGTGCAGAGGAGGCTGGCTTGTATCTAACCTGAAGGCAATGAGAAGTTACTGACAGATCTTTAAGCCAGAGAGTGACATGATTAGATTTATGGTTTGGAACATCCTCTTTTTGATGAGGAGGACAAATGAAGGAGACAGGAATGGAGGCAGGAAGGCTAATTAGCAGGCTAGGTGACTGACTGGGTGTGGGAGGCAAGAAAGAGAGAGAAGGATTTGGAATAGTATCAAGTTTCCTCTGCAAAGTATGTTTTGGGAATTGGGAGGGAGGTTGTCTTGAGGTGCTTCAAGGTCTCTGACTCAGCTCAAGTGAAAGGTAAGGCAGAGAATTCCCTGGTGGTCCAGGGGTTGAGACTTCACCTTCCATGTAATGGGTGTGGGTTCAATCCCTGGTCAGGGTGCTAAGATGCCACATGACTTGTGGCCAAAACATAAAACAGAAGCACTATTGTTGTTCAGTTGCTAAGTTCTGCCTTATTCTTTTCATCCTCATGAACCGCAGCACCCAGGCTTCCCTGTCCTTCACTATCTCCCAGATTTTGCTCAAACTCATGTCCATTGAGTCAGTGGTGCTATCTAACCATCTCATCCTCTGGCGCCCCCTTCTCCTTTTGCCTTCAATCTTTCCCAGCATCAGAGCCAGGAGACTTGTCTTCTCCTCCTAGGTAGGTAAATTACTTCACCAGCTCTCTCATCTGTAAGATGAAATACAGATTGAATCTGATTTACAAACCCACACCCTCAGTGTCCAGGCAGGTAACAGAAGAGATCTGAGCAGATCAGGAGAGGAACGAATGTCCACTAAGTCTGGATGGGAGGGGCGTTTGGCAGAGGATATGCCCTTCAGCCACAGACTAGCCATGTGGGAAAGGGCTCAGGATTGCCTTATCATCCTCAGGAGAAGACAGAGCGTGGTATTTTTATTATGGTGTCTCCTAATTTAGAAATACTCATGTAATAAAAAAACATGCTCGCTGTAAAATCCATCAAGTATATTTAAAGTCTTGAGTTAATAATGATTTTTTTAAATCTTGCTTACCTTTAGAGGATGTTAAGGAATTGGCTCATTATTTTGAGAAATAATAGGCAAGGGAAAAGAATCGAGAATTTATCCTACCTTTTCTATTTGGATATACCCCAACATAAAGAAATAGTTGATGACAGGTTTTCTTTAGAGAAGTATTCCAGCTAATAAATGAAGATGGAATTACAGAATTAGAATGTCACAATTTGGCAACCCCTAATGAAATAGTGGATCCAGGCAATGATCCTTGCTGGATGGTGATATATCACAACAACAAACAAAACAGACAAGCAGACATGACTGCTGTCACAATTACACAATATTGCCTATGAAGTATTCTAGTGAAAAAATATCAAGCATTAATTGATCAAGCCTCTATATCTAACAACCAATTTACAGGAAATATAGAGGCATAAGAACATGTTAAATGACACCATGGGGATACATTCAACAAAATTCAGAATGTGGAAAAATTTTCAGAACAAATGACCCAGTTTTGTCAACAGATAAATTGCAAAGAAAAAAGAGATAAAGAGGTGGAACATCCAGTTAAAAGAGACATGACACTGTATACTCTCATCTGGACCCTCATTTGAACAACAAATGAATAAACATAAAACAGTTGGGGAAGATTCAGTATTGATTATATATTGGAAGATATATTTCAGGTGTGCCAGTGTTATTATTATTATTTAATGAGACCTTACCTTTTAAGACTACACCGAAATATTTACAGAAGAAATATGATTTCTCACATTTGCTTCCAAATTATGAAGGGAAAGAGATGGGGCCAGATAAAGGAAGACTGTCTTTAAACAGACAAGTGCTAAAGCTGGGTAATGGGTTCATGGGGTCTCATTCTATTTTTCTAATTTTGTGTCTAATTATTATACAGAATATGCAACTTATCCATAATAGGATGCTGAAAAATACTTAAAGGGTCAAAAAGTGTCTGTCCTCTCGATTTGGCCCAGCATCTGCCAGATTGTGGCCTCTATATCTAATGAGCTTCAGCCTCCACTCAACTCTGTCTTCATCCCCGAACTCTAAGTGTTAAGGCCCTTTATCACTAAACCTGACTGTCCCAACCTTTCTCTGGCCCCTTTTCAGGTCCTTTCCCAGAGATGACCATCTCCCAGAGACGGTGACATCCTGGCAAAGAGGAGCATGGAGCAAAGCCACAAAGACCAGGGCGGGTTCCCTGAGACGGAACTCACCCCAGGATTAGGGAGCTGGGTGTCAGGGGCCATCACAACCTAGCGCCCTTCGTTCAGTTCCCAACTCCTCCGTCCAATTCTTTAGCCTCAACGTCAAAGGTACACACACACATCTGTCCAGATCCCCCACCTTTTCCTTCAGCATTCCAGAGCCCAGACAAAGGTATCGACCGACCAGGAAAATAAAATAAAAAGAGGGCATCTCTCCCGGAACAGTTCGGGTTAGAGAAGAGAGTCGTAATCTGGGGAGATGGAGCCTGTGAAGCGCGGGAGGGGAGCGAGTCCCCTGACCCGCAGGCATGAGTCAGAGGCCGCGTTGGAGACACGCCGGTACTTTTTTGTGTAGCCTCGGCTAGGTGCATCCCCTCCCCACCCCTCCCCAGGCTCCCTCCTTTAAAGACCCTTCCCCCGGCGCTCCCCACGGCCCTAGCTGCTCATTTCGAACCCACGAGGCCGGCAGAGAGAAGGCTGTTACCCCGGCAGAGCGCGGGGGGCGCGGAGCCGACGCGGACAATGGGCGATCTGCGAACCCGCTGGGCGCGCGCTACCCGGGTGCGCCCGTCTCTGCCCAGCCCCGGAGGGCCTCTCGAGGTTCCCTGGCTCCTCCTCCCGCCAGGCCCTGGGGGCCCAGATTGGCTCAGGCGTCGGGGGTTTGGCTGGGGTCGGAGATCGGCTGTAACTGGACGGGCGTCCACCGTGCAGGCCTCGCCCCTCCACCCTCGCGCGCTCCGGCACGGGGCTCTGGCGGCCGGCCCTCCCCCGAACCCCCCTCTTTCCACACCCGCTCCCCGGCCGACCGGGGTAATGAGCCGCCCTCGGCCTGGCCCCCGCCCCATTGTGTACAATATGGGGGTGAAGCCGGGTCTCCGCGTGCGATGGAGGGTGACCGCGCGCGCGGCTGCGACCCCCGCTTCACACCTGCTCCCCGCCCCCAGCCCGGGGCCGCCGGGGGTGTGTCCTCTCCCTCCCCGCGGGAGGGGCCTCAGCTGGGGCTGCACTTGGTAAAGAGGCCGTGGAGAGGCCGGCGGCGGCCCGAGGAGGGGCTATAAATTTGGAACAGATGCGACCTGACAGGCCCCCAGCCCGGGGAGGTGGCGGCGGGGGGCGGTGCTCCTGTTCCCCTCCCAGGTCCCATCTTGTCGTCTGCTGCTGAGTTAGACTGCGGACGAGGTGCCCCGGGAATTTGGAGGCCTTCTCCCCCTCACTACCCACCCCCGCCCCCATCAGTGTCACCCCTCTTCCGCTGTTTGTGCCCACGTGTGGGGAGGAGGAATGGAAAGCAGGGAGGTGCCTGAATCACCATTGCTTTCCGCTTTAGAAGAGTGATTTCTGCTTAAGAGATTGACAAAGTCTGGCTCTGGCCTGGCACGTTTTGGCAGCAGCTAGAGAAAAATATGGCAGACAGCAGAGCATGCTTCGCCTGTTCATTCCACACCATTTGAAGCCCCGTTTTGGCTTCCCTGGTGGCTCAGCAGGTAAAGAATCCACCTGCAATGCGGGCAACCTGGGTTGGGAGGATCGCCTAGAGAAGGGAGCCACTCCAGTATTCTGGCCTGGCCATGGGGTTGCAAAGAGTTGGACTCGACTGAGCGACTTTCACTTTGTGCCAAAAAAACCCAAGGTAGGGAGGCACAGGCAGCCGGGATGCCCGGAGGGTAGGAACCAAGGTCAGAAAAATGCTAAGGAATAATGCCTGCCCTGAGGGCTTCCTAGGTGGCTCAGTGGTAAGAATCCTCTGGCATTGTCAGGAGATGTGGATTTCATCCCTGAGTGGGGAAGATCCGCTGGGGAAGGAAATGGCAATGGACTCCTGCATTCTTTCTTGGGAAATCCCATGGACAGAGGGGCCTGGCAGGCTTCAGTCCATGGGGTAACAAAAGAGTCGGACAAGACTGAGCAACAATGCCTGTCCTGCTCTAGGGACTTTAGGTGATTCGTTGTGTATGTTTAAATAGCATTTCCCTTTGGTAAGTACAGTCCTCCCTGGATATCCTCTGGGGATTGGCTCCAGTACCCCCATATCAAAAACCTGACACTCAAGTCCCTTATATAAAATGTCCTAGTATTTGCATATCGCCTATGCACATCCTCTTATATACTTTAAATCATCTCTAGACTACAACTAATACAACAACTCCTGTATGCATGCATGCTAAGTCACTTCAGTCGTGTCCGACTCTTTGAGATGCTATGGACTGTAGATAACCCTGCCCCCCCAGGCTCCTTTGTCCATGGGGATTCTTGGGCAAGAATACTGGAGTGGGTTGCTATGCCCTCCTCCAGGAGATCCTCCTGACTCAGGGATCCAACCTATATCTCTTATGTCTCCTGCACTGGCAGGCGGGTTCTTTACCACTAGTACCACTTGGGAAGCCCACAACAACCCCTACTACAATGTAAATGCTATGTAAGTATGTAGTTGCTTTCCTGCAGCAAGTCCAAGGTTTGGTTTTTAGAAATTTTTTTTTCTGAATATTTTCAATCCAGGACTGATGGACTCTGCAGCTGCAGAACCAGCCGATCCAGAGGACCCACTGTAGTATTCTCCCCACGCAACAGAGGAGGGAGCAAGGTGCTGATGCTGCCTGGGGTTTAATGGAGTTTGTTTTCAATCCAGGTATCCCAGTCCCACGTGGCGGAAGTGAGGGGGGTGCTGCCGGGGGCCTGCCGGTACCCACACTGCCCAGGAGGTGAGGTGCGCCTGTCATGGATCCGGACGGAAGTGGAGAGAGTTGAAACTGAGTGTCGGTTGGCCCAGCCCTTGCTTATCTTATCAGTCCTGAACACTGTGCAGCTACTGTTCTGGAGTAGCATGATTTGAAGGCTGAGCCCATGTCTAAGGATTGTGGTACAGTCACCAATCTGACCTAGGGTAAATTTGAGGGTTAGTGTTTACAACAATGGTGCCAAGCGGAGCAATGCCACCGCAAAAGGCATTGCGGTGCAGTGTCATCTCCCTTTACAGATGTTCTCTGCTTCCTCTCCTCTTGCAGGAACCATCACTTCTTCTCTGCCACCCCACCAGTCTCCCTGGTCCATACCCACATGGTTTTGTAGACTCATGGCTCTCAAACTTTGGCATGCATCAAAATCACTTGGAGTAAAGTAATTAGCCTCCAAGTAATAAAAATAAATGGAAAAAAAATCATCTGGAGAGCTTGTTAAAAAACACTCCCAGGGTAAAAAAAAAAAAAAAACCAAAACACTCCCAGAGGGACTTCCCTGGTGGTCCAGTGGTTGAGAGTCTGCTGGCCAATGCAGGGGACATAGGTTTGATTTCTATGGTCTGGAAAGATCCCACATGCCTCAGAGCAACTAAGCCCATGAGCCTCAACTACTGAGCCCCTGCCCTTGAGCCCCAGAGCTGCAACTACTGAGCCTGTATGCTTTAGAACTTGTGCTCAGCAGCAAGAGAAACCACTGCAAGAAGAAGCCTGTGCACCACATCTAGACAGTAGCCCCGGCTTGCCACAACCAGAGAAAGCCCCCATAGAGCAATGATACAGAGCAGCTGAAAATAATAAATAAATAGTTTTTTTTTTTTTTTTAATTGCCAGAGATTCTGATATATTTAGTCTGGGAAGTCACGGGACCTGGGAATTTGCATTTCTATAAGTTTCCCAGGTGAGGGCAGTGGGGATGCCTGGGGCTGTAATTTGAGAGCACTGGCCTGGGTGGAAGGAAAAGTATGGGCTGGTGAAAGAGGAAAGAAGTGATACGTGTGCAGTGCTGGAGGATATTATTGAAAGTTCAAGGTCCCCAGAGTCCTGGGGTATCTTTACTTTCTGTGAGGGCCAGATAGACTGAAATCCTCAAGCAATCCTGGGCATATTCCAGAATTAGCCTAGGGCATGTGTGTTTTGTCTGGAGATTTAGCACTCCCCCTAATGGACTCAAACAACTCTGCACCCTCCAGTGAAAACCAAAATTACCTAATTTATTTTCCCAGCCTAACTTGGTCATCTGTTCATCTCTTTGGCACTAAAGGTGCAGGGATGTGATCTTACACATTTTTGTCTGCAAACTGATTTGCATGTTTTTCTTTCTGTGGAAAGGCATTTTATTTTGATGAGCATGGTTTTTGGTGCTCAGTGGTGCTCAACTCCATGGATGATGGTGTATGCATGCATGAATGCTTTCTTCTTTAGGAGAAGCCTAACACCTACCAGTCCCCTCCTTCTTACCTTTGCTTCTTCTCCCGGCTGTTCTAAAATACTCTGAAAGTGATTTAAGATCCAGATATTTGCTGAAAAATTCTCCTCAATATGTCAGCATCATTATCAAGGTAGGAGAATTTGGCTGGTGGCAAGCAAGCCTGAGTTAGAGGCTGAGGATGGGCTCTGTAAAAATATGTGTTAAGTCGCCTCAGTCATGTCTGACTCTTTGCGACCCTGTGAACTAAACAGTCTGCAGAATTCTCCAGGCTAGAGTACTGGAGTGGGTAGCTTTTCCCTTCTTCAGAAGATCTTCCCAACCCAGGTCTCCTGCATTGCAGGTGGATTCATTATCAGCTGAGCCACAAGAGAAGCCCTTGTAAAATATATGATTGTTCAGTTCAGTTCAGTCGTTCAGTCTTGTCCGACTCTATATGACCCCATGAATCACAGCATGCCAGGCCTCCCTGTCCATCACCAACTCCCGGAGTTTACTCAAACTCATGCCCATCAAGTCGGTGATGCCATCCAGCCATCTCATCCTCATCCATCCGTCCCCTTCTCCTTCCCCCAATCCCTCCCAGCATCAGGGTCTTTTCCAATGAGTCAACTCTTCGCATGAGGTGGTCAAAGTATTGGAGTTTCAGCTTCAGCATTGTGTATGATTTTAAATATATATGATTTTTTAAAAAATCAGTATACCAAGAAATTAGATGAGAAAAGCAGGTGACATTTTATTTCTTCCCACCAGGTGGCAGACCTTGCCCAATCAATGAGAATTAACCCTGCACTTGGAGCCTGGCCTATACTCTACATTTTTTCACTCAGAACCAGGACAAAGGGCTGTTTCTCTACTTAAATGACTTGGGAATTGAAGCAGGAAGAGCTGTTATTGGAAAATACCTATGTAACAGCTGCCGAGGTACTTGGTGATCCCTTGAGTTTTCTCAAGGGCTCTCTGAGACGTCTTAGTTTTTCCTTCTGGGAAAGAGGTCCACCCTGCTCTAGATGTAAGAAAATGGGTTACTTAACTAAGAAAAATGCAAAGAATGTAACTTCAGACCAGAGGTTTCTACACACGAAGCAGCCCTGAACCACTTTATGGCCCAGGGGTTGGCTTCTTCCTCCCAGGGACCCTGGGGCGGTCAGCCTTTATTTCCTACCACGCACGAGTTCTTTGTTCTCTTGCTGGTATTGAATCTTCCTCAAATTATTAATAAAAATGACCGCTTTATTTTAACTCTAAAGTCCACTCTGGGACCTTCTTACTAAATTCCAGTTTTCCATCTAATGAACACAAGGATGTTCTCTAATATACACCCAAGTGATCATGACCCTCCCTCAGAGGATACTCAACATGTTAGAAAACCTAAATCATACAGTAACTTTAGCAAATTACATGCTCATAGCAAGAATATACATTGTTATTATTGTTCAGTCACTAAGTCCTGTCTGACTCTGAGATCTCAAGGACTGTAGCCCACCAGGCTCCTCTGTCCATGGGATTTCCCAGGCAAGAATACTGGCGTGGGTTGCCATATCTCCTCTAAGGGATCCATGACCCAAGGATCGAACCCCACATCTCCTACATTGACAGGTGGATTCTTTACCACTCAGCCACCAGGGAAGCCCAAGAATATTCATATGTGTGTTAAAATATATACACAGTGTCTTACAGGAGAACTCAATGAATGTTTTGGGAGAAGAGCTGGTGAAGATTCTGTTTTATGCACTGTTTTTATCTCAGTTGTATGTGCAACAGATACTGAGAATATAATAGTACCCACTCCAGGGCCAGAGTCAGAGCAGATCAATACCTAGACAGGAAACAGGAAATTATGAGGTTGGAATTGACACATATATACTATTGATACTGTATAAAGTATCAATATATACTATATATAGTATCATATATACTATTGATATTGTATAAAGTAGATAACTAATGAGAACCTACTTTCTAGCACAGGGAGCTCTACTTAATGCTCTGTGGTGACCTGCAGGGGAAGGAAATCCAAAGAGGAGGGGGATGTATGTACATGTATGACTGATTGATCCTGTTGTATAGTAGAAATTAACACAGCATCGTAAAGCAGCCACACTCTAATAAAAATTAATTTAAAAAAAGAAAGAAAACAGGAAGTTGCCTATACCATTGTCATATTCTCAAACACAGGTGGGACATTACCCTCAGCTCATCAGCTTGAAGCATTGTTGTTCCATCGCCAAGTCGTGTCTGACTCTTTGTGACCCCATGAACTGCAGCACTCCAGGCTTCCCTGTCCTTCACTATCTCCCTGAGCTTGCCCAAGCTCATGTCCATTGGGTCAGTGATGCCACCTAACCAGCTCCCTCTGTCATCCCCTTCTTCACTTGCCCTCAGCCTCCCACCATCAGGGTCTTTTCTAATGAGTCAAGTCTCCTCATCAGGTGGCCAAAGTATTGGAGCTTCAGCTTCAGCATCAGTCTTTCCAGTGAATATTCAGGGTTGATTTCCTTTAGGATTGACTGGTTTGATCTCCTTGCAGTCCAAGGCTTGAGGATGTGTAAATCCCAGGTAATAGTGACCACTTTAACTAAAATGCAACCCAGAAAGCTTCAGTGGGCAGTTCCCTGATTCTTCAGAAGTTCCCTTGGTCATCTTAAATGTTTATAGAAATCTTGCGCTAAAGACAGAGAATATGAGGGAAGAAATTAGATAATTGAAATAGTACCCATTTGGGTTTTTTTCTCTGTGGATTGTTAACAGAGTCAGTCAAACCCATGTTTATGGAATGCCCACAGGGCACATAGTAGGGTACTTCACCCCTCATTGAAAATCCATTAAAACAATTAGTAGACCATGCTTAGAAAATTTTCTCCACAAAGAAATTTGCTTTAGTTGCTGGGGTAGCAGGAACTAATTTGAGATGTAAAACTAACAACCCCCTTTTGCACTAGGAAGGCTTTATGTAAACTGTCACATACTACAAATTATATATGTGAATTTATTTGTACCTGTGTCTGTGTATATGGACTTAAAAGCTACAAACGTAATAGGATATTCACATAAGGGGAAAACAATGTTAAAAGTTAGTGAATCATCTTCTACTAATGCTCCAAAGTTAAATGTTTACCTGGGAGGTTATGCCCTGGTTATAAGCCATTAATGACCATCAATAAATAAAATTGTGTTCACATCTACACTTATGGAATGTCATATTGTCTTGACTCTCACACAAACTAGATTCAAAGAAAACCCACTTTGGGGCTTCCCTAGTGGTCTGTCTAGTGGTTGAGAATCCACCTGCCAATTCAGAGGGCACAGGTTCCATCCCTGGTCTGGGAAGATCCCACATGCCTCAGAGCAACTAAGCCTGGGAACCACAACTACTGAAGCCCACGTGCCCTAGGGCCCATGCTCCCCAACAGTAGAAGCCACCACAAAGAGAAGCCCGAAACGAGTAGCCCCTGCCCACTACAACTAGAGAAGATCCACGCAGCAAGGAAAACCCAGCACCGCCAAAAATAAATAAATCTTCTTTTAAAAATCCACTTTTACCAAGATACTGTTGATCAATGCAAATGGCTAGACTCATTCAAACCAACATTCGATCATTGAAATTAATTTATAAACATAAGGCGATTTCGTAAGTTTGTTTGTTGCCTTTTCCTACTGCTAACTTTAGCAACCTTTATTAACATATGTACACATACACAGTTGGTTCTGCCTTTTTTCAATTATTAGTTCAACAAGGAATTTCCATCACATACTTAGGGCACTGAAACAGAACTTGTTGCCGGGAGGAAGCCAATTCTGACTCCACCTGGAACTGTTTCCTTGACTTGCTTTTCGTTGCTTTTGTTTTTTATAATCATACAGAATGGTTTGCCTCAGAGAATCCCGCCCCTCTGCCTGACTATTAAACTAAAGTGCCTTTTTGTTCAGAACCCTGTCCACCTGTGGATGGTAGGAAGGAAGAAATTAACACATCCCCTGTCTGAGGCTTGCCATTCTAGGAGATGTCTGCAAGATTAATAGCCTTTTTACTTTGCTTCCTCACCTCCCCTCATGTCTAATCTATAAAAGAACCTGGCATCCAGACCCCATACGATGGTCATTTTGAGGTGCTCCCTGCCATCTTCTTGGTCTGCCAGCTCCCCTATTAAAGTCTCTTCCTTGCCTCAACCCCTGTCTCTTGATTCATTGGCCTGTCGTGCAGCGAGCAGAGCAAGCTTGGACTCGGTAACAGACTTACCCCCATATCCTGCAAAGCCCGAGTTATCTAGTAGAGCGTTTCCACTTGAGGGAGATGCGGGGTCTTATTGATGGTGCCTGGTCATAGTAGGGTCCCTCCCTGGCTACTCCTGTCCCATGTTCTAGTCCCAAATCTTCTCTGCAAACAGCATCCGACCCAAGATTCTCTACAGAATCCCCTAGATTCTTTAAGGAAGAAAGAGAAAGAAAGCAGACATGGGCAGAGGGCCTTAGAATTTATTCAAAAAATGTATCCACATGTGAGTGTAAGGATATCTGCTGTATATATTGAAAACATTGTCACAATATAACTCTTTCCATTAAGAGATGAGTCTCTTTTTTAATATTTTTATTTATTTATTTGTGGCTGCACCGGGTCTTTGTTGCTGGGTGGGCTTTCCTCTAGCTGTGGTGAGGGTGGGCTCCTGTCTAGTTGTGGTGCTTGGAGTTCTCATTGTGGTGGCTTCTGTTATTTCGGAGCACAGGCTCTTGGGCATGCGGGCTTCAACAGTTGTGGCAGGTGGGCTCAGTGGTTGGGGCTCCCGGGCCCTAGAGCACAGGCTTAGTAGTTGTAGCACGCTGGATTAGTTGTTCCTCAGCATGTGGGATCCTCTAGGACCAGGGATCAAACCCATCTCTCCTGCATTGGCAGGTGGATTCTTTTACCACTGATGCACCAGGGAAGCCCCCAAGAGATGAGTCTTAAAAGTGAAAAGAATACACTTTCCATCAAGTGGTAGAACTGTGGTGACAGACATATGAAAAAGAATATAGGTTTAGAGCATAAGCTGAGGTTGGACAGTCCCAGCATCAAAGTTGAGATTTATCACTTACCAGTGATCTTGTTTTAGAAAAGTAACAACTTCTCTGACCTAAGGCTAAACTTCTCACTTGTTACATGAGGCTTCAATTAGACAAATATGTAAAATGCGTAGTATAGTATCCACCAGAACGCATCAGTGAGTGGAAGTTCTTGGCATCCTGCAAAGCTCCATGAGAGTCGAACCTTCTTCACCTCTGACACCTCAGGTGGCTTCTGGTTGATCTTCACCTCTGATCAAGAAACTATTGGGTTGGCCAAAAGTTCATTTGGGTTTTCCATGACATCTTATGGCCAAACTTTTTGGCCAACCCACTGTGCACGCAGCCTATCAGAAAGCTCACTGATCTGCCAGTAAGTCGGCCTACCCCATCATAGAATTTTCTATTTGGGGAGAAACTCTGTGTGGGATAGGTGTCATAGGTGAGCAAGATCCTTTCCTTTTTTGGTAGGGAAATTATTGGTAGGTTAGATTGGATCTCTGAGAGATAGATGCTGAGATAAGGATTAGAGTGCAAGCAGTTTATCTGGGGAAGACAGTCACCAGCAGGGAAATGGAGGTGTTTGAGAGAAAGGCAGGAGGCAATAAGGGTGAGTGTGGACAACTGGGGTTTAATCCCATCAGGGCTCCCTGGGAGACGGTGTAGGACACACTTTGGAGCTGCTCCGCCAGGAAGAGCAAGGCAGTTGGGATATTTATTTACCGACTTCTCATTATCAGTTAAGATCTGCTTTCAGGAGCATTATCTGTTGCAGCAGCGCCATGCAGCAGAACCCTGGAGGTCTACACTACAGTTTTCCCAGTGGAGCTTGCAAAAGACTCTACATACAACTACAACTAACACCACTAGCACCAAGGAATCTACTGGTCATAGGGCCAGGCAGCAAGGCCGCTGAAACTGCTCTCAGAACCTGCGGAAGGTCTGCCCTCGCTCTGGCCCCCCTCATAGTGTGTGCTCTTCAAAGTCACCTAATACATGGATTGGAGCAGTATTCCCAAATGTGGTACATGTTGTCTCTACAATCCGAAGAAGCCTACCATTACTGCACCCCCACATGGTATAAGGAGCAAGATGCAGGAACTTGTCCTCAAGCTTGGAGTGGCCCAAGACAACTGAACCTTAAAAACTTCACTGACGTGGCAGGCCCACCAATCATTTTAGGGCTTATTTCCTCCCTGCTGGTATTCAAGTGATTAACACGCTGCTATCAAAATAGGGGAACTTGGGACTTCCCTGCTGGCCCAGTGGTTAAGAACCCACCTGCCAATGCAGGGGACACAGGTTCGATCCCTGGTCTGGGAACTAGGATCCCACATGCCATGGGGCAACTAAGCCTGCAAGCCAAAACTACTGAAGCCTGTGCACCCTAGAGCATGTGCTCTGCAACAAGAGAAGCCACCGCAATCAGAAGCCCAATCACCACAGCCCCTGCTCACCGCAACGAGAGAAAGCCCTCACGCAGCAGCAAAGACGCAGTGGCGTCAAAAATAAACAATTTTTAAAAATATAGGGGAATTTGGTGATGTTTTGTGTCATATGTGCCAAGACAATCAAGGTCTTTGGGGTAATAATTTGGAGGTGCTGTGGGAAAACATCCTTAGGATTCTCAGAAGCCCTCGATGAGAGGGCATTTATCTTAAATCATTCAGGAGTCTTCCCAGAGGTCCTTCCAGCCATACCCTTGATTTGATATTTGGCCTCGGACTCCTTCAATGCTGAGAAATATTTACCAGCTGGGAGAACTGGGAATAACAGTCAGTTCTATCAGCCAAACCAGCCAGTCCTGGCGCTTCTGTGTCTCCTCCAGATTCTGCTTACAAATTGCATGATGCCTTCTCTCGCTCATCCCTCTCTTACTGCATGTTATCAGACTCCGTTAGAAGAAACCAAATGGCACTTTCAACATTCTGTCTGGAAAACTCCTTATCATCTATTTTAAAGTTTACTAGGTACATTTTCTATCTTCCAAGTTGCCACATGCAACATTTCGCCAATTATTCCATCACACTTAACACGTGTTGTCCTTTCTCCAGCCTCTAATAACTTTCCTCGCTGTTTTCTCAGCCTCCAGCAACTGTTTGTTCACCATCCCTCCAGGCTTTGCTAACAGCCTCTTTGGTGTTTTTCCAGCTTCTAACCACCAACTGGTCCAAGGGCAGAATTCCAAGAGCAGGAGAGTGGAAGATACAAGCCTCTTGAGGTTAGGCTCTGGAACACTTCTGCTACATTTTATTGCAAGCAAGCCCCTGGGGCCATTCCAGATTCAAGGAGTGGGGGAAACAGACTCATCTAGTAATGGAAAGAGTTATAAAATATTGTGACAATGTTTTTGGGTATACAGCAGACATCATTACACATGTATCCATACAGATGTGTCGAACATGTGGATACATCTTTGGAATACATTCCCAAAAGTGAACTTGCTGAGTCAAAGGCTAGTATGCATTTGTGAAATATTGCCTAGCCACCCTTCATAGAGGTTATACCAATTTTGAATTTCACCAGCAAACTAGGAAGATGCCAGATGAGGTTTCCTCAGATTTTCCAAGACAATGTATTATCCAGCTTTTTTTCTCCTTGCCATTATAACAGGTAAAAATGACATCTTTGGACTTCCTTGGCAGTAGTACAGTGGATAGGAGTCTGCCTGTCAATGCAGGGGACACCGATTCAGCTCCTGGTTCAAGAAGATTCCACATGCCGCAGAGCAAAGGCCCGTGGGTCTCAACTATTGAAGCCCGCGAGCCTAGAACCTGTGCTCTGCAACAAGAGACGTCACGGCAATGAGAAGCCTGTGAACCACAACAAAGAGTAGTCCCTCTTGCTGCAACTAGAGAGAGCCCCCATGCAGCAATGAAAGACCCAGTGCAACCAAAAATAAAAATTAAAAATAAACAAATAAATAATTTAAAATGACCTCTTGTAGTTTTAATTTCTATTTGCATAAGTGCAATTAGAAATATTTTATAAAGAGCCAATTTAAGAGCCAATTGCATGTTCTCCTTGAAACTGGCTACGTTTGCATTTTCCTCTTGGTTTGTAGGCTTGGCTTATCATCTTTCAACGCATTCAAGAACTTGCATATGTTAGTAGTGAAATACAATTCTGGGACAGGCTCTCTTGAGTCTCTGAACTGTTTTCTTATATATATGGTTTTGGTCTTTCTAAGGGAAACAAACTCTCTCCTCCCTGGGAAAAGCTAATAGTATGAGACCATGATGAGCTCTAAGGGAATATGTGGTTCTCTAACTGGAGAAGACCTGGGTTCCTAGATATTTTCCCCCAAATTTCACTGTTCCCAAAAGAGAAACTCACATAGGTGGAAGAGAATCCTAAGTCTGGAGGGACCTAATTGCCTTCAATTTCCTAATGGAGGCTTAGGGAGAAGTGATCATAAAGATACCTGTGTTTATGTGTTATAATTGACTTCTGTACTTCATGCACGCTACTATAAAGAGTTCTGCACTGGGCTTCCTAGGTGGCACTAGTGGTGAAGAACCCACTTGCCAGTGCAGGAGACATAAGAGATGTGGGTTCAACCCCTAGATCAGGAAGATTCCTTGGAGGAGGCATGGCACTCCAGTATTCTTGCCTGGGGAATCCCATGGACAGAGGAGCCTGGCTGGGCTACAGTCCAAAGGGTTGCAAAGAGTCAGACACATCTGAAGCAACGCATGCCCACTAGTGGATGAAAATAGAAATGCCTTAAAGAGTTCTACATTGAAGTAGAACATGCGTGTTTGAGTCTAGTGACCTTGGACAAGTGTCTCCCTTTCACTTCAGTTTCTTTGCTTGTAAAAGGAGGATAATGTTACCTGTCTAGAAACTCAAAATTGCAATTTGAAAAGGTAAATTTTACAAATATATGGTGTTAGGATGTTCACCTAAAGGTACTGGCTACCATCCAGGATCTAACGCAGGCTGTGGAAACTCAGTAGTGTTTTCAAGGAGTGGAGGAAACAGACTCATCTAGTAATGGAAAAGTTATAAAATATTGTGACGATGTTTTTCGGTATACAGCAGACATCATTACACATGTATCCATACAGATGTATTGAACATGTGGATACATCTTTGGAATACATTCCCAAAAGTGAACTTGCTGAGTCAAAGGCTAGTTTGCATTTGTGAAATATTGCCTAGCCACCCTTCATAGAGGTTATACCAATTTGAATTTCACCAGCAAGGTTAAGAGCGCAGACCCTCTGCCTGAGACTTGAGGCACGGATTGCAAGTTCAGAGATCCCTAGGGCCACCCCCAATTCAGACCAGCTGGTTACAAATTAGGAAGCTCCTATGACCATCTTCAGGCTCCATCCTTTGTTAAAATGACTCAGAGAACTCAGGACACATGATTGTATAGTTTTGTTATAATAAAAGGATACAAATTAGAACCAGCCACAGGACGTGATACATATGGCAGAATGTAGAATGGAGTGGGTCCCAAATGTGAAGTTCTGTGTCCTCAAGAATGTGTTTCCCTCCTGGCATCAGTGTATGGTAATATGCAGATTATTGCCAGCCCAAGAAGCTCATCCGCATGCTTTATATATTCAAGAAACAGCAAGAAGGCCGGTGTGACTGTCTAGGAAACAGCGATATGAGATGAGGTCAGAGAGGCAACTGGATGGGAGCAGAACTTAAGCAGCTCTTCAATCTAGGCAAGAAATAATGGTGACTTGGAACTAATACTACTGAAATATTAATATTCTCTGATGTCTGTAGTTTACATTAGCATTGACTTTTTGTGCTGTAGAGTTGTATGGGTTTTGACAAATGTATAATGCCATGTATCCTTGTGTGAATGTCAGTATCACAGAGAATAGTTTCAAAGTCCTAAAAACCGGTCGTGCTCCACCCATTCATCCCTCCCTCCCTTCCTGCTCCACCTCTGGCTACCACTGACCCTTTTTTTACTGTCTCCATAGTTTTGACTTTTCCAAAACATCATATAGTTGGAGTCACACTGTATGTAGCTTTTCAGACTGGCTTCCCTCACTTAGCAGTATGCATTCCTCTGTGCCTGTTCATGGTTTGATAACTCACTTCCTTTATTTGTTAAATAATATTCCATCATGTGGATGTACCAGTTTGTTTTTCCATTAACCTATTGAAGGACATTCTGGTTGCTTCCTGTTTTTGGCAATTATAAATAAAGCTGTTACAAACATTCATATCTGAGCGACTAAGCACAGAGGCACGCACGCAGGTTTCTGTGTGGTCGTAAGCACCATTGTTGGACCAGGCAGCAAAAATATTAATATTCTTTGATGTCTGTAGTTTACATTAGCATTGACTTTTTGTGCTGTAGAGTTGTATTCCCACAAAAAATGAATCAGCGTACCTGTTGCTCCATAACGTTGTCAGCATTTGGCATTGTCAGTGTTTTAGATTTTAACTATTTTAGTAGGTGTCTGGAGGTATGTTGTCATTGTTTCAATTTGCAGTTCCTCAAAATATATGACATTAAGGATATTATCTGATGTGAAGAGCTGACTCATTGGAAAAGACCCTGATGCTGGGAAAGACTGAGGGCAGGAGGAGAAGGGGACAACAGAGGATGAGATGGGTGGATGGCATCACCGACTCGATGGACATGGGTTTGGGTGGACTCCGGGAGTTGGTGATGGACAGGGAGGCCTGGCGTGCTGCGGTTCATGGGGTTGCAAAGAGTTGGACACGACTGAGCGACTGAACTGAAGGACATTTTAATGTGCATTTCCATTCATATATCTTCTGTAGTGAGGTGTCCATTCAGATCATTTGCCCATTTTTTTAATTGGGTTGTTTTCTTGTTAAGTTTTAAGTGATCATTGTATATTTTAGATGAATCCTTTATTAAATACTAGATTTATAAATCTTTCCTCTCAGCTTTTGGCTTGTCATTTCATTTTCTAAAGCCTATTACTCTTGATTAACAAGGCATACTGTGAACATCTCTCTAAGTTCACTTATTTACTACAATACTTTTCTTGTCAGAATAGTATTTCATGGAATGATTATAGCAGTGCTCATTTAGCCAGTATCTTACTGCTGGGTTTATACATCCATTCTAATTGTTGGTATTGCACACCATGTAGTGGCAAACCATCTTGTAACTAAATCTTTGCGTATAACCTTATTTTCTCAGTATATATATCTAGAAGTGGAATAGCTAGCTGGATTAAGGAGTTCTTATTTTTTTCAAGCTTTTGTAATTTATTTATTTATTGGCTACCCCATGCAGCACGTGGGATCTTAGTTCCCTGATCAGGGATGGAACTCAGGCCCCCCCTGCAGTGGAAGCAGTTTTAACCACTGAACCACCAGGAAAGTACATATTTATTACAACTGCCCAACAGAAAATTTCTCCCAATGTACATGCTTATCAGCAGTACAGAGAAAGCATCTATTTCCCCAGGCTTTTAAGGAGGTATTACAAAATGCTTCAGAATTTGAAATAGCTTTCTTTTTCCTTCTGGATACAAAAATAACTCATCCTTATGTTATCATTTAAAACTATTTGCAAATTTAAAAAGTTAAAACTAGTATTTTATGCCTTTAATATGTATTTCTTTGAAAACTAACTTAAACATTTTGTCAAGCAAAACATCTTTAGTCCCACTTAAATGACATTAATATAATGGGTATGAAATAAATGCGCCATGATAATATTTATACAGCATCATTTGGATACTTGGTATTCAACATGGTACTTTGCTGGTTATTACTAAACATGTATAGAAGAATGAATCCCTAACCACTGTGGTGCTGGGAAAACTAGACAGTTACATGTAAAGGAATGAAATTAGAACATACCCTGACACCATACACAAAAATAAAATAAAAATGGATTAAATACCTGAATGGGCCAAACATTATAAAACTCTTAGAGGAAAATATAGGCAGAACATTCTTTGACATAAATCACAGCAATATCCTTTTTTGACCTACCTCTTAGAGTAATGAAAATAAACACAAAAAATAAGAAAATGGGACCTAATTAAACTTAAAAACTTTTGAACAGTAAAGGAAACCATAAACAAAATGAAAAGACAGCCTGCAGAATGGGAGAAAATAATTGCAAAGAAAGCAACTAACAAAGGATTAATCTCCAAAATATATAAGCAGCTCATGAAGCTCAATATCAAAAAAGTGAAGAACCCAATCAAAAAATGGGCAGAAGACCTAAATAGTTATTTCTCCAAAGAAGACATGCAAATGCCCAACAAATACATGAAAAGATGCTCAACATCGCTAATTATTAGAGAAATGCAAATCAAAACTATTCTAAGTTATCACCTCACACCGGTTAGAATGGCCATCATCAAAAATCTACAAACAGAAAGTGCCGGAGAGGGTGTGGAGAAATGGGAACCCTTATACACTGTTTCTGGGAGTGTAAATTGACACAGCCATTATGGAGAACAGTTCAGAGGTTCCTTAAAAACTAAAAATAGAACTGCCATATGACCCAGCAACCCCACTCCTTGGCACAGATACATGCACCCCAAGGTTCATGGCAGCACTGTTTACAACAGCTAGGACATGGGAGCAACTGAGATGTCTATTGACAGAGGAATGGGTAAAGAAGATGTGGTGCAGCTACGCAATGGAATATTACTCAGCCATCAAGAGGAATAAAATTGAGTTACTTGTAGAGACATGGATAGACCTAGAGTGTCATACAGAGTGAAGTAAGTCAGAAAAACAAACATCGTATATTAATGCATGTGTGTGGAATCCAGAAAATGGTGTAGATGATCCTATCTGCAAAGCAGAAGTAGAGACACAGACATAGAGAACAAATGTATGGATCCATGGGGGTGGGAGGAGTTGGGAGCTTGGGCCTGACACCTGTACACTATTGATACTACGTATAAAATAGATAACTAATGAGAACATACTGTACAGCACAAGGAACTCTACTTAATTCTCTGCGATGACCTGAACAGTAAGGGAGGCCAAAAGAGAGGGGATATATGTACAAGTATGACTGATTCATTTTGCTGAACAGTGGAAGCTAATACAACACTGTAAAGCAACTATACTCCAATAAAAATTAATTTTTAAAAATCCCTAACCTCTAAGGAATCACAGTCTGAGAAAACCAACAGTCACTCAATAAATGTCTATTGTCTTTCTGCAACTATATTTTCATAGCAACTTTACTGAGATATAATCAACATACAATGAATTGTGCACAATTAAGTGTACGATTTGATAATCACAAACATATGCATGCTCCAGTATTCTTGCCTGGAAAATTCCACGGACAGAGGAGCCTGGTGGTCTACAGTCCACGGGGCCACAAAGAGTCGGACACGACTGAGAGGCTAGGCACACTCACACAATGAATGCACGCACCTGTGAACCCATCCCTGCAGTCACCTTGTTTGTTTCCCATCTCTTAGGTTCACTGTCCTTTGTTTTCTGATGTCCTTTGTCTCAACCATTGTTTCATATGTTTTGTCTGGTTTTCTAGTGATTCAAGGGAGGAGGGTGTATCTGGTTCCGGCTGCTTATCTTGGTTGATTATGAAAGCCTGCCTGGACTCTTTTAAGTGCTGGAGCCAGTAGGAAGGAACAAAATGGATAAAATCCTTGGTTTCAAACAGCCTACATTCCAGACCGCAGTGACAGTAAGTATATGAAAGAAAAGTAAATTTGCATAAATAAATGATTTCAGAAAATGTGTGTCGATAAAATAAGATGGTAATGTGATAGAGATGCAGAAAGGTTTCTCTCGGGAGGCAACATTTGAGGAGATGACTTATGAGAAACAGGCTGTCACTTGAAGAGCTAAGAGTGTGTTCTAAGATAAGGAGATGTGACAAGTCCAAACAGAAATAAGCTCGGCTTATTTCAGAGGGCAAATACAAGGCCAGTGTGGCTGGAGTGTATTTGAGATGGGAGATGAAGTTGGTGCCGCAGGTAGATTGCTGTTGTTCAGTTGCTCCGTTGTGTCTGACTCTTTGTGATCCCGTGGACTGCAGCACAGCAGTCTTTCCTGTCCTTCACCATCTCCTGGAGCTTGCTCAAAGTCCCGTCCATTGAGTCAGTGATACCATCCAACAATCTTCGTTCTCTGTCGTCCCCTTCTCCTCCTGCCTTCAATCTTTCTCAGCAACAGGGTCTTGAACTTAGAGTAAAAGAGTCTTGTAGATCAGTGTTCCAACTACCAACTGCTGCATAACATAGAACAACAATCATGAGCTTTATTCATGAATCTAGGGGTGCTTGAGGTCAGCTAAGTGACTTTTGTTACAGGTCTCTTTGGTTGCAATCAAGTGATGGGTGGGACTGGAGTCATCTCAAAGATTCCTCATCCCCCTATTTAGAACCTGGGCTACTTAGACAAATAACTAAGGGACAGAACATTTCTAGTTCCTTGGAGCTCTCTCTCTCAACTTACAGTAACCCAATTTTTTACATGGTGGCTAAAGGTTTTCAGAGCAGAAACTGGCAAGAGCTTCAGGGTATTTCCAAACCTAGCCTTGAAGTCACACAATGTCACTCCCACCACATTTGGTTTGTCAAGGTAGTCACAAAGATTCACCCAGGTCCAAGGGGAAGGAACAAAAATTCAACTTATTGGAAGAGCATCAAATAATATGTGGATATGTTTTAAAACTGGGATTCCTAGATGGCGCTAGTGGTGAAGAACCTGCCTGCCAATGCATGAGACATAAGAGACACAGGTTCAGTTCCTGGGTCGGGAAAATCTCCTAGAGGAGGACATGGCAACCCACTCCTGTATTCTTGCCTGAAGAATCCCATGGACAGAGGAGCCTGGTGGGCTATAGTTCATAGGGTTGCAAAGAGTTGGGACACAACTGAAGCAACTTAGCATGCATGCATGTTTTAAAACCATCATACTCATGGCAAAGACTTTGGGTCATATTTTTACAATAGGAAGCCAATCGTGGGTTTTTAACAAGGGAATGATACAAAATGATTTGCAATTTTTAAAGGTCAGTCTGTCAGGATTACTAAGATGCAAAATCAACATGCAAGCATCAATTGTGTTATTATATAACAGCAAAAACAATTAGCAAATAAAGTGTTTAAAATGATACAAGAGTGTTTTGAAAATACCAACTAAAAAAAAAGTGAAGTTGCTCAGTCGTGTCCAACTATTTGTGACCCCATGGACTGTAGCCTACCAGGCTTCTCCATCCATGGAATTTTCGAGGCAAGGGTACTGGAGTGGGTTGCTATTTCCTTCTCCAGGGGATCTTCCTGACCCAGGAATCAAACCTGGGTTTCCTGCATTGCAGGCAGACGCTTTACCCTCTGAGCCACCAGGGAAGCCAACTACCTAGAAATAAATCCAACAAAAATACGTGTAAGACTACTATGCAGAAAACTACAAACCTCTGTTGAAAGAACCTAGAGACTAAATAGATGGATTTACTATTTTCCGGGATTGTATGACCAATTATTATAAAGATGTCAGTTTTTCTTAAATTGGTCCATAGTTTCAGTGCAATGCCAATCAAAATATCCACAGCTTTTTCTGTAGAACTTGACAAGCTAATTCTAACAATGTATATGGAAATGTGAAGGATCAAGAATAGTAAGCCACTCTTGAAGGAGGAAGAAGAAAAGTGGAAAAGGGATTTTCTGTCCTTGATATAAGACTTATCATAAAGCCTGTGTCATCTGCTATTAAGGCAGTGTGATATTGCCATGAGGAACACAGATAGAAAAATAAACAGACCAGAGTAATAGAAGAACCCAGAAATAGACTCATGCACATATGGACACTTGATTTATGTCAAAGATAGCATTATAAAAGAAGGAAAGGATGGTCTTTTCCGTAAATGGAGTTGGAGTAATTATGTATCCACATGGAAAGAAAGAAGGAAAGAAGGGAGGGGGAGGTATATAGTCTGCAGAAATACTTGCGCATATGCACTGGGAGACATGTACAAGAATGTTTGTAGCGGCATTATTCATAATATCCTAATTTAGAGACAACCCAAAGATTCAGCAGTAGGATGGATAAATGAAATGTGATATATTCATAAAACAGAGTATTTTACAGCAACAAAAATGAATAAACTGCAGCCTCATACAGACTAGATGAATCTTAATTGAAAACATAATATTGAATGAAAGAAGCCAGACACAGAATACATGTGATTTCATTTCCAAAAAATTCAAAACTGGGGAAAACTTTTAGCGATGCATAACCATGGACAGAGGAGCCTGGTGGGCTAAGTCCATGAGACGCAGAGTCAGACACGACTGAGCAACTAACACTTTCACTTTTTTCAATCATTCGATAAAACTGTAAAGAAGGGCAAGCCTGCATAGTGGTTATTTTTATGAAGAAGATAGAGTTTAACATTGGGAAAGGTTGTAGGGTAGAGCTTCTAGAGTGCTGGCTATATTCTATTTACTGTCTTGGTCATATAGTATCAGTTTTATAAAAATTCATTTAGTAGTTGTATATGCATGCTTTATGTACTTCTCTATACATTACATTTCACAAGAAAAAAGTTTTAAAATACCAAGTTCACTCTGGCTACTGTGTAAGCATGCAAGTATGTAAGCAGGAAGTCCAATTGTCCAGTAAAGACAAGATAGAGGCTTGGACCAGGGTTGAGAAGTAGTCAGATATAGGAAATAGTTTAGAATTAGAGGTAACAGGACTTGATGTGGAATATGAAGGGCAAAAAATACAGCAACAAACACACTGAGTCATAAAACACAGTGAGAGTACGCAACAGAATTAACTAAGCTTCTGAAACAGAAAACGTTAATGTGAAGAGCTAAGTTGTGTGAACGGGTATCAGATGGAGGATTTTTGTCTGACACATTAGGGAAAGCTTCATAGAAAAGCTGGGAAGGAATTTCCCTGGTGGTCCAGTGGCTAAGACTCCGAGCTCCAAAGGTAGTGGCCGGCCAGGGTTCCATCCCTGGTCAGGGAACTAGATCCCACATGCCACATCCAAGAGAGTTCACATGCTGCAACTAACACCCGGCACGGCCAAATAATTAAAAATAAATATAGTAAGTATTTATTAAAAAGCTGGGAAAACAAACAGTTGAGGAAATGGATGAGGGGTTATACAGTTAAAGGAGATTAGTGGATCGCTTACAGGCAGGAGTTTTGTATTGTTCTGTACTCTTTTGCACATTATTTTATTTTTGAGGCATTTCATGCATTATCTCTCAAATAAGTTTTTATCTACTTATGACTACCATTTAGATCCACAATAAAAGGTGTTAGCAAATTACTTCAAAGCCAGCAGCCATTCCACAAGTCCTGAATGAACCATGAAGTCTTGAACAAGTATATCACACAACTCCTAGAAGCCAACACCACGGTCACATGATGCTAGTGATCATATGGCAGTGCTTCTACACTATAGAATGGAATATGTATTAATAGCTTTTACATTATTGGCTTCATTTTACCTTCAAGATGTTACTGGAAGTTTTATTTTTGATACAAGCTTTTCTCATTGAATAGACTGATGGGTGTTGGAATAAAGGGTGGGGGGGATATATAGCAATAATGTCTAAAACAGAAGTTAGTGGGAAGGGAGACTTCTCAGTCAACCCACTTTATCTAGGAAGGCTTCCTGCATGAGTCAGAGTGATTTGAGGATCATCCAGAATTAACAATAGAAGGAGGGAACTTTTTTTTTTTCAGGCTTGTGGAAAAATAAGAGTGGGAGAAGCAATGATTTTAAAACTCTGTGGCGTTTCTGATTTCATGTATGATTTTAGGCACATCACTCTCTTTCATCAGGGCTTCCCTGGTGGCTTCGCTGGTAAAGAATCCGCCTGCAATGAGGGAGACCTGGGTTTGATCCCTAGGTTGGGAAGATCCCCTGGAGAAGGGAAAGGCTACCCACTGCAGAATCCTGGCCTGGAGAATTCCATGGACTGTATAGTCCATGGGGTCGCAAAGAGTCAGGCATGACTGAGTGACTTTCACTCACTCTTTCTCTTTCATACACACTATACACCTTGACATTAAAAAAAATTACTGTTGGGCTAAATGAGAGTGAGTTTTACTTTCATAGGTGTCTAAGATTCCACTAGAGCCCATGAGGGAGTTGGAGATGAGAACACTGAAAACCAGAAGTAGAAAGTGAAGGGGGAAGATTAGATTAACTAGAGTACAAGCAAAGTGACGTGACAGCCAGTGCTCACACATGCTTGTGAGAACCAGGAGCCGTTGGAAGAGTTTGATCTGTATTAATGCATTTACTCTCATGACAATGCCGTGAGGTCATCCTCACTTTACAGCTGGAGATACCATGACACCAAAAGGTTGGGTAAATAAGTTGGAAGAGGTTACAGAACTGGAAGAAGCCAGGCTTTCTGAGTCTAGAATTCATACTCTTAACTGTGGTGCTAGACTATATATATATATATTTTTAAAGATGTGAAAGATTTATTGCTTTGAATTTTTTAACTGGAGGATAATTGCTTTACAACATTGTGTTGGTTTCCGTCCTATAACAACAGGAGTCAGCCAGGAGTATACACACTTCCCCTCCCTCTTGAGCCTCCCTCCCATCCACCCCAGTTTTGAATTTTTATTGGAGGAGAGTTGATTTACAGTGTTGTGTTAGTTGCAGGTGTAGAGCAATAGGAATCAGTTATACATCTACTAGACTATAGCTTTTTCTTAGAAAAAAAGGAAGAGATAGCATAAATGTTGAAATTTGTGTTTCTTCATATTCCTATCTTATAAAGTACGGTGACATTTTAAAATGGCAGAGAGAGACAATTATCTCCTCTACTTTGTCCCTGTTGCTTATTCCTTTGGCTTTCCAATGACAACCCTGCCATTCTCTGGGGTGATTCTGAGCTTATTTTTGGCTGTGCTCAGGTCTTCCTTGCTGTACTACTTTTCTCTAGTTGCCAGGAGCCCAGGAGGTCTAGTTGGCCGTGTGTGGGCTTCTCATCCCGGTGGCGTCTCTTGTGGCACACAGGATCTAGAGGCCCTGGCTTCAGTAACAGTGGCAGGCTGGCCTAGCTGCTCCACAGCATGTGGGATCTTCCCCCATCAGGGATTGAACCCACGCGCCTGCATTGGCAGGTGGATTCTTTACCACTGAGCCACAAAGGGAAGCCCTGATTTTAAGTTTAAAATGCAGATGACCTCAGCTTTTTTTTTTTAAACCTAACATATATTTGCCATTAAAAGAAAAAAAACCATTGCATAGCTTATTTATATTTGAAAAACAACAACAACAACAACAACCACCAGCTGGGGCCTTCAAGTTTAGCATCTAAGATTAGATGTTTGGCTTTGAAGAATACTGAAATAGCTAACAACATGTACTGGACTCGGGGTGTTTAACGTTCATTAAACTGCAGCACTTTATGGAACGATTACCACTAATTACTGGAGGTCACAAGAGCCATCATAACTGACAGTCCTTTTTTCGTCGCCTTACACTGGAGAGTATGAAAAACTGCAGGAAAAACGATGTAACTTCCCAATTAGGGAGACGGAGAACGGTATGGGAAAGTAAGTTTTCTGCTGAGGCTGGGAGTTCATACTCATTTAAGCTGTAGACAGATCGTGCAAGCGCAATAAAGACGTCTAACTGTTCTACAAACCGTCACCCCCATCTAGACTAACTGGAAAATAGATCAGAACTGGAATAGGAGTTGCTCTTCAAATACTGCGCTTGGGAGTCTCGAAAAGCTACAGAGCACAAACCAAGCCTGGTTCCCAGATGCTTTTTAAAAGTCTTCACCAGGAATGCTCTCCCAGCAGCCTCGGCGCCTTCCTGGCTGAGCCCGGCGCGGGGCTCCCCAGCCTCCGCCCGGGGCGTCAGCCCCTGCACCCCGAGGCCAGTTCCGAAGAGGGGAGCGGCAGAGCCGAGGGAGGAGAGCGAGAGAGCGAAATGGTCAAGTCCTCCTTAACTCCGGGCCCCTTCGCGGGCCTCACCCCTCCTCCCGGGGGCTGAGATTGGAGAGGAAGTGGGAAGGTTTCAATCTGTTCCTCACACCGGCGCCCTCATGCCCCCACCCTTCTCCTCCGCTCGGGGATCCGGCGAGCCTCATTCCCGCCCCTCGCCCCGGGAGAGGAGCGCGCGCCGCGGCCGAGTGCGCGGAGAAAGGCCGGGGACGGCGGGCGGCCTCCACGCGGCCGCCGGGGCCCGCAGCCGCCCGCCTACCAGCAAGCCAGGCCCGAGGGCAGCCCCGGAGTCCGGGGCGGCCGGATGTGAGGGCGCGTCACTTCCGGGCGGTGCAGCGGCGGCCGCTTGGAAGATGGCTGCGCCCTGTGGCTCGGAGCTGCCCGCCAACTCGCCGCTAAAAATCCCGAAGATGGAGGTGCTCTCCCCGGCTTCTCCTGATGGCCTGAGCGACGGAAACCCATCGCTGTCCGACCCTTCCACGCCTCGGGGTGCCTCCCCGCTCGGGCCGGGCAGTGCGGCGGGCTCGGGGGCAGCGGCGTCCGGGGGTCTCGGGCTGGGGCTGGGGGGCCGCAGCGCCGCCTCGTCCTCGGTCTCCTTCTCCCCTGGTGGCGGCGGTGGTGGCGGGGCTGCGGCAGCCGCCGCCGCCGCCTGCCGGGGCATGTCGTGGACGCCGGCAGAGACGAACGCGCTCATCGCAGTGTGGGGCAACGAGCGGCTGGTGGAGGCACGGTACCAGCAGCTGGAGGGAGCCGGCACGGTGTTCGGCAGCAAGGCCCCCGGGCCGGCCATGTACGAGCGCGTGTCCCGGGCCCTGGCCGAGCTGGGCTACGAGCGGACCCCGTCCCAGTGCCGGGAGCGCATCAAGGTAACCGGCCGCCCGGCCTGGGGCAGCAAACCAGAGGCAGAGAGAAGGCGGGGAAGCGGGCCTCGGGGGCGGGGGCCGGTCTGAGCGCAGGGCTCCCCTCCGGGGCCCGGTGGGCCATTCGCATCTCCTCCGCCTTTTTTCTTCTCTCCCTGGGAAGGGGGGGACTTTTTTTTCCAGATGGCCGCCAGCCCGTAGGTTTTCTGAGTTTGAAGTTGGGCGTGCCTGCCGCCGCCCCTCTCTCTTGCCAATCGAGGATGTTCTTGCGCTGTGAAGTTGGTAGTTTCGCATTGTGCTCCCGGCGGCGGTCCCGTGCAGCCGGCGCCTCTCGCCCCCACCGCCCGGGCCTCTCGCTTTGTTCCAGGCCGGGGGGCTCCCAGGCAGAGGCTTACCGGCCGGGGCAGGGTGGAGCAGGGATAGACGCGGGGGAGGGGGGGAGGTGCTGAGCTCCCCCCCGCTACCCCCCAGTTTAGGAATTTTCAAGTGAGTGGCAGGGGCAGAGCCTTACGAAAGGCGCCTTCAGACGATGGCCTTTGTGTCAGTCTTGCTTCTGCCTTGAGCTTGCTTCTAACTCGAAGGGCGATCAAGTCTTGAGATGCTTTGGAGAATTGGGAAGGCTCGGTTGTAGCCAGATACTGTATTGCTTTTGTGGAGTTAGGGCACAGTTAAAGTTAGCCTGGCTGATACTTGGTCCGAAATTTGAGTGTGTTGCCTCCAGAGTTACGTTGGCTTGAGGCCCTGCAGTGTTTCTGACGAAGCTCCTTCTTGAAAGCCTGTGTTTCCCTGCCTTAGCTGTTGTGCCGGATGTGGTGACAAGTGAAGCTCTCACTGTGCGTCTGGCCATCCTTGTGTACTGAAGGTTTCAGTACAGAGACTGAATTTGGGCTGGAAATGTTACCTCCAGTCGGTTACAGTTTTCTGTTCCTGCTGACTTTTAATCTGGGAGTTCAGGTTTGTAGTATTGGCAGATACGGAGTTGTTTTTTTTAGGTAAGTTGGTTGGTGCCCTCCTTGCAGTGTCTGCTGAAAGATTCTGGTAGAAGACTTTCCCCCTAGTTCACGGAACTACTACTTGTTCAGAGTTACAGGATCAGTGTGCTTCATTTCTGGCAGGGCTGACACTTTTTTGGAACTCCATGGCGGGGTAAAAAACCCAGTTGGAACTGTCATACTCACACTGGAGAAGGAGATGGCTCCAAAATTCTGGAGATCTTGTCTCAAGTGTTCATTTGAGGACATTGTGGCTTAGAAACTTTGGTCCAGAAACCAAGGTATTTCAAACCTATTAACTATTTTTTTTTTTCCTATTAACTATTTTTAGGGAATCTGACACCCATTTCTCAATTAGAAAATTAGATTAATTTACCTGATAACATGTTATCTTTAGGTCCCCCTCCCTCTCCATTTTAGACAAGGATGTCATGAAAGTAATAGTTTATAGATAGGATAAATAGTAGCTAATAGTAACCACTGTTCTCTGAATCTCATTCCTTGTTCTATTCAAGGTTGTTAAGGTTAAGTTCAGGGGAGTTTTTGCATTGTGCTGTTTAGCCTCTATCCATGAACTTTTTTGAGTTTAGAAGTGCCCTTTAGGCGTTTGTAATTGTTTTAGCCTCATTGATTTTTTTTTTTTTTTTTGGTCCATAGAGATTTCCCAATCAGAAGGACAAAGGGTGTTGTCCAAAGCTGCTTATGAGTCTCACTGATTATAAAATTGTTTCTCAAAAAGCCAGAAAATCTCTAGTTGGGTTGCATCTTTGTCCAGTTATGAGAAGCA
This sequence comes from Muntiacus reevesi, assembly GCF_963930625.1. Classification (NCBI taxonomy): domain Eukaryota; kingdom Metazoa; phylum Chordata; class Mammalia; order Artiodactyla; family Cervidae; genus Muntiacus; species Muntiacus reevesi. The sequence continues at coordinate 27,352,250 of NC_089253.1, read as the reverse complement.
TAACCTAAAGCAAAGAAAGGAGACTGGGCTTCTCTGAAGAATTTTCAAAAGAGGATCGTTTTCTCTGTCTCCAAGCAGATAAGATCAGATTGACCTCAAGCTCTTAGAATATTTTGAGACTATATGGATGTTGATGATGGATTCTCTAATCCACAGTAGCAGTTGGTGAGGTGACCAGATCACTGTTTTTTGTTTTCTTTTTTCAGTAAACAATTCCTTAAGTGTGATTTCAACCAAGGAACCAGACTTCTTTAATAGCATTGGTCTTTCCTATCGGAATTATAAGCTCCATAAAGACAAGTTCTGATCTCTTATTCCCAATAGTATGTCCAGTGCCTAGGACATAAGTAGGCACTGGATACATTATTAAATTCACCAAATAAACAAAGCCTTGAAGGATAATGTTGGAAAGTATAAAAATCTAGAGCAGTGTTCAGATTTTAACCTCAAAACATAGACTTTGAAACCCAATTTGAGAAATACTTCCTTAAAAACTAAACTCTCCCTCTTGGAGACTTAAGATGAATGTAATCTTAAACATAGATACACACGTGGTCACTGAAATCATAGGCTTACACAGTTATGAGGTGGATGTTTATGATTATGTTCCAGATTATGATTGTGAGAATCAAAAGGCAACCTTAGGAAATTCTCAGAGAATCATCGCAAACCCCTGAAACAAATCTTTCAATCCCAGTTTCAGAAATGCCAATTTAGAACAAGTAATTCAGAGATATCTTTCACTTGATTCTGTTAATGAGAACCACAAAAAGAAATTCAACAATCCTTTTTGCTTTGGAATTTGCAGAATAGAAACAAAGTCGTGCAGTGAGATATGGACATGGAGATATATCTTGTCCAGAATAATGCAGCTCAGTTAACTGTGAACTCATGTCAGAGGCTCCTGGGGAGGAGCGCCATGTGCATCAGTTACATTTCTGGTCCAGTGGATTTATTTAAATAGCTCTCAAGATTCAACTATGAAGACCCAGTAAATAAATTCTTCCAAGTTTGAAAGGAAGGACGATATATAGTAACTTCAGTTTTTCCCTGAAACTTCCACTGAATCATAGTTTCAATATGTTGATGTAACAACCTTGTCATATGGTGACTCTTGGATTTTGCTAGCAAAGTACTATTTTTAAATACTATCCAAGCGAATATATGTATTTCTAAGTGCACAGGATTTTAACTTAAAGTCAGATATAAACTTTTTTTTTTTTAATTGCTGCAAAGTCTGACATGTCCTGTTACTGGTATTTGTTCAGTTTTTTGGATAAAATGGGTATGTTTGAGACTGACTTGCTACACGTTTGGTATCGTTTGGTTCTGAAGTTTTGTTGCTTTCTGTTTGTTTGCCAGGAGAAAATGAATCTGCTAACAATTCCAGCCCTAATTTTGGAGTCAGATAAACAAATGGGTGATTTTCTGTCCTTTTCTTTGCCTTGTCGTCATCTCCATTTTCTAAATGCTTGAGTGTTTACTGTCTGCTTGGTGGAGAGAAGAACTGTAATACAGAGTCCAAGAGCTTACAGTGTAGTTGAAATTTGTATACCCACACCTAAGAGTTCAAAAGCTGTACCAGACAACACAGGGGATGGTATGCAGTGCAGTACTTAGTATCGAATGACAGAAGCAAACCACAAGTGTGATGACTTACTTCAAAGGAGGAAGAGGACTCAGCACAGCCCATACTGTAGTAGTTGAGAGACCTACTTGGAATTCGGAGCCAGATGCCGGATTCACACTTAAGTCAGTTAATCTGATGCCCTGCAAAACTCATTCTCAAGTCCCATATTTTTGGGTGTTCTCCAGAAATTTGACTCTTGAGAGTTGGATGCTTTAGTCTGGCTCTACCTGAAGATGAAATGCAAGGTGATCATATGACCTAAAGAACTTGTCTTTGCTGGGTCAGTGCTGGTTGTTTATCAGATAAACTTATAAGTGGTGGGGAGTCTTCTGCCTAGCAAGCAAGATGATTAACTTTTTAGGGACATTGTCTTGATCTTTATTCATCAGTAATTCATTGTAATCTTTGGAACAAATATTGTGCTTTAGCAGACAAATCACAGTGTGGTATATTTGATCTTTTGCTGTAACTATCAAGACTTGTCATTATCTGTCCTGTGAGAACAAATAGGGCAAAGATAACTTGGAGCCCACCAATACTGTTGTCCGTGCGTGAACATTTTAAGACTGCCTGTCTCTAAGGACTTTTCTGATGTTAGCACACCAGACTTTCTGCATTATCGTTGAAAGATTTTTCAGAATGTGGTCTGCCACTCAGAAGTGTTCATATGAAAGATTTAGTCAGATTTATCTCCTTCCATTTCTTTCGTTCCCAAGCCGTTGCCACCAGAAAACTTGTGTGTTCCAGTTTTCTTGTCTGCTTTTGAATCTGATGAAGATTTGATACATATACTGAAAGAATAGACTCCCAGCCATACAAACGTATATTTAGGCTTTTGGTTTTGGAGGTGAGGACTCTAGTAAGCACACCTAAAACTCTGCGTGAATAGGCACCTGAGTTTATTTCCAGGCATTTTGGGAGATCTACTGGAAAGTAGAGTGAAATATTCTGGATCCTTCATTAAGAGGATATGTGAAAAGAAAAAAAAATGAGGCGATCCATAGTATAAAGCAGTGCTGTTCAATAAAACTTTCTGTAATGAGGAAGTGTTCTATATCTGCTGCAGTTCAGGGCAAGAACCACTAGCCAAAGGCTATTAAGCTTTTGGAATGTGGTTAGTGTGCTTGAAGAACTGAATTTTTAATTGTTTCATTTTAATTAATTACATTTTAAATTATAAATAGCAACGTGTGGCTAGTGGCTACCATATTGAACAATATAGGTAAAAAGTTGTTATTCAGAATATTAAAGAAGGCTTTATTTTATGAAAGGATTCTCTTGGCTACACCCTCAGACCTCCGAGGGGGCGGGGGTCTTGTTGGAAGTTCGTTCTTCTTGCGCTCCCTGTTGCTTTACCCCTGAGTAGGAGGAACCTTGACCAGTCCAGGGATACGGTTCACCGTTGGAGGAGGAGGAGCTTTCCTGTAAGGAATAAAGTATTACAATCTCAGTTGGCTGGGGCAAAACCTATCTACACTGTCTAGCAGCTACTGTGCAATAGCTGCTAGCCACAGGCAGTAATGGAACACTTGAAAAGTGACCAATGAGACTGTGCCACTGGATTTTAATCTCAATTTTAATTCATTTATATCTCACTCATGCAACATTTTAAAGCAACTATAATTCAATAAAAGTTAACTTAAAAAGATAAGTAAGTTTAGTGGCTATTATATTGACCAGAACAGCTTTGGGGTTATAGTGTTCAGTTTTTTTGCTGTGTACTCCCAAAAGAGTTTTGAAATCCATGCACTCTCTTGAACATTTGAAAGATGATATTAATATTTTTTCATCATGTGTTTTAAAATTTATGGGACGTTAATGGGAGCTTCCCTGGTGGCTCAGATGGTAAAGAATCTGCCTGCAACGCAGGAGACTCAGGTTCAATTCCTGGGTGGGGAAGATCCCCTGGAGAAGGGAATGGCAACCCACTCCAGTATTCTTGCCTAGAAAATTCTGTGGACAGAGGAGCCTGGTGGGCTACAGTCCATGGGGTCGCAAAGAATCGGACACTACTGAGCAACTAACAGGACAGAACAGGATATAGGACATATTAAATCTAGTGTGAGTGAGATGAGATTGATGTGAAACTTACTGAATAATGTACTCTGAATCTGAAAGACTCACCCCAAATTCTTATCAGTTCAGTCAGTTCAGTCACTCAGTTGTGTCCGACCCTTTGCGACCCCATGAATCGCAGCACCTCAGGCCTCCCTGTCCATCGCCAGCTCCCGAAGTTTACTCAGACTCATGCCCATCAAGTTGGTGATGCCATCCAGCCATCTCATCCTCTGTCGTCCCTTCTCCTGCCTCCAGTCCCTCCCAGCATCAGGGTCTTTTCCAATGAGTCAGCTCTTCGCATGAGGTGGCCAAAGTATTGGAGTTTCAGCTTCAGCATCAGTCCTTCCAATGAACACCCAGGACTGATCTCTTTTAGGATGGACTGGTGTCTATAGGTTTTATCAACTATATCTTGAAAATGTTGATGATCCCACAGTATTCCACTTATACTTAAATAGTATGATTAACCTGTATTCCTTTGACTATTCTAAATTCAGCAGCCAAGCTTCATGCCTAAAAAATATATACAAAACTGGGATTGACAGGAGTCCCTCAGGTTTAAGGTGCCTTGATCAATCATTAAAGAAGGCATATGGGCACTACAATTAAAGACCCCTAATTTAGAACTTTGAGCATCTTTTCTGTTTCTTTCTTGGCTGATGTAGAGCTCCCAGGCCCTTGGAATTCCACTGCCCGGAGGAGCCAGGAGAGATTTGGAACTTAACTCTTGGCTAAAGGCCAGGCATCTGGGGAGGACTTGGAAATCTTACCCATTCCCTTTCATCACACTCATCTGACAGATTCATCACAGGGTTTCTTTAAATACTAAGGTCTGAAATAAGAACTTTTTTTGTTTTTTCTTGTTATTCATCAACAGATACTTGAGGGCTTTCTGTGTGAGGCCGTTGACTTACCGCAGTGTATCATTTACCGTCAGAGTCTCCTTTCCAGGGAAGAAGGAGTCAGGATACTAGAGCACCAGTTTCAGTATTGTGAGCGTGGTCTATGGATTGTGTGGACATTAAGCTCCTGGTGCTACAACCTGTTTAAAAGTCATGCCTTTCAGTTGAAAAACCATTTGCTGTAATGCATGAAGGTATGCCCTAGACCCCACATTCAACTGGTGGGGGGCTGTCATCCAGGACCAGGTCAAAGGGTGGAGTCACTGGTTTTGGGACAACAGCAGATGTACCAGTTCTAGAAATTTATGTTTCCATAAGTAATTTTTTTTATAGTTTGAATTGCAGTTATATCCATGATATATCTCATTCCTTAATTTATATACTAGAAAGAAAAACCAAAGCCATGCGTCTTTTTGAACATACAAGAAGAAATGTATTTTACCCTGTGGCCTATATGAGCATAAATAGATGTTTGTGTATGTGTAACCAAAGCACATTTCACAAAATAGTCATGCTGATATTGCATCTAGAGTGTGTCTGCACTGTTCTAAGTGCTTTACAAATACTAACTTAATTAACTCACATAGTGACGCTATACTTAACTGTGCAACACTCTCTGGTTGGTTCTTTTCTACTTGAACCCAGATCTTCCAGCCCCAGCACCTCTTGAGTGGCATAGGCTACAGCATGTGTCTGCACCTGGCAGGCCTCTTTCTTCAGCCCCCTCCCCACACCCTCCTTCCCCCGCCCCCCACCACAGTGCTTTTCAGCATCGCCTCCCCTTGCACCCCAGTCCCTCTGGCCCTCATCTTTCCTCTACCCCAGCCACACTCTCATTTGTCTCCAGAAGTTCCCTCACCTAAAACAGGTGCCAAGAAAACCTGGGAGGATGGGGGTAACCACTCCCACTGGACTGGGTAGCAGGCTTACTCCTCGGGGACTGGCAGCTCAGGGTCACGTTGGTCCCTACGAGGGCCACACCGCTGAGGTGGCAGGATGGAGGAGCTGGGGGAAGGGGAGACAGGCTAAATACTCATTTCCAGGGGACCAACAGCTCACAGAATAGAGGTAGGGCCTGGAGTCTTTTTCCTACAGGTTCCACAGCCGCAGTGACATGTTCTGGGAGGGTAAGGGGTGGACCAGGGATGATCTAGGTTTGTTGACATGACCTCACTGAGGTGTGCCAACACCTGGTGCGGGCAGCAACACCTCCCCATTATCATGTGCCTGCACTGTGCCTAGGGCTCAGCTAGTACCCCTCCCCCAAACTGGGGGTCCTCAAATATCCCTTACCTGCACTGTCCCCTCTAACCTGTAGCAGCTCTGCATCCACCCTTGTCTCCCTAGTCACCCTCTCACCGCCCCAAATCCTCTGCACCAGAACAGGTCCTGTTCCCCTGGTTGGTTACCCCTTCATCTCCCATGTGAGGTGTTGAGAAAGGTGCCCACAAGTCATTAAAATTGATTACCAACCTGCTAATAAGCCAGAACCTGCAGTTAGATAGAAGAGGAATAGAAGAGAATGAGGTGACATTTAGTTTTTTCAGTCATTGTGCTACTTTAGACTCAAGGTATCAAAACTCCAGAAACATCATTCATTTGGGACAGGTCATGTCCCAGATGTTCTTGTGAAATGTTTTATCCTGTGTAGTTCTAGAGACCTAGAACCTATGGCTTGAGGGGAAGGTGAAAGGAGGTGGGAAGTGGTAAGAAATCAGACTGGAGACAAACAAGAGGTCAGAGGATGGGCCAAGGAGTTTGGACTTTGTTCTAACTTAATAGAGAGTTTTCAGCTGGGGAGTAACATGGTTTCCCTTAGGTTCTCGAACTAGCTGTCAGGTGGAAAATGAATTGGAAAGGCTAAGACTGAAAGTACTAAGATTTTTTAGAGACTCCTTGCAGAAACCTACATAGGAGGTGAAATAGTGGCAATGAAAAGGGAGAGAACAGAACAGATTTCAGACATAATCAAAAGTATTGGAGCTGTTTTGGAGAAACTGAAAATTTAGATTTGCTAGATCTTAACCTGGCTACACAACTCACTGTGTACTTCTCTACCATTGTACACAGAGGATGCTAATTACAGTCCTCAGAGGTCATCACAGTACTTCATTGCTTAAGTTTTAAGCTTTAAGTTGGTTCTTTTTTTTTTTTTTTTAAGCTGTGCTACATGGCAGGGGGTCTTAGTTCTCCCTACAGGGAGTGGGCAGAGTCCTAATCACTGGATCACCAGGGAATTCTCTAGGTTTGGTTCTCAAACCCAGTGGAAGTGCTAGTCATTCAGTCCTGTCTGACTCTTTTGTGAGTCAGTGGGCTGTAGCCTGCCAGGCTCCTCTGTCCACAGGATTCTCCAGGCAAGAATGTTGGACTGAGTTGTCATTTCCTTCTTCAGGGGATCTTCCTGACCCAGGGACTGAACTCAGGTCTCCTGCATTGCAGGCAGATTCATTACCATCTGAGGCACTAGGGGAGCCCAGAACCCAATGAGACCCAGCTAAATAAAACACAGCTTTAGGACAGTCCTGTCTGTGTTATCCAGACTCCCTTGGGTTCTGATCTGCTCCCCAGGCTTCTTAAGTGATGATCTTGCCTTGTTTTTTCCTAACATTACCAGAGGGCAAGAACTAAAATCAGATCTAAAATTTCAAATGTAAATTGTCATGCATTCTCTCAGAAGTATGCTCATGTCACTAGGATGAGGTAGAATAGCAACCCCCCCCCCGACCCCCCTTCACTTTGGATGGTTGTATCTGTGTCGTGTTTGCAAAATGTTATTTAAAAAAAAGGTGGGGGGAGAAAAAACTTCCTGAGTTTCAAAAACGAATACCAGTACCATTTTTTAGATAGTCGATTGTTAGGATTGCCCATTGATTATTAGGTACTGTTTAATTTTAATTTCTGTTGCGGGGTTTATGCAGTGTGTTCTGTCTACTATTTACCATTGCAAAAACTTCCTTCAGTGTTGAAAATGAATGCTCAATGAATCTGTGCCTCCTATGCTGCATATGTTACAAGTTATCTGGGGTTTGTAATCTATGTGAAGTCTTCCCCACTATTGTTCTGAAGAATTGAAAAATGCCTGCATACTGGACTAAGGTGTATATTTAAGTCTGTATAATTCTTAACCTATCTGTAGTTGAGAGAGTCCTTGAGAGCCGATGGAAATACCTTTTTTCTTGGCGCTAATCAAGTGAGTGCTACTTTGTCGCTTAGTGGGTGGGGTGTGATGTTATTTCCTAATAGAATACAGACCTGTGTTTATTCTCAGACATTTTAGGAATAACAGCCATCATCTTATTTTTATATGTGTGTTCTTGGCTGTATTCATAAATTACATTTCTTGAGTTACCAAATAATAACTTCATTCATTATAAAGTGATGGAATAGAATAGAAGTTATTTACCTAGATTTATTTTCTAGTAGCATTTTCTCAGCCTGTGTAAGATGACTTTGTTGTAACAGCCTGAATTTTTGAAACTCACAATGTTGTTCCTCTAATATCTACCTTCAGATTACTACATTTATCCAAATAAGTCAATTATGTTTGTACTTGATACTAATAAAACCAGAATAAAGTTCATATATACCAAAACCTGCTCTTATCATTATTATTTAAAATTTACAAATACTTTTCTCTAAATGGCTAGAGCTGCTTAATGACTTAGAAAAAGGAGTGTGATAGGCCAGAAAGTACCTTGACCTTGTAACTCTCAGTTGCCACATACAATCTTAGGAGTTTCTGTCATTTACTCATCCCTTTAACAAAAATATATTGAGCCGCTTCTGTGTGCCAAATATTTGATTTAGGTTCTAAGAATACGTCAAAGAGTAAAACTGGGGGAAAAAACAAAGACAAACCCACCTGCCTTCAAGGAGGTTATATCCAGTAGAAAACAATATGAATACTTTAAATATGTTAATTCAAAACTATTAACACAATCAGAAAAACCCTCAAATAAGATATTCTTTTATATTAGCCTTATTGACCTTAGAAGGTTTGCGCTCTCAACCTTCCACTATGCATGGGAAATGGAAATTCCTTTGCTTTGGCCTTATTAAGAATGACCTACATGATTTTTGTGTTATGACTTCTTACTGTGATGTGTCCGGTTGAGTCTTGCCCCTCCAAGCAGCAGAGTACCATGCTGCCTGGTATTCATGCTGTCATTAGATAATGAGCACGTCTGTGCTGGTCCTGGTGGTGCAGCCTTCAGCAGAAATAATGTTCCTTCTCTCTTGTATAAATTAGGAAATATGGTTAATAGTTGGATTTGAGAAATCAGAGTTTTGCCAGTTTTAGAACAGTATAAAATAATTTTTGACACAAGTTATATAAACCACATTATAAAACTAAGAGGAAAAAGCAAGGGAAAGTTTAACTCTTCTTCACGATAGCATATCTACAAGTCTGTGAGATGTTATTTTTCAAGAAGTGGTGGTGAAGCTTATTTTAATTCCAGTAAAATTTCCACTGGAGAAGGAAATGGCAGCCCACTCCAATATTCTTGCCTGGAAAATCCCATGGACAGAGGAGCCTGGTGGGTTACAGTCCATGGGGTTGCAAAGAGTTGGACATGACTGAGCACACATGCAAAATTTCCATGCACCAAAGAAGAAATGAGAAACCTACATGCTTTTTGTTTTATTGAACTCTGCGAAAGTAGATATAGGTCATTCATGCTTCTTACTTGATTCATGCCTGCCTCCTGCTACTTGCAAACAGGTTGCCCAGTGAGTGAGGCTAAGTCCTCACTCAGGGTGGGTAGCGAGGATTCCTTTTTTCCCCTTGTTTATATGTCACTGTGTTAGTCACCATATTCTTGCTCAGAGTATAAACCTTTGAAAATGGCTAAATGATTGGCTTTTAGCCATAGAAGAATGAATATGAGCGAAGTTACGATGACATAGCCGGGTGTTGGTGAAACTTGAATAATGTATGGGCAATAACATACTCATTTAACAATGTTACCTAATATATAACAAACCTAAATCTAGGTATAAGCACCTTTTATTAATACTTAAAGATTTCACATGTTGTCAAACAAAACTTGATACAACACTTTAAGTACTAATAAAGTGAGCATTCTTTTAATATTGGGTGATGTTTAGCTGAAAGTTACTTGCTTTTCTAAACAAGGTCCTGACACTGATCGCCACAGTAAGGTTCTTGTGAGTTTGTTATTCTTATCATGTACTTAATGATAAAGCTTCACGGCTACTTTTTCTCCCCTTGAACTAACCTTCACTTAAGGCATCTTGGTTTCCAGGTGGCGTGACTATTCTTGTTGTAATAATAAATATTTAACATTTACTGAGTACAAGCTACTAAGCAAACACTGTTTTAAATTCTCTACTTGAATTTTTTTATTTAACACAAATCTATGATGGAGGTAATGGCCACATACCCCAGTATTCTTGCCTGGGAAATCCCATGGACAGAGAAGCCTGTCTGGATACAGTCCATGGGGTCGAAAAGAGTTGGACACGACTGAGCAACTGTCACTTTCACTTCATGATGGAGGTACTGTTACCAGCTCCACCTTACAGATAGAGAAATTGAGGTACAGAATGATTAATTTTTCTAATGTCACAGAGCTAGCAGGTGGTGAAGCTAGACTAAGTCTGACTCTGAACTCTTAATCACTTGATTATGTATTGCCCCATTGTGAATTATCAGTCCACCTTTATTAAAGTTTGACAGTTGAAACAGTATTTTGGCAACAATGAAATCAAATTCATAAATGCCAAAATCACACAGCAACACACAGATGGACCTCATAGGGCTCATATATGTGTCTTGGCATAAAAATGGAAACAGAAATTTTAAAAATCCTTGCAGATGATTCATGCTGTCCTAAGATTATAAACATAATGAGAAACATTGATTTGAAAGTCCCAAGAATTTAAAACAAAGTGTTGAAACATAAATAAGACTTTTATTGTAGACAGCTCATTCAGTCGTTCATTCAGGCCTTTATATATGTGATGGTATTTGCTGGACTACCAACTCTTCTTAAAGAAATTAAGTTTGAGGTTAAAGAAGGAGAAACATTTACAAGGTAGAAAGCACTTTTTGACAGTAAAAGTGGGTGAGGATGTGGCTTACTGAAGGAGACCGCAGAGTGACCGTTACTGTATGGCTGTGCTTGTTCACCTCCTGTGTGAATGGCTGGGTGCTCTTCTCCTCAGAGGTGATGAGGGTGAGGTGGGCTGTTTCATAATGCGGGATATAAATATACGAAAAGGAGACCATGCAGATGAAGAAAGCTCAAAATAGAATCAAGAAGTGAGAAATCAAGAGAGTGCAGGGAGTATAGCAGTAACCCAGGTAAATGTGGTTACTTCAGCTAAATATGAAAATGAGCTATGAACTTCCTGGCAACTATGGCAAAAAGGTAAATACAGCGATTTTTCTGTACTTTTCATTGCCTGCAGAAGAGAAACACACAAGGTCCTCGTTTTGAAACCTAAGATGAATTTTCATTAAGGACACTCTGATAGCGACCTTGGATACTCCTCTTGCCTTTCTCTTCGTTCTCTTTTCTGTTAAATAGGGCAGCATGATGTATCTTCTGTGTATATGTAATACACTGCCTGGACCCCTCCCCCGGGGAATGAGACTGGCGCGTCCCCACCAGCTGCCTTGAGTGGTGATGGCTTCGGGAATCCTCCTGAAGGAATCCTCCCAGGAATGTCTGGCTGTCCATGGCTAGGCTCCCTCTCCCCTGGCAGCCTGGACTCAGTGAGTGGTCAGTGCTGAAATTCAAAAGTCTAGCCGCCTTGCCTTAAGTCAAGGGAGCTCTAAAGTATTACTTTCAGATTCCATACTTCACTTTAGGATTGACCAAGACCTCCGCGGCAGCCATGAGTTACTTCACCTGTCTTCCCCATCCTGTGCTCACAAATCCTGTTCTGAAGAGCTCTCCGCTATAAACGTCCTGCACAGCCTCCTCAGTGTCTCTCCTGGGACCCTCTCTTTTAGCATCATTGTAAAAATTAGAAATAATAAGTGAAAACTGCTGACTCCAACTCTCAGCACATGGTAGAGTCTGAGAAGATGTTAGTTATGGTTTACTTTCATTGCGTGGGACATTGAGCCACCTATGGAAAATGTCTGATTTTTGTAGAAGGTACAGACATTTTTTCATATGGTAATTCCTTTTAGCAGTCCTTATAAAGGTAAGAATAAAATATTAAAATGCTATCAACTGAGCTATAAAAAGTGTTATGGTAGATTTTCTGAGTTTCCAACAACTTTCTCAGTAAGCTCAGGTTGCTCAAAGACAGGTGCATAAACTTAAAGCAGGCTTATTTTCAGATTTTTCATAGAAAGTTTATATGTCAAGATACAGAAATATTTTATTTTCATGCTTATACCCTGTAAATGCAGAAAGAAAAAACCCTTTTGAAATCACTTAATATTTACCAGGTTTTAATAGTCAACTGAATCTTAACCTAATGCTTGTACCCAGGTATCTCTGGAGGATTTCTAATCTTACTGTTTAGGTGATTTTGACTAAATGTCCAAATTATTTTTTTCATAACCAAATACCTAAAATTTACTAATGGAAAAAAAAAACTATTTTAAGTTATCTTTGCATCATAGATGGTAATTTTCAGTAAGAAGATAACTGCAAAATTGAGAATCACATGGTCACCCTATGAAACAAAATCAAGTGGCCTTTTTCAGAGGGGAGCCTGGTCTGCCTAAACCTGGTCTCATGAATCAAAGAAAGTACCTCTGTGTTTGGGAAGCAGTACAATATTGTAACGATGATGCTCCAAGGATGTTTGGAACACGTATATACATGTTCATGTGTGGTGCTTAACTTTTAGACAGTGTTGACTATGGAGCTGTCAGTGTTTAATGGAGAATGTTTGTATGAGAGAGGACTTTAAGGATGAGTGGCTCTCACCGCTATCCTAGATAGATTTTAGATAATTCTCTTGAATGCGTTTTTTAGTTATCACGTACTAATAAAAGCTGCCATTTTAACATCATCCAAATACTGCTTTTAGGTGGTGCCCTGGGATGTGACGTACTGAGAAAAGATTCAACAGAGATGCTAATGTAGCAACGTCAGCGCTGATAGAGGAGGTCAGATGAAAATAACCTCTCATCCAAGTCAGTGCTTTTCGAAACAACTGATTTTTTTCCCTTTCAAGTGGTGGGTGGGGGTGGGGGAAGTTCTAGATACATAATGTTATCTGACTGGGTTTGATGACTGCTTGACTGCTGCCTACATCTTAAATAATTAAGCAGTTCAGTAAACTCTAGTTTGTTTTTTTTTTTTACTTGTCTTAAATAGAGAAACCCTTGAGGAATTCCATATCTAGAAAGACTCTTGTATCCCAAAGAAGCCCTTGAACCTGACCATGCACACTAGGTATGGTTTATCTAGTATTGCGACCAAGATGAGATTTTGTATGAGTATCCGTATGATTTATAGACAGTGTAGAGTTAAAAGCTTTATGGCCATATGAGTTTAGTTTCTTGAGCAATGGAAGATGTTTAATTTTGACAATTAGTATTGTTCTCCTCGAGGGCTTTTTTCTTCTTTTTTTTTTTCTTTATTTATTTTTATTAGTTGGAGGCTAATCATTTTACAATATTGTAGTGGTTTTTGCCATACATTGACATGAATCAGCCATAGATCCACACGTGTTCCCCATCCTGTTGCCGCCTCCCACCCGGCTTTTTTCTTTACTCGGAATGGGTAAGACCCTCAGCTGCTAGCATGGAGGAAGCTAGAAAGCTTAGAATATGCACTGAGAAAATTTCCTGAATGATTTGTTCTATGCAAGAATTTCTCCCTCATAAAGACACACTGATCAGATACAGACACAAGTGAGTCACTGATAGCCAGATTTGGGATGAAGTGCAGCTGATAGAACTCGATCCTGGGCAGTTCCCCACAAAGACTGAGGCCCTAGAGAGGTAAGAGCTCTTGGTTTCTGGTGGTCATTCTTGGGTTTGACCCTGTTAAAATCCAGGAAGCAATCAAGTCTTTTTTCCTTTTGTATATTTTACTGAACTACTGTCAAAGAATACTCTTCACTATTTAGTTTGTAAGGCATAAGAAATAATAAAATTTGGACAGGGTTTACAAGCTCTATTTGGCAGGTAATCCGTCCTGCCCCACCGCCCCCCATTCCCCGCCAAAGAAAAGTGTGATAGGAATGGTAGATATTTTAAAATAGCCTTACCCTCTGCAGTTAGTCCTCCTGTTTTACAAAGAAATTACTTTGCTCTGCTAATGATGGTGGTATCTGTGTTTTATACCTCTTGCCACTTCTGCTCTTTTCAAAAGGTTTTAGGACTCCTGCCTACCTTGGATTTATTGACTTTAATACATTTAATGCATTGTATGGTTAAACAGTGAGTTTCCCCATTTTCTTTGCTAAGAAGATTTTCACCTTCTTGCAAGCGATTTAATACTTTAAAATTACCTTAATTCGTTTAATAAACATATATTGAACAATCCTTACATGACAGGCACTGTTCCGGGCTCCAGGAAACAGGGAACAAGACAGACAGCCTTTGCCCCTTGAAGTTTACAATCTAGCGAAATAACTTTTTTAGGATACAGTAACATTTTAGAGTGTCATTTGGTAATTTTTACATGCCAAATCCCTTCTGAAGGAACACTTGTCTTGGGGTCTTGACTCCTCATTTGTTAAGTGAGGAAGTTGGACTAGATGATATTGAGTTCTTTTCCATTCAGAACTTCTGTAATGTTTTGGAAGTTGGAACCTGGTTTTCTCTCAGTGCCTTGGGCAGCCCCACCTACTCTCTGTCAATCATTATATTACAGATGATTTTACAGAAGAGGCACTTGGCAAGAGTAGTGACAGGTATAGGTAACGAATAGTATCAAGTACCGCAAGAAAGTCAGAAGAGTTAAGGACAAAGTTTGAGGACCATTGTTCTTAATAATTAGAAAGGCATTACTGACCATGATGGTTTCAGTGGAATAACAGATCAACTTTGATCCCATGGAGTTAAGGATTGAGTTCCCATAGACATTGCCTATTCCTTGGAGTCCCTTTAGTCTTTAGGCTGTTAAAGTGGGGAGATGTTAAGGCTTAGCCATTGTCCACTGAGGAAGGTAGTCAAGACTTAACGTTCCTATACTTGTTTCTAGGTGTGTGAGAGTTTCCTGGTCTAAGTGGTTACCTTAGGTGATTTACCTAGAATCTCAATTGATATGTTAATCAGATAGTGAATGATCAAGTACTTTGTGATACTGCTCGAACAGATAACATAACTTATGAATCATTTATTACTGTTTCATTGCCACTACAGAAAAACATTTCTTTCCCAGTAGGTAGGAAAAAAGTGCTATATTTTTGTGAAGAGTAAGTTGATACCTTTGTATGCTCTTACCTATAGAAATTGTTTTTTTTCAAGAAATGGGAATTTTGCTAATTTACCTCTTAAAGAAAGTAGTAAGGCTGCTTTATCTAAATGAGTAGGATTCTGAGAAAGCTGGGGAAATTGTATTTGAATTGGTCCCAGCCTTCAGCCTCTCTTGTAAAACGTAAGACACAGACTAAGTCTACCTTATTTTAGAATTTCTGACTAATATGTTATATATTCTTTTGTGGAAGAAAAAAAAAAAACCACGTGGCATAGAGCAGTTTCTTAACCCAGGGTTCTTGTGTGAGCTCTTCAGGGAGTCCAGGTTCCCCTTGACATTGTATAGAACAGTTTTGTACAGATATTCTTCTGGGGAGGGGATCCAGGACCCAAAACAGCACCTCTGCTCTAGAGAGGAAAAGGGCGTCTTGAGAGTCAAGATTTCTCACTTGCCAGATCTTCTGTAGTGCTAAGAACCAGGGAGTGTAAAACAAGTGCTGTGTTTTTTGGTTTTCTTTTGTTGGGGTTTTTGGTTGATTGGTTGGTTTTAAATGACTTAGGTTGATTTGAAGGATTAGGTGATTGGCAAGTCAATTTGCCAAATTTTAACGTACAGAAAACCTAAGAAAATAGATAGTAAAAATTACACTGACCTTAGATGGATTTTGCTTTAACTGATTTCCTCATCATTAGTTACAATTCTGTCTATATATATATATATACACACATATATATATATATAAATTTATGCTATATTCTTAATGTTCCTTTTACTGTGTGCAGAAATGTTTTTACAGTTATTTGCCATTTCAAGCTTCCCCCCACCACCTTTGTGCTCACAGTAAGAAAATTAAACTGAACCTTTCTTAGAAATATTGAAATAAACTCAGTATTGTTCTGTTGCCTCAATTAATTTAAGAGCAACTAATTGTAACACAGTAAAGCAGCGGCTTTAGTTTAAAAGATGATAGATCTGTTTCTTTTGCTTTACAGTACACATCAGCTTAGGCTGAAGTATTGTTTTTATCACTTTTTATAAACAATCACTAGAGATTTGCACCTAGTGTAATTTCAGCTATTGCTTGTGGAAATATAGTATGTGATTTTTAAGACTTTGTTTCCAAATAAGTGTATCCTTTATTTAATCATTTGGGTTAAAGAGTCTTAAATTTATCATATTTAGTTGGCAGAGGGTTAAGATAAACTGTAAGCCATTTCTAGTATGGCTAATTTGACAACCACGTTTGAAAATCTGTTTCACTGCTTGTTTTTTCTTATAACATTGTTTCCTGCTGTTACAACTAAGCTGTCCTCCCTGCAATTTGACTATTTTTCATCTGACATCTTAGACTGATCATGCCAGTGTTTTCTAAACAAAACATTGTATGGCAATTATGCCTTATCTCTGTTCCTCCCTGTTATATACCCTGTTCCAGTTATAGACAGTTCTGTTAGAACAGTGGTTTTGTCATGGTGATGATTTTATGATTGTATGAAATGGGGCACATTTTGAGAAAATGATGGAGCCAGTAGCAGAATTAGGTGGCGTATGCCCATGTAATTTATTGAGCTTGCTTCCTACTCTGCCATACCAGGGAAGAGTTCTATTCTTCCCTCTTCCTGAAAGCCAAAGGAGGAATTGGAGGACACTGAAATAAAAAGAAACCTTACTTTTTGACCCCCACAGTAGCTTATATAATGTCAGGAAGGGCTTTGATGAAACCACTGGCCCTACTTAAAGATCTTATTTTCCAAGCCTTTCATTATTTTATTTGCCCTTTTCTGAACTCTGCAATTTCCCTCTCTTGTAGCTGGTTCGATGCCCAGAACTGAATGCTGTGTTCCAGCTGTGGCCTCACCGGTGCTGAATAGAGAGGAAGAGCCACCTCCATAGCTTACATGTGATTCCTCTGCTTATACAGCCCAATACTGGATTTACTTACTTTGGCAAGATAGCTGCATTGTGCACTGTATTTAATGTTACGTGTACTGTAACCCTGGGTCTCTCTCTGCATTGCTGCCGTCAAACCCCCAATCCTGCCAATCTTAAAGCTCCTGCCTTTGTTTACCTGCCCTGCTTCCCACCCCCCAGACTCCCCTTACATTCATCCACAATGAATGTCATCTTTTATTCTCTCATTTCCTCTCACTGTAATCTTAAACTTTGGCAAAACCTTCCCTCTGTCTATGAGTTGTCAGTTGTCAGCCTTCTGATTTTTTCTCCCTGCTTTGGTAATGGGACATCTTCTCTCTGGTTTTCTTTTCTAGTCATTGAACACTCGACATGGTGGATGTATCAAGCATTCACTTGGGAGTTCTTCTGAATCAGATACCTTTGGATTTCTCTGATCCGACCACATGGTCAAGTTGTTTTAGTTCTTCTATCCAGGTTTTCTTGACTTCTATCCATGTGACTTCACTCAGGATATAGTATTATCTCATAACTCCTGGGGGAGACAGTAATAGAGATTTACCGTGTACATTTCTAACAATAAAGGAAGTGTTCTTCTTCTTCATTGTGAATAGAATAGTCTTTTAATAATTTTAAGCAAATTCTTTCCTCTCTGAGGTCTTAATTTTTTGAAAAATGCTAGAGCCAAGTGACTATAAATTTGTAAGATGGGTGAGATAAAGGAAGAAAGGAAGGGAAACAAGGTTTCTCTGCAGAACAGGAAATGGTTCTCGAAGGAAGCGGAATTGAGGTTCTTGTTGGGCTTGGTACAGCTTTCCAAAATGGGAGGCAAGTTTTTCCTAGATACCATAGCATTATCTAATCTAAGATGCACAGTAGATGTTTAGTTGGTTTATTGAGGACTGTTGTTACAGACATACAGACTTTGTGCTTTGGTTAATCATTTAGAGTATGGAAAGTGTAACCTTTTCTGGTTTATTACGAATGATAAGAATTGGAAGGCCTCCATATGTCCTTTTTATGCATTTCTAAAGTCCCTCTCGCTTATCTAAATCCCAATGTTTGTTAGAGTAGCAGTCAAGCTAATGTTTCTTTCTTTGTTTTCTATCTCAGTTGATATATGCTATTTAAACAGCCTCTGCTTGGATCTGTGGTCTTTACTGAACCCAGAACGTACCTCTTTTGTATATTTATGTCTCCAGAGAGTTGGAAATCTTTTTAACATTGTTTCGATACATCAAATTCCCATCTTATGGATTTAGATGTCACCAAACATTTTTCATTCAGACGCCTAACAGATATTTTACATTTCAGCATATTACACTACTATATTTCAAAATTACACTGCAGAGTAAGAGGTGACAGGATCTGTTAGACCTTTTTTTGATGGAATATAAAATATATCATCTGACTGTTCTTCCATATCTAGAACCCTTAAATACTGCTGGTTTCCTTATTCATATACAGAAGAAGTGAAATGTTAAGCTCGATTTGATGGTTTCAAAGAAAGTAAATCTTCTCTGTAGTTTCCCACCAAATGTAGTGTCAAAGATTGGTCGCTTTGCTCACGCCTTGGTCACATCTAAGTGTGGCACGTTCCTTCAGAGGAGTGTTAATTTCGCTCCCTGACTTCCGAAGTGGCCCTAAGTGACAGATCCGTGGGGGTTCTTTGTGTGTGGAGAGCTGTGCTCCAGGCAGCCAGCAAGTAGTGAGCGCTGAGTGGTGTGGTTTCCATCTCCATTTATGGCCTTGGAAGGGTGAGAGGGACAAGGCTGGGACTCTCCATTTACGGTCCTTGGAGGAGCTGAAAAGAGCGGTTGGGGTGTTCCTGGAGGCAGAAAGTAGACATTGTGAGATAAAAATAAATTGGCAGGAGATGTTTGCAATTCAAATTCCAGTTCCCGAAAGGAGGGCAGAGGGTGCTGGGTAATGGGGTATAGAAAGTCACGTGAAGTCAGCTGGAGGCATTTGTCCCCTCCCATTTGTAGAGTTGCCCATGACACATTTCCCAGGTTCATTTCCGATTTGTTCCAGAAAGTTATGTGTTATGTACTTGTGAGTATCCTTTACAAAGAGGAAGAAGGAACACTTTTAAAGAGTGTATGATCAGAAACCTCACTTCTTTAAGGCATCCTTTCAGGCACCAAAAGAAATCTCCAGAAAGGAAGAGTGAGGCAGGTGCTCATGCAGGGGACAGGCTGGCTGGTTTCAGGGTGGACGACTCTTAATCGCTGCTCTGTGTCGGAGGAAGATCGTCATGTGTGTCTTGTGTTTATTATTCCCTTTGCCTGTCTGGATTTCTGGCCTCAAGGGAGAGATCTGCAGTGTTTGACAGAGTGTCTTCCTGTAGTTTGTCAACTGAGATTTAACGGTACTGAACTTTCGAGGAGGCTCCATAAAGATTATTCAGAGTTGTTTTATTTTGGCGAGAGTAGGTGAGGTATTGGCTTATGGAAAGTCATCTCACATTCAGGAGAAATTTACAGTCTGGCTGATGTGTGTAAATTAAGTCTAAGGTAAGCTGGTTTGGCACAGTTGAGTTTGAAAGCATTTGGAGAAAAAGAGTCTTGTCTGCTGTGAAAAGTCTCATGAGTAAAACCTAGTAAAGTAGAAAGGAGATTAAAAGGATCGAAAGGAGGCAGAGATGGGACAGAGAATGAATATAATTAAACTAAATTTGGAACTGAGGCGCAAGGCCTGGGACTAAACCCTTGACTTATCTTTTGAAATATCATGTAAGATAGCATAAGATATACCATTAAACTAAGGAAACTGGGTTAATTATCAGAAATATGCATTAGAAGACCATGAAGCAGGTTGAAGGGTTGTGCAAGGTAATAAAATTATACAGGTTTTATCTGTGGACTTGCATAAGGATATGTTATTTGCTCTGTACCACGAAGCAGAAAAAGAAGTGAAATAACACCCTTCCACCTCACTTTCTGTGACCCCCACCCCAGAAGAAATGATTGGCATCTCTTGTTGGTGTTTGGCAGTTTGAGTTGGTAGAATAGGCTAGTATTGTCATTGGCTGATTTTTAGATGTTGGTATCAGTGTCTTGTTTCTTGACGATTGAGACAGCATCTGTAGCGTTATTGATTTGATCTCTTTTAAATTCAATTCTAGCAACTGCCCCAAAGTCAGAGTGAGTTAGTAAGGAGTATGGACTATGTAAGTAATTTGTTTTACTAGCTAATTCGTTTAGGCAATTGTGTTTACCCTATATTCTTTCTTAATCAAGAGTAAGGAAGGGTACATTCTTTGCTTTGGGAAATTCTTCTTTCTGTCCTCCCTCCCCTCACTTTTTCCAAATTCTGGGCACAACAGCAGCTCTTCCTTTTCTGTGGCAGGTGTGCATCCTATTGGCTGGCTGGTATTTCTTGTTTTCTTTTTTTTTTTTCCTTATTCTTTTAAAATGGGGGTGGGGGTATAAAAATATGTGTATGGGATACATGCAATAATGTTGTAATGTTTCTTGTTGTTTAATGGATAATTAATTGCGAAATAATTGTTTGAATTATAACATGTTTGAGTAAATGCTAAATTAGTCATTTTTTTCTAATATAATAATGAATTTAAAATCTAGCATTCCTGTAACAATGTGTCTGTGTTTGTCTGTCCGTGTCTGTCTAATAGTAATTAATATCTGTGGTCCGTACCTGGAAGAGGAAGTACAGCTTTAAAGGAATAACAAAAGACTTTGTGTCTTAGACCCTTCGCAGGTGTTACAGTCGGGTGAAAGAACATGGTGTTGGGAAAAGAAAGAGCAGTTACACATTTGAACAGTTGGAACAGGTGTTTGGTCAGGGAGGATGGGATGCTCAGCCCTGCCAGCCTGTACTTATTAACAGTAGTGGCTTGTACCAGGAGCTGGAGTCAGATGGCAGCACTATGGAGGAGTATTCACAGGAGGACTGGGGAAACCACAGTCAGGATCTCCATGGCTACCCCACAGATCAGGAATTGGGTAAGAAAGCCAGTATCTGTGATACTTGTGGTGTGTGTGTGTATGTGTCTGTACCTATCTTCACATGTGCTCAGGTGTTTCACATCTGTAACGCCTTCTTTTACCATTCCCACTGATAGCACAGCACATGTAGCCAGTGTCTGTCTGGGGCGACTTGGGGATCCTTCGATTAGCCTTAGACTGCCAGCTGGCGCCTGGTGCCTGGGGTTCCACAAAGTCCCTAAAGACACAGAAGAATTCCTGATGCTGGGCTGCAGCGGGAAGCTCAGTGACAGGCTATACAATTAAAAATACCCTGCACCTCTGTGTTCTAAGATGACTGCTAAGAGTATTGACTCCTGGCTCAGCTGGTATAGATATAACTGTCATTTCCTTCCATTATCCCCAATAATTTTCCCCCACCCCTGTTTGTAATTTGGCAAAGGTCCCTTCCCAGGCTTCAGTCTGAACAATAAATGAAGGAAAACCTTGGTTTGAAAGGAGCTGATAATTGAACTTCATCAGGGATCATACTCCTTCCAACTTCTTAAAGGCTCACATCCCAACAATAGCTGGAGTGATTTATTCACTATCTTCACATTAAAAATGGAAAATAAAACTCTTGGCCAGCAAATCTAAACTTGTATGGACTAATTAAGAGAGTATATATATGTAGTTGGATTGGGTTTTTTTTTTTGCAATAAATGTTCTGGTTTCAGTTTTCATAATTTGCCAGTACTAATCAAGTGTCTGCTGCAGCCTTTGTACATTCATAGCAAGTTGTGTAATGAGTGCTCACTTGTAAGTGAATGTTCTTACTCTAGTGAAGCACTCAGGCAGCCCCCAAGGAAGGATAAGTAGAATTGACTCTATAAATATACCTCCCCAGCTTAAGACAAAAGCCCACGGGCACTGTTTTACAGATCTCCTATGACAGAGAAATGCTGATTCAAAAGAAAAAGGATTAAATGCTAGTATTGAGTTGGCCAAAAGATGCATTTGGATTGTTTCATAAAATGGTATGGAAAACCCGAAAGAACTTTTTGACTGACCCAGTATTTCTTGCAAATGCTGTTTCTAAAAAAAAAAAAACAAAAAAAAACCTCTCAAATATTGAAAAAGAGAAGGAGCGAAAAAAGTGGTTATATCATAAGACTAACACTATGTAAGAGAATTGATTACTGGAAGAATAAAAAGGGCAGATGCTAAGTGATCACTGCCTCTTAATTTCAAAACAGTTCTAAGGTCTCAATTACTTTGGCATCCTGTAACTCTGGTTTTGCCGGAGAGAGTTAAGTCACCCAAACCTTTGGGACAAAAAAAATAACATGTAGAGCATATTGATCCTGATATTGGGCTGGGGGAGAATAATTGCTCTATAAAACCTACATAGAAAATCTAAATAGAAGAGAATGATTTTCATTCTCATTCCTTTAAAAATCATGTTTGCCATGAAATTAAGCTTTAAGCTCCTAGCTAGAAATCCACTAGTGACCTTGAAGAATTTTATACTCGTAGAGCTGGTTTCTGATCTTGCATATAAATGTATGCATCTCATTATATATGAGTTACATCTATAAGTCTGACATTGGACAGTGTTAGACACTAGAATTAAGTTCTCACATTGGAAATTATGGAACAAACAGTAAACTTACAGCTACTCATCTACATAAATACATGTCACCACTTAGGAAAATATAATGTTTCCAAAACCTCTGTTTTTCAGATGAAATACCTGTCACAAAGAGAACATTAAAAATAAAACAAGAGTCTTCTGAAGAAGCACAGTAAGTAGATGTCCCCCGTTTCTAAAAAGCGTAACTACCTAAGTTTAATGTCAAAAGTCTTGCTGTAATTAGACGTGCTGTGAAAGGTAGGGCCTCCCCTGGTGGCCCAGACAGTAAAGGACCTGCTTGCTGTGCCGCCGAGGGAGCGTGTCTCCTTCTTCTTCATCTTCTTGCCCAAGTTTCCCAGGGCTTAATCCAGAAATGCTGAGAATTTTGTGTATGACGAGAAGAAAGAGATATATGAAAATAAGTGTGTTTATGTATTTGTGTGGATATGGCACTTGGATGTTTAAATATGATACAGAGATAAGGTGCAGGGCCCAGAGATTGTCTGGGGTTAAGTGAAATGATAGTGGGGCCAGAGGAACACTTAAATTACAGCTGTCCCCAACCTTTTTGGCACCAGGGACCAGTCTTGTGGAAGATAATTCTTCCACGGACCAGGATGTACAGGATGGTTTTGGGATGATTCAAGCGCATTATATTTACTGTGTACCTTATTTCTATTACTATTGCATCAGCTCCACTTCAGATCATTAGGCGTTAGCTCCCAGAAGTTAGGGACCCCAGATTATAACATTCCATTTTGGGAATCAAAAAGTAAGTTCTTAGGAACTACATGGTAGGCCAACTGATGTAACTGGAAATGAACTCAAGCTTCACAGAATTGGTGTCACCAGTCTCAGATCCCCCTGAACTTTTCCCAGTTGGAACTTCAGAAATACAGCGGACAGTTCTCAGGAACTGTTTAAATAGCTGGGTCTAGTTCTCGCTGTGTTCCACAGCTGTCAAAAGCTGGTCTGAGGCTTGAGCCCAGGGAACTTCAGGCTGAGATCAGATCACTGGGGCAGGAAACTGGCAGACTCTGCAGAAATGTCCAGCATGGCTGCCTCTTCTCCAAGATTCAGCTTACAGAGTGAGTGGGTCCTAAGAGGCGACTCATTTCCCAGTGTACCAGTTTCCTAAGAACTGTTCCTTATTGCTGACTTAGGGCTGTGACAATGCCAAATATGATAACTTCATTTGGGCACTGGATTTTTTCACTCTTAAGTTTAGATGGAATTCACCTGAACTAACTGATGGATTCTTTTACACCAGTCAATTATACCATCCTTTACCCAGGAAGAAGAGTCATCACTTATTCATCAAATACCTACTGTATGTCAGGCACTGGGGTACGGCAGTGAACAGAACAGACAAAAGTCTCTGCCCTCCATCCCACCTCCTTAGCCCAATCTTCCTTGAGATCAGTAAAATATTTTAAAAGAGGACAAGGAAGAATGATAGCGTTGAACAATGATTTCTTTTTTAAAGCATCGACCCGTGCAGAAACATGGTCCTATATCTTAGCCTCACAGACACCACATCCTCAACATTATTAACAAAGTGACTGAGTGCCTTTGTGCACTCTGAGAAGAGGAACAGTCCCCAGAAATGCAGTGATTTCATCTGCATGGTCACTCAAGTACTTGAGTAGCTTTCTAGACAAACTAAAGTGCAGAGGGTGAGTCCAGGACAGTCACTGGACCAAGAAACTGACAACAAGACATTCGCTCTTTGTCAGCTTGAAAAGAAAGTAAAGGAAAGTAAGAGAATGGCTATGTGGAAGATCCCCCAGTTTGTTGCAAAAGCTCTTCTAGAAGGTTTGAGAATTTAAGAGGAAAGTGTACAATCTGTCTTCTACCAAGAAGCTGTTCACAAACCACCATTACACCCTCTTATCTTGCCTGCATTTGATTATATGTGAGTGTGGTAGTTGAGTACTTTTGTAGTTTAAACCTGTGATTGTTTGCTGCCGAGTTGCCATTTAACAAACTTCAGTCTTCTGATATCAGAGTTGTGCCCTGAGAAACAAATATCTTCATTATCTATATAAGTCATTTATGAAGTGTCAGTTGGAATTACTTGAATTAAGCAGCATGTGAAACAAGAATTTCCATGCACTTTGTCTTATTCTGTTAACTGTCCAAATCAAAACTGAAATAATTTCTATGCTTTTGCTTCCCTTTATAAAAATATATTTTAGGACAATCTCAATTCATTATCTGGAATTTTTCTTTCTTAAAATAGAAGCTTAGTAATGAAACTTTTCCATCTGAATTCTCAGATCTTAATTCTGTGCTAAACTGTTCTTTTAAATTTGGGAGTAGTAATGTATTTTAGACAAATAGAGGAAAATAGCCTTTTTTCATGTTTTTGAATCAGATCAGTTCAGTTCAGTCGCTTAGTCGTGTCTAACTCTTTGTGACCCCATGGACTGCAGCATGCCAGGCCTCCCTGTCCATCACCAGCTCCCAGAGCTTACTCAGACTCACATCCATTGCGTCGGTGATGCCATCCAACCACCTCATCCTCTGTCATCCCCCTCTCCTCCTCCCTTCAATCTTTCCCAGCATCAGGGTCTTTTCTGATGAGCTGGTTCTTCGCGTCAGGTGACCAAAGTATTGGAGTTTCAGCTTCAGTATCAGTCCTTCCAATGAACACCCAGGACTGATCTCCTTTAGGATGGACTGGTTGGATCTCCTTGCAGTTCAAGGGACTCTTAAGAGTCTTCTCCAACACCACACTTTAAAAGCATCAATTCTTTGGCGCTCAGCTTTCTTTATAGTCCAACTCTCACATCCATACATGACTACTGGAAAAATCATAGCTTTGACTAGATGGAACTTTGTTGGTAATGTAATGTTTCTGCTTTTTAATATGCTGTTTAGGTTGGTCATAGCTTTTCTTTGAAGGAGCAAGCGTCTTTTAATTTCATGGCTGCAGTCACCATCTGCAGTGATTCTGGAGCCCAAAAAAATAAAGTCTGACACTGTTTTCCACTGTTTCCTCATCTATTTCCCATGAAGTGATGGGACCAGATGCCATGATCTTAGTTTTCTGAATGTTGAGTTTTAAGCCAACTTTGTCACTCTCTTCTTTCACTTTCATCAAGAAACTCTTTAGTTCTTCTTCACTTTCTGCCATAAGGGTGGTGTCATCTGTGTATCTGAGGTTATTGATATTTCTCCCAGCAATCTTGATTCCAGCTTGTGCTTCATCCATCCTGGCATTTCTCATGATGTACTCTGCATATAAGTTAAATAAACAGGATGATAACATACAGCCTTGATGTACTCCTTTCCCTGTTTGGAACCAGTCTGTTGTTCCATGCCCAGTTCTAACTGTTGCTTCTTGACCTGCATACAGATTTCTCAGGAGGCAGGTCAGGTGGTCTGGTGTTCCCATCCGTTGAAGAATTTTCCACAGTTTGTTGTGATCCACACAGTCAAAGGCTTTGGCATAGTCAATAAAGCAAATGTAGATGTTTTTCTGGAACTCTTGCTTTTTTGATGATCCAAAGGATGTTGGCAGTTTGATCTCTGGTTCCTCTGACTTTTCTAAATCCAGGTTGAACATCTGGAAGTTCACGGCTCACGTACTGCTGAAGCCTGGTTTGGAGAATTCAGATCAATAGTCATAATCAATTTCATGTTTTCCTATGGCCAGCATGTATGGGCCAAACTTATTTAACTTTCAGAATTTCCAGGTTAGAAATTAATCTGTTCATTCTTTTAAGTGATTCTGATTACCTTTCTGAATACAGCAATCTTCACCTAATTTTGATAGGTCTAAAGGCCATCATATGCACTATTATACACACACACACACCACACATTATTCTTGAGTTTCTGAAATCCTAGGGTCTTATGTATCAATAGTTACTAAGTGTAATACAACTAGACTATAGAATAATGGAAAGCAGTTCATCACTAGTTCCTAGAAACTTCCTAGGGGTAAGCATGTCTCAGATTTTAATACTATGATTACCTGGACCTGCATAGTCCAATGTGGTAGCCACTAGCCATCTGTGGCTATTTAAATGTAATTTTAAGTTAATTAAGAACTTAATACCTCACTCACAGTAGCCACATATCAGTGCAATGGCTAACATACTGGACAGCACAGACACAGAACATTTCTACCATTGCAGAAAGTTCTGTCGGACATCTAGACACCTGAGGAATCTGACTTTTATCTCTCTTTCTAGGAAAAGAGACATCATGCAGAATATCGTACAAATTTTGGAGTCAGTACAGTTGAAATGGGAACTGTTTCAGAGCTGGACAGACTTTTCAAGGCTTCACCTTTCTAATAAACTGGCCATTTTTGGAATCGGTTACAACACCCGCTGGAAAGAGGATATCCGTTACCATTACGCTGAGATCAGCTCCCAGGTGCCCCTTGGCAAGCGACTCCGGGAGTACTTCAATTCTGAGAAACCTGAGGGCCGGATCATCATGACCCGAGTGCAGAAAATGAACTGGAAGAATGTATACTACAAATTTCTGGAGATCACTATTAGCGAAGCCAGGTGCCTGGAGCTGCACATGGAAATTGACTGGATCCCCATCGCCCACTCAAAACCAACTGGTGGGAATGTGGTTCAGTATTTATTGCCAGGAGGCATTCCCAAAAGCCCGGGTCTCTATGCCATTGGCTACGAGGAGTGTATTGAGAGGCCTCCCTCCCCCCATGTGGAGCGACGTACCCTGGACCCTGGAAAGGAGGGCCGGGTTGACTTGGAAACCCTTTCAGCACAAGCCTCACTGCAGGTGGAGATAGAACCCACTCGAATTATCTATTGCTACCTCGGGATCGCTGAGGTCAGGACTCTGCAGCAATGCTTGTTTTTACATTTCCAAGCAAATACCAAAACCTTCAGCAAGGATTGGGTTGGTATAAATGGGTTTTTGTCTCAGAACTGTATTGTGGATCCTGGTGTGTCCCCCAAATCCATCTACATCAAATTTGTAGAAGTCGAGAGGGATTTTCTTTCTGCTGGCTCGTTAGTTGAGTGCCTGGAAAAAGCCATCGGGTACCCCTTAAAATATAACAACTGAATGTCATCCTTCATAAGGATCTGGGCTCTTACCTCTCTTCTCTACCCCTGTCCCATGACCCAGACTGTCCCTCATCCAGATGCTGCCATCGACTCTTCATGGAAACTCTTTCCACGATCGGGCCAGTACAACTAAGAAACCCTAGTAGACCTTGGGCAGAGAACACAGACCTCACCTGAAAAATGCTCATTTTGAGCAGACAAGCTACACAGCAGACTTGCGTGGTGGGTCAGCTGTTTTCTTTTTTAAAAACAACAAAAAAACAATTTTTAAATGAATTTTAGAGCCCTAATGTAAACAAATGTAGGTACATTCCATATTGGACAAAACTTATACTTTGAGTTTCATATGAAATTGAAAAATTGTATTTTTTTCACGATGTTTCATTTTTACACATCTCTATGTCTCTATATAAGTATTATTTACAACCTTGAATAAATAAGCAATAGATAATGGCAAGTAAAATCTTGAGTCACAGTGAGTAAGACTGTTTTTCAATATTACCCTTTAGCTACTATTGTATATAATTTAGTTTCCTTTTTTTTCACCAACCAAGTGTTTTGCTCTTCCCAATCAGTGTTGCCTGCAAAGCCCTCCGTTTCTGTGATGTACCAACTTTTGGTTGTGTTGCCATTTAAAACTTTTTTAAAAAAAATATTAAAGTAATTCCTGGCCTCTTGGCATTGTAGTGGTGGAGCTTTTTGTAGCGGAGTGTGGTCGCACTGGCAGTGGGACTGTTCTCTGACTTTACTGCAAGGGATGAACAAAACAGAGCAGGATAGTAGCTTCACTTCCTTACTCATCTTCACTGTCTGTACCCCACTGGCCAATGTCATTATCCGTTTTCCGAGTCCCGAAGCTCACTGGGACATTTAGTTTTGTGCTACTTTTTAAAAAGCTACAAAAATAAAAATAAAATCTACAAAAGGATATTCCTTTTGGCCCTCGGTACATAATATTTGCAAGAGACTTTCATTCCTCATCTTTATACTCAGTAATCAGGGGTAGCTCTCTCAAGAGCACGGGTGGAGGACTGACATCATACTGCCTAGAAAAGGAGAGAAGATCTAAGAAACGCTCATAGAAAAATTTTAAGTGGTCCATAGGATAGGAAATGGTAATGTGTTGATTCATTAGGAGGGTAACTATTACGTTCAGATCTTTCAGAGATTTCTGTGCACTCCACATAGAGGTTAGTAAGCTCAGCTAAGAACTAGCTTACCAGTAGTGTTGTGAAGGGCTACTTTAGTCTCTAGGCAGGGGTTTGTTAGATTTATTTACCTTTAATGAGTCCCCCAACATCTCTCAGGTTTTCTACTTTAAGTGGTCTACAGGTCGAAGTAAGAGCCATAATTCTCCCCATTTTTCTTGAAGGTAAAGTTGCATAGTGATTAAAAAAAAATGTTTCTTGTAGCCTGAGTGGCCTTATATCAGTAATTTTTCTCATTCTGGTTGTGAAAATTGCTCAGTGGTATCCGACTCTTTGTGACCCCCATTGGCTATACAGTCCATGGAATTCTCCTGGCCAGAATCCTGGAGTAAGTAGCCGTTCCTTTCTCCAGGGTATCTGCCCAACCCAGGAATCAAACCCAGGTCTCCCACATTGTTATTGAAGATACCAACTGAGCCACCTGGGAAGCCCTCATTCTGGCTGGTCAGTGTTTATTTATTTGTCTAATGACTAGAGAGCTTATGATCAATGAGATAACTCTTATTAATGTCATTTGAGGCTAGCTTTATGGAGTTGGCTGTTTCCCGACATGAGATGCTAAAATGGGTGCTAGTTCAGGGAGTGTATAAATAGTCTGGAATGTTTGAATGCAGCACATCTTGCCAGGCATAGGCTGTAGGAATGGGCCTTAGGAAATTCTCATGAGTTAGCTCTTCTTTGGAACTTGGAATTGTCCTGAAGACCAAGGCTACATTGACCATTTTGTGGCAATAATGTCATAATATCAGTGCCAAGTGCTGCAGGAAAAAGCGTTATTGCCAGGAGTAGTACATGGCATTCCCCAAGCTGCACTGGTCAACCCTAAAACTAACATTACACATTTTCTCCCCATTCCAATTCTCACTGCTGTTGGTTACTAAGCAGGAGTAGAACATTTGGGAACATTTAGAGAGGATGTTTGAGATTTACCTACTGTTACTAAGAACAGGGCACTGCTTGACCACCATGAGCAGCATGGAGAATATGGCGAAGACCAATCTTGTTTGTTTTCTCACCATGTGGCTTGAGATGGATGAGGAGTCGGGGCAAGAGGACAAAGCTGAGCATTGGGAAAGGGAGACTTGAAAGTACCTTGCTGATCCTGAATATCCATTCTTTTTGGCCGGAACAATCCAGAAAAAGGGACAGCAGGGTGTCACATAACTATGAGTATTCCTAAAAACAAAAAGTGGACTGTTTAGACCTTAATGAAGCCTTATAACTGATTCCAGGGGAATGGAGACACTGTGTTCAAATATAAAAATCAGCATTAAAAAAAGTACTGTAGAGACTTTCCAGGCGATCCAGGGTTTAAGACTTCGTCTTCCAATGCAGGGGGTGTGGGTTTGATCCCTGGTTTGGGAGCTAAGATCTCACATGGCTTGGGGCCAAAAAAATAAAAACAGAAGCAATACTGTAACAAATTCAATAAAGACTAAAAATGGTCCACATAAAAAAAAATCTTAAAAAAATATACTGTAGAGGTAAAAGATATATGACTGGGAGAAACACTAGTGAACTATAAATCTCTTTAACATACGAACTTAGCTTGTGCAGATAACCTGTTGTGCATGCAGCTCCCAGATCACTCACAGATCATCTTCTAATATTCCCATTTTACACAAGGGTAAAGAGAAATGTTCACCCTAAATTACTACATCTCAGCAAAAACTCAGGAAGTAGAACTGCTCTGCTAACTTCTACACTTGACCCCCTCAGGGTCAGCAGGGAAAAAAAAAAGTGGTTGGAATAGGAGATAGTGTAGAAAATTCTTCTATTGGGTGAGAACAGTGAGAGTCCTGAAAGCACTGTTTTTGTGTCACTTGGAGAGGATCACTGACTACGAATCTTTATTTTTACATCTTTTTTTCCCTTAAGAAACTTTTTATTGAAATAATTTGGGATTTATAAAATATTGTATAAAGTGTACAAAGTATTCCCTTATATATTCACTTGTTCCCATAATATTAATATTCTTGCCTGTAACAATGATTACTGTGGTAGTTGCCAGACAAGTAATATTTGTGTCTTTACTTCTGATGTAAATTACTTGGGGTGCAAATTCTGAAAAGTTAGCTACTGAGAGTGAATGTTGAGGTTCTAACATGTAGCAGTTGATTACAGCCTGTAAGCAGATGCTTTAGTGCACCTGAGACAACCAAGAGCTCTGTACTGCTCTTCTTGGAAGGAGTTATTTGGGGTAACCTAGCACTGACCTGGAAGTAAAGGAGGGATGTTTGCAAGAGGTGCTTTGCAATGAAGACTAAAGTTAAAAAAAAGAAAAAAATAAGACTGATAGACTAGAAAAACTAAACCAACAGCACCCCACCACACACACACAAACACACAATCTAGTTGACCGTTTCAAGCCTGTAGCCCTTGCATAAGGGTATAAGACTAGCAGTTACCTATTACTACCTATTACTACTGCCTTTGCTGTCACTAAGCTGCCGAGTACTAGATTCCAGGGATTGCATGAGCAGTCTAGTGTTTGCATAGCCATTTCTCAACGCCACTGCATGGCAGGTATTTAAAGAGTAGTCACGTAGGTCATACTAGGAAGAAAGAGCTGAGAGGGTCAGTGGGACATCGTGTATTCAAAACAAAACCTTGGTGAGCGCAGGCTCAAAGACCACCCTGAGAACCATGTGGAGTAAATGGAATCCAGGAGACCTGGCATCTTTTCTGCCCAGTCAGTTATCACCCGGAGCAGGCAGCGCCAGGGATTCGTTGTTAGGATTTCTGTCCTCGGTGACCTTGACTCGGTGGTTGAGCTGTGCCGGGACGTTTGAGGCGTCTTTATTTTGGCTGTCCGACAGAGAAGCCGGAACAGGTGCGTGCCCTTCTCTAAGAGAGCTGCGGCCGCCAGAGGGTGCAGAGGAGCATTTGATCGACCGGCGCGGGGAGATGGGGGCGGGGAAGGGACGGTTAAATTAAATTTCACTAGAACATGATCTAGCCCCGGGAATTAAAAGATCAGAACGCGCTGGGGGCGGGATGGGAGGCAGCGAAGACAGAGGCAGAAATAAACCGAGGGACTCCGTCCAGTCTACCTTCCCGCAGCTGCCCCCTCCTCCCCAGTCTGCCTAAGGCTTTTCAGAGTTGAGAGGGGAACTTGGCTTTCTCCTGTTTCCCGCTCAGAACCTGGGGTTCCTTGCGCCAATCGTTTCCCTGCTTGGGTTTGCGTTACAAGGTCCGAATGACCCTGGGGTCTGCCTTTTAGGAAGCCTCGGGGAACCTGCTGAGAGGTCCGATCTACGCCGGCAGGCCCTCGCATCCTGCCCCGCAGCCTACGGATCCCGCGGCACCTGCAGGGATGGGCGGGGGCGGCCGCGGCCGCATCCCTTCGCCGCCGCTCTCCCGGCCGGCTCCCGCGGCCAGCCCGCCGCTGGCACTGGAAAACTGATCGTTTCGGGCAGCAGGACCGCGCCCGCGCGGCCGGCACTCTGGCCCCTTCCTGCCGCCCCGACCCCCACACCGTGAGCCCCAGTGGCCCCGGGGAAACGCGGCTGAGGACGCGGTACCCGCAAGCTCCCCCAGTCGGTTAGTGGGGCGAGAACCCCAGCCGCTTAGGGTGGCCCCTGGACGTCGGACAATCCCCAAACCTCCCTTCCTTCCTGGCCCTCCCTAGCTCACGCAGCGGACGGGGGAGGGTATGGCGTGGTCTGAGAGGTCAGGACCCTCTCTTCTGCCCTGGACCCCCGCGGGCTGCGAGGGCCCCACGACTCACTCGACCCCACCCTTTGTCCTGACCGGGTGGAGGCCGCCGGATCTGGCCGTCGGAGCGCAGGGATCGCCCCCCTGCGGCGGGTCACCCTGGAGCCCCGCCCGGGAGGACGGCGACCTCTCCGCCCCCTCGAATGCCCCGCCCCCCAGTCCCCGGCGGTCCCCACCCCGCCACCGGCACACACACGCAGAGACTCTGGCCAGAGCCGCCCTTGGTACCAGTGGTCCGATTCCCGCGTCGGCTCCGGCTGCCGGGCAGCCCGAACACCTGTCTGCCGGTGTGTCCTGGAGCCCGCGCCCCTGACTCCGTCGGGGCCAGGGAAGGCCATGATTTCTTTGCCCGGGTCTCCTGCGATCAGCTTGCTGCGGGTTTTGTTCCTGGGGCTGACTGCTCTCGGTGAGTGAAAGCCTGGACCTGGAGGGGACATGAGATGGGAGATGGGATGCATCCCACCCGAGGCGGGTGGTTTGGGGCGCTGATGAGGAGCTGGGTGGGACAGGATTCCCGCCTCGGCTCCTTATACTTTCCCCTAGGTTGAGTGTCACTGGCGGGTGCTGATTTCTGTCCCCTGTGTTGGGAACAGCCACCACTTTGGGCGCAGTGTGTTTGTGGCAGGGGAGACGGTTTGTTGGAACCATTCCTCAGCCCCACTCCCCACCTCCACCCGGCAGAGCCAGATGAGCTAGGCTGCTGCAGGAGACACTGGCTAAAGAGCTTAAGGACTTAACTCCAGCCCCCTCCCAGCCCCCCACCCCACACACAAGCTGATGTACTAGAGCCCCTGGGGAGTTCCCTGGTACCCCAGCTTGACACATGCACGAACTTCACCTCAATTCCCAAGCCTAGATCCTCCCGCTGGCCCCCTCCTCCTGCTTCCTGCCCTGGGAATCAAGGGAGGTGCCCCCAAAGCTTGACCGTGAGGTCATGTAGGACACAGGAAGTGGAGGAGGGGTTCGAATGCCTAGAGGAGCAGAATTGTGACACCCCCCCCCCCCCAGAGGTCCATCACCCACCCATTGGTTCCCTGAGCCAAAGGGACAAAGGAAATAGGAGGAGGGCCTCAGAGAGTCAGAGAGGAAGGCCACCTCCTTGGGCCAAGTGCTTGAGGCCTGTGTGAAGGCCTCCAGGAGCACCCAGAAGCTGGGGTGGCCTGGTGCAACATTTGGGAGAAAAGGACCCACAGGAACGAAACTCGTTATAAACCATTTCTCATGCTGCCTCCCAGGCTTTCTTGCTATCCTTCAAGGATCCCGAATGAGGGTGAAGGGTGGGTTTGTCCGGCTCAGCTTTAACTCCTCATTTCTCTCAGGCTGGAAATCTCCAGGACACGTAAGGCTTGGAAAGAACCACAGTGATGGAGACTGAGATGGGGAGCATCTAAATCTCACCCAGATGATCTTTAGCCCAATCTGTGCTGCAAGGGTGTCAGGGCAGGACATATTAGGGTCCCTAGACAAAGTAGGACTCAAGACCAGACTGCCAGCCCCTCTAGGCTTGGTGGGCCTGCTGCAGGATCCCTCCACTTCTCAGGCCCCCCTCTCCCAACTTCAACATCAACTGTCTCTTTTCCTGCATTCTATCCTCAATTTCCCCATCCCCCTTCTTGCTGGAGAGCTCTAATTCTTGCTGGGGATCTAAAATTCAAGTTAGTGTCCAGGGCATCATCTGATCATCTCTGGCTCTCCTGCAACCCATCCTCTTTCCATCCGAGCTCTGATAACTCTGAGCTTCAGTTTTCACACCGAAGGTCCAGAACTCAGCATCCCTACCTCTCCCCACCCCTACCCCCCACCGACCACACCCCACCCCACCCCCGCTGGGGGATTGCTGAACTCTCTCTGGTCACTCGAGGGTTAAATGGTCCTCTGGATGGTCAGCACTTGGGGAGATACCGGCTCCACTGGTCTCTGCCCCGGTCGGGTTCTACCCGGAGGCCCTTTTGCTCCCTCGCGGCTCAGCGATGCTGCCCCTGGGGCGTGAGAAGCCCGCGGGGGGAGTTTCTCAGAGAAAGAGGGAGACTAAAAATAGTAGCCCTGGGGAGCCAGCCCAGAGCCCATTTTCGCTCTCCTTCGCTCTTGCCTGCTCCACAAGTTGGTCTGGAGAGGCCCAGAAGGGTCCCTTCCCTGCCTGGGGTTCCTTCATTCAGACCACCCGGCTCCTTTCCTCTCCCTGTGGCACCTGGGAACAAAAAGGGCCGAAGAGTTGAGGGGCTGCTGGTTCGGGGGACACTCAGGATCAGAGCAGTGAAGCCTGGGGCCCTCTCCAGCTCCTGGCTGACCCGTGTCCAGGCCCCAGAGTGTCCAACTTACTACTGACTTACTTACCCTGCCCACCCCCGTTTGTAAAGTGACATTATAAATGCAGGACCTGAGCGAGGGGCGCCTAGGGCGGAGGCGGCTCACTTCTCCTGGGACCCCGGCAGGTTTCCGGCGGGAACTGTGTCTGGCCGCTGGGAGTGAGCGGCAGGAAGGCCCGGCCAGGGCCTGCGGCCCCCGCAGGCCTCTCTGGTGTCCCGGCCAGCCGGTCGGTCCTCAGCGGGCGGCGGGCTCCTTGAGGCGGACGTTGTTTTCGCCTGCAGAGCCTCCGGTCCAGCGGCGCCCTCCACATTGTCTCCTGGCTTATCACCGGGCACAAGCTTCCTGCTCAGCCCTCAGGGACCCCGCCAGGAAATGGGGAGGGGGGTGCTAAGAAGGCCAAGGAATTGGGGTGAGGGTTCTGTAAAGACGCGCAACCAGGAAGCGGAGGGGGGTGGCGCGCATCCTGGCCGGATCCGCTCCTGGGTCCTCAGAGGCCTTCAGTCGGCCTCTAGGAGGGTGGACCGCCCGGCCTGTGCGCGGCCTCTGTCCGCTCGGCGGCCCCCTGACCACCGCGCAGAGATGGCATCTCAGACTCCAGTGCAGACCGTTGAGGCCGAGGACTCAAGAGCCTCAGCAAGAGCTGGGTGAAGGTCTAGAGCCGCCAGCATCCTCAGGCCTGGCTTCAGACAGACAAGTCCAAGGTTATTCCCCCAAAGGACTTTTGATTGGGCCTCTCCACTCCCTCTGCAAAGGGCAGGAAGGGAGTGCCTTGTGGACGCCATGAGGCAAGCTCTGATTCGGCAGTCCCCTCCCTGAAACCTATACCCGCGGCCACCTCCTGAAGGACAGCCACAGGCAGATGGAAGCTCTGTGCTTGATCGTTTTGTACCTGGGGACTTTCCTTCTCCTCCTAGCTCTGCCGAGGTTCCCAGCGACTTCAGAGCACCACCCCCCATCTCCCCTGGGCCCTCAAAGCGCCTTTGGGAGGTTTGCTGGGGGGAGCCCACGTGTGGAGTCCAGCAGTCACTGGGCCGCACTGGGCGCTGGCCGCTCCAGACTCTCTGGCTCAGAGTAGTTCTGAAGCAGCCGCGGGGTTAATCGGTAAACAATTAACCCTCCCGCTCCCCTCTGCCCATCTGGTGGAGAATCTGCAGGAGATGGAAACGTTGTTGATCCTGACCCTTGTCTTTCCTTCTTGGCTCATGCCCCGGGGAAATTGCGGGAGCAAGTGGCTTAAGTAGAGTGTAGATTAAAGGTATTAAATCCGCCCTTCCTCTTGGGTGTCTTCCCCTTCTCGCTGGAAATCTGCCCCCCTCCACTTGGTGCTGTGAAATCTGTGCCTCTGAATACAAATAAATGCACAGACACGGGTCCTATCCTTGCTACAGGCCCGCGGGGCTGAGGCTGGGGAGAAGACGCGGTGGTGGACTCGACCTTCGCGGGATCGCAGGCCAGCGGGCCCTGGGCAGTCTTGGGAGAGACCCAGGAGAGGTTTGTCCTCAGCTGCTGCTGCGCTCGGCAGGGTCCCGGGACTCCGCGCTCACCCCCCCCCCTTCTCTCCTCCCCAGCGCCCCCCTCGCGGGCCCAGCTGGAGGTGCACGTGTCCACCAGCCTCACGAAGCTGCAGGCGGTGGAGGGAGCGGAAGTGGTGTTCTCAGCGTGGTACAGCCTGCATGGAGAGCTGTCTCCGACCAAGCCCAAGCCTTGGGAGGTGCCCACCGTGATGTGGTTCTTCCTAGAAGGGAAGGATAAGAATATGAGCCAGGTGAGGGAACGTCTGGGCAGGAGGCTAGCTGCCTACTGGAGGCGGGGCTGGGGGGTGCAGAGTGGGAGGGGGTTAGGGGGAGGGAGCGGAGAGGGGTGGGGGAGTGGATTGGGAAGAGCTGGCGACGGTGGGAGGGGTGGCCAGCTAGGTTAGCGAAATGCGAGGTCCGTGTCACCGGTTCAAGTTTTGTTTTGATCTTGGAGGCTTCCCCCCACCCACTCATTTCTCCTTTTCCTAGGGTTCCCTAGAAACCCAGCACACGAAACACTGCTGGGTGGACAAGCCTTTTACTTTGCTGGGTGAGGGAGAAAGTGGGGACTGAGGATATGGGAAGCAGGAAGTTTAGGGCAGGTGTCACACAGCTTTTAAAAGTTGAGCATCTCCCTATTTTCACATTACCTGTCCTTTGGACGTAGCCACAGGTCACAGTAAGCCCACCCCCAGATGACTATCTGCCCCCCACCCCTTTATAACCTCCTTGAGAGGCAAGGTGGGTCTCTTGCTACAGTCTCTCACCTGTCCTCCTTTCCTAACATCAGAGGCAGATTTACCCAGAAGCCAGGGAAATGTCATTTTCAGATCACCTTTCTTGCCTGGGTTCCCTGCAAGGGCTAGAAAGAGTGTTGAGGGGGGAGTCATTTGATAAATAGGGGATGAAAGCATATGAAATATGCAAGCAACATAGATTGCAGGAGGGGGGCTGGGATTTATACACTGGAGGGCAGGGTCTTCAAGAAAAAGGAAATTTTATAAGATATTTTTTCTTTTTGACTCTCCCCCTGCAGCCTGTTTCTTTCATACGTTCTCCCCTTGTTTATATGATCCCCTCCTGGTGGCTCAGATGGTAAAGAACCTGCATGTGATGCAGGAGACCCAGGTTCGATCTCTGAGTTGAGAAGATCCCTTGGAGAAGGGAATATCTACCCACTCCAGGATTCTTGTCTGGAGAAGTTCATGGACAGAGCAGCCTGACGGGCTGCAGTCCAGGAGATCTCAAAGACTAGGACATGACTGAGCAACTAACACACATCCATTTTTACCACTTTCTAAACACCCAAGTGGGAGATGAAGAAACAGTGTCCAGGGGAAGAGGACCTGTTCTGATGCAGAGGATTTGGGGCAGTAAGAGAGTGGCTAGGGAGACAGAGGTGGATGGGGAGCTGCTACAGGTTAGAGGGGACAGTGCAGGTTAGGGGTATTTGAGGACCCCCAGCTTGGGGGAGGGGCACTAGCTGAGCCCTGAGCACAGAGCAGGCACGTGATAATGGGGAGGTGTTGCTGCCCCCCCCCCCAGGTGTTGGTGTACATGAATCAGGTCACAACAACGGATGAGCCTCGAGCATCCCTGGTCCACCCCATGCCCTCCCGGAACGTGTCACTGCGGCTGCGGGACCTGCAGGAGAAAGACTCCGGGTCCTACTTCTGTTTTGTGACCTTGCAAGACAATCAACGCACTGTTAAAGGTCAAAGCAGCAAACATTTAGAGCTCAATGTGCTGGGTGAGTGAGAGGCACTGGTGGGAGGTCAGGCAGGCCTCTCCCCTAAATGACTGAGGGAGAAGGCTGGGGGAGGGGCAGAGTGACCGAGAGTCCCTGTGTGGGAGGGGGAGGGGGAGCTCCTGGTCCCCTGATGTGCATGTTTAACCTGTCTCCCCTCCCCCAGTCCCTCCAGCTCCTCCATCCTGCCATCTCCGGGGTGTGGCCCACGTGGGGACCAACGTGACTCTGAGCTGCCAGTCCCCGAGGAGTAAGCCTGCTGCCCAGTACCAGTGGGAGCGGTCACCCCCCTCCTCCCAGGTCTTCTTTGCACCTGTTTTAGGTGAGGGAACTTCCAGAGGCAACTGAGAGTGTGGCTGGGGTAGAGGAAAGATGAGGGCCAGAGGGACTGGGGTGCAAGGGGAGGCGATGCTGAAAAGCACCGTGGTGGGGCGGGGAAGGAGGATGTGGGGAGGGGGCTGAAGAAAGAGGCCTGCCAGGTGCAGACAGGTGCTGAAGACTATGCCACTCAAGAGACGCTGGGGCTAGAGGATCTGCCATTCACTACAGGTGTGACTTTGTGACTGTTTCCTCATCTGTCAAACGGGAGTATCAATAGCCCTGAATTAGTACACCAGCTGGCTCAGTGGTAAAGAATCTACTGGTCAGTGCAGGAGACGCAGGAGAATGGGGGTTTGATCCCTAGGTCTGGAAGGTCCTCTGGAGGAGGAAATGGCAACCCACTCCAGTGTTCTTGCCTGGAGAATCCCACGGACAGAGGAGCCTGGCGGGCTACAGTCCATGGGATTGCAAACAGTCGTACATGACTGAACATGCACGCATGAATACCACTATAAAAAACACTTGGAGGCAGCTGGAACTTTTTTTTTTCAATTTTATTAAGATTATTGATGGAACAATTTTAATATTGTATACCAGATACTTTGAAAGAATTATTCTTAATTTATCAGCTGTGGTAAAGATATTGCAGTTATGTGGGACAGTATCCTTCTGTGTTGGAATTTCATGCTGAAATGTTTATTATAAAATGTCTTGAGAAAAAGAGAAAGAAATGAAATAAGTGTAGCAAAATGTTAGCAACTGTGGGTATATGGGTTGTCATTTTGTTCCTCCTTCTACTTTTTATTTGACCATTTTTATAATAAAACTTTATTTATTTATTTATTTACGTAGAACTTACATAGTAGGTTTGTTGTGAGACTTTTATAAATTAATACATGTAAAGAACTTAGTCTTTGGTGAAGAGTAAGCAGCCAATAAACTTTAACTGTTAAAATCATTAGATTATTTCATACTTTCCTTTCAACACCATCAATTAGGTCATATCACCCCATTTTATAGATGAATAAACTGGGGCCCAGAGATAGCAAGTAACATTCTTATAGTCCCATGGCCTGTTCTGGATGCCACGTTTTCTAATTTCTCACTCAATGTTTTTTCTCTCTCACTCCTCAGAAATAAACATAAAAATTGGGTTTTGGTTTTCTTGGGCATCACTTCCTCTTTAGCCTTCTTTCAGGTATCACTTGGGAACGCTGAGCAGTGGAAATGAAAAAGGATAGTGAGCTAGCAGTTTGGCAACTGACTCTCATACCTTTATCTTTCATTGGGGATTCAGATAGCTAAGTCTCCCAGAGAGTCAAAATAGACATTCTCGAGGAAGGGTAGGGTGATATTTTATGGGAAAGGGGATCGATCCTTGGACTGATGGCCAAATTGTGTCCACAGATGCCATCCATGGGTCTTTAAGCCTCAAAAACCTGTCCACTTCCATGTCTGGAGTGTATGTCTGCAAGGCCCACAATGAGGTGGGCAATGCCCAGTGCAATGTGACCCTGACTGTGAGCACAGGTCAGTGAGGGGTAAGTGTGGTCAAGGAGAAGATTGATCAGTGGTGGGGGTGGGTCAGCAAGAGAGGGGAGGAGGGCTGTCTGCTGAGGCCTCTCGTTATAACAAGACAAGGTGGTTGTCTTGGTTACGCGTTTGTGCAGGTGTTTGATCAGTGACCACTTACTGCTTGACAGTCACCTTCCTCTTAACAAAGAGAGAAACTGGGTGTGGTGGCGGTGGGGCGGAGGGGCAGTGGGATTGGAAAGGACTGGGGGATGGCTGAGGGTCTGCCTCTGACAGTAAGGTTTTTCCAGGGCCCAGAGCTACGGTGGTTGCCGGAGCTGTCGTGGGCACCATGGTCGGACTGGGGTTGCTGGCAGGGCTGGTGCTCTTGTACCAACGCCGGGGCAAGGCCCTAGAGGAGCCGGCCAATGATATCAAGTAAGTGTCCCTGGTCACTGCCAAGATGAGGGCTCTCCTTGGGGATTCAGGCAGCTCCCATCTAAGGTAGGGATGGACAGTGGCTGAGACATCACTTATGTGGGCAGATTTTAAGGGAGGAGAGTGACGAAGAGGAGAGGCAAGAATAAGACAAAACATATGGAAACTCTCCCCTCCTCCTCCTTCCACCTTCTGATCCTTTATCACTTCTTTGATGATTAGGGAGGACGCCATCGCTCCCCGGACGCTGCCCTGGCCCAAGGGCTCAGACACAATTTCCAAGAATGGGACTCTTTCCTCTGTTACCTCGGCGCGAGCCCTCCGGCCACCCCAGGGCCCTTCCAGGCTTGGTGCATTGACCCCCACACCCAGCCTCTCCAGTCAGGTCCTGCCCTCGCCAAGGCTGCCCAGGACAGATGGGGCCCACCCTCAGCCAATACCTCCCGGCCCTAGTGGGGTCTCTTCCTCTGCTCTGAGCCGCATGGGTGCTGTCCCCGTGATGGTTCCTGCCCAGAGTCAGGCTGGGTCTCTGGTGTGATGGCCCAGCCACTCGGTGGCTGAGCCGTTTGGTTCCTCTCCTTCCTGCAAGGTTCGGACACCCCTGGCACTGAGGCCTGAGATCGGGAGGGTGGCCGCCTTCCAGACCTCTGGTCCTCCACCCTCACCTTTCTTTACTATGGGAAAACTGAGCCTCAGTTGAAACCCAAGTTTCCAGGAAGTAGGAGAAGAGGAAGTGGACCTGGGATTAGGAAGCGCTCCCACCCTGGGCTGTCTCTAAGTCTGCAGTGGGATGCTGCTGAAATTGCTACCGCTCCCTCCCCCCAACCCCCAGGCCTGGTGGGGACCACCAGTCAACCAGTCCTCCAGGCCCCCTTGGTCTGTACCCCACCCCACCTAACCTCATCCTTCACTCCCTCCTCCAGCTCCTTGCATTAATATAACCTACCCTGCTGGCTTGGTTGGGTTTTGTTAGGACAGGGGATAAGGAAGATATTTTCTTCAACTAACTTGAAATGCATGATTTTGTTTTTATTTTGCCAACTTCAATAAAGATACATTGTGTTTGTATGGAAAGTGGGTGTCCAGTTGCCTTTTCAAAGTTGGAATTCCCAGGGAGAAGCTGACATTCAGGATGATGCAAAGAGGACGGTACCCGGATTGTGGACCCAGCAGGGCTTCACGCAGCTTACAACTTGGCTTACTGGCTCAGGATGGCTCTTCTAGAGTCTTTACAAGGGTCATGTGGTGTCAGGCGGTGGTGGTGGAGAGGAACAAGAACCTGGGGCAGAGAGATTCTAACTCACTTTGAGCAGCAAGGGGATGACATTGGTGACTTTCTGCTGGAGCTCACAGCTTGGGTGCCTGTGCACTTAATCTTCTCCTTCCTCCTCGAGGGCAGGGCCTGAAGAAACTGACCCCTCCTGCCCTCTCCCAGACCACTGAATCCTTCCTGTCCATGTCCATCCATCAGTGATCCCCCTGTGCTGAGGCAGAGCCGGGTGCAGGAGGTGGGGCTGGTGTGTCCACACCAATCCTGCCACACCCTTTCCTACCAAGGGCGGGGGCTTCTCTAGACCTCAGTTTCTCTGCCCATGTAATGGGGTGGCTCTGGGAAGGGGGCGGGGTTATAGTTTCCATGGAGACTCCTTTCTCAACAAGGGATGCCAAAAGGGCCAAAGAAAGGGACTCAGGGGAGAAAGGGATCTCTGAGGGGCTCAGAAGGAACAAGACTGTAAAGGGAGTGGAAGGGGGTGGTAGGGTCTTAGTCTGGGGTTCAGGCTCACAGTGTGAGACCCCGAAGTGGAGACATCATCTCAGGTTATTAGGATGCATCACTTTTCCTCCAGGGTCACTCTTTCCCTACAGAGCTCCGGTTCTGATCCCTCCCCTTCCCTGGAGTGTCCACCCCATCCCAAACCCAGCCCTCTCCCCGACCCCCATGCCTGACAGCTTCAGAAATTGGGGGGAAAGGGACAACACAACGGGTTAGGGTGAGAATGAGTCCCATATTGGGCCTGGAGGAGGGAGGAGCCCTTCCTTACCTGAGGGCCCGGCCTCTCCCCTTGTTTGCTCTGAGATAGCCAGTCTCGCTCGGCCCAGCACCAGCAGGCTGCACGGTGGGCACTCCCTTCCTTCTCCCAGACCCAGACGGACCAAGAGTTGGCAGGATGATGACCTGGCTCCCCGGGCGTTTCCTCTGCAGGTTCCTGCTGGGCTGGGTCGGCCTAAGCGGTGAGGAGGGGGCTGGAGGATAGGGGTGAGAGCCAGCGAATCGCGGACAGGGAGGGGATGTGAAAGGCTGCTGGGAGGGTCGAGGACAGAGGCTGGAGGACAAGTTGGGCCTCTCTCAGGAGGGTTTAACCACCACCCGACTTCTGTTTTTCTTTGCCCGACAAACACACCCTGGGACCTGGCCCAGCCTCGGTCCTTTCACCCACCAACCTGGCGGGGACGTGGGCTCCTCCCTCCCCGAAACCTCAGGTTTCGGAAAGGGAGGGATGGAGAGGAGGGAGCTGAGCCCTGGCGAAGGGAGGGCACCCAGACCGGGTCATCTGAGCCCTTCCCCCGCCGGCCTCTGGCACCCCCAGCCCCCGGGTTGGCCGTGGAGGTGAAGGTGCCCTCCGAGCCCCTGAGCGCACCGGTGGGCAAGACTGCGGAGCTGGCCTGCAGCTATAGCACCTCGGTGGGAGACAACTTTGCCCTGGAGTGGAGCTTCGTGCAGCCTGGGAGGCCCGTCTCCACGTCCCAACCGGTGAGCTGGGGGCACCTTTGCGAGTGGGGGGCCTTCCTGCCTTTGGAGAGGCAGGACCAGGGGACCCTCCTAGAATGAGGGCAGGGGGTAAGAGAGAGTGCATTTGGGGATGAAAACACTTGGATGAAAAAAATCAGTGGACTCTTTCTAGATCATCTTAGGAACACAGTCTGCATGACCCTGTATCAAAAACACAGTCCTGCAGTTTGTAACTTCCTCCTCCATAGCTGGACTTCCCTGGTGGCTCAGTGGTAAAGAATCTGCGCACTAATGCAGGAGATTGTGGTTCGATCTCTGGGCTGGGAAGATCCCCTGGAGGAGGAAATGGTGCCCACTCCAGTATTCTTGCTTGGGAAATCCCGTGGACAGAGGAGCCTGGTGGGCTATAGTTCATGGGGTCACGAAGAGTCAGATACGACTTAGCGACTTCCCTATGTGAGTGCAGCTGCAGTGTCAGTTCACAAACTCACGAAGGCTCAGCTGCTGTGATTAAAAGCAGGATAAAATGCTGCCCCTTCCAAGAATATTTGCTCTCCCTCCCCGCCCCCCACCCCTGCATTGAGAGCTTGCGTAGCTGAAAGCAATGAGTCTAGTTCATTCAGCCCCTGGGAAGGGATGATATCTGGGAACAGACAGATCTTCACGGTTCTAGCTAGAGGGTATCAGCTTCCCTGGCTGCTTTAAGGGAGGGTCTCTTATACCTACTTTGAAGGACTGTAGAGTTGACGCCAGGTGGCAAAAGGCACATTCTGCTTCTCCACAGATCCTGTACTTCACCAATGGCCAGCTGTATCCAACTGGTTCTAAGGCACAGAGGGCCAGCCTGCTTCAGAACCCCCCCACAGGAGGAGTGGCCACCCTGAAACTGACCGATGTCCGCCCCTCGGACACTGGAACCTACCTCTGCCATGTTAACAACCCACCAGATTTCTACACCAATGGATTGGGGCTAATCAACCTTACTGTGCTGGGTAAGGCAGGCTAGGGACCCACCAGCCACCCACATTACCTGAAAGATTGCACTGGCCTTGCTAAATCGCCCCTCTCCTGCTTTCTAGCCCAAGCACCTAACTGCACTAGAGACCTTGAAGGAAAATACCCCCTTCCCAAAGCTGTCTAATCTTACCCTTGCTCCACCCTCCACAAAGAATGCCTCCTTCCTCAGTCCCTAGTAAACCTCTCCCACAGATAGGGATCTGAGTCAACCCCCAACAGCTCCCTCTTTAGGGGAACCTCCCATTTGCAGCTGGATTCTGTTCCTCTCTAGCAGAGAAAAGGTACGGCCAATTAAAGGAAGAAGGCACTCCATCACTAAGCACTGACTTCCGGTTCAGAGCATCCATCTCACCCCAAACTAGAGCCTGATTGGAGATGGGCAAACAGAAGAAACTATTAAAGGGGCTGGGGATGTTGAGATGGAAAAGAGAAGACTTAGGTGGTGGTGTGTAACAGCTGCAATCAAATATCTGAAGAGCTGTCTCACGGAGGAGATTTTTTTCTTTTTTCTTTGTGGGCCCATAGGACAGGAATTGGGACCAATGGGTGGATATCATATTAACACAGATTTGGCTTGACATATGAGGAAGAATTTCCTAACAATCAGAATTTCCAATAGTGGACATCACTTCCTGGAGGTGATGTGGTGTGTGAACAGAAGTGGTCCACTAGGTGGTAGGAGTATTAAAGCAGGAAA
Source organism: Muntiacus reevesi (assembly GCF_963930625.1). NCBI lineage: Eukaryota > Metazoa > Chordata > Mammalia > Artiodactyla > Cervidae > Muntiacus > Muntiacus reevesi. The sequence continues at coordinate 27,307,560 of NC_089253.1, read as the reverse complement.
ACTAGCGCTTCATGGAGGTGGGGCGAGAAGAAAGCTAAGGTACTTCTTGTGATTTTTGCAGTGCCCCCCAGTAGGCCCTCATGCAGTCAGAGTGGTCAGACCTCCGTGGGGGGCTCTGCTGCCCTCAGATGCAGCTCTTCCACGGGAGCCCCCAAGCCAGTGTACAACTGGATCCGTCTTGGAGCTTCTCCTACACCTTCTCCTGGCAGCATGGTGCAAGGTAAGGGTGCAGGCCATCAAGGAAGACGGGACTCAGAGCCTGGGCAAATCTGACCTCTAAACTCCACACACCCACAGTACAAGTTCCATGCCTGCAGGCATGAGACACATGGCTATATCTTTCCCCTACTTCTTCCTTGGCTGCCTTTACTGTTCCCTCCTGTCTTCCTGTACCATCTGCGGCTGTGTGGTCCTGGGAGCATTTCTCAAGCTAAACGTATATCTGATATCCTGGAAGACAGTGGAAGGCAGGGGGTATTCTGTGACTCCCACTTGTCTATTTTGGGGCTTGGGGTTCCTTGTAGATATCTTAATGGTCATGAGTCATTTCCAAACTTCCTAGCGAGGAAGCCAAGGCAGAGTAGCAAGGACGGGTTTGAATCTTCTTCAGGGGATCACATAGCTGGCTAAAGGCCTTGGCTTCTCAGCCTCCTCATGCTGGCTCCAGTGCCCTGGCTACCCTTTCAACCCCCAGCAGAGCCCTTTACCAATCCAGAGAGCCCCCAGGCCACCTCCCGATGTGTACTCCTCCTTGTAAAGGGAAGGTAAGCAGCTTAGAAGAGCATTTGGGTCAGCTTAGAGCCCGCTCCAGAGGACACAATTTCTAGCAATCAAACCCTTTCCACCAACCAAGAAGTTGACATCAGCCAGTAGGCAGCTCACCGCAATTCCACTGCGGTTTCTGAACCTTCCATCTGTGCTGTTTCCCCTTCCCTGAAAAGGCAGCTGTGTAGGGTGGAAAGAGTATAGAACTTGCAGTGGTTTGACACCTCCTCTCTGGGTCACCTCGGGCAATTACTTTCCTTCTCTGAGCCAGTTTGCCCACTTATAGAACGAGGTTAGTTCCTTCCTGATGGGATTGTGGTAAGGATGAAGTGAGATACGCTTTGGTCACAGTGTAGCTCCCTGCGAGTTGAATGAGTGATGGACACTTCTTCTTTACCCTCTAGATGAGGTGTCTGGCCAGCTCATTCTCACCAATCTCTCCCTGGCTTCGTCGGGCACCTACCGCTGTGTGGCCACTAACCAGATGGGCAGTGCGTCCTGTGAGCTGACCCTCTCTGTGACTGGTAGGGGATGCTGGGCAAAGGCTGGGTTGGTCTGCTTGGGTTGGGGGTCGGTGTGAAGCCATCTGGGGGCATCAAGGAAGGTCTGCTGCTCTGACGATCATGTGTCTCCCTGTGTATGTGCTAAGTCACTTCAGTTGTATCCGACTGCGACCCTATGGACTGTAGCCCCCCCAGGCTCCTCTGTCCATGGGATTCTCCAGGCAAGAATACTGGAGTGGGTTGCCCTGCTCTCCTCCAGGGGGTCTTCCTGACCCAGGGATTGAACCCAGGTCTCCTGCACTGCAGGCAGATTCTTTACCATCTGAGCCACCAGGCATTTATCTCCTTATGTGTCTCCTTAGACCCTTCCAAAGGCCGAGTGGCTGGGACTGTGATTGGGGTGTTGCTGGGCGTGCTGTTCCTGTCCGTGGCTGTGTTCTGCCTGATAAGGTTCCAGAAAGAAAGGAGGAAGAGACCCAAGGAGACATTCGGGGGGAGTGACCTACGGTGAGGAGGGCAGAGGGCTGGTCAGGGTGGGAGGAAAGGGCTTAGGTTAACAGTTGGTGACTGCAGCTCTCAAACTCTGACACCTTAAGAGGTGTTTCAGGGTGAGCGGCATGGCTCAGCCCTGGGCTTTGATTGTGCTGTGGGTAAAGTGTGGCTTGTGTATTTCAGGGTGTGAGTGAAGTGTGCGGGGTGGAGGGCTTGGTTCATGAGCTGCTCTCTCCCTCCTAACACTTAGAAGAATGTTTTACTGTTCACTTTTAAGGAACTTTTACATACCTCCACAGGCTGTGGAGGCTGGGAGTTGTTTGTTCTGCGCTCTCAGCTGAGTCTAGTTCTTCTGTGTGGGGAAGAGACAGCTAGTAAGGAAAGGAGACACAAAAGCTGCCTGTCATCAACTTCAGTTGTCAGCTGTGGGGTCCAGAATCGGGCATCATTTCTCCAAGTGCGGTCCTCACATTGGGAGAGTGCCTATGTGCTAAGCTGCTTCAGTCCTGTCCAACTCTTTGTGACCCTATGGACTGTAGCCTGCCAGTCTGTCCTCTCCAATCCCTCCTCTGTCTATGGGATTCTCCAGGCAAGAATACTGGAGTGGGTTGCCATGCCCTCCTTCAGGGGATCTTCCCAACCCAGGAATGAAACCTGTGTCTCTTATATAAGTCTCCTGCATTGGCAGGTGGGTTCTTTTACCACTAGCGCCACCTGGGAAGCCCAGTCCTCAGATTACCTGAACTAGGAGCTTGTTAAACATTCAGATTCAAACCACTTCCTATTCCTCCTGAAGCAGAATCTGTGTGTGTGTGTGTGTGTGTGTGTGTGTGTGTTGGGGGGAGCGATGGGGCCAGGAATCGTCATTTCAAGCAAAATTCCACGAGGATTCCTACGCACACTAAAAATGAGAAGTCTCTGGGTTAGAGGATGGGTGTGCTCTGAGGGATGCGCCCACCTTTCACTAAGAATTGCCTGTCAGGGAGGACGCCATGGCACCTGGGATTTCTGAGCAACCTTCGGAAAGGGCAGATTCTAGCAATGGGCTCCTGGAGAGGCCCCCCTCTGCCAGCACGTTGACGACGAAGTCCAAGCTCCCTATGGCTGTCTGATTTCTTTCCTGATCCCTGAGGGGGAATATCAGAAATTAAAGTTTTTGGCTACCATACTGTCTCCCTCCTTGTTCTGCCAGTTTAGCAAATTCCTCTAGGCGGCCCAGAGTATTCCCAGAAGGGATGCTGTAGGCGGGAAGTTTGGTTCTCAAGGTACCTTCTAACCTTGGTTTCCCTCCTCCCTTCACCGTTCCACCTCCACTTTTTGGTTTGGTCAAAGGAGACTTGTTCAGATTTCCAGCGGTGGCCTCATGCACCCAAACTCCCTCCCTTCTGGCACCCTCTGAACACTTGGACATTCCTCTTTATTGTTCACATTCCAACCCGGCACAGTCACATGCACACACGGAGATAAAAACCCTCCCGGCCACAGCCCCAGGAGCCCGTGGGGGCGGGGCCAGCAGGAGCAGGGGCGGGGCCGCGGAAGACTCCTCCTACCGAGCCGCCCCCGGCTCTCGGCGTTCGCGATAACAGGCGGAGAACTGGAGAGGCGGCTCTCGGGGTACGCTGGGGAGGGGGGAGGGTGATTACAGGCAGGCGTGGGGTTGGGGCGTGACAGGGCAACTTCCCTTCTGATCACCGCCAGGGGCATCCGACATCATAAAAACAGCCATCCCCTCTCTCCTCGCCCCGAAGTTCTGGACTAGGCTGGGGCGTGAGCGGCGCAGCAGAGACGCAGGGGTGCTCCCTTTAGCTGCGCGCGGAACTAAAGGATTTCTTTTTTTTTCTTTTTTGGAGTGTTCTTGGGCCACGCTTAGGGCGCCCTCCGCAGTGCGCGAAGGGAAGCACGCGGAGGCTGCGGAGAGAGAGCTGCATGCTGGGTGCGGGGAGAGGTGGGCGAGAAGCTAAAGAAGAAAGATTTGGGCGCGCGAGGATGGGGGGGTCAGGGTGGGGAGGAAGGGCGAACGGGGACCATACTAGACTGGAGAGCTAACTAAAAGGGCACGGCCTTAGCGACTGATGGACGAAGTGTTCCTGGGAGAGGGAGTCTCGGGGAAGCAGAGAGGGCTCCTGAAGCTGGCAGGTTGGTGGAAAGGAGAGGATCACAGACACGGCAGGGAAGTCTCGTCACTGCGAAGGGGACGCGGCATCCATCTGTCTCGGGAAACTGAGCAGAGAGAAGGGGTGAGCACCTGCCCGCTCCCAGTACTTTCTTCTCTCCCCTCCGTCCTGAACCGGGGCACCCAGGGCGGGGAGCATCGGGGACCCCGGATCATCCGGGACTGCCCACCCGGAGTCACTGGGCTGAAATGAGCCCGCGGCCGGAAGGTGTGCGAGCCGCGGGGTGTTTGTGACTCCCGGGCCCGACTGGTGCAGTCCAGTGCGGGTGGCAGGGGTGTCGGTCCAGGGGCGCCCCGTCGCAGCGTCAGGTGTCACCAAGAGTCAGAAAGCCCGCAGGCGCAGGGGCATTTCCCCTGCCTGGGAGGGGGGTGGGGGCGGTCGAAGGGAAGGTGTGGGTCTGGGGCTTTTCTTTCACTCAGGGGTCCCACCTCGCTGCTTCGGAGTCGCATCCATTACCTTCGAAAATGCTCAGTCCTTCGGTCCAGGGCGAGGCAGAATGGAGGATGGAGATAGAAACAGGTGAGCTCGCGAGCCCGCAGCCTCCTCCCCACCGCGCGCCCCCCCACCCCCCACATCGCCAGTTTCCTTGGCTCCCTCCACTCCCTTCTCCATCCCCCAGTGCCCTTAGTCATCCTTGCACCTTCGGAGGAAGGGGCCGGGTGTCGGCAAGGAGAGCCTGCGGCCCGCCTCACCTGGCCTAGTCTCCGCTGGGGCCGCCGCCCGCGCCTCCCCGGGCGCCCCCAGCTCCGCCTGGTCCCCCGGGGCCCGGGCCCTTCCGGCCGCGCTCTCCGCTCTTTATCTTCTTCCTCGCCATGTGGCCCCGGAAACTCGCCTGGATTTTGGCAGCGGCCGCGTTGGCACCCGGATCGTCCAGAGGGATGTCTAGAATGTCGTCGTCCGGCTTGGAGCAGGCGCTCTCCTGGGGGGCGGGGTAGCGGGGGGGGGGGGATGTCTTGTGGGGTGACCCGGCCGAGATCCCCGAGGGGGTGGGATAGGAGGAGAGACTTGGGGGACTGAGGCCAGGATGACGCGGGAGTGGGAAGCGCAGAGGGGCTAAGGCAGGGCCCGCACTGGAGCGGGGGAGGGGATGGTGTGTGTGTGTGCGTGTGTGTCTTGGGCAGCGGCAGACAAAAAGGAAGGTTCGGGGTCAGGTGAACACAGTTGTGTTCCCAACTCAGGAAAAAGAAACGCACAGTAGATGTGCTACAAGACAGCCAGGTGAGTGAGCCAAGGCCCCAGCCAGCAGCCCAGTGAAGGGGGCCGGCTGGCTGTCTGGAGGCTGCACACAATTACTGGAGAAAAGCAAAGGAAACCACGCCGGGACTCCGGGACATGGCTGCCTTTCCCCCATCCTCAGAGGGTGCCTCTGGCTCAGAAGGGTCCCTGCTGAGTCCAGGATTCCCTGGGAGAGGGTTTAGAAGAATCAGCAGGCTGTCCCTTCGCTGAGTAAAATCACCCCAGGGCTCAAAGCTGGGATGAGGGTGGAGATGGGGCTTACCCTGCAGTGGGGTAGCCTCCCCCAACCCAGGGCTAGAGGCCAGAGACTGTTCCCCCATTCACGCTCCATTCTGCACTGCTCCAAACACAGGAGAGAGGGAATGGTCTGCAAGAAGCTACAGAGAAAAGGCTTCACTTCAAAAAAGGACAAAGGAAAGATAAGCAGGAGCAAGAAGCCCTTTCCATGAGGTGCTCAAGAGAAAGAAAAGAATCATGACAATGGTTCCTAATACCATCGAAGCACTGCCCTTGTTCCAGGCGTGGCAACACAAGGTTTTACAGATGTTATTTTATTTAGCCCTGGCAACAATGCTATGACGTACCTTTTACTGTTATCCCAGTTGATCCCTAATCAAACTGAGTTAAGTGCTGAAAACCTACCTGAGGTTGTGCAGGTAGTTATCAGGACTAAAGAGTCAAGCCTTTTTTATATCAGAGTTCAGAGTCTATTTTTAACCCCTGCCTGTGTATATGCTAAGTCACTTTAGTCCTGTCCGACTCTGTGACCCAATGGACCATTGCCCGCCAGGCTCTTCTGTCCATGGGACTCTCCAGGCAAGAATACTGGAGTGGATTGCCCTGCCCTCCTCCAGGGGATCTTCCCGACCCAGGGATCGAACCTGGGTCTCATGTGTCTCCCAGTTCTTTACCACTAGCGCCACCTGGGAAGCCCCTTTTAACTCCTACTCTGCAGATAAGCAAAGGCAGTCAAGAAAATGAACCACGCTCTACCATTTGCTAATTGAGTGGTCTTGGGCAAGTTTTCTAATCTTTTCCTATCTCCATTCCTTCATCTGAAATCAGGTTCCTCTGGGTCATGGGGAAGAATAAACACTGTGATATGCAGAAAGTTTCTGGCACAATCTAGTCACTCGATTAATGGTAGCTATTATGATTCTTTTAAATAATGGTAAGTTGATGCAAGATAGATGTTTCTGTAGGGTGAAGCAGTCATGTAAAAACAATTTCACAGGGAGCAACTGAAAAATAAGAAGACCCAACCCAACAGCTTTGAGGTGAGGTGGGAAGCTTAAGGTTAACTATGGAGTTAAAAGGGCATTTCTCCTTCGAACTGACCCTCTAGCTTCTAGGAATTTGTCTTTTTTTTTTTTTTTTGGCCTGAGGACTTCCACTAGTTTCGCTGTGTTTTTGTTTCTCTGGCAGGAGATGACCAAGGTCTCACGTACTAAGAGTAATTCAGTTCCATTCCTTTCTCTTCCCTCCATCATGCGTCCAGTTCATGGAATTAAGACGAGTGTGAGTGGGACCTCACCAGATCTCACCCCAGGACTTGCATAGGTTTCAATCCCAGATGCCTAAGTCAAGGTTTACAAATGGCTTCCTCTCATCATGGTCCCCAAGGTTGTCTGCATTTTATGGGCTTCAGAGATCTTTGGTTTGTGCTCAAGATGTCCACAGTTGAGTTAAATGTGTGTGAACGATGTTATCAAGGACTGGGGTGGCTGTGGAGGGGCCCAACACACTCTTTTTGTCTTTCCTGGGCCTACCACTCTCTCCCTGACATCTTATTCCCCACTTACAAACAGAAACCACTCTTTTTTGGATCCTCGATTCTCAGAACTCAAACCTTTCTTGGGGATATTCTTAGGGAACGGTGAAAGTTTCTTCTCCAAAGAGGACAGTGATCAAAAACGCATGCCCAGTGCCCTCTCCTGAGCCAGCAGCTGTAGAGGTTGAGCGGAGGAAGGGGTATCTTCCCCCAGACATGCTCAGACCCACCTGCTGTCACCACCCACCCCAGCTGCATCCAGAATGGAACAACAGGCAGAGCCACCCCCAACTCACTGCTCCTCCCCGGAGTCCACTCCCTCTCCCTCCAGCTGAGTTCTCAGGGCAGAGCTGGAGGGACAGTAAAAAGACCTAGGAAGGGTGCCTAGGTTGGTGCCTTCCAAAACCAAGATCTGATGGTGTGTGCCTGAGAGCTCTGCATGAACTAGGGGGCTTCTGGGAGGGGGAGGCGGGCAGTTGTGGGCAAAACACGAGTCATGGCTCTTGGTCCCAAACATCACTTCAGCTCTGAGGGTCTCAATATCTTCAGCCACATCTAGAAGTTGGCCCCAATTAATGCAGTCTCCTTCAGCTCCCCTGTCCTAAAGGTTTTAAGAATTATCCCTGCCTACTGCTTGTCATATGCTGGGCCCTGTGCTAAGCACTTTGCACCCGTTGGTGGTGGTGATGGTTTAGTCAATCAGTCCTGTCCGACTCTTGCAACCCCATGGAGCCCACCAGGCTCCTCTGTCCATGGGATTTCCCAAGCAAGAATACTGGAGTGGGCTGCTGTTTCTCGCTCCAGGGGATCTTCCCGACCCAGGGATTGAACACGCGTCATCCGCATTGCAGGCGGATTCCTTACTGCTGAGCCATCAGGGACGCCCTCATTTAATCTCTATTTTCCAGATCAAGAAACATCCAAGACATTTTGCAAATTACCCAAGGTCACAGAGCCGACAAATAGTGATGGGATTCAGAAACCTGTGTTGTGAACCATTGCCTCAGGGCAGGTAATTATTTCTATGAGCTGGATCAAGTCAACTAGACTAAGTGGAAAAAAAAAAAAGTCCAAAACTGTTTCTTTGCCTTTTTATATTAAGTGATTCAGGAAAAGTCAGATATTTGTGACTATGTAAATTGGCAACTGGTACATCTGAATCAACAGCTCTCGCTCATAAAAAAAAAAAAAAGCAGGGCTGTTTTCTTCTCATTTCTGTTTGAGCCTCCCTACCAAGGAGAAAGAAGGGAGTAAGGGAAGACTAGGTGATGCCCAAACACCAGGTTGGACAGTCAGCAGGGAGGGCCCAGGATGGAAGGTGAAGAGGGGCGGGTTCCCAGCCTCCCAGATGTGCTGTTCACTATGCATGTGCTAGCCTCCTCCCAGCACAGAGCCCAGCCCTGCACAGAATGGAGATGGGTAGGAAGACGCTCAGCCCAGCCCTGCCCCAACCCTCAGCCCTGTCACCTCTTCTTGGCCCCCCTGCTCAGCCTGGCAGAGAGTTGTCGCTTGCTCAGCCCTTTAGCCCTGCACACCTAGGACACGACCTGAAAGGGGGAAGGCGCCTGTGTACAGAATGCACTGGAGGAGGTGACCCAGAATGCGGGGCCACTGGGATAATTGTGTGTTTGCCTCTGCTGTACTATTTGAGTGAGCAGCTTCTTTTTTAGGGGACACTTATTCCAGCCATGCCCACCAGCCCCTCAGTATGGCTTTCTGGGCACTCAGGAGCATGGTCCAAGGCAGACCAGAGTCCACAGGCAGGCACCCGACATCCTACTCTAATTAGTCCTGCAGGTGCCAGTGGGGACAAGTTACTCTCCTTCTCTGGATTTTTGGAGTCTTTGCTCTCGCATTTCTTTCCATTGACCATGCTTCCTGACTTATCGTCCCCACCATTCTTACCATCTGGGCAATATTTCCTCTCCCCCACAGACATAGCCAGAACCCACCATGCATTTATTTTCTCTGTTTTGTAAAACACCACTGTGGGGTGAGCAGCCCAGGAACCTCCATTAAGAGCCCAGTTCTCCTTCACAACCAAAAACTGCTTCCAGGAGAACAACAGAGTGGAAAGGCTGGAAGAAAATATGTTATCAGGGCTTTCTCCAGGGGTGGGATTGTAGATGATTGACATGTTTCTTTTTTTATACTTTTCTTTAGTTAAAAATTTTTTTTTCTGTTATGAGCATATTACCTTTATAATGAAATATTGGAAATATTTATAGGAGAGGTTAAGTTATAGCTGTTGGAATCAGACAAGTCTAGTGTTCCACTTCCACACTTAGAAGCTGTACTTCCATGGGCAAGTCATTTAATCTTTCTAAACCTCACTTTGCACATCTATAAAATGGAAAAATATCCATTTTTGGGTTGTCGTGATGGTTAAATATAAAGTGTTAGGTACGTGGTAAGTATTCACAAATTGACAACAATTCTTTGTATTAATAAGAGCTAAACATCATAACAACCACCACAACCACTTGCCTCTAAGTTCTTTCTGCCTCTTGGTACTCCGACATAGGGAAACCTCACCTCTTCTAAATTGGGCTATTCCTTCCATCCAAACCTACTTTTTCCACTTTTCTAAGCCATACGGTGGAGGGTGGGGAGCAGGCAAAGTCATAACTTCTTGTGTCATTAGCTGGGTTGACCAAATGGCTGAGAATACAAGGACTTTGAAGTCGGACTTTCTCCATATGTAAGGACTAAAAATAAATAAATAAAAGTAACAAGTGAATAAACACAAACATATCGTATACACGCATGATCACCACTCCTCGGGTGTGCCAGGAGCCTGGTCCTGTGCGAGGCGCTTTCATGCCCGCACCTGAACAGCAACCTGCTTTGGCGTCAGGTCTCCTTGTGGGCGCTGACAAATTGCAGACACTTCCTTCCCTCGCCAGCAGGGCTCTCTCGCGGTCACTTCACCCAGCCCCCTCCAGAGCTAGAAAGCGTTGGAGGCCGGGCCAATCCCTCCCCAGGACCACACGGTCTAGGCTTTCCGCTGCCCACCATCAGTACTAAGGTAATCACTATGAATTGACTATCTCACCCGGCGCTGCACAGGACGCCAGGGTCACCAAGGTCATCCTGTCCGCTCACCGACGGCGGCAGTAGTGGGACGGGGATTGGGGCGGGGGCCGAAAGCCAGGGGAAAGGAGTCGCGGTTGCTTCGCTAGGCGACGGTTTCCAGCGTCTCCCTGGGGAAGTTCCACTTCTCATCTAACCTGCAGCTTTCCTGTTGCAGAGCCTTGTCGAGCTCCGGGTCCAACCTAGACTGCTTGGCGGATGGGCGCCCAGACGCCCCCGCGAGTTGGGGAGCATTTTTCCTAGGGCTGCCCAGTCAGGCGGGCGCCTTCCACCACCCACCATTCTCGTCTCAGCAGGCACCCTTATGGCTCCTAGGTCTTCTGCACCCACTTCCATCCCCTCACTCCCCACTCCCCCTCCAGGAGCTTCTCGGTAGCCCTTTCCCCAGACCAAGCTGAGTGCCCGCCCCCCAGGCCCGCTCACTTACGGTGCAGCAGTCCATGTTTGATGTCGGGGGTCCTTGGCCGGGACGGAGGCTGGCGCAGGGGTTCTGCGCGGTGACGGGTGGGGACCCTGGGGCGGTGGCGAGGCAGCCGATCCGCGCCGAACCAACCGCTCAGCTCTCGGGTCCTCTCTCCCGCGCTCCGCTCTGCAGGAGAAAGTATCCTGAGCCCTGCGGAAGAGAAGCCAATCAGGAGAAGCCCTCGGTAGAGTGGGCGGGGGGATTGGAGGCAGGGCCACGCCCCCTCGCGGCTCCCTCCTCCTCGCCCCGCCTCCTGCCGCAACCCGTCTGCCTACTCGTTTCCATCCATTCCTCCTACACACCCCAGCCTCCCAAACTCACCACCAACACCCCCCCGTTGCTGCCGAGGCGGCAGACTGCCAAGCAGATGTATGCCGGCGCACGCAGAAGGAGGACCCCGACATCCCGGGCACAAAAACACTCGCATCTGGGCACAACACTCCTCCCACCCACAGAGAGAAAATCATGCACCCCTCAACCCACACTTCCACAAACTAGCTAGAGTCCTAGATATGGTTCCCTCTACCTTCCCTCCCCCCTCAGGCCTCAAAGAAATAAATGCACCCCTAGGAAGTGCGGTTTAAAGGTGTCGTCATCACTGCGGTGGAATGGGGAAGGTGTGGGTACACAACCCGGTGGTGGGCACACGGAAACACAAAAGTTCACACCAGAGCCCCACACGCCCATATATGATACTCCCCAGGCTCACTGAAACGTGCACTTCGACATGCAGACACAGCCTGCAAAAATAACTACACAGGCCTTGTACGCAGGCTGTGCAGATACACGCAGACTCCCTGTTATGTGCACACACCAGTACACATGTACACAGCAATCACTCTACTGGAAATGTCTGCATTACGTATCTATCCATCCATCCATCCATTCCATCTACATGTCCTGCACTGACAAGGCAAAATCATATATGCACAACACCCATTTGGGGTGTGTGTATACATATATATATTATATATGGGTATACACACCCTTCCTTCTCATTCCCCAAACCACACCTCCCCAACATCTTGTTCCATTGCTTCTGAATAAGAAAAATACTGGCTACGCTCACCCTTGCACCTGGGAGGGGAAGAAAATACTCTCAACCCCAGTGTAGGGAAATATCCAAAGTCATCAGTTCTTTGGGTCCATGGTGGAGGAAGGATGTGGGCTTTGTGAGAGGCTTGGGAACGGAGATATGGGAGGAGGAGCCTCGTGGGAGAACAGCCTGGTGGGGGAACAGCTTGTCAACCTCCCCCAACCGGTCAGGGTACCAGAGCTAGCAGCGTGGCATGCTAGTGAAGAGGTTGGGCCACCTCCGAGAAAACTGGGAGGTCCTTCTCAGCTGAGGTCCCAGAGGAGGGAAGGAAGCAAGGATGCCTGCTCTTCAGGTGTGTGGACTGGAGCCAAGGGGAGGAGGGGGAAAATGCCCTGTGGCTCTGAAACAGAACTGATGTGACCCCACAGCCCCTCGCCTGTCCTAGCACGACTGTTGCATGCTTCCTTCCTACCTGAACATTTGGGCTTTGCTTGCCAAAGGGAAAATGAGTGGGAGGGAAATTCTGGTAGTCACTCAGGTTGGGGACAGGTTTAGCCAGCTTGTCCCCCAAGCTGAGCTGGATGCCGGTTGGGATTCCAGGCCCTGGGGTGTAGGGATGTCTCTCTCAGCAGGTTTGGGACCCACCCACCCTTGTAACTGAAAATCTGTTCCCCAGTCTGTCTCTGACACATCCTTCATCCCCCCCCCCCCCCACCAGATGACAGAAAGTCCTGGGAACTCGGGCCCTTGCCTACATGAGGGCCTCAGATTGTGCCAGTTTCCGTTAGTTTTCAACTCTGGGTTCCAGAGGAGAGAGGGAAGGAGGACCTGGGGGGCACACTGGATATCAGGCCTGGACTCCGTGCTTATCTCTTCCCAAATTAGAGCTGAGGAATTCGGGATTGAGTGAGTTTGCAGTAAAGTCTCCCAAGTTGCTAGGCAACATCACTCTGCAGGCTGCATTGCCTTTGGGCCCTTCTTCCTGCTGGTCAGAGCTGAAGAGGGGGTATCTTACTAATGTACCCCCCTTCAGACCCCTGTACAGGCAGCGCAGCCCTTTCCTCCTCCTGAACACCACCTTTGTGAGGAGGTGAGGGTGTCTCTGAACACCCGCAGGCCCAAGGGACAATGGCTACGCGACTGCGGTTCCACCCGGAAAACAACCATTTCAGCAACAGCCCACTTGAGGCGCCTACGCAGAACTGGCCACAGTGCTTGGCAGGGGGATGGGCAGGCGCCAAGGTGAGGAAAAGGTAGACAGACAGGAAGGCAGAGCCAGGAATAGGAAGGCAGACACCCACAGACTCAAGTATCCAGAGGGGAGCAGCACCACGGATGTCCCCGTGTAATGACACCTCCACGCGCGCACACACACACACACACACACACACACACACACACACACACTGGTCACACATCTGCAGAGACACGTACTGTGGGCTCCTCATCACATGTGCAAATCCAAAGACACGCACAGAAGTGGACCCCTCCACCAGCTCACATCGAGGGCACGCACATCCTCTGGTGAGGGGTTCCTCTTCTGGACTAGGTGACTTAGGCTGTCGGCAAGTTTGGCTGGATGGATCTGTGAGCCTCTGATTCTTGAATCAATGAGAAGGAAAGGAGACAGGAGCAGTGGGAACTGAGGGGTCCCGAGACTTTGAGGACCTGGCGAGATCAGGTGACACTCCCCATAGAGAACTGCCTGGCCTGGGACCAGCCTTTGGAGTGTTATCAGTTAACCCACTGGGCTTGGCCCTGCATTTACCGTCCTCGACTCTTCACATTTCAAAAACTCCCCTGCCTTCACTGACTCCCACTGCTATTAAAGGAGGACTGCAGGCCTAGAAAGGAGAGGAAGTCTGCAAGGGCCTGGTTTGAGGGTGAGCTGGGGCCCGTGGGTGCTGGACTCAGCTGGGAGTAGGGAGGTGGAGGGCACAGAATAGAAGGCAAAGCTGGCAGAGGAGGAGATGGTTCGACACAAGAGAGGATAAAAGATGGATTAGTGGGAAGCCTCTAGGGTCCAGTACAGATCCTTCTTGGGACAGATGGAGGGGGATTTGGAGAGAGCTGGTCCTCGTAAGCAGAGACAAACGCCAAGGCACATGGCAAGCTATTTGCCAAGACTTGTGGCTTCCCCGCCTTGGAGTGGGCACTTTTTGAACATAACATCCTAGCTCTAACCCACAGCGAGACTCCACGATAAGACGAGGGTGGGACGTGGGAGGCTGTGCCTTTGATGAAGCCGAGCTGGGGGCTTCTTAGGTCAGGATTTTGAGTGGAAGGGGTGAGGGTAGCAGGAAATTCAGTTTTCTCAGCAAATATTTCAGCTTTTGCTGTGGTAGTATTTTTAGCGACTTGGTTGGCAGAGGAGGAGCCCGGGTACATTTTTAAAGGGGCCTCTACCAGACTGAAGGTCTCCTCCCACCCTCCCCCCACATGTCAGAAAAGCAAGGAGGAGAAGGCACAAGGGATTCAAATCTAAAAGTCGGTTTTGCTACGCGTTAGGCCACTGCGAAGGCATCTTCACGGGCAGTCATTGTCTGTTTTCATCAACATCTTTCTCAAGAGCATCCTTATCAAGAGTATGTATTTCTCGAACTTCTGCCGTGTGCAGGGTGCTGCTCCAGACAGGATAGAAAAAGCTTACCAGGATACACTTGGTGAGACAGGGAAGGGAGCAAGACTTCCGAGTGAGCGCTGGGCGCTGTGTGTCGTGCTAGCCACACTGTAAATGTGATTTCGTTTAATTCTGGTAACAACTCTGCAAGTTAGGACTTATCTTTCCTATTTTACAGATGAGGATGCGAAGACTTTCAGGGGTTGAAGAATTTACCCACGCTTCCACCGTCATGAAATGCAACAGCCTGGATTTAAAACCCAGAAGAGAATGATAATATTATCCTAAATCTGAATAATGATTTAGAAGGTGTTTCCACAATCATGATTTAATTTGGTGCTTTTGAGAACTGGATGAGGAGGTATTAGTATTTTTAATCCATCTGAGCGGGAAGGGAGCCCTGGAGAGATTCAGGGGCTCGTGTCTTGTTGATACGAGTCTGGTGCACTGCAGGACTAAGACTAAAAGGCAGGAATTCTATTATAGCTTTGAATTCTGTGAGTGTTCACCTCTATGACTCCCAGTGCTTACTGGGCTCGAAAGATGGGTTACAGTGGTTAACAAATCCTGAGCTGCCTCTCTTCTCTTGGCTCTCACAGTCTTACAGATAAAAGTATATATGTATGTGTGTGTATATATATCTATGTGCACATATAGCTTATGATATGTAGATATAGATGTATATAAATATGTATCTACATGTACATGTATGAGATATATTTTTATTTCCTAAAGTAATAAATGATAGATGCCAAATGAATGATGTGGACAGTAAGTGTTAGGAGAATTGAGATGGGGGAGAAATAATTGAAAATTTGGATGATCCAGGAAGGCTTCCTGGAGGAGGATGGTTTGGAGGAAGAATAGGACTCAAAGAACTAAAGGTCCGGGGACTTCCCTGGTGGTCCAGTGGTTAAGACTTCACCTTCCAGTTCGGGGAGTGTGGGTTCAATCCCTGGTCTGAGAGCTAGGATTCTACATGCCTCCTGGCCAAAAAACCAAAACAGAAACAATGTTATAACAAATTCAGTAAAGATATTTTCAAAAAGGAAGTGAATAGGGCTGGAAGTAGGCAGAAGGACATTTCAGGCCTGCACTGCATTTGGTGTCACTTAATGCAGTCTCCCTGTCTAGAAAGACGGTGAGGACAGCAATTCCATCTCCTGCCCCTCACGCAGGGTTCATGTCTAAATCAGTACCCTGACGACACACTGGGGCACCGCCAGGCCTCGAGGTCACGTCAGCGGTGTGCTTTTGCCCGGTCAGCCGCCCGCTGCTCCCCAGAGCTCTAACACACGCCTGCCCCTTGCCCCCGTGCCAGGGGCCTGCCTCCTCCCCGTCCTTGCGCTGTTACTCGGGGTCTCGGTGTAGTTCTGAGTCCTGGGTCGTTTGCTCCTTGTTCCATATTGCTCCAAACATTTCCTTATTCTCTAGCCTTCCATTTCGCTTTCCTCAGTTTGCTTCCCCGCATTTCCCGATGAATAAAAGCCAGCGATAGCCTAGCAACACGTGTACCTGCGGAGCCTCACATCCCACCTGCAAACATTGGACCGACAAAAGTATTCTTATAACAAGCAAACAACCATTCTGATAATATTTTAAACTCCCACACAAACCAAAGAACCACTTCAATTTTGGTCCAGACAATGCCTGTTTTAATTGTTTGTTTGTTTTTATAAAAAGACTTATATGAGATATGGCTTTGACCTTAGTCTGTTTGAAGACCCTTTCTCCTTTTGTGGTTCAGGTGGACAATGGATAAAAGAGATTCCTGAGACTTCCCTGGTAGTCCAGGGTTAAGACTCTGAGCTTCCAAGGCAGGGGGTGTAGGTTCGATCCCTGATCAGGGAACTAAGATCCCGCAAGCCTCATGGCATGGCCAAAAACTTAAAAAAATTTTTTTAAAGTAAAAGAGGTTCCTTGTCCTTTCAGTAATGTGCGTCAGGTGAGATGCAGGCCGTTCTCCCTGCCATTGTCTACCTTAGGGAAGAAGGGGAAACATCCAGGAGATAGAGACTGTTGAAGTCATACAGAATGGGCATCTCTTGGAATGTGTGTGTAGCCAGCATTCCACGTTTAAGTTGCTCCACGCTACACTCTCTAGTCTGAGAGCTTGGGTGGTGTGGTGGTTCATCTGGATCCAGAGGCCATGGATGTCATCCATTTGACATCTAGCCACTATTGCCTTGTATTAATACTTAAAAAAACAAACAAACAAAAAAAAACCTTTTGTGTTACTTTAGAAAAAACCATGCAAAAGTAAACAGAGTTATATTTAAAGGAACTCCAAGTACCCATCACTCACTTTCAATAATTCTCAGGTCATCACCAAATTTACCAATATTCCTCATGACTCCCCCATTATCATTTTATTTATAAATATTCAAGTATATGGGCTCCCCTGGTGACTCAGATGGTAAAGAATCCGCCTGCAATGTGGGAGACCTGGGTTCGATCCCTGAGCTGGGAAGATCACCTGGAGGAGGGCATGGCAACCCACTCCAGTATTCTTGTCTGGAGAATTCCATGGACAGAGGAGCCTGGTGGGCTACAAAGAGTCCATGGGGTCACAAAGAGTTGGACACAACTGTGTGACTAAGCACATATGTCCCTGAAATATCAGTTCAATCAGTTCAGTCACTCAGTTGTTCTGACTCTTTGGGACCCCACGGACTGCAGCACACCAGGCTTCCTTGTCCATCACCAACTCCCGGAGTTCGCTCAAACTCATGTTTATGAGTCAGTGATGCCATCCAACCATCTCATCCTCTGTCGTCCCCTTCTCCTCTTACCTTCAATCTTTCCCAGCATCAGGGTCTTTTCAAATGAGTCAGTTTTTCCCATCAGGTGGCCAAAGTATTGGAGTTTCAGCTTTAGCATCAGTCCTTCCAATGAATATTCAGGACTGATTTCCTTTAGGATGGGCTGGTTGGATCTCCTTGCAGTCCAAGGGACTCTCAAGAGTCTTCTCCAACACCACAGTTCAAAAGCATCAATTCTTCCGCGATCAGCTTTCTTTATAGTAACTCCTGCATCAATCCATGACTACTGGAAAAACCATAGCCTTGACTAGACGAACCTTTGCTAGTAATGGCTCTGCTTTTTAATATGTGGTATAGGTTGTTTTAATATGTTGTCTAGGTTTTCTTCCAAGGAACAGGCGTCTTTTAACTTCATGGCTGCAGTCACCATCTGCAGTGATTTTGGAGTCCAAAAAAATAAAGTCTGTCACTGTTTCCATTGTTTCCCCATCTATTTGCCATGAAGTGATGGGACCAGTTGCCATGATCTTAGTTTTTTGAATGTTGAGTTGTTTTTTTCAAATGTTGAGTTTTAAGCCAGTTTTTTCACTCTCCTCTTTCGCTTTCATCAAGAGGCTCTTTAGTTCTTCTTCACTTTCTGTCATAAGGGCGGTGTCATCTGCATATCTCAGGTTATTGATATTTCTCCCTGCAATCTTGATTCCAGCTTGTGCTTCATCCAGCCCAGCATTTCACATGATGTACTCTGCATATAAGTTAAATAAGCAGGGTGACAATATATAGCCTTGATGTACTCCTTTCCCAATTTGGAACCAGTCTGTTTTTCCGTGTTCAGTTCTAACTGTTGCTTCTTGACCTGCATACAGGTTTCTCAGGAGGCAGGTGGTCTGGTATTCCCATTTTTAAGAATTTTCCACAGTTTGTGGTGATCCACACAGTCAAAGGTTTTTGCATAGTCAATAAAGCAGAAGTAGATGGTTTCCTGGAACTCTCTTGCTTTTTTGATGATCCAACAGATGTTGGCAGTTTGATCTCTGGTTCCACTGGTTTTTCTAAATCCAGCTTGAACATCTTGAAGTTCATGGTTCATGTACTGTTGAAGCCTGGCTTGGAGAATTTTGAGTATTACTTTCCTAGCACGTGAGATGAGTGCAATTGTGTGGTGGTTTGAACATTCTTTGGCATTGCCTTTTTCTGGGACTGGAATGAAAATTGACTTTTTTCAGTCCTGTGGCCACTGCTGAGTTTTCCAAATTTGCTGGCATACTGAGTGAAGCACTTTCACAGCATCATCTTTTAGGATCTGAAATAGCTCAACTGGAATTCCATCACCTCCACTAGCTTTGTTTGTAGTGATGCTTCCTAAGGTCCATTTGACTTCACATTCCAGGATGTCTGGCTCTAGGTGAGTGATCACACCATTGTCATTATCTGGGTCATGAAGATCTTCTTTGTATAGTTCTTCTGTGTATTCTTGCCACCTCTTCTTAATATCTTCTGCTTCTTTTAGGTCCATACCATTTCTGCCCTTTATTAAGCCCATCTTTGCATGAAATGTTCCCTTGGTATCTCTAATTTTCTTGAAGAGATCTCTAGTCTTTCCCATTCTGCTGTTTTCCTCTATTTCTTTGCACTGATCACTGAGGAAGGCTTTCTTATCTCTCCCTATTGTTCTTTGGAACTCTGCATTCAGATGGGTATATCTTTCCTTTTCTCCTTTGCCTTTAGCTTCTCAGAAAAATAGGGACCCTTTAATCCTTATTTTTAAAGAATATGTTCTATAGACTGAAAGCTCCATAAAGAAAGAAAATAGCTTTTTTAACCTCTCTAACCTTATCTTGATGTATGGGACATAGTGGATACTTCATAAATTCTTTTTTTTTGAATGAGTGAAAAAGGGGTGAAAGAATAATATTATCAACATGAAGTAAGGGGTAAAGGAAAGTGCATGTTTCTGTGGTCAGGCATGATCTAGTTTGCAGTGGGCGTAGATTCTGTTGGGAGCTTCCCAGGTGGCTCATGTGTAACCCACCTGCCTGCCAATGCAGGAGACACAGGCTCCATCCCTGGGTTGGGAAGATCCCCTGGAGAAGGAAATGGCAACCCACTCTAGCATTCTTGCCAGGGAAATCCCATGGACAGAGGAGCCTGGAGGGCTATAGTCCATGGAGTTGCAGAGTTGGACACGACTGAAACTCAGCAGACACACACACACATATGATTCTGGTGGAGCCCAGGTATGTCTTCAGCAAGAATGTAGTAGGTGGGCCTTAAATAGGGAGGCGACTCCTCCACTCTCTGAGATTCAGCCTCAGGGTTTCTACTCTGAGCAGCCAAGACTTTTGGATCTGTGTGCCATGGAAGTCCTTGCTGAGATCCCCCCTCCCCTTCCCTTCATGGGAGGAGCGTGGGAGACAGAACATGACCGGGCCTGAGAGCCTGAGAAGGAACTTTGCCTACAACCAGTTTATCTAGTTCCATGTTTCTCTTGCTGTTTTATGGTTTCCTTCCTTTAGCTTGGTGGAGCACTTCAGCTTTGTCTTAGCTATGCAAAAGGACATCAAAGGAAGCAGGACGCACCCCAGGGCTCGAGGTCCAAAGGCCAGCTGGGTGGCAGCATCCGCGAGTAAGAGAGCTTAAGAGGAAATTGGCTGTCAGGGGATCAGAGCCTGACTTTGTGGCCTTGCTGTCCTTTTTTTTTTTTTTTTAAAAAAATCTTTTTGGCCACACCCCTCCACCTGTGGGATCTTAGTTCATTGACCAGGAGTCGAAAACACACCGTCTGCATTGAAAGGCAAAGTTTTAACCATGGGAACGTGAGGGAAGTTTGCTGTCCTTTTTTAATTTGGAGATTTTCTTTCCAGTGATAAGCTTGGAGGGTTTTCTCTTCATTTTAAAAAGCGGGATGTTTCTTTCATCTGGTGGTCTGATGCAGCTGATCCCTATTCCCTTGAACAATTTTCTGTGTTAATAATTTCTGCCTACCAGGCCAAACCAGAGGCTGGTTAGATGGATGAAGATCAGCCTGCCACTGTCATTTATAGGAAAGCAAGGATCTACCTGGTGGCTTTACCCTGTGGCTCAGATGGTAAAGAATTTGCCTGTAATACGGGAGATTCAGGTTTGATCGTTGGGTTGGGAAGGTCCCCTGGAGAAGGGAATGGCAACCCATTCCAATATTCTTGCCTGGAGAATTCCACGGACAGAGGAGCCTGGTGGGCTACAGTCCATGGGGTTGCAAAGAGTCGGACATGACTTAGCAACGAACACTTTCACTTTTCAAGGGCCTACCACGGTCACTTTTGTTGAACCAATTCAGATCAGCCATCTGGCTGGAGATGGTGTTATCAACAATCATTTACTGAATTTTCATACGAGCTTGTGTGAGGACAGTTAGTGTTGGTGGGGAAAGGTTTCTTACCTAGACTTCACAAGGAAGGGAACACGGACAGATTTGTCCTCACAGACTGCCAGCCTATTGGATGGCATATTTGGCCCAGACATAGGAGAACAGATACTAGAATTCAGCCATTGTAGGGTCTAGATGGCAGGCCTTCTAAGAGGAAAAGCTTCCTCAAGGGCTTCCCTGGTGGCTCAGTGGTAACGAGATCGCCTGCCAATGCAGGAGACATTGGTTCGATCCCTAGTCTGAGAAGATCCCACAGGCCATGGAGCAACTAAGCCCGTGCACCCCAGCTATTGAGCCTGTGCTGTAGAGCCGGGGAGCTGCAAATACTTAGCCCACTCCCTGCAACTACTGAAGTCCATGCACCCTAGAGCCATGCTCTGCAACAAGAAAAGCCCCCTCAATGAGAAGCGCACCACAAGCAGAGAGCAGCCCTTGCTCGCCTCAACGGGAGAAAAAGACCTGTGCAGCAGCAAAGACCCGGCACAGCCAAAGATAAATACATTTTTTAAATTATTAAAAAGGAAAAGAAAAAACTTCCTCAAGTGCACCACCCAATATGAAAAGCATGTCACACACCCCTCAGGTTAGATCACGACACAGGAATTTGATCATTTGGTCAAACGCCTTTCCCTATGTAGAGATGACAGAAGTTCTACCCAGAGTAACCCTGACTCTGACTTTGGTGATGTTTCTTCGGTTTGACTTTTTCTTTTTTCCTCTTTTTGGTCGGACTGAAGCACTGGAAAGTAGAGGATTATTAGCTACAAGCTTTTGTTATTCTGCTGTTTGGGTGGAGTGTTTGCATTTAAGGAGGCAAGAACTGATCGTTATTTGGGTTGATATACTTTTGTTATTTTTGCTTTGCCTGCCGTGGGTTCGTGTGTTGGAGTGGAATGAGGGTGGGAGTGCTGGAACATGAGCTGTTTTGAGGCTGGATTGTTAGTGGAAATG
This sequence comes from Muntiacus reevesi, assembly GCF_963930625.1. NCBI lineage: Eukaryota > Metazoa > Chordata > Mammalia > Artiodactyla > Cervidae > Muntiacus > Muntiacus reevesi. Next base: position 27,286,285 of record NC_089253.1, on the reverse strand, counting down.
TTCCTACTGCTTAGCGGAGAAGGCATGTTAGGTAAAACCACTCTGTCCCTTTGACCCTGAAGTCTTAAGGTATTTACATAGCCTTTTCATCGGTGTTCAGTGTTCACACATGCCTGGGAGACGGAGTCAACAATCTGTACAGTAGACATAATCCTGTAACAGATGTTCCTTGTAAGTGAGGCTATAAAGCTTGGTTCTTTTTTTTTTAAAATTATTTTATTGTGGCTGATTTACAATTTTGTGTTAGCTTCCAGTGTACGGCAAACTGACTCAGTTATATGTATGCACATATATACTTACATATATATACACACATACATATATATATGTATGTGCTTAGTTGCTCAGTTATGTCCGACACAATCTGTTTCATATTTTTTCCAATATAATTTATTACAGGATTTTGAATATAGTTCCCTGTCCTATACAGTAGAACCTTATTGTTTATCCAACCTATATATACTACTTTGCATCTGCTAATCCCAAACTCCCAACCCATCCCTCCCCTGCCAACCTTTCCCTTGGCAACCACAAGTCTCTTCTTTGTCTGTGAGTCTGCTTCTGTCTTGTAGATATGTTCATTTCTGTCAATTTTTAAATTCCACATATATGTGATATCACATGATACTTGTCTTTCTCTTTCTGTCTCACTTCACTCAGTATGATAATCTCCAGGTCCATCCGTGTTGCTGCAGATGGCATTATTTCATTCTTTTTTATAGCTGAGTAGTATTTCATGGCATATATGTGTATATATATTTATACCACTTCTTCTTTAATCATTCATTTGTTGATGGACGTTTAGCTTGCTTACTTATCTTGGCTATTGTGAACCATGTTGCTGTGAACATAGGGCTGCATGTATTTTTTTGAATTATAGTTTTGTCCAGATATAGTCTTAGGAGTGGGATTGCTGTATCATAATGATAACTCTATTTTTAGTTTTTTTTTTTAACAATTTTTTAAACTGTTTATTGAATTTGTTACAATATTGTTTCTGCTTTACATGTTTTTTGTTTGTTTGTTTCTTTGGCCCCAAGGCAAGTGGTATCCTAGACCCCGACCAGAGATCGAACTGGCAACCCCTGCATTGGAGATGAAGCCTTAACCATTGGACTACCAGAGAAGTTCCCTATTTTTGAGGAAATTCCATACTGGCTGCACCAATTTACCTTCCTCCCAACAGTGTACAAAGGTTTCCTTTTCTCCGCACATTCTCCAGCATTTATTGTTTGTGGGCTTTTTAATGATGGCCATTCTGACTTGTGTGAGGAGATATCTCATGGTGGTTTTGATTGCATTTCCCTAATAATTTAATGTGCTTAGTCATTCAGTCATGTCCGACTCTTTGCGTCCCCATGGACTGTAACCCACCAGGCTCCTCAGTCCATGGAATTCTCCAGGCAAGAATACTGGAGTGGGTTGCCATGCCCTTCTCCAGGAGATCTTCCTGACCCAGGGATCAAAACTGGGTCTCCTGCATTGCAGGCAAATTCTTTACTAATGGAGCCACCAGGAAAGCCCAGTACTTTAAAGCCTGGTTCTTAGAGAAAAGAGAGCACCGTCTGTTCTCCTGGGAACAGAACAGAAGAATTGAGCTATGTTATGATTTGCTAAACATATGGCAGATCATTACAACAGGAAAGGGACCCTCCCCCTACTCCCCACCCCCGTGGCCCAATGGCTGGGATTTCACCTTCCATTGCAGAGGGTGCAGGTTCAAACACTGATTGGGGAGCTAGTATCCCACATACCTCGTGGCCCAAAAACTGAAACATAAAACAGAAGCAATGTTGTAACACATTCAATAAAGACTTTAAAAATGGTTCACATCAAAAATGTCTTAAGAAAAAAATAACAACAGGAAAGTTCCACATTTAGGATATTATGTGAGGATGTGTAGATCTTAATCAAACCATCATGGCAGAAGCTATTGGTTACCTAGCCAACAACCATGCATTTCCCCCTACTTGCTTCCTAACAGAACGGCAGTTTTGTTGGAGCCTGTCATGGGTTCGGACCTGACAATGCGTCATAATCAGTCTAAGCCTATTTCCACTTTCACAGCTTTTATGACAGCTAGGGCTGATCACACAGCCCAGATATGGCCAATGAGATATGAGCAGATTTCTGCTGAGAAATCTTCTGGGCAAGCTCTTGCTCTCCAGATAGGAGGAGGCAGAGGCAGCTGGCATCACCAGTTTCTCTTCTTCCTGCCTTGAATAGAGACCTGAAGTTCAGAGCTGCGTCAGCTGTCTTTTGACCATAAAGCAACATGCTAAAATCATGAGGAAACAACCTCTTATATAGTTAAGCCACTATCAGTTCAGGCTTTCTATAAGATATACACGAATGAATCTCTAATATGCTGTAATAATACAAGAGATGTTTGAGTGCCTCACATTAACGTACCCAGCATTCTGACAGGACGGGGGCAGCAAGTGCGAGTTATTTCCAGGGATTCTTTGATGACAGACCTGAAGATTCTAAGTCGGAACAGCTAACATTTCAGACATGAGTTTATTCGATCTTGCGCAGCTGGGCTTTCTCATGTGCTGTCCTAGATTGGCTCTGCTCGGTTGAGGAACAATTGTAGGATTCTGGGTGACCATTTATAGTTCCTCTAGTCACGCTCAAAGCCTTTGTCCCCTGGTCTATCTCAGCACCTCTCTCCCTTGTCCCAAGTCTGTTGTGTGGGCTTGCTATACATAGACTTACTGGAGAGTCAGGAAAATTCCTTTAAGACAGAGACAAGAACCCAAAGATAGATGAGGACTGGATGGGTTCAGGCATTTTTTCTCTAGTTAGATGGCTGATCTTTATTGGTTTTTAAAAATTGACAGGTCGGAGACCCTTTGCATGCATCTGTGTGCCCAGTCACATCCAATCCTTTGTGACCCCATGGCCCACAGCATGCCAGGCTTCCCTGTCCTTCACTGCCTCCCAGAGTTTGCTCAGATTCATGTCCGTTGAGTTGATGATGTCATCCAACCATCTCATCCTCTGTCGTCCCCTTCTCCTCCTGCCCTCAGTCTTTCCCAGGATCAGGGTTTTTGCCAGTGAGTTGGCTCTTCACATCAGGTAGGCAAAGTATTGGAGCTTCAACTTCAGCTACTGTCCTTTCAATGCATATTCAGGGATGATTTCCTTTAGGATGGACTGGTTTGATCTCCTTTCTGTCCAAGGGACTCTCAAGGGTCTTCTCCAGTGCCACAATTTGAAAGCATCAGTTCTTCACTGCTCAGTCTTCTTTATGGCCCAGCTCTCACATCTGTACATGACTATAGTGCAATGAAACAAATACCGTTATCCATGTTTTACCAGCAAGGAACTTGTGGGGAAAAAGAGAGGTTAGGTAACTTGAATAAATCACATAAGCTGTAGGCAGCAGAACTGGGATTCCACTCAAATCTGTCTCACCGCAAAGCTCTTCCACCTCTCCTAAGCCACCTCTCCTGTCTTCGGGGCTTCCCTGGTAGCTCAGCTGGTAAAGAATCTGATTGCAATGCGGGAGACCTGGGTTCAATCCCTGGGTTGGGATGATCCCCTGGAGAAGAGAACGGCTGGCTACCCACTCCATTCTCCATTCTGGCCTGGAGAATTCTGTGGACTGTATAGTCCATGGGGTCGCAAAGAGTCAGACACAACTGAGCGACTTTCACTCACTCTCCTGTCTAGATGAATTTCTCCCCTACCCATGTATCTTTCAGTCATGGAGCCATGTGGCCAAATTGCTCTAAGTTTGCAGATTAGGCAACCACCTTCTGCTCCCCTCTAGGAAAGGATCTTGGTTCTGAGGGCTCTTGTCAGGCTTTGGTTTCCTTCTGGAGTTACTAGTTTCAACAAAATCAAGAATTTTATTGGACCACTTTCCTGGGTTGGCATGGGTGGACCCGGGGGTTTAGAATGGTGCTGTCAAGTCTGTTTCCCTTGCCATCTTTCAGCAGTGCTTCTCTTAGAGTCTCTCTGTGTTAGACTGATCCTCACATTGGTGAAGAGGCTGCAGACAGGCACCAAACTGCAAAATTTAAAAAAAGAGAGAGAGAGAGAGGGAAAGACCATTATCTGTATGAATCCATATACCAAATTTTGAAAGGGTTCTGTGCAGTCCTTCTTCGGTATTTCTCCACAATACTGACAAGTACTCCAGGAAAACGCAGACTGGACCAAGCCTAGGATGGGGTGCTGGCAGCCATATCAATGCCTAGCAAGGCGGAATCATAGAGTGGAGAGCTGTGGTCTGTTTCCTCCTTCTCAATATTACACCAGCACTTTATTAGCAGTTACCACCCTATCTAGAAGCCTCAGGGGTTCCCAGGTGGAGCAGTGGTAAAGAATCTGCCTGCCAATGAAGGAGACTCAAGAGACTTGTGTTCCATCCCTGGGTTGGGAAGATCCCCTGGAGAAGGGAATGGCAACCCACTCCAGTATTCTTGCCTGGAGAATCCCATGGACAGAGGAGCCTAGCAGGCCACAGTCCATGGGGTCGCAGAGTCGGACATGACTGAGCGCAGCACAGAAGCCCTGCCTAGGAATTGTTTACATCTCATCTTCCTCACTAGGCTGTGAATACCTGTGGAACCAGGATTCCATCTTTCATTTTGACCTCTCAGAATCCAGCATATTGCCTGAGATAGAGGAACTCAAAACATATTTACAGAATATAATACAGGATAATGCTATGGTTTGCAATGTTGTGGTTAAGAAAATATTCTCCAGAGGTCTGGCAGGCACCACAAGAATAAAAGCCACTCCTTAGAGGCCTCTGTATAATTTACAAAGTAAACGATAGCTACTTTCCTGAAAACTTTTATATGTGCATCTCATTTAAACCTGAACGCAATGAGAATGCATGTAACCAGTACTTAGAAGCCTTGCAGTTAGCGGGTGTAGAGGAGGGTGAGGGAGGTGGTAGAGGCGGAGGATGTGCTCTGTGAGGAGACAGTGGTCCTGAGGATAACTAAGGCAATGAGAAAATCACTGAGACAGTGGGGGACTAATTCCTTCATTCAAATGGATGCTCAGGTGCTCCCTGGCGAAGGCCCAGAGTTAGCTCAGGTAAGGAGGAACTTCGGGATCTATTCAGAGCGGAGTTAGAAGGGTGACAAGAAGATGAGCTAAAAAACATGACATGTGTGGAAAGGTTAAAGGAACTGGGATGACTCAGGTTGAGAGGAGAAGGCCAAGAGGAAACTGAGTCATTTTCTTCAAGACAAAGAAGGGATCTCTCGCTGGGGGCTGGTGACCAGCTGTCCTCCGTTGCCTCTGCATGTGGAGCAAGGGGAAACGGGCTTAGACCGAAGGCAGGGCTAAGATTAGAGACAAGGAAGAACTTGGCAGTGAGGGATGTTGTATAACCTACTTTAGAGACACTTGGGGACTGAGGAGACTCCCACATTCCTGGTCCCGGCCCAGTGGACTGGATGTGGGGATGGTCTGGCAGGCTGGCGGGGAACGGAGGAGGAAGGGATCCTGGGGGCCCTCCGTCCGTGGCCTGATCTTCCTCGGTGTCCTCAGTTTCCCGTTGGAAAATTCAGTTCCCCAGTTTTGGAGCTGGCAAGGCAGCACCTCCCCCACCCACCACGCACTGCACCAGTGTTCTGGGCTGGGTAATAATGCCTGTCATTTCCTCTCCCGGGGGAGTGGGGCTGCAACCGCCCTGACAGCCCCAAGGGATTGAAGGCAACTAAAAATAGTGCATTAAATATAATCTGTTGAGGGGCACGTTTGCATTGCTTTTCTTTCCCCCTCTGGTCTTTTTCTCCTGCTGGGCAGGTCAGGCCCAGGGCCAGCTCGGGGGCCCTGGGAATCAGGTTTTGAGCTCCAGCAGCTCTCATTTTGTCGCAGAAGGATTCTCTCGACAAGAGATTTGAGGGAGCAAATCCACAAAGTACAACTGGGGATCCTCAGGGGCCATCCCTCCTCACTTCCCAGGGGGCCCTCTGGGTCCTTCAGAGCCCGAAGGTACAAGGAGAGAAGCTGGAAGTGGGGGAGGCAGTGTTGAGAAGGAGAGCCAGCTCCGGCTTTGTTCTCCCATCAGCCACTTCCGTCTGCTGCACAATCTCTCTGAGGTTAAATATTAATTAAGAGCAGAATGACAGTGAGCGCTGAGCAGTGTCACTTTCTGTCCCAACACAAATGCTAATTTCCTTCCCGGTATGAAGTGACTTTGGAGTGGGATTGGCAGCCCAAGGAGAAAAGCTGGTGGGGGGGCGGGGAGGAGGAGAGGGGAGGAGAGATAGGTAGCCCAACTTTAGAGAACTAAGAGGAATGATGCGAGGGAGGAGGAAGAAAAGGGCTGTCAGGTAACAAAATGTGGTCATGATGCCAGCAGAGCCCTGTGGGACTCCTGGGCACGGATGCCTTTGGTCCCCCATCCCTTGCAGGCAAGATTCCAGCCTCCATGATCTTCTCTGAGTTCCAGAAGGGAGAACAGTTTCTAATCAAAGGGGAAGCAACAATGAAACCCTGAGCCAAAGGCTCATCCAGAGTAGGAGTTGGCCCACCTAGGACCCTGCACACACCCTAATCTGTCAGCAACCCCGCCCTTTTGAAACTGCAGAAGAAAGGAGAATGCAAGATTGTTGCTGCCTTGATCCTTATCCCATCCTCCTGCCTGACTATATACCCTTTCCCTACTCACCAGGAAAGAGCACAGTTCTTGAGGCGCGAGCCTAATTACTGTGTTCCCCTTTGCCTGGCAAAGTAATAAAGCCACGCTTTCTTTCTCCTCCATAACTCTGTCTCCATATTTCTGTCTGGCATTGGTGCATAGGGAACCAAGATTTTGGCAACAGTCACAACACAATCCTAGACTTTCTCCACTTTGTTTTTTTAAAAAGCTTTAAATTTTGTATTGGAGTATAGCCGATGAACAATGTTGTGATAGCTTCAGGTGGACGGCGAAGGGACTCAGCCATACATATCCATGTATCCATTCTCTCCCAAACTCCCCTCCTATCCAGGCTGCCACATGACATTGCGCAGAGTCCCCGTGCTCTACCATAGGTCCTTGATGGTTATCCATTTTAAATAAAGAAGTTGTACATGTCCATGCCTAACTCCCTAACTATCCCTTCCTCCGTCATTCCCCACTGGCAATCATAAGTTCATTCTCTTAAGTTTGTGAGTTTCATTCTGTTTTCTAAAGAAGTTCATTTGTATCATTTCTTTTTAGAGTCTGCATATGAGGGATGTCATACGATATTTCTCTTTTCCCCTCTGATTTACTTCACTCGGTATGATCACTTTAACCTGATGATCTAAGAAGCTGGGGTAGAGCTGGGTGTCCCTACATCTATAAGGCAGGGTTCTTGACCTGGGTCCATGCATTGGCTTCAGGGCTCATGAAACTGGAAGTTGTTTGCAAAATTGTGTGTGTGTACATGAGCAGCTTTTTGAGCAGATTTCTGAATTTCCATCACAGCTGGTATTATGTTCCACAGGGTCAGCCCCAGTATGTGGTACCCATCTCATGGCTCAAGATGGCTGTTAGAACCTTCGCCAAACATCTGTCTTTTAGGCAGGAGAAGGAAAAAGGTGGGATGAAGAGGAGAGACCAAAAAGTTACACTCCAGTTTTCTGTCTCCCTATCAATGAACTGCCTCAGAAATCCATAGTGGCTCAAACAGTAAAGAATTGAACTGCAATGCAGGAGATCAAGGTTTCATCCCTGGTCAGGAAGATCTGCTAGAGAAGGAAATGGTTACCCACTCTGACCTTCTTGCCTGGAGAATCCTATGGACAGAAGAGCCTGGCGGGCTACAGTCCATAGAGTTGCAAAGAGTTGGACAGAATGAAGCAGCTGAGCACGGGAGCACCGGGAGAGGTTAGTAAGAAGACAGAAGGATCTAGGGAGAAATACTGATTTGTGTGAGGCCTTAAGACAAAATCAAGCCCCCATTTTTAGGGCAGCACCTGGGAAGTAAGGGGCAGGAGGAAGAGAAAACTTAATCTTTGGAGATCAGGTGTTTTGGCAGGGCTGGAGAATTCCTTTGGGAATCTAGAAGTGTTTCTATTTGGTTTAACACGGGAAAACTATACTCTATCTTGGGTTGAGTACAAGGCCTGACTTTTTTTTCTGGAAGGAGACTGTGTTGTTCTTTTTCTTTTATTTTTTAAAATATTTTTTTGCATTTGCTTATTTGGCTGCCTACGGTCTTAGTTTTGGCATGTGGCATCTTAGTTCCCCAACTGGGGATCAAACCCACAGCCCCTGCATTGCAAGGCAGAGTCTTAACCACTGGACCATGAGGGAAGTCCCTCTTGTTCTTATATAGCTTGAAGGTGCTGGTCAAGGTGTCAGGACGGTGAGATGGAGGTGTTCAAGGAGAGCAGGCGAGAGGCCAGGGTGGGGGCCACCTTGGTCCGAGTGTCTTGCAGGCCTCTGGGAAGGAGATCCCATGCTAGGTCCTTCCCTCGCCCTTCGTTTTTCTGTCTTTCTTAAAATACCCTGTGTCTCTGCAGCAGTGCGGCTGCTAATCTAAAATAAAAACAGCAGGAAATGCAAACGGTCAGGTTCTCCTAGCAACAGGAGCCAACCCACGCAGGGCGTGTGGAGCAGAGAAAACTGTCCTGAGGCTGAGATGTGGGTGGCTGGGCCGAGGAGCAAGTCTCCTCTGACAGTCTCGCCCCTCTCACTGTCTGGTGGGTAGCCACCTGTTGTGCAAAGAAGCCCTCTATGAGCTGGACGGGGGCAAAGGATCACGTGCTGGGGAGATGGTGTGAGGGTAGGGAGATAGCAGCAGCCTTGGTTTGCTTAAGACATCTCCTAACCAACACAGCACAAAATGTAAAGCCATTTTCCTCTGATTAAAAAAAAAAAAAAAAGACATCTCTTGATGACAGTGGCTGGAGTGGCCTCTTAGAACCTGACAGAGGGGGGTCTAACTAGGTGTGTGATTGGGAAGGGTCTTGATTTATGAACATGTTCCTATATGTCCATTTGAGTCAACACTTGGAGCCTTGACATTCCTACAGTTATGAAATAAGGAAGGAGAAAATGGTTCAGATGCTTAGGTAAGGGGACCAAAACCAGGAGACTGCAAAGACTCTTAGAGACACCTGGTTTAGGGACTTGCTTGGTGGCCAAGTGGTTAAGAGTCAGCCTGCAATGCAGGGGACATGGGTTTGATCCCTGCTCCGGGATGATCCCATGAATGGTGAAGCAACTAAGCCCGAAAACCACAGTTACTGAGCCAGCCCTCTAGAGCCCATGCTCCGCAGCGGGCTTAGGCAACTGACTTAGGTTCTGAGAATTGGATTCTTTATCTCTAAAGCAAGAGCAATTGTGTCTGTTTCACAGTCACATCTCACAGAGGTATGTGAGGTGCTAGCACCGCCAGGCAGACAGTAGGCCCTCAGCAGATACTGGTTTTTGCACCTCTTACTTGTGGTTGCGGCTGCTCAAGGGACCAGGTGGGAGCTTCGACTGCTATTGCCAAGGCAGGGAATGCTATTTTCCAGGTAGCCCGAGATGGAGCTCAAAATGGAATTCTCCCCCCCCAACACACACAAAGGAGCTTGCCTTTATTATTGATTAAACGGCTTTTTAATAGGTAGATCTGAGACCATAATGCCTATGTCTGTTTTTCATCATTGTGTCCTCAGCACTTGAAACTCAATAAACAACCGTTGAGTGAATGAACCAATGTGCTGTTTCCGCCAGGAAAGGCATTTTAAATACAAGATAGCCAGCTTACAAAAGAATATTGAAGCATACGGATCCTGAGTTTGATCTGCTTAGGAAACCTCTTTGAGGCCAGGTCCAGAGAAGACAGGTCATGGTCCAGGGTGGGGGACCTGACCTGCTAGTGGGTTGACCAAGTCATGACCTACAACCCTGCTCTGTGCAGTTTTCTGGCTCAGACAAGACAACAAGCTGTACTGATTCATATAAATGGATGATGAGGGGGTAGGTCTTTTCAGGAGCTCTCTGATGGGCTGTTGGGGTCAGAAAAGTGGGTCATCACCTTTAGCCTTGGCAACTCCGTACTCCAACCCACTCTTCTAGCAGATGAGGGGCATATGAGACTGAGGTCACCTCCAAGAAGGGGTTTGCTCTTCCATCTTATTTGTAAACATCTCCCTGACCCTACACCACTGTCTCAGTCCCTCTCTGTGTTTTTCTTTTTAATTAATTAATTTGTTTGGTTGCGCCGAGTCTTAGTTACGGCAGGCCGGAACTTTGATCCTCATTGTGGCATGTGAAATCTTCAGTTGCTGCCTGTGGGATCTTAGTTCTCTGACCAGGGATCAAACCCAGGCCTCTTGCATTGGGAGGCCTTGCACTGGTCCAGTTTTAGCCACTGGACCACCAGGCACATCCCCTTTTGCACTTTCTTTTCTATCGAACCCTTCTCTTTCTCTCTCTCTCTCCCCCACACATGCACACACATACAGGCACACACATATGAATTTGGATATTGATCTTTACTATTTTAACTCCAGGTTCTGTTTTTCAAATGTAGGTAGTTCCAGCTTATTCATTATTCCCTTGTTGCTGGGGCTGTCATAAAAATGAGTTTCCCGTTGCTGAGATAGTAGCCCCTGTGTGTCTCAGGGAGATCAGCAAGGGCAAAGACTTTCCCATCGGACCCCTGGGAAATCACAGAGGCTGTTGGAGTGTGGGCTCAGCATGTGAAGTCCCCAGGGAATTATGACCCACTCCTCCTGGGAATTGTGGACCTGCTGAGCTGATTTGCAATCTCCGTGAATCCCAGACTTACAGGAGTGTTCAGAGTCTCTTTTTTTTGCTTCCTCCACTGAACACATTAAAGACCTACAAGAGGACAGAGTACCTAAGGAAGAGACAAAGTCTTTGGCCTTAGTTTTTCTTCTTTATAATATAAGGGTCTTAGTTAGCTCCCTAGAATCCAGCTGCCTGATATCATTATCCATGAAACAGGTGGAGAGTAAGAACTGTCTTTGTCTTCATGGGTAGGAAATCAGGTCATCCTCTCCAAAGGTATAGAATACTCCCCCAGGCTGTGGAGAGCGGGTTCTGGTTTCTACCCAGAAAAGCTAGAGAGGAAAACTGTGGCTGCCTACTAGAGTATCAGGGGAAAAAGCAGAGATATTTTTAACATACGGAATATCAGTGAACAGAATGCTAAGGAACTAGAAAACTTATTCCAATAAATATGAAGCATATGCTCTGCCTAAAGCAAACCCAGCTTCTGCTATATACAAATTTCATGAAGGAAAAAAAAAAAAAATGTCGGAAATAGCAGAAATATCTGGCCTGAAGTGGGCTACAACCACTTACTGCAGGAGACCTGGAAGGCTGCACAGACGGCCTGGGAACAGTGACTGGGGGGTCAGGGGTTCTTGGCCATCTTGTCGTGCGGGTTGGGGATTGTCCAGAGCCCTCTGGAGTCCAGGGAGCCCAGCTCAAGAAGGACAGTCCAACACACAACCTCAGCTTGTAATGTCAGAGCGTGCGTCACCAACAATCCGAACGTCCTTTCCAGCTCCACTACCCAGAATCCCAAAACACAGAAAATGCCTTTCTGAGTGGCAGAGATTCCTGTCATCAAATGGCCTTTTGGATTCTCTTCAACCTGTTTTTCCTCTTGCAAGCAGGAAAGGCGATTTGTATTCATCTCATGTAGGGTTTTGATAACTGGGGCTATTATTAATAATTTCATTGCGAAACCTGACAAATATTTTACTCTCTCCTGTAGTGGGTAATTGCATCCCCAACAGCCTATCTTTTTGTGCCGCCAGATGGAGAGAATGTGTTTGCCATTCTCATTAATACAGTTAGTACCTTAGCATCGCGCCTGTCCTCTCCCTAGCCCCACGCGCTCCCGGCTCGGGGTGGGGAGGGGAGACCGAGCTGGAGGCCTGCTGGGGTGGGTGGGGGGCGCCTGGGGCCCTGGGCGGAGGTGGGGAAGGCTGTGGGAGGGGCTGGCGGGAGAGCCCTGAGAAAGGCGAGGCACTGCAGAGTGCTAAACCACAATAACAACACCGCCGCTAACAACGGGGTGATGGAGGAGAAACAAATCACGATGCTGCCTAAAACTCCCACTGCAGCATCTCAACCCCAGAACAGCTCCCCCGACCCAGGGCGCCGACGGCCGTCCCCCCACCCCCACCCCCCCAGCGCCACCCCCGCAGCCAGATTGCTGACACGGTGCAGCCACTCGCGCCCCCGGCTGTCCCCGCGCCCAGCACTTCGCTCCTCCCTGCCGGGAGATGCTGGGAGCCCCGTCGGGGAAGGGGGAGTGCTGACTCTCAGTAGACTGGTATCTGAAAGCCTGTTCCTCTTCCCCCAGGAGGAGGAGGAGCAAGGATCGTGCTCTGGTAGTCTGGGCCTCCAAGTCTCTCTCTCTCCATCCCCCATCCGAAGACTGCTAACCTGGCCACATCCTCAAGACGTTCCTGGCCCCGCCTCCTCAGCCCCAGCTGGGAGGGATGTAGTCCAGTCCGCATCTCAGGGTTCCTTTCTGCGGGGTGTCACAAATGAGACCCATGACACAATGGCTGGAGTCGCCTGGCTCCTGTCTTTTCTCAGTTGTCGGGGCGATGAGTGAGGGTTACCCCTTATTCGAACCTCGCCTACTCCAGAGGGAAGGCAAAACTAGGCAGGGTATCCTTTCTCTGGCGTCTGAGTATGGATTTGGGGACCTTGAGGGAAGAGTCCCAGAGAGAAACCACCTGAGGCCAGCCATAGTCTACTCCTAAGAAGGAGTCTGTCCTTCAGGAGACCTAGATTGCTACAGAATGAAAACAATTTTAAAAAATCATCCTTGGGTATAGCAGCTAGGAGTGCCCATAATGCTGCTCCATCCAGGTTTGCCCCGGGGGCATCACTTTCTTTCCCCCCATTTTGGGTCACCTCCCAATATCACTTGAGCCAGATATGGCATTGGTGGCAAAGACTGTTACAGTGGGGTTTGGACTTGAAGAACTTGGAGAGAAGCAAGCCTGTGGTCCCTAATCTTGTTAATGTCACCATAGGGCCTGAAGCTCTGAGTTTGAGTGACCTCTCTAATTTAAGACTGATACTTCTTCCTGAGCCTGAGGGTTTAAAAAAAATGTTTTTTATTGGAAATAAAATAAAATTTTTATTGGAATAAATAGTTGCTTTATAACGTGTTATTTTCTGCTGTTCAGCAAATCGAATCAGCCATATGCATACATATATCTCCTCTTTTTTGGGATTTCCTTCCCACTGAGGTCACCCTGTGTTGTACTTACACCCTGTGTAGGTTCTCATTAGTTATCTATTTCATATATAGTATCAATAGTGTGTCTCTTTCATGGACCATAGCATTCTTGTGAAGAAGCATCATCAGCTCCATGGACATGAAATTGAGCAAACTCTGAGAGCCAGTGGAGGACAGAGGAGCCTGGCGTGTTGCAGTCCATGGGGTCGCAAAGAGCTGGACACGACTTAGCAACAGAACAACAACAATCAATAATGTGTATATGTCAATACCAATCTCCCGGTTCATCCCACTCCTTTCCCTTCTTGGTGTCCATACGTTTGTACTCTATGTCTGTGTCTCTATTCCTGCTTTGCAAATAGGTTCATCTGTACCTTTTTCTAGATTCCACATATATCGTTAATGTACAATATTTGTTTTGAGGTTTTGGAAACAAAACTGAATGAAGATACCTGAGTATTTTAGCGGTTTCCCCTGACTGAGATGGACTCATCTTTCCTTTCCAACATATGATCCCATACCTCTTCTTCCCTCAAGAAACTTTCCTTGGGGGGAAAAACCTGTTCTTTTCCTGTGTTCTTTTCCTTGACCCGTTCTTTTCCATGACTTCTTTCCCATGAAGTCATCCTCATGGAGAAGGCACTACCTGTCTCACTCACTATTGATCTGACAACCTCATGATGAGTTTCCTGATATGTGAGTAGGAGCAACACGATCATATGTGGTATATGTTGCCTCTCAAATTCGAAGAGGCAAGCATTGTGTCTTTCAGAGTATATCCTGACATGATCTAGACCTCTAGATCCTTAGGAATGTTGCTGGTGTGGCGAGTCCTTGAGCTTTCTACCATGACACCAATGTGACGGACTAGTATGATGTTCTTAGAGTACCAAGACAATCAAGGTCTCCCCAGACTGTCATGACAAAGAGCAGGTGCCTTTACAGTGAAATATATTGTTGTCTCCGTCGCCTGAAGTCAAATTGCTTCTGATGAACTTTCGCCATAGGAATGGGGAGTGGAGGAGAATTTGTTAGGCTATCTGCATACCAGCTTCCAAGGGCTCTGCTGCTTTGCTCCAGCAAAGATATCACATCCAGAATCAGCTGCAAATGGCATCATTGATTGTGTGATAATCTACAGCCATTCTCCAAGACCATCTGTTTTTCGAAAGACCCAGAAAAGGAAGTTAAATGGAGATGTGGTTGGAATCACACCTCTGCCTCTTTCAAATCTTTAATGGTGACACTAGCTCTGTGATTCCTCTGGCATGGTTTCTAGCTTGTTTTTGGGTTACTAGCTCAGCAGAGGAGAATGGGTTGGGGTAAGGCAGTTCGAGGACCTTCTACTTGGCCCTCCTTTCTGTATAATAGACCGTACTCTACAGGTCATGGAACCACTATGTTATTCTGTGTATCTGTTCCAAGTATATTTTCTGAGACTGGGAACCATGAAAATAGATCCATGATCCCAGAGTTTCCAAGGAAGGTTGATCTTTTACCTGACTTTATAAGCACACTCTGACTAGTGGACCAAGGTGGGAGGCTTCAGATTTTAGGATTTGTGCGTGCATTTTCCAGGCAAGAATACTGGAGGGGGTTGCCATTTCCTACTCCAGGGGATCTTTCTGACTCAGGGATCAAACCCGTGGCTTCTGTGTCTCCAAAGAGTTCTGCCAAGCATTGCGCCTGAGCCACCTGGATTAGATTACATTTACCACTGAACCACCTGGATTAAGGTCAGGTTAATTTATTTCTTAATTCCTTGAAGAATGGAATACCTTCCAGGAACTCCTGAGGAAATATGACTGTCAGGTTGTTGAGTAGGTTGCATATAATAGATCCTTTTTAGCATTCTCACGTTCTTTAGCATTTAGACCTCTATCTATAGAATGTCTGATATTCCAGTCTTACTGGCTATAGCTTACTGTCAAAATCGGCCAAACTAGTTGAATATTATTACCTCTTCCCAAGTGCTCAAACCATAATATTACATCCTATTTTCCAGTTGAGCACCCATTTTGAAAGATTTTAGTTAATCAGGCCTTCGATTACATTCTTGTTTGTCTAGCAACCTTAGAATCTAGTTAAATGCATGTTCCCCAGAACTCTTTACAGGAGTTGATGTAAGTTAATGAAATCCTGCACTTCTTTTGGCAAACAGTCTGTCTCCTCCAGGCACATGTCTTGTACTTTACAATCTGAACTATGCTGCCATTTAACCCACCTTGGGCATAGTGGAGGTGGGTTCTGAAGAAAATCACATTTTCTTGGCATGGTCATTGAAAGGTTTTCATTTGGGGAGGTTTAGGAGGATCTGAGTATTCAAGATCTCAGTTTCCTCGTGTCTGCACACATGCCTCCATTCCATATCTTGGAATCTTCCTTCTTTCTCATTGGTGTGTGCATGCTCAGTCACCTGAGTCATGTCCAACTCTTTTGTGACCCCATGGACTGTAGCCCGAGAGGCTCCTCTGTGCATGGGATTCTCTAGGCAAGAACACTGGAGTGGGTTGCTATTTCTTTCTCCAGGGGATCTTCCTGACTTGGAGATTGAACCTGGGTCTCCTGCATTGCAAATTCTTTACCCACTGAGCCACAAGGAAGACCTTTCCCATCAATACCCTCTGCTTATTGTAAGGGACTTAAACGAAAAGGTTTGAGTATTTGATTGGGTTGGGAACTCTGCACACTAAATTCACTTTCTAGACTTGATCCTCATCCACATCAATCCAGAGGCTACAGGAGGAGAAGTTTTTCTTTAGAGCAAACACAGACTTCCTGATTTTCCACCTGGTTCTGAGTTGGGTATTAAAAGTTTCAACAGGTCCTTTTCCCTTGCTACTGGCTTTGGAGCCATCAGAAGCAGCCAGCTGACTCTACAATCTTTATAATAACTATTGTCACCATGGTGACTGAGTACCACAGTCACTTTATTTCTACTGCCCGCCACCTGAACTTCATCCCCTGCAACACCAATGATAACTTGAGTCACTGTGATGCTAGTGAATGCCATGGATTACCACTATCCCATTCTCTCCTGGTAAAGAAGTTAGTTGTGTGCTTCTTAAATATGAGAGTAATAGAGACTTCTCTGGTGGTCCAGTGAGTGGCTAAGACTCTGCACTCCCAATTCTGGGGGCCCAGGTTTGATCCCTGGTCAGAGAACTAGATCCCACATGCCACAAATTAAAAAAATCCCTCATGCCCCAATGAAGATCAAAGATCCTTCCTGCCTCAACTAAGACCCAGTACAGTCAAAGAAATAAATATTTTTCAAAAATGAGAGCTATAGAATATTAGAATCCCATCTTTGGGGACAGTTTTCTTGGGTTCTTTTTTGATATCTATTCTTACCTTAGTCTAGAGCCTAGAAGGCAACATATGGCACACTCAAATAATGTAATTGAGGTGGATTTAATAAAAGGGGCTATTTATAATGACGAAGATGGGACCAGCAGATTGAATAACT
Source organism: Muntiacus reevesi (assembly GCF_963930625.1). Classification (NCBI taxonomy): domain Eukaryota; kingdom Metazoa; phylum Chordata; class Mammalia; order Artiodactyla; family Cervidae; genus Muntiacus; species Muntiacus reevesi. The sequence goes on along the minus strand of NC_089253.1, from coordinate 27,269,644 downwards.
GATTTCAATTCTTTATCCTTATTTTTATCCATATCCTTACATAGTACTGTTATTTGTAGAGTGTAATTCCTTGTCTCATTTCTTTGAGCTTAGAGAACTTTTTGGCCAATAGCATGTGGGTGAAAGTGAGACCACGCCAGTCCCAAGCTTAGGCCTTAAGAGGAATCCTATGTTTTGTTTGCTCTTTTGAGGCTCTGCCACTGTCATGAGAGGAAACACACCTACTGATCCAAGGAGGGTGAGAGGCCTGTGGAGCAGAGTTGCTTCCATCTCGTAGACCTCTAATGAGAAAAGTAGCTGCCCCGGCTACCAAAGCATGAAGTAAAGAAGTCCAGCTGAGCCCATCCTAAGTCACCCCAGTTCTAGCTGACCTGGAGATCTGTCAGAACAAATGGCTGCTTTAAGACATGGACTCCAGAGTGGTGGAAATGCAGCACTGGTATATGCAGCAAATACACAAGAATAAGTAAAAAACAGTGAGAGATGGGGCAGAGCCTCAGAGATGCTGATGGAAGGCTTAAAGGATCAAGGGGAGGGAGAAGTTACTAGAACTTGGACAGTAGCTGTAGGAGAAGGTGTTTGATGAGAGCTGTGGCCTTTGACAGAGGGATGTAGACAATCCACAGAACCCAAGTGAGGGGAACAAGTTTCATCCCTTGGCTCTTGTTGCGTCCTCTGACCTCATGGTGTCTTTTGTTATCAAAACTAGAAGGCAAGGGAGCCCACCGGTGCAGACCATGAAAAAAATTCTCTGAGTATACAGAACAAGATGAAGGCCTGGAAGGGACAATGGAAAATATCTAACACACTTTGCACGTCTGAGAACATCTTTGTTTACCCTCATACTTGTATGATAGCTTGGTGGAGTATAGAATTCTAGGCTTGAAATGATTTCCTTTAGAAGTCTGAAGAAATTTCCAATACAGTGTAGCTATTGAGAAGTTTGAAATTCTTCTGATCTCTTACCCTGTATGTGGGACCTAGATGTATCCTGAAATGAGTAGAATCTTCTTGTCCTTAATAGTCACGAATTTTTTCCACATGCCTTGCAGTGGATTTACTTTCAGTCATTGTTCTAGACACCCGTAGGGTCCTCAATCTGGAAACCTATGTCCTTCAGTTGTTTCTAGAATTATTTCATGGATAATTTCTCCTATTCTGTTCTCCTGCTCTCTCCAAATTTCTAATTTTCTCTCTTTTTCTTTTGACTCTCCTTTCTGGGGGCTTTCTTCAACTTTTCCCTTCAATTCTATTGGTTTTATTTTAATAGCATTTTAAAATTGAAATATGCCTCATATAGCATATTTACAACATTAAAGTGTACACTTCAGTGGTTTTGAGTCTACTCACTATTTTGTGCAACCATCACTGCTATTAAATTCCAGAACATTCCCAACATCCCTGAAAGAAGCTTTATGCTTATTAGCAGTTAATCCTGATTGCCTCCTACTTCCATCCCCTGGAAAACACTGATCTATTTTGTGTCTCTTATGGATTCACCTATTCTGAACATTTCATATAAATGGAATCATACAATATGTGGACTTTTGTGTCTGGCTTCTTTCACCTGGTTCACCCATGTTCTAGCATTTAACAACATTTCATTCCTTTTTAGGGCAGAATAATATTCCTTTGTACAGTGGTCCCTCACTATCCGTGGGGATTGGTTCTGGAAATCCCCATGTATACCCAAATCCATGGCTGCTCAAGTCCTTTATGTAAAATGGCATAGAGTATAGTCAACCTTCCATATCCGAGGATGTGAAATCCACAAATAGAAAGGGTTGACTGCATTTATTGAAAAAAAATCCATGTGTAAGTGGACCCCAGAAATTCAAACCTCTGTTTATCAAAGGTCAAACATGTAGATATACCACATCTCGTTGACTCAGTCATCAGCTGATGAACATTTGGTTTATTTCCACTTTATAGTTATTATGAAGAGTGTTGCTGTGAACATTCATGTACAAATTTTGTATAAACATATGCTTTCAGTTCTCTTGGGTATATACCTAGAAGTGGAATTGCTGGGTCATATGGCAATTCTATGTTTAACTTTTTGAGGAACTGCCAACTTCATTGAGTTTTAAAATTCTGTTACCAAGTTTGACATTTCTGAGAGTTTTCTTTTCATTTCCTGAGTGTTTATCCTTTGAAAAAAATTGATTGTAATATCTCTCCTCTCTGAGGATATCAATGGAATAAAAAAAAAGTTTCTTCTCCCTGAATAGCCTGTCTTGTAAAGCTAATTTAATTTTTAAAAATTTCTGCTTTCTAGGGCTCCTTGGTGGTCCGGTGGTTAAGAATCTGCTTGCCGATGCAGGGGACACGGGTTCCACCCCTGGTCTGAGACGATCCCACGTGCTGCGAGGCAGCTGCACCCGTGTGCTGCAGCTACTGAGTCCACGAGCTCCTGAGCCCGAGTGCCCCAAAACCTTGTTCTCTGCAACAAGGGAGGCCCCTGCAGGGACAAGCCCTCACACCTGCTCAGTGCAACTAGAGAAAGCCCGTGTGCAGCAAGGAAGACCCGGCACAGCCAAAAAAAAAAACTAAAAAAAAAAAAACAACAACACTCTGTTTTCTCTGTTAGTAGCTTTGACCAACTGTCTATATATCTCATAATCCTTGGCTGATCAAGAGTGATTTTATTCAAGAATAAAGAACCAGAAAACTGACTGGATTACATCTGTTATCACATGGGTCATCTTGTTGACTTTGAGTTTCAAAGTGATTTGATGGGCTGTTTGTGGAGAACCCCTAATGTCAGTTATTTCCGTGAGAGTCGTCAGAGAAGGACCGTCCAGTCTCTCATCTGGAAGGTTAGGATTCTTCTCCCTGTGCTGTGGGGGAGGAAAGGGAAAAAGGATCGGACGTCTCTGGACTCAGGAGTCAGTGTGCTTGTGATCATGCCACAGGCTTTTATGGGCGAGGTGGTTCTGCCCTCAAGGGGGCCTGTATCTCCCAGTCTGGGGACTATTCTCTTTTCTCTGGATTGCAAACCTCCAGATTTCTGCTAGTGTGTTGGGGCAGGTTCCCAGTGGCATGAAATGGAGAAAAGAATCTAAGGATCTGACTGCTGCTCAAGCAGCTTTTAAGCCATTTTCTTTTACATCGCCTCCCGCCTCCCGCCTTTGACTAATGAGTCCCGTATATTCCTGCCAATGCGGTGGTGCGAGTTGTGTTGATGCTCAGCCTTCCTCGCATTAGGCTTGGGATTTAGAGCTCTTAGTTCAGCTGAATCTAGTTTCCAGCTTCTGAAATTTGTTGATTTTTGCCTCCTTTCCTATTGCACTAACCATGCTTGAATGTTAAAAAAAAAAAAAAATCCATTTGCTGTTGCTTTTGTGGGGTTACTGGAGGATACAGAATTAGATGCATGTGTTCAGTCTTCCAACTTCATCCAGAAGTCTGCGTCCCACTCTTCTTAATGAAAAAAAAAAAACCACACAACAACTGATATTTTGATTCCCATCTGAATTAGACACCATGTAATCACGGAACAAAACCCGCTATAGTTATCTTAATAGATAGAATGTAACATAAAGAATTGTTAATCAGGTGTAAAGAATTGTTAACACGGTGACTGAAAAAGTTAATAGAGGAGCCTCAGCTATTAAGGAGATAGAAATTGCAGGAAGCAGCTACTAACTGTTAGGCCTGGAGGAATAAAAAGAAGAAGCTGGAGTTTTGAAAACATAGACGAGACTCACAGATTTAGAGAAAAAACTTACGGTGGCCATGGGGAAGGAGGCGGGGAAGGGATAGTTAGGGATTTTGGGGTGGACATGGACACACTGCTATGTTTAATAAAATGGATAACCAACAAGGATCTCCTGTAGAACAGAGGGAACTCTGCTCAATGTTCTGTGGCAGTCGGGATGGGAAGGGGGTTTGGGGGAGAATGGATACCTGTTTATGTACGGCTGAGTCCATTCACTGTGCACCTGAAACTACCACGACATTGCTCATCGGCTGTACTACAATATAAAAGTTAAGAACAAATGACCAAACTTAGAAGCATAGTGGAGGGGCCTCACAGAGCTGAAAGTCAGACCTCTGAGGAGGAACACGTCTGGGCTAGGGCTGGCACCTCGAAGGGGGCACGCTGGGGCCGGCTGCGACTGTTGGAAAGCTGGGCTCAGTTGCTTCAGGACTGGACGCTGCCCTGGGGTGAGAAGAAGCACAGTGAAACCGACGGGTCAGAAGTTCTGTCCAGGAAGTGGACAGAAACGAGCACGTGTCACCTTCTCCTTCAGCCTTGCAGTCTCCCTCATGGCCTTGCTGTAGGAGCCTAAAAGAGGTCCAGGGCTTCCCCGGTGGCTCAGTGGTTATAGAATCCTCCTGCCAATGAAGGAGACACAGCTTTGATCCCTGGGTTGGGAAGATCCCCTGGAGGAGGGCATGCAACCCACTCCAGTATTCTTGCCTTCAAAATCCCATGGAGGGAGGAGCCTGGTGGGCTACCGTCCATGGGGTTGCAAAAGAGTCAGACACAACTTAGCAACTAAACAACAAAAGAGTCCAGCTTGCAAAGGACAGGTGTGAGGTGTGGCGTGCGGCACCCAGTCCCAGCATCACAGAGCCAACCAGAAGGCGGGCTTGAAGCTGAGGGACAGTCGCTTAGTACCTAGTATAGCCTATTCTTTCGGGTACTTGAATGCCTATGTATCCTGCTGAGCCTATTGTGAGCTTTTGTAACAACAACAAAATCCACTCCGTGTCTCCATCTTCTCCCAAAACCATCCTCACTTTCTCCCCAAATGGCAAGATGCCAAGTCCAAACAGCAGTTGTATTGATACGTGGGAGAAGGTTTCACTATCTATTCTGAGCTATTTAATTGCCGATCATATTCACTCGCTCAGTCGTGTCCGACTCTTTGCGACCCCATGAACTGTAGCCTACCAGGCTCCTCCCTTCATGGGATTCTCCAGGCAGGAGTACTGGAGTGTGCTGCCATTTTCTTCTCAAGGGGATCTTCCCAACTCAGGGGTCGAACCTGGGTCTCCGACATTCCAGGCAGACGCTGTAACCTCTGAGCCATCAGGGAAGCCCAATTCAGCCACAGTCCCACCCAAATATTCTGTTTCTAAACAATGTCTTTTCATCCCGGTGTTCCTCCTCTTTCTCAGTTGGTTCAGAATTTGCGGTGGGAAGAGAGGGGTATTATATACTGACCTTCTTCCACACTAATGGGTGTGCTTATTGTCGACACACTTACCAGCTTCTGTGCCAATTTATATTCATTCCCAAGAGCAATGTAAGTGAGTTTCAACTGTTCCACAGCATCCACTCATTAATTACTGTCAGACTTAAATTTTGCCAATTTATGAATGAGAAATTGTATCCCATTATTGTTTAATTTACATTTTCCTTAATGGGGAGGCTGAACATGTTTTTGCTGTTTGCTTTTTGGACTCAGGTTTCTGCTCATATTTTTTGCCCAATTGTCTAGTTTTTTCTTCTTAATGAATTGCAAGAATTCATAAATTTTTTTGGTAAAATGTATATGAAAATGTATACGTACGACTGATCCATGTTGACTGTGAGGAGATACCCTATGTCCAAGGGCGGAGAAGCCCTAGCAAGATGGTAGGAGGGGCAAAATCACATTTAGAATCAAACCCCATGCCAGCCAGAGATGCTCAGAGGGCTGAAACATACCTTGTGGGCACCAGCACCCAGACACCCCACAGAGAGTAGACAGAACTGTGTCTGAGTGTCTCCTGAGGAGGGGTGGGTCAGCAATGCACTGTTGCAGGGGAGGGGCTCTGGGTGCTGCACACTTGGGTATGGCACAAGCCCTCTTGGAGGAGGTCGCCGTTATCCCTGCCACAGAGCCTCCAGAACTTACACAGGACTGGGAAACAAACTCTTGGAGGGCACAAACAGAACCCTGTGTGCACCAGGACCCAGAAGAAAGGAGCAGTGACCCGAGAGACTGACCCAGACTTGCCCGTGCATGTCCAGGAGTCTCCGGCAGAGGCGTGGGTCAGTGGGGGCCTGCTGCAGGGTTTGGGGCACTGAATATAGTGGTGTGTGCATGGGACCTTTTGAAAGAGGTTGCCATTTTCTTCATTACCTCCACCTCAGGTCAAATAACAGGGAGGGAACACAGCCCCGCCCTTCAACAGAAAATTGGATTAAAGATTTACTGAGCTTGGCCCCGCCCTTCAGAACAAGACCCAGTTTCCCCCTCAGTCAGTCTCTCCCATCAGGAAGCTTCCATAGGCCTCTTATCCTTCTCCATCAGAGGGCACACAGACTGAAAACCACAATCACAGAAAACTAACCAGTCTGATTCAATGGACCACGGCCTTGTCTAACTCAATGAAACTATGAGCCATCCCTAGTAGGGCCACGCAAGGTAGATGGGTCATGGTGGAGAATTCTGACAAAATGTGGTCCACTAGAGAAGGGAATGGCAAGCCACTTCAGTATTCTTGCCTTGAGAACCCCATGAACAGTATGAAAAGGCAAAAAGGTAGGACACTGAAAGACAAACTCCCCAGGTTGGTAGGTGCCCAATATGCTACTGGAGATCAGCAGAGAAATAACTCCAGAAAGAATGAAGAGATGTAGCCAAAACAAAAACAGGAGATGGTAAGGGTAAACATCGACATTTTAGGAATCAGCGAACTAAAATGGACTGGAACTCGTGAATTTAACTCAGATGACCATTATACCTACTTCTGTGGGCAAGAATCCCTTAGAAGAAATGGAGTAGCCATCACAGTCAACAAAAGAGTCCAAAATGCCGTACTTGAATGCAATCTCAAAAACGACAGAATGATCTTTGTTCGTTTCCAAGGCAAACCATTCAATATCACAGTAATTCGTCTATGCCTCAAAGAGTAATGCTGAAGAAGCTGAAATTGAATGGTTCTGAAGAAGGAATTCATAGGGCCAGGACTCCGTCTCAGGCCTGTCCATGCTGATCGTGCTTGGCCGCCTCTCCAATGGACTCTGAACTCTGTGCTTAGTGCCTGTGGGAATGACAAGGAAGGATAAGACCCCCTCTGGGCAGGGGAATCTTTTTATTTATTTATTTATTTATTTATTTATTTATTTTTTCAGTGGGTTTTGTCATACATTGACATGAATCAGCCATAGAGTTACACGTATTCCCCATCCCGATCCCCCCTCCCACCTCCCTCTCCACCCGACTCCTCAGGGTCCTCCCAGTGCACCAGGCCCGAGCACTTGACTCATGCATCCCACCTGGGCTGGTGATCTGTTTCACCATAGATAATAAACATGCTGGTCTTTCAAAACATCCCGTTCTTTCAAAACATCCCACCCTCACGTTCTCCCCCAGAGTTCAAAAGTCTGTTCTGTACTTCTGTGTCTCTTTTTCTGTTTTGCATATAGGGTTATCGCCACCATCTATCTAAATTCCGTATATATGTGTTAGTATACTGTAATGTTCTTTATCTTTACTTCACTCTGTATAATGGGCTCCAGTTTCATCCATCTCATTAGAACTGATTCAAATGAATTCTTTTTAACGGCTGAGTAATATTCCATGGTGTATATGTACCACAGCTTCCTTATCCATTCATCTGCTGATGGGCATCTAGGTTGCTTCCATGTCCTGGCTATTATAAACAGTGCTGCGATGAACATTGGGGTGCACGTGTCTCTTTCAGATCTGGATTCCTCAGTGTGTATGCCCAGAAGTGGTATTGCTGGGTCATATGGCAGTTCTATTTCCAGTTTTTTAAGAAATCTCCACACTGTTTTTTTTTTTTTTCTTTTTTTATCGAAACCACTCAGACTACGTTCTCTCCCTCTTCTTCTCCAAAAAGGAAAAGAAGGGGCAGGGGAATCTTGAAGATCACATCCAGGTTACTCCTTGCCTAAGAGAAAACAGACACTAATCACCCCTGCCTCCGTGAAACAGTATCTATCTGTGGAATGTAACCACAGGCTTATTGATTATTAACTGTTTGAACACAAAACACGTGAATGATGGGGTTATTTTGATTGTATTTACCCTTCCTTTGTAAGCCTCAAGGGATTTGGGCTGGTGGGTTTGGACACATACACATGGGGTATAAAAGATTTTCACAAATGCTGGTCCGGGCCCTTGGCTAAGAGGAGACTCTTCCTCGGGCCCGCCGGTGTAATAAACTGCACTCCACTATCTGCATTGTCCTTCTGAGTGAGTCTGTTTCCCGGAAAGCACGGCTATAACTGTTCTATGAAGACCTACAAGACCTTCTAGAACTAACACCCAAAAAAGATGTCCCTTTCATTATATGGGACTGGAACGCAAAAGGAAGAAGCCAAGAAATAATAACTTGGAGTAACAGGCAAATTTGGCCTTGGAGTACAGAATGAAGCAGGGTAAAGGCTAATAGAGTTTTGCCAAGAGAACACACTGGTCATAGCAAATACTCTCTTCCAACAACACAAGAGAAGACTCTACACATGGACACCACCAGATGGTCAATGCTGAAATCAGATTGATTATATTCTTTGCAGCAAAAGATGGAGAAGCTCTATACAGTCAGCAAAAACAAGACTGGGAACTGACTGTGGCTTAGATCATGAACTCCTTATTGCCAAATTCAGACTTAAAATGAAAGTAGGGAAAACCACTAGACCATTCAGGTATGACCTAAATCAAATCCCTTATGATTATACAGTAGAAGTGGCAAATAGATTCAAAGGATTAGATCTGATAGAGTGCCTGAAGAACTATGGATGGAAGATTGTGACACTCTACAAGACCATCCCCAAGAAAAAGAAATGCAAACAGGCAAAATGGTTGTTTGAGGAGGCCTTATAAATAGCTTTGAAAACAAGAGAAGTGAAAGGCAAAGGAGAAAAGGAAAGATATACCCATTTGAATGCAGAGTTCCAAAGAACAGCAAGGAGAGATAAGAAAGCCTTCCTAGTGATCACTGCAAAGAAATAGAGGAAAACAATAGACCAGGAAACACTATATATCTTTTCAAGAAAATTAGAGATGCCAAGGGAATGGACAGAGGTTTGTGACATTGTACAGGAGACAGGGAGCAAGACCATCCCCAAGAAAAAGAAATGCAAAAAAATAAAATGGCTGTCTGAGGAGGCCTTACAAATAACTGTGAAATGAAGAGAAGTGAAAAGCAAAGGAGAAAAGGAAAGATATATCCATCTGAATGCAGAATTCCAAAGAATAACAAGGAGAGATAAGAAAGCCTTCTCAAAAAAAAAAAAAAAAAAAGCCTTTCTCAGAGATCCGTGCAAAGGAATAGAGGAAAACAATAGAATGGGAAAGACTAGAGATCTCTTCAAGAAAATTAGAGATACCAAGGGAACATTTCATGCAAAGATGGGCTCAATAAAGGATAGGAATGGTATGGACCTAACAGAAGCAGAAGATATTAAGAAGAGGTGGCAAGAATACATAGAAGAACTGTACAAAAAAGATCTTCACGACCCAGATAATCATGATGGTGTGATCACTTACCTAGAGCCAGACATCCTGGAATGTGAAGTCAAGTGGGCCTTAGGAAGCATCACTACAAACAAAGCTATTGGAGGTGATGGAATTCCAGTGAGCTTTTTCAGATCCTAAAAAATGATGCTGTGAAAGTGTTGCACTCAATATGTCAGCAAATTTGAAAAACTCAGCAGTGGCCACAGGACTGAAAATGGTGAGTTTTCATTTCAATCCCAAAGAAAGGCAATGACAAAGAATGCTCAAACTACCGCACAATTGCACTCATCTCACACGCTAGCCAAGGAATGTTCAAAATTCTCCAAGCCAGGCTTCAGCAATACATGAACCATGAATTTCGAAGTGTTCAATCTGGTTTTAGAAAAGGCAGAGGAATCAGAGGTCAAATTGCCAACATCCGCTGGATCATTGAAAAACAAGAGAGTTCCAGGAAAACATCTATTTCTGCTTTATTGACTATGCCAAAGCCTTTAACAGTGTGGATCACAATAAACTGTGGAAAATTCTGAAAGAGATGGGAATACCAGACCACCTGACCTGCCTCTTGAGAAACCCGTATGCACGTCAGGAAGCAACAGTTAGAACTGGACATGGAACAACAGACTGGTTCCAAATAGGAAAAGGAGTACGTCAAGGCTGTATATTGTCACCATGCTTATTAAACTTATATGCAGATTACATCATGAGAAACGCTGGGCTGGATAAACCACAAGCTAGAATCAAGATTGCTGGGAGAAATATCAGTCACCTCAGATATGCAGATGACACCACCCTTGTGGCAGAAAGTGAAGAGGAACTAAAGAGACTCTTGATGAAAGTGAAAGGAGAGTGAAAAAGTTGGCTTACAGCTCAACATTCAGAAAACAAAGATCATGGCATCTTGTTCCTCACTTCACGGCAAATAGATGGAGAAACAGTGGAAACAGTGGCTGACTTTATTTTGGGGAGCTCAAAATCACTGCAGATAATGGCTGCAGCCATGAAATTAAAAGACGCTTACTCTTCGAAGGAAAGTTATGACCAACCTAGACAGCATATTAAAAAGCAGAGACATTACTTTGTCAACAAAGTCCATCTAGTCAAGGCTATGGTTTTTCCAGGAGTCACGTATGGATGTGAGAGTTGGACTATAAAGAAAGCTGATCACCAAAGAATTGATGCTTTTGAACTGTGGTGTTGGAGGAGACTCTCTTGAAAGAGTCCCTTGAACTGCAAGGAGATCCAACCAGTCCATCCTAAAGGAGATCAGTCCTGGGTGTTCATTGGGAGCACTAATGTTGAAGCTGGAACTCCAATACTTTGGCCACCTGATGCGGAGAGCTGACTCATTTGAAAAGACCCTGATGCTGGGAAAGATTGAGGGCAGGAGGAGAAGGGGATGACAGAGGATGAGATGGTTGGATGGCATCTCTGACTCAATGCACATGAGTTTGGGTAAGATCCAGGAGTTGGTGATGGACAGGGAGGCCTGTTGTACTGCAGTCCATGGGGTTGCAAAGAGTCAGAAACAACTGAGTGACTGAACTGACTGATATGAAACTTACAAATTAGAATAGAGGATCTGCTGTTGTTCAGTCACTAAGTCATGTCTAACTCTGTGACCTGCAGCACGCCAGGCTTCTCTGTCCTTCATCATCTCCTGGAGTTTGCTCAAACTCAGGTCCATTGTGTTGGTGATGCTATCCAACCATCTCATCCTCTGTCACCCTCTTCTTTTCCTGCCCTCAGTCTTTCCCAGCATTAGTCTTTTCCAACAAGTTGACTTTTCGCATCAGGTGGCCAAAGGATGGCGCTTCAGCATCAGCATCCGTCCTTCCAATGAATACCCAGGGTTCACTTCCTTTAGGATTGACTGGTTTGATCATCTTGCTGTCCAAGGGATTCTCACATGTTTTCTCCACCACCACAATTCAAAAGCATCAATTATTCCATAGCCTTCTTTATGGGCCAACTCTCACATCTGTATGAGAGTACTGGAAAAACCATAGCTTTGAATAGAAGATATTAAGAAATACTCTCATGTTTCCCTCACCCAGCTTCATTAAATTGTTGCATTGGTTTTCATTCATTGTCTTCATTTGCTTCAGATTAAAGAAAACAGAGAAACACAGTGGACCCTCTGTATCCATGGAGGGTGCTGCAACCAACTCCCCATTGGCTCCTGAGGGATGACTATATACTCTTGAGATCCCTTTGGTTCCCTTCTCTGCTCTTACTCTTCTCTGATCCTTCCACAGTCATCTCTATCATGGATTTAGTGTTTACCGTTCTCATGCACAGCTTTTATACTGAGTAGGAGTTATATTCTGGATACTAATCTTTTGTTAATTTTATGCATTTTGAATTGCAAATATCTCCTCTCGCTCTGTGCTGTTTTTCCCTTTGCTTATGGTGTTTTTTTGATATTTGAAAGTTTTAAATTTTAATGTGATCCTATTTATCAGCTGTTTCCTTTATGGTTTGTGCTTTTTGTGTCATATTTTTAAAAAATCCTTTCTCTTATCTTCCCTGTACTCTTTTTTGGTGGATGCTTTGTTTTATTTCCTTGAGGAATGTCTGTAGCTCCTTGAGGAAAGACAAAATCATGATTATGCATGTCTTTCATCCTCTCCAATGTTAATAATTCCAGTGACTCCCAAATGGTAGGTGGAAAAGACCAGATTGGTGGACAGTCGCTTGTTGTCTTTCTCTGCAGATCAGGCTGTAGCTGCTGTTCTCTTTAGTCGCTATCTTAGGTTCTTTCCTCTCTTTCCCTTTTTTTTCATATCTACATTTCTCCTTCCCATTCTTTTACACAGTACTCAAAAGTTTAGAGGAACATCAGTTGCAACTGAAAACTACTAAAAATAAAGGAGATTCACCATAAACAGTAAATGCTAGAGAGGGTGTGGAGAGAAGGGAACCCTCCTACACTCTTGAAGGGAATGTAAAGTGGTACAGCCACTATGAAGGATAGTATGGAGGTTCCTTAAAAAACTAAAATAGAGCTACCTTATGACCCTGCAGTCCCACTCCTGGGCATGTATCTAGAGAAAAACATGGTCCCAAAGGACGCATGTGCCCCAGTGTTCATTGCAGCACTGTTTACAGTAGCCAAGACATGGAAGCAACTTAAATGTCTATTGACAGAGGAATGGATAAAGAGGATGTGGTACATATATACAATGAAATATTACTCAGACATTAAAAAGAATGAAATAATGCCATTTGCAGCAACATGGATGGACCTAGAGACTGTCATATTGAGTGAAGTGAGTCAGACAGAGGAGGAGAAATATCCTATAACATCTCTTATATGCAGACTCTTGGGCTTCCCTGGTAGCTCAGATGGTAAAGCGTCTGCCTACAGTGCGGGAGATCCAGGTTTGATCCCTGTATCGGGAAGTTCCCCTGGAGAAGGAAATGGCAACCCACTCCAGTATTCTTGCCTGGAAAATCCCATGGACTGAGGATCCTGGTAGGCTACAGTCCATGGAGTTGCAAAGAGTTGTACATGACTGAGCAACTTCACTTCACTATACAGACTCTAAAAATAAGTGATACAAATGAACTTATTTACAAAACAGAAATGGACTCAAAGAATGAATTTATGGTGGCCGGGGGGGAAGATGGGGGGAAATGATAGTTAGGGAGTTTAGGTGTTGGGATGGACATATACACACCGAAATATTTAAAATGGATAACTAACAAACACCTACTGGAGCACAGAGAGCTCTTCTCACTGTTGTACTAAAGCCTGGATAGGAGGGGAGTTTGAGGGAGAATGCATACATGTAAATATGTGGCTGACTCCCTTCACTGTCCACCTGAAACTATCAGAACACTGTTAATCAGCTATAGAGTGAAAGTCGCTAGGTTGTGTCCAGCTCTTTGTGATCCCGTGGACTATACAGTCCATGGAATTCTGGACTGTATACTGGAGTGGGTAGTCATTCCCTTCTCCAGGGGATCTTCCCAACCGAGGGATCAAACCCAGGTCTTCCGCATTGCAGGTGGATTCTTTACCAGTTGAGCCACCAAGGAATCCCTACTCAGCTATACCTCAATATAAAATAAAAAGTTTTAAATGGTATAAAAAAGTAAAGGGGATTAAATTGGCTCAAACAAATAGAATGTCCCTGGACTTCAGCTTTGATTCAGCAGGTCACTGATGTAACACCATCAGTAAAGGAAAAGATATGTGTCTTTCCACCTTTTTGCTCTACTTCCTACCGGGTCAGTTTTATTCTAAACTTGCTTTCCCTCTCAAGCGCATGACATTTTTAATGCCTAAGTTAGGATTTCTTGAACTTGACACTAGGGACCATTTGGGTTGTCCAATTTGGGGATGTGGGGGTCTGTCTTGAGCATTGTAGGATGGTAAGAAGTGTGAGGAGAGAGGAGCCTGGTGGGCTACAGTCCATGGGGTCACAAAGAGTCAGACAGGACTGAGCGACCAACTCTAACAAGAAGCATTCTGGGCTCTACCCATTAGGTACAAACAGCAGAAATCCTCCCCACCCTGAGCTGTGACAACCAATGTCTCCAGACATTGTCCGATGTCTGCGGAGGGGGGGCGGTGCCGGAATCACCCTTGGTTGAGAGCTTGTCTCCTAATTAGATAGGCTTAAATCTCATCACATGTCTGGTCTTGGAATAATGAGAGTCGCCTGAAGGGATCAAGGTGCTAATTGGCTTAAGCAGATCTGGATTTATTTCTAGAGCTGGCTCAGCCTTCGGTCTGTGTTGATGACTGGTAGACACTGAGAAGAAGATCTAGGTGAGAGTAGAAAGGAGGATGGTGGGGATGATACTGAACAGTTAATAAAAGGCTCCCCCCAAAAATCTGACAGGAAGCCCAAAGTGACAGCTGAGCAACTTTTGCTACTCTTTCCCACTTTAATGTTCAATTGTCAAGTAAAGGTAAGCCTTCACCATTAGCTCTTCCATTGTAATAGAAAGAGAGGGAAGATGGATGGATAGACAAACTGGTGTATACATACAATGGAATATTATTCAGCTTCAGGATTTTCAGAAGGAAATTTGCAACAGCATGGGTAAATCTGGAGGACATTATGCGAAGTGAAATAAGGCAATCACAGAAGGAAAATACTACATTATTCCACTGGTATGAGGTATTAATAATAACTAAACTTACAGAGCAGAGAAAGCAATAGCCATTGCCAGGGGCTGGGAGAAGGGGATAAACCGGAAGTTGTTTAATTGTTATAAAATTTCCATTAAGCTAGATGCGCAAATTTGAGGGATCTGCTCTACACCAGTGCCTACAGTTAGCAGTACAGTACTGTGTATGTCAAAATTTAGAAGGGTAAATCTCATGCTAAGTGGTATTACACAAATAAATAATAAATAAATTTTTTTTTAAAGAGACGTAAGAAAACTCTGGAAGGTGTTGGTTATGTCTATTATTGTGGTTGTGATGACGGTGCCTCAGGTGTTTGCATGTGTCCAAACTATTCAAATAGTATGTGTTAAATATGTACAGGTATTTATATATCAATTGGATATCAATAAAGCTGCTTATAGCGAAATATTTGTATAAATCCGTGATTCAAGAAAGAGAGGGAGGGTTGAAAGGAGGGGGAGAGAGATATCTGGAGTTACTTTTAATAAAAGTACTAATTCCATCATGAGGTAAGCCCTTCATTACCTCATGTAAACATAATTATCTTCCCAAAGCTCAAAATAAATCACATTACCCGTTAGGACTTTGACATATGAATTTTGGAGGGGACACAATTCAGTACATAGTATTAATGTTTGGAATTTCGGTACTTAGAATTCATTTAGAGAATAGATAGAAACGTATACTCTTCTGTTACAGATTAGCCTCTGACCAGGTGTGTGCCCATCATAGAATTTTTTAACAGTTAAAGAAGAAGTTTTATTTATTTTTAAAATTAATCTTTATTGGCGTATAGTTGACTTACAATGTTGTGTTACTTTCTACTGTACAGCAAAGTCAATCGGCCATACGTACACATATATCCACTCTTTCTTGGATTTCTTTCCCCTTAGGTAGGCGCAGAGCACTGAGCAGAGTTCCTTGTACTTTAGAGTAGGTTTTCCCTAGTTACTTACCTGTTTCATACATAGCATCAACAGTTTACATATGTCGATCCCAAACTCGCATTTCAGCCCACCCCCATCCCTGAATTTTGATACAGATGACATTAGAGGAAGAAAAGATTTTTGAAATGTGCAGATATATCAGAGATTTTCACCTTACAGGTTACATGCCCTGGGAATGGTTTCTGAGACCAACTGTTTGGAGAGTTGGCGTGGAGGGGATTTACGGGAGAGTACATTCAGGACTGATATCTATTAGGGTGGTAGGGATGCAGGACTGGATAGGACTGTGATAAAATTGCAACACAAACTCAGTCAGTACTGTGACTGAAAGCGGAATGGTCCTGCAGGGTTGCCTCATTTTGAGGCAAAAGGCCAAGCCCTTGTACCACTGCAGTGACTAGTCAGTAGATTCGAGCTGCCTTGAGGGAGGGTGTAACCTAGACTGAAGTAGCTCCTTACTGCTGAAGGCATAAGTTAGCCAAGCAATCTAAACTCACCATCAAGATTGTACCGTAGTTACTGTGTTTCTTTAACAATTGCTTGTTAGGTCTCCAGGCAAGCATGCTATTGTCTCAAAAGCAAGTTTTCTGATAGCTCCCAAAATTGGTTTAATGCCT
This sequence comes from Muntiacus reevesi, assembly GCF_963930625.1. Lineage (NCBI taxonomy): Eukaryota > Metazoa > Chordata > Mammalia > Artiodactyla > Cervidae > Muntiacus > Muntiacus reevesi. The sequence continues at coordinate 27,253,506 of NC_089253.1, read as the reverse complement.
GATTTATCTAACTGAGCCCTACTTTTTATAAAATAATTTTTATTTATATATTTTTGGCTGTGCTGGGTTTTTGCTGCTCCGCGGGCTTTTTTCTAGTTGTAGTGAGTGGGGGCTATTCTCTCTTGTGGGGGCTTCTCATTGCGGTGGCTTTTCTTATTGCATCACACAGGCTCTAGGGCACGCGGGCTTCAGTAGTTGCAGCTCCCAGTCTCTAGAGCGCGGATTCAATAGTTGTGGCTCTTTGGCTTCATTGCTTCACTGCCTGTGAGATTTTCCTGGACCAGGAATCGAACCTGTGTCTCCTGCATTTGCAGGCAGATCTTTTACCACTGAATCACCAGGGAAGCCCTGAGCCCTACTTCTTAGTAATCATTTCAATGGAGTAAAATGCCTTAGTTCTTGGTCAGAATCCTCTGAGACAGGAGCCTTCAGGGAGAGAATGATGGCCAATGTTGACACCTTCTCCTTATATATGATCCCCTTCGGGTAGTGTTGATATACTTCCTCTGGTTATCTCTTGGTTTTGGAGTGTTGACCATCGTTTGCCAAGGTGTGTGGTAATGAGTATGGTAGCTGTCCAGATTTTAGTTACTATGACATCACCATCTGGCAGGCGTTTGATTTTCTGCTCCACACAACGGAGACCGGTTACTCCCAAGTGCAGTTCATTCATGAAAATCATTTCACGTTGTGAAATACTATATTTTGCATGTTAAGTCTCTTCTGAGAGCCTCACGGGCATAAATAACTGTCAATCCCAGTAGCTATATTTGTCTAAAGTACTTCAGATTTGAAATGTTTATCAACATCATAAACTGATACAAATTGGGTCATCATTATACACTCCTTAGACACAGATGGGAAAACAGGATTAAAAATGAAGAGTGAAAGTGCTTGTCCTATGTTTGTAAATTGCTCTTTAGAAATATCATGTCAAGAGAGCTGCATGTGGGAAATTAGTAGCTGGCTCCTGTATCGCCTCTCCTCCTTCCCATAAAATAAGATCTTGGGAAAATTTCACAGGAGAAAACCCACAGTTTGAAGAAAATATGGTATCTGCTGAAATGTTTTCAAATGTTAAGAAACTCAAACTCAAGTTGTTTTGAGGTACACAGAGGAATGACTGGGTGAATTTTATTGAGAAATTAGGGCAGTGTTTATTTTGCTTTAGAAAAATGACAAAAGTGATATTATTGAGTGTGGAAAATTATTAAACATTGAAAGAGACGTTGGTTTAATTAGCAAATTTTGACATTGATGCATGTTCTAAAATATTTTTTTTAAATGCAGCACTTTAAAATGAAGGTTATTTTAAACTAAAGTGTTCTGGGAAATTCCCTGGAGGTCTAATGGTTAAGACTACAGACTTCCATTGCAGGGGGCACGAACTCAATCCCTGGTTTGGGAACTAAGATCCTGCATGCCATGGCAGGGCCAAAATTTTTTTTTAAATTTAAAAATTAAAAAAATTAAAGTATCTTGGACTAGAACAACTGTATGAAAAGGCAAACATATTTTGTTATAGAAAATCTAATCTGACTTAAAAAAAAAAGAATGATACCTGTTTAGACGCAGAATCATAGCAACAATCATTCTTGACCTGGACCTCATTTCTCACTCACAGAAACATGATCGAGCTCTGTACACAGCACAACAGAGAACATGTCCCTCCAGATGATATTGGACTTACATTTACTGATGATTTTGACAGAAGACTCTTTTTCTCTAGATAGTGTTCATATGAAACGTTCATATGAACGTTTTATGAAAAATGCATGTTTCACAGACTCTCACACGCAGCCTCCCACAGAGCAACATTTTGTGTGTGTTTTAAAAAAACAGTTTCAGTTTTTTCTCTCTTACATGATCTTTATCTTCTCCTAGAATCCAAAGCTCTTTCTTTTGGGAGGTTCCCCTGTCTGCATCGCACAGCTCCAAGGAACACCCGTTCAGATTGCAATTTCTGTGGCAGGCGATTTAAATCCCTGTAGGTCTGTGTTTGTTAAGCTCTCATTCACTGTTTTAACTATTTCCTTTTTTTCTCGATACTTCCCCAGCCTTTGGTTGTGACAGAAGATTTGACAGGCAGTGCAGTGTAGTGAGAAGCCCTGTGGAGTCAAATATTGTGAAGAGTATTTGTTGTTTGCTGCCCAGCACCCACTATTCCTTTCCTCTGACAATATTACACTGTTTCCTGTAAGGGACTTCAAACTGCCTTGACTTTCAGCCAGGTGACCCCTTACTCCAGGGAAGTGTTATGAGCAAAAGCCTGGAATATTCTCTGTTGGATTTTCCTGCTTGTGCTTCTGTGACACCATGAGAAGAACATGCCCCAGGTAGTGTTTTCAGCCTAGGCTCTGAATAGGAGACGTGGAACAAAGGACTGCAGATGACTCTTGGGCTCACAGTCTGAAGCAGACCTTCCACAGCTAACCCACAAAGCCTTAGCTTAGAGCAGACCTGAACCTGCTCTTGAGCCTAAAGTCCAGTCCAGCTTGCTTCCTGGGTGGCTCTAGAGGTAAAGAATCTGTCTGCCAGTGCAGGAGATGTAAGAGACATGGGTTCCATCCCTGGGTCGGGAAGATCCCCTGGAGGAGGGCATGGCAGCCCACGCCAGTGTATTCTTACTTGGAGAATCCCATGGACAGAGGAGCCTGGCAGGCTATAGTCCATGGGGTCACGAAGAGTTAGACACGACTGAGCATGAGAAAAAAAGGTTTGAAATCATTGAATTTGGAGTGGCTTGTACAGCATTAGTGTGTCAATGACCAAGATAGAGGGAACTGCGATGCTTCATGAGAGAGATGATGGGAACTAGACCAGGGTGGCAACAACAGAAGTGGTTAGATGCCGGGTAATTTTAGCCATAGAGTCTACAGATTTTGCTGATAGATTGTAAAGGAGGACTCCTGTGCCACAACTAAGACCTGATGCAGCCATAAATAAGTGAATAATATACTAAAAAAAAAAAAAAAAAAAAGCCAAGACAGGACGGGATCTACAAGTAAGTGTGATCACTTGAAAAGAGGTCCAAGGACTAAGGCTGGGGGCATTTTGTATTTGGTGGTTGAGGCATTGAAGAATTAGCAGCAAAGAAGATTGAAAAAGAGCAGTCAGAGAGATCAGAAGAAAATCAAACACATGCTAATAAAGTGTCAATTCATATGCCTTGTCCTAACACCGCCACCATTTCTTTCTTTTCCTCCTTCACCAAAAATATTACCATCCCTAGATGTGTCTGTGTATTCGTGTGTGTCTGCGTGTACACTGACTACATGGAAGACACAGTTTTAATCACTTCCCATGTATAATAGAATTATTGAAAAAGTTAACTGGCATCTTATTTTGCCCTGTTATATATTCACTAGGGAAAAAAATCTTTGTCTCTTAAATCAGGCAGAACATTACCTTAGTCTGCTGGTAGATGGCAACAGCACTAATTAAAAGATAAGATTCCATTTTCTCTCCATTTTATTCTGGGAAGGGAGCTGCAACTTTTGGCCTAAGACATAAGCCCTGCAGTCTTTTTGTTATTCAAGGGTGGGGAAGCCTCAAAAAAGGAAAACTAAACTTTCCAAAAATAAGGCACTGAGAGCCTGAGTGGTTCACTGAAAAATAAAAGGCATAGGCTCCTGAGTTTGTGAAACATGTATTATCATTTACAATTGAAAGAAACTTGGGGAATTTTACCCAAAGAACAGAGCATCTATGACATGATGATAGATTTTGTTTTTTTGTAAATATTATATATTAGTCTAGTTCTGTGTAGTTCTGGAGAGCAAGACAAACAAAAAACTGCCAGCTACATGAGTGTTAAGAGCAGATGTTTACTGCTAAATCCCAGCCCATGAATTGTGCTCAATACATTTTTTTCAATAAAAGATTGTCTGCATGCACAAGTGAAAACCAATGAGTGAAACTTCCAGGGAGACAGGGTTTTTGACTCAGTTTATCTTTCAAATAAATTTGAGTTACTCAAAAACTAAATGGACTATTCTAGAAAGGCAGTGAAATTCTCTACTACTGGGAGTGAAACAAGAGACAAAGGCCTATTTTTCAGGGATGTGATAGAGAATATTTATTCATTAGATAATGGTTAGGTCAGACACTCTAAATCCAGCTTTGTAACTCTAAATCCAAGGGTCTCTAGACATACACTTGGGAGAAGTATAAATAAGACTCATGATATCAGAGAAATCTTCAAGAGGCATGTGTTCAATGGCATGTTTATTAAACAAATGCTCACGACAGATTTTTCACAACAGCAACTAATGTTACTTCACTACATCAAATCTCACTTACTAAGAAAAAAAGACAATCACAACAAGGTTGATGGATTTGGATTCTTTTCTTGTTTTCTGTGGGGGTAAAGCCAGTCTCCTCACTCGTTTTCCTCTGTTTTCTCCTCTTCAACATCACTCGATTTCATTTTCTTTACCTCCTCTCTGGCTAAGTGTCCCCGGAAGGCTGCCTGGATTTTGAGAGCAGCATTCTCTTCCATGTCCTTGTCTTCTTCAGGAGATTCCTTCCCGGAAAGGAGAACAAGTAAGAGACTTTTAAACATCCCCCATATTTTGATGCCATAAAAATAAATGCCTAAATTTAATCAATTTAGGGATGTAACAGTCAAGGTGGGTTGCTTCCTGAGGGAATTTTACATGTCATCACACTGTATATGTACCAAATGCTGTCGTTGCTTAGTCACTAGCTTGTGTCCGACTCTTCGTGACCCCATGGACTGTAGCCCTTCAGGCTCCTCTGTCCATGGGGTTTCCTCAGCAAGAATAATGGAGTGGGTTGCCATTTCCTTCTCCAAGGGATCTTCCCAACTTAGGGATTGAACCCTTGTCTCCTGCATTGGCAGGCACATTCTTTACTGCTGAACCACCAGGGAAGCCCCTATGTACCAAAGAGTGAATGCCAAAATAGTAGGCATTTTGTTTTGTCACTCTTTGATGTGTCTCTGCAATAAAAGATCGCTGTCAATTTTTTCCTCCCTGAAATAGCTCCTATTTAACAGCTTCTTATTTAACATTTTTTTTGGGGGGGGGAAATAACTCAGAATCCTTGAAGCAGGGTAAAAATGCCAAGAAGAATAGTAAGTGTGCTGGTCAAAAGAATGGTGATTACACAAAATTGGATTAAAGTATTCTTATATTCTCAATGATGAGCTAATCAGAACCATATATTTAAAATGAAATGCCACAGAGGAATCCATTTAATTTGACAAAATCAGTTTTAACATGATTAGTTGAATTTTTGTATATAGTTTTCTTCCTTAAAAAAAACAGGTATAATTTACAGATAGTGAAATGCACACATCTTCAGTGTACATGTCAACATACAGCTTTTAATATGATTTTTAAATTTTAAAAGTGATACATATACATTTAAAAACTTCAGTACAGTGGTCATGAAGGTTTCCTTTGTCTTACAAAGTTCTACACCTAAGAGGAAACTGTTATTACAGATGAAGTAAATATAACCTTATAAAATTTCTCTATATATCAAATGTAACCACATGGGTATATATTTGCCTTTTTATTTAAAGAAATGAGATCATGCTAATCACAATGTTCTGCAACTACTTTTTCCATGTGACAGTGAATCTTGGCTCTCTTTTTCTATGTTAGTCACTACATAATTCTGCCCACTTTTTAATGGCATCATTGTATTCCACTGCATTGACATACTTTGATTAATTTACTCATTTGCCTACTAATGGACCTGTGGGCTATTTAAACCCCTTCTCCCCCCCATGAAAAAGAGGCAAATCTAGCTCTTGAAATTTATTAAAATGCAAACAGATTGGCATAAAATTCTCTGAAATGATATCCTAACATGGGCAAATGAACTATGCTGAAGCCAAAAATCAATGGGATCGAAATTCAAAGTCAAAAAACCTGCGTAAGGGCATCTGTTAGAGATGTAAGGAAAGGATACTCCCTCCCTTATTTCCTGACCTCCTAGTGTATCTTATGCTCATGTTAAGCAGATGGAGTTGCACTGAAATGAATTATAAAAGTTATAGCAAAACTCATACCCCCCTGGGGAGGGGGATGCCCATTTTGGGTGTCAATTACTGGGTAATTAACTGGGACATTAATATATGAAAAGAAACTCGGAAGTCTGGCTTCAACACTGTAGACAGTGAGTTCTTCTCACTAGGCTTGGTTCGCTTCGATCTGGATGATAAAGCATATAGACAGTGATATGTTTATAGTAAATGTTTAACAAGTGACTCTTCAGAAAAAAAATAGTCCTGGTCTGTAGTATTTATGATGATCTTAATACTCCCACTGTAGCTGATTTCAAATATCAAAGTGATATTTGGGGTGGTGTAGATATGTGCACAATTGTCTCTTAAGAGCTAGCTTTAGCACACCACTGAATAAGCATTTTGAGGGTGGACAGAGCCTAACCCGCCATCGCTCGGATGTAGGCTGTCAGGCAGAATTTTGTAGAGTAAAACGCATGGAAGATGAGTAGCACTCACTGAGTGAAGCCATTTAATTTGACTGTAATAAGTAATTCCCCATGAGAATAATTTCCCCATAACAAAGTTCCTTTGTTATGTCTGAACCTTTGCCACTGTGTGGTGGGGACAGCCTCGATTAGTGAAAAGTTTCCCAAGTGGAAGAGGAATCTGAAGGATCAAGGCTTAGACTGTGATTTCGGTCTGTTCTTCTCCTTGGGGAGATTTTCCCCATCTGTTGACAATCTTGGAAAATAAGATTTTCTTTATAAGGGGAAGAATAGTTTTCTTTATAAGAGGCAGGGCTAAAAATGATCCAGCAGTTAGTACATCATTGTTGCTAGTTATCTAGAAAGCAAAATCATTATTTTCATTTCATTTTAGTTCAGTTCAGTTGCTCAGTCGTGTCCACCTCTTTGTGACCCCATGAACCGCAGCACGCCAGGCCTCCTTGTCCATCACCAACTCCCGGAGTCCACCCAAACCCATGTCCATTGAGTCGGTGATGCCATCCAACCATCTTATCCTCTGTTGTCCCCTTCTCCTCCTGCCCTCAATCTTTCCCAGCATCAGGGTCTTTTCAAATGAGTCAGCTCTTCACATCAGGTGGCCAAAGTATTGGAGTTTCAGCTTCAACATCAATCCCTCCAATGAATACCCAGGACTGATCTCCTTTAGGATGAACTGGTTGGCTCTCCTTGCAGTCCAAGAGTCTTCTCCAACACCACAGTTCAAAAGCATCAATTCTTTGGCGCTCAGCTTTCTTTATAGTTCAACTCTCACATCCATACATGACCACTGTATGGATCTAGCCTTGACTAGATGGACCTTTGTTGACAAAGTAATGTCTCTGCTTTTTAATATGCTGTCTAGGTTGGTCATAACTTTCCTTCCAAGGAGCAAGCATCTTTTAATTTCCTGGCTGCAATCACCATCTGCAGTGATTTTGGAGTCCAAAAAAATAAAGTCAGCCACTGTTTCCACTGTTTTGCCATCTATTTGCCATGAAGTGATGGAACAGGATGCCATGATCTTAGTTTTCTGAATGTTGAGCTTTAAGCCAACTTTTTCACTCTCCTCTTTCACTTTCATTAAGAGGCTCTTTAGTTCTTCTTCACTTTCTGCCACAAGGGTGGTGTCATCTGCATATCTGAGGTTATTGATATTTCTTCTGGCAATCTTGATTCCAGCTTGTGCTTCTTCCAGCCCGGCGTTTCTCATGATGTACTCTGCATATAAGTTAAATAAGCAGGGTGACCATATACAGCCTTGACATACTCCTTTTCCTATTTGGAACCAGTCTATTGTTCCATGTCCAATTCTAACTGTTGCTTCCTGACCTGCATACAGGTTTCTCATTATTTTAGCAATATGGATAAGAGACTAGATCCATATTTGGAGTATAATTTTAAATTGAGTCAAGTCATTTTTTTTGGTAGGAACCCAACAGTACATGGAAAATATAACTTACTAAGGCTGTCTTCTCTTTCATAGATGTCTGTGAGTTTTCTTTTCCAGGTTCATGTTTTTCAGGTGATTCTTGCTCCTGGATAGAGGGGAGAGGTCCAAATAGGTAATGTGTCCAAAACAAAAAAGTCTTGGATCAAACTGTTTAAAGATGATTAAAGATTAAATTATTGATAAGTACTGGAGATTAAATACATATTATTTTTAAACAAGGAAAGCTGGTTGGATAAAAACAGAAAACTCTCAAGGGAATAGTATAAACAAATATTAAAGACCAAGGTGCTGGTTAAAAAAAATTTGACCTTCTGCCTTTGGAATGTGTGTAATATTGTTTTATATTAAAAACAAACCATTGTCTTATACTAAAACTTGATATAATGGTGTAACGAACCTTGAACAAAGAGTAAAAAAGAGATGCCAATAGTTCCTCAAATAGGAATGAAATAAATCCTATTTTGTTCCATAATGTGCGGTCAAGTTGACTTTTTAATGAAGTTTGTAAATTAAAAACTAAGTCAAAGAAGTAAGTTTTGCTGTGGGGAAGGATTTAAATAGAAAAAAAGGAAACCAGTTCTATCTTGACATTGTTACTGAAATCTTCCTCCAGAAGAGCAGCATTGTTAATTCACAACCTATGGGAAGAGCTTCTTTAAATCATAAAACATAAATTTAAGGACTTATAAGCTCATCAAATAAAGCCTTTAGAATTCAAAAGGGAAGAAAAAACACTCTAAAGTTGCTGTGACTTAAGATTTAAAAATTTTCAACATTATTCCTTTGCTTTCAAAAAAACAGGAACACAGAGATTCTAGTTAGATGGAAATAAAAAGAACACCCCTGTGTCTGGCAGGCACAAATGGATGGAACTTCACTTTTGAACTCACAGAATAAGTCTCAGTGGGATTTGCCCAGAAAATCCCCCAAATCTACTCTGTAACATCATCAAAATTAGACCTTTGCTTACTAATTCTAGTACCTGCTGATGCTTCATGGCTAATGTATTATCATAGTTGTCTAAAGTAGTGCTTCTCAGACTACAATCCAGATTCTGGCGTACCTACAAGTTACTTTGTGGATCCTGTTAAAATTTAACTTCTGATTTGGTAGACCTGGTGTAGAGCTTGAGATTGAATTTCCACCAAGTTCCAAGTTGGTGCCAAAGATGCTGGATCACACATGGCCTTTCTCAACCAGTGTTCCTCACTGGAGTTACAGAACATAGAATGCTTTAAGTGATTATTTTCTCAGTTTTCCCAAGGATGGTACAGAAACATAATCATTCTGGATACAAAGGAGAGACACTGATTCCTGACATGCAATGGATGCCTTGGGCTTAGGGCTTAATTATTTTGAGGAGCCTTGGTTGAGAAAGGCTGGTTCTGAGAATGCTACTGAGAAGAAGATGGGTTCAGACTCTGAATGGATTGGCTTAATAGAGAAGGCTCTATACCATCTTTAATTCTAATCAGTCTTTTGTAAGATATCACCAATAATGAATAATTGTTTTATGTGTTTTATTTTATTTTATGAAATAGCACACATTAATTCAACCAGTTTATTGCACATCTGCTATTGATAAGCACTGTGATACTCAATAACATTTGCACAATAAGTGAAAGTAATTATTCTATCTCTTTCAAGTACATTTTTCCCGTTGATCATCTGTAAATTTAAGCTAAGTATGGTACCTGATTCAGATACCTTAGAAAAGCATTTCTTTCCAGAAAGAATAGCACAATTAGAAAGATTTCATAAAATATTTGTAATGCCTTTCACAATACACATGATTATGGGTGATCCCAAGGATCTCTGTATTGGAGACAGGGAGAAGTATTAACCAAATCCAGAAGCTTATCGGGACCATACCTTGAATGCATGGTTGTTATAGAAGCGGTCATCAACCTTTGCCCCCCATTCTGCTGGATCAAAGTTGGTTTCTAAATAACAAAAATATAATTCCAGACTTAACTTTGAAGTTCATTAAAGTACATGCAGACTAGTAACATAAAATGCTTTCTTTTTCAAATTATAGGTCCTTCATTGACCCTTGAAAATTTTATCAACATTGTAGAGAGCCTAGTGCTGTGGATATAACCAGTGATGACGAAGAATTAAACATCAGATGAACCCTTGAGGATATTTAGAAAGGCAGTTAAAAAACCTACTTGATGCCTTCATAGAAGTTATAATAAAATGGGAGTGGTAGAGAACAAATGCCAATACTTAAATATCAGTATAGAAATGTATTATTATATACTTATAGAAACTTATTATGTATTAGTAAACATAAGAAAAATGTATAAAAATAAATGCTGAATAGTGAGGAAATTTGGAAAAATGAAAGATGGGAGAAGTTTTTTCTTAAAAAAAAAGTGGGCATATTATGTAGTCAGATAGACAAGTATTTATATTTAAATAGAATTTTTCTTTAACTTTTCATTATGAAGTATTTCAGACTTAGAATGTAGAGAGAATAATATAACAAATTGCCAAGTGCACATTACTCAGATTCAATAATTACAAGCTCATGATTGATCTTATTTTATTTGTAACTTCATTCATTTTCCTGCCCTTTCTGATTACTTTCAAGCCAACCCCAAGCATCTTACTATTTCATCTATAAATACTTGCATCAGTATGCATCTCTGAGATATAAAGCCATAATGCCATTATCACACCTAAAAATAATAGCAATAATTCCTTAATATCATCAACTATCCAAATTCCTCCCATTATCTAGTATTGCTTGTGCTCAGCCGTGTCCCACTCTTTGCGACCCCATTGACTGTAGCCAGTCAGGCTCCTCTGTCTAGGGAATTTTCCAGCCAAAACTACTGGAGTGGTTGCCACTTCCTACTCTAGGGAATCTTCCCGACCAAGGGATCAAACCCATATCTCTTGCATCTCCTTCATGGGCAGTCGTATTCCTTACTACTGAGCCACCTAGGAAGCCCCATTATCTAGTGTATTTTTATTTATTTATTTTTACTGTCCATTTGTTCAAATGAGGACCCAAACACACAACCTTTTGTAATGTCTTAAATCCCTTTTAATTGAAACCTCCCTATCTCCCACCCCACATTTTTTCCTTGCCATTAATTTTTGAGGAAATTAAGTCATTTTTCCTTTGGAGTTTTCCACAGTTTGGATATTTCTGATTCCATTCCCATTATGATTTTTAAACAAGTTCCTCTGCCTTTAAATTTCCTGTATATTTCCGGTTAGATCTACAGGTTTGAGCTTATTCAGGTTTGATTTTTTTTTTTCCCCAAGAATACTTTATAGTATAATATAGTATAGTATATAGTATAATTTATGGTATAATTCTGTTAGGAAATGTATATCTGGTTGTTTCTCTTTTTCATAGTTTTTATGGGCCTGTTGATAATGACTCGCTTAGATAATTTCTTTAGGGATTGCAAAATGGCAATGTTCTAATTTTATTATTTCTTCTCTTTTTCTGGAGTATGCAACCAAAAATACTTTACCTATTTGGTTACCCTGAAATACAGTTCTTACAGTAAAGGCAGGTTAGAGGTTTGACTATTTACCAATTTTGAGATTAATAAGTAAGTTCCTTAGGCTCCTCTCAAGGAGTTTTCTGTTTTGTTTTGCTTTTCAGTAAATAATTATGAACTAATGAACATTTAAGAAATGGAATGAATTTCAATCCCCTGCATTTATTCATCTTACTGATGCTCTAATTGTCCAAAATTGTCCAGCATGAGTTTATTCAGGTGTTCAAATGTTCCTGAGTCCTATGGAAACAACTTTAATAATCTTTGATAGTTTTCTTACTTTCTGGTACAACAAGGTGATGAGGTTAATCTTGCATGCTTTCTGCCCAGTTCATGGGATTGGTTCTTTCTCCAGGAAGCCCTGGTTTTTGGAAAATGGTAGTTAGAGGTTTGGTCTAGGGACCACGGGCTCACGGGTACTGGGCTGGTCATTGTTTTGAGGACTTAAAAAAAAGTGCATAGAGCTAGAAAATAACACTGTCACTTTTTAAAGAGAAAATCTACCATGAAGTCACACTGACACTTTTCAATTCAAACTTAGAATTATAGTTTATTAACTTCTTTCATTTTTATATTTGTATGTACTTTTTCTTACACTAAAAATCCTATTCCTAATTCCAATAGGATAGTTAATTATTTGCTATGTCCTAGAATGTATAAACAATGTATAAAAACTTCAAAATAACTATACTGTAATATTATTAACAGTGATAAATGAAAACAATTTAACATATTTTTTTAAACATCATTTTGTTTTTAGGCTATATCTATCAGGAATGCTCAAAGCACTGTGTTATAAAGTAACATAAAATAATTCTTTTTTCTGTGGTCATGTTAACCATGTTAGGTTCATTTCATTTTACTTCTAAATTTAGAAATTGCTGAACAATTTTAATTCTATTTTTATAACTATGTTAAACATACATGATTTGATTTAAGATATAGTCAGAGGAGTCTAGCTTCTATGCTATTCCCTCCACTCTTCCTTCTCCTGGAAAGGGTAAAAAATAACTTTTAATAAGATTTATTCTCCATTTAAAAATATAAGTGAACAGTTATGTGTTCATATCAATACCTCTGTTAGATAATTGGTACATACTAAACATATTTTCTTCTGCTTTACTTTTTTCACTTAATATGCCCTGAAGATCACTCTATAGCATCATAGAAATCTTCCTCATTTCATTTTTGCTTGTTTTTTACAGCTGCACATTTTTCAGTAGTGTAGACTTACTCAACTTTATTTTAAAAAATCCCCTATGATGAATATTTGAGTTGCTTCCTCAAGTAACAATACAATGAAAACTGAATAAAATATGGGTCAAAGGTAAAAACAGATGTAATCTGGTAGATATTGCTAAGTCCCCTCCTTGGGATTGTTACCATTTTGCATCTCCTCCAGCTATGTATATGAGTGCTTATTTCCTCTAGTGTTGCCTACAATAGATTGGCACACGTCTGGCTTTTTGTCAACTTGATGAGTAGAGTTCTGTTGGCGGGTGGTGGGACTTCATTGTAGTTTTGGTTTGGACTTCTGTTATTCTGTTATCATGGGTTATTTTGAGTCCATTTTCATATGTTAAGGGTGAGTCATTTGCATTTATTTTCGTGCAAATTGTCTGCTCATATCACTTGCCCATTTTTAATATAAGGTTTTTGTTTTCATTTCATGACTTTGACAAGCTTTTTATTCACTACATTTATTAACCCACTGTAATAGAATTTGCAAATATTTTTTTCTGTCATTTGTAGTTTTATTTTCCATGTGGTGATTTTTGTAAAAGTAAAAATCTATTTCTATGTTGCCAATTTTATCAATATTTTCTTTAACTGCTTTTGGATTTTTAAAGTATAGTAACTTAAAAAAAAAAAGAATAAAAAAATTAAAAAAACAAAACAAACAGAAAAAAAAAAGCAAAAAAAAAAAAGTATAGTAACTTAGCTAGCAAACATTTTTCCTCTTTTATGTTACAGAGAAATTCATCCATGCTTTCTTCCAGTATTTGTATGGTTTCATTTTTTAAAATATTTAAATCTCTGATCAATTTGGAACTTTATCCTGGTATGTGATGTAAGAAATAGATCCAATTTAATCTTTTAACATCTTTATCTCAAGATCATTTAATAAAGGCCCACCTTTTCCCTAGAGGTTTGATACCACTTTATGTCATATACTAAAACATTTCCTGTCACAAAAAAATCTTCAAGATTAAGATGAGTAATTACCTATGAGGAATGCTGGCAAGGGAATTCTTGTACTCTGTGAGAAACTAGGCTAGAGGACTCTTTTCTGTCTTTTTGGAAAGGCTAAATTCTGATCCTTGTACTACCTCGTTTACATGAGTGGAAATGGGTGTGGTACTTACATTTTTCAAAATAGTTTTACCCATTTTTTATTCGTTAGAAAGTTTGTATTCTGAGACCATTAATCTGAATCACCAGTTACTTTAATTATCATGATCTGGTGACAAATGACTCACATGATTTTGTAATGGGATGTTTCTGAGGTCTAAAATCAAATAAACAAAGACTTTTTGTCGTGAGTTTGTAAAATTAATGTTATAAGAAAATTAAAGTTCACTGCAATTCACCTCTTACTCTAAAGGATTTCTCTTAATAGCTTTTTTAGGCATTTAAATTTCAGATTAGGTAACAAATAGTCACACAGACCGGAAATGGAAAAGACCAGCAATTCAGAAAATTGGCAGAGATTCTGAGCTTGGTTAAGGTAGAGCAAAGAGGAGAAAGAGGTGGAGCTATGTAGTGTGTATGGGTGTTGTTTCAGTTCAAGCCTCATGATAGGTTTCCTCCCCCTGTGAAAGGATTAAAATGGAATGTTTAGTGCTTGTGACTATTTCTTGTTTCTTGTTGTTTACTAAGTTGTGTCTCTTTGTGACCCCATGAACTGTAGCCTGCCAGACTCCTCTGTCCAAAGGATTTCCCAGGCAATAATACTGGAGTGGGTGCCATTTCTTTCTCCAGGTGATCTTCCTGATGCAGGAATCGAAACCAGCATCTCCTGCATGAGCAGGAGGATTCTTTGCCTTTGAGCCACACCAGGGCACCTTTACTACTCTGCTGGAATACTGTTATCAAAAGTAACGATAACAGCTTAAACAAAATGGTTGTTCTAGTCAGGATTTTTAATAGAAACTTATAGCTGAGAATTTGGAAATTTTATTTATGGAAGTGAAGAAACTCTGGCTCTTAGCCAGAATTAGCATGAATCTTAGTCTTTGGACAGTATGGGACATTGGAAATACAGAACCAGAATATATGTTACTTTCCCTAGCTGGAAGTTCACTTTTCAAAGAAGTTTTTCTCTGTACTTTTATTGAGGAACAGTTTCATACACCCCTGTGAATACCAACCTATTTAATCTAAGGAGTATAAATTTTTTTTTTACAGCACTTAATAATACTTTCAAGTAAGGCGAGACAGGGAAGAAGAGACAGTCAACTGCCTGGGAGGCATAGGAACAATATTCAGGAAAAGAGCTAGGCTGGGTGTTCTCATGAGTTCCCCTTCCACCCCACGTGTCCATGAGAAATACAAAGAAGGTCTGGGTGATAAACTAGTAATCTTCAATAATGTGAAATAATGTGATTCAAGGCACCCACGTGGATCTAAGCCACTTCAGTCGTGTCAGACTCTTTGTGACCCCATGGACAGTAGCTTGCCAGGTTCCTCTGTCCATGGGATACTACTAGAGTGGGTTGCCATGCCCTCTTTCAGGGGATCTTCCCAACTCAGCGATCGAGCCCATGTCTCTTAACTCTCCTGTATTACTGTATAAAGTTGGGTACTTTACCACTAGTGCCACCTGCGAAGCCCGTCAAAGGCTGTTTCAAATAACAAGAACTGTTAGTTGAAAAGTCCCTGCCTCATAAAGGATTTCTGTGGAATGACAATGGTCTCACCATAGTCAAACATTTAGTCTCTCTCTCTCTCTCTTTTTTAATGCCTATTTTTAAAAAGCTTACTTTCTCTTTTCTCTAGAAGATTCTCAAAATATGCTGCGGCAAACGCTGGTATATTGTCCGGTTGCTCCCTCAGAATCTCGCGTGTGAGCCCTTCAAGAAGATTTCCAAATCCTTGAGGAATTCGGTAGTGGGTGTTGGAAAATGGAATCGACATCTCCTTGGGAGGAACTGTCTACTGTACCTAGAAATGCATGAAAGAGTACTGTCTTTAAATTTGTCTCATTTCACTCAGATAATCATAACTAAGACCACAAATTATTTCTGAGACCCCAAATTTCTGGACTTCAACAATCCTTTCCCCCCCAGTACAACCCAAGTCCGTCCATTTCTTCCAAAGAGTTTTGAAATTGTCCATTATTAGAACATTAAAAATATTTAACAGGTGAAATCATGTTAAAAAATTACAAAACTCACAGATTTTCAGTATGATATTAAGTACTTTCTCCTCTCTCCCTTTCCGCCTTTAAAAGGGTAATTTTTCCTATCCCACAGGAATTTAGAGAATGATTGCTAAAATTTCATCTTAAATTGCCGAAAGAAACCCTTTATAAGGTCTTAAAAAAAAAAAAAAAAAAGAAGTCATTGAAACTACTCTAACTGGTCGAACGAATATGTTTCAGACTTAAGTCGTTCCCCTGGCCTCCACTTCTGAAGTATGACCTAGGATGCCTCGTCGAAGCATCTCTATACTTGTGGAAGAGGCAGTGCGGCGACAGAGCTGGGGGCAAGGTCACGACATAGCAATTCCAGCCTCAAAAGGTTTTGGGATTCTTACTTTTTTGTTTGTTTGTTTGGTTTTCTGTCTTAGCATACAAGGGACAGGTAAGGATAACTGCTAAGCAGCGGGTTGGGCTACTGAGTCTGCAAGCAAGGCTCAGGGACCTGGTTTGTTTGTGACAGCGTCACTGCCGAATAAGCCCGGAAGTCGTGGTAGGGGTCTCGGTGGGGGTCTAGAAGGTTTAATGAGGCCGAATCTGTGGACTTTCTTCTCCTTCTTCTTCTTTTTTTTTCTGACGGAACAGGAGGTGAAGCATTGAATCACTGGTTGTGAAGAGGAAGAAACCCTGGACCGACGTCGGGAGTGGAGGGCGGTCGGAGACGGACCACAGGTCTCCTGGGGGGGCGGGACGTCGAGGATCTGGGATTTCAGACTCGCAGAATGGGCTACTGGGTTCCCAGCCTGACTTCGGCTTCCCAGATTGCGGGAGGGGATCCTGAGAAAATACCAGAGACGAAGGGAAAAGGCGAGGTCTCTATTTCGGAGAGGAAATGGGGTAAACCGCCTCACCTCTCCGTTCTCTCAGAGCTGGAGCCGATGGTTCGGGTTGTTTTTTTCTCGTTGCCGGGAAACCGTTTCCTCCCCGCCCCCGCTCTTTCCACTACGGTGGCCGAAGAGAGGCACGGGCCCGCCCGGCGGCCGCGGACGGCTTCGCAGACTGACTGGCCTGGGAAGGGCGGAGTCAGGCCTTTTCCGCCCCGCCCCGCGGCCCCGCCCTCGCTGGCGTCCATGCCCCGAGGCCTGCGCGGCTGCGACGGCTTGTTGCCAACATGATTGCGTCGGAATTTGTCTTGGGTCTGGTGCTGCGGTTATTCCTGCAGGCCCACGTAAGTGCAGGTGAGGCGGCCGCGCTCGGCCCGACCCCTGCCCATCCGTCGGCCTGCGAGGACCGAGATTCCGCGTCCTCCGCAGGACCGCCCCCGGCGCCTGCTTCTCTAGGTCGGGAAAGGATCCCCTGGCAGGAACCGGGTTCTACGGCCCAGACCTAGGTTGCAGGTGTCTGCTTCCTCCACTCCCTTCCACCGCCCTTATGACGCCTCGCGTGGGGCGACGAGAGAGTTGGGTTTATCTCAGGAAGGGAGAACTAGGTGTCCCAGACCGAGGCTCTCAGGGTCTTTAAAGAACTGTGGGGGAACTCGAAGGGGAGGGGGCGAAGCTAGTTGGATAATATTTGGAAACGGGTGACTGAGTCATCCGAAACGTTTCAGTGCTGCCCCCTCAGTGGTACCGTTGGGGAGGGTTTGCCCCGGGCTGGATCCCTTGGGGGAATTAACTTTTACTAGTTTAAGTGGTGATGATGGCTAAGACAGACAGCCCCCTCACCAGCTCGGAGTATTTAAGACTCAGCTTTGATTCCTGCTCGCGGGCATTGATAGTGGGATAATAGCCGTTTTCTTGGGGAAGAGGATGACTCATTCATTTTGACTGTTGTGCTAGTCATATCGTGTCGTTTGACCCCGAGCTGGACGCTGGGTCACAGGAAAGAGAGTTTAAGTGGGAGAACAGACGGCGTGCAGAAAAAGGAGTGTTGCTCTATGTATGAATCCGCAAAGTACAGATGCAGACAAACTGCAGCTCACAAGTGGTTTTCGGGGTTTAACAGAGACATAAACTAGCACTCTGTATATCATTTTCTGATTCATCCCCACACAGTGACCTTTGAGTCCAATATATGAAGTGGGGAGAAGGGAAAGAGGGCCAGTATTAGTTTCTATGTTAAAGGCTGTTAACTTTAATATCAGTATTTTATTTATCTTTGCCTTTGGGTCATATTGTTACATAACCTTCATTAACAAGGACTTTTGTTTTTTTATTCATTGATGCTCTAGGTTTTCTTTCCTTGGTATTTGGTTACATATCCTGACTTCTTCAAATCATTCCCTCTCTTCGTTTATCATGTAATGTTTGAAATGTACATGGATATATGTAGCAGTGAAGCAATAAAATGAACACCCAAGGGCTTTACACACAGTTTAAGAGCTAGACTGTTGCAGTTTTATTGAGACTTCAAGGATATTCCTCCCCCAGGGAGCTACTAGTTCTTCACCAAAAGTAACCACTGCCCTCATGTTGTCAGTCGACTTTTAGTAACTACTTTTAACATCCCAGAACACTAATTCCTGTTTTTCTACTCTGACACCCAAGTGAAGAAGAAATTGAAGACCTAAAACAAAAAATTGAAATGTCAAGTGTCTTGTAGTTGACAAAAGCAATGACCAGTCCCACCACTTTACCGCCAGTATCTAACTGTGGCAGAGTAGTGCTTCCGGTAATCTTGGAAACAGGTGGCTTGAGGTCTTATCCTGTCCTGAACTACCTGTGTGATATGGGGCTAAAGAAGTTTAACATCTGTCATGTGTCTAGTTCTCTGCCTGCCATAGTTAAGCTCCCTCATAGAATGTAAGCTTCCTGCTGGCAAGGAATTTTGTCTGTCTCCATTCTCCCCATCCCCCGCCCCACATCTTTCCTTGTTGTATCCTCATTTCCTAAAATTGTGCCTGGCACATAGTGCATGCTAAGTCGCTTTAGTCGAGTCTGATTCTTTGCGATGTAGCCCGCCAGGCTCCTCTGTCCATGGGATTCTCCAGGAAAGAATGCTGGAGTGGGTTGCCATTTCCTTCTTCATGGCACATAGTTCAGTCGCTCAGTTGTGTCCAGTCTTTGCGACCCCATGAACCGCAGCACGCCAGGCCTCCTTGTCCATCACCAGCTCCCTGAGTCCACCCAAACCCATGTCCATTGAGTCAGTGATGCCATTCAACCATCTCATCCTCTGTCATCCCCTTCTCCTCCTACCCTGAATCTTTCCCAGCATCAGGGTCTTTTCAAATGAGTCAGCTCTTCGCATCAGGTGGCCAAAGTATTGGAGTTTCAGCCTCAACATCAGTCCTTCCAATGAACACCCAGGACTGATCTCCTTTAGGATGAACTGGTTGGATCTCCTTGCAGTCCAAGATACTCTCAAGAGTCTTCTCCAACACCACAGTTCAAAATTATCAATTCTTCGGCGCTCAGCTTTCTTTATAGTTCAACTCTCACATCCATACATGACCGCTGTATGGATCTAGCCTTGATTAGACAGACCTTTGTTGACAAAGTAATGTCTCTGCTTTTTAATATGTTATCTAGTTTGGTCATAACTTTCCATCCAAGGAGTAAGCTTCTTTTAATTTCATGGCTGCAGTCACCATCTGCAGTGATTTTGGAGCCCATAAAAATAAAGTCAGCAACTGTTTCCACTGTCTCCCATCTATTTGCCATGAAGTGAACATAGTGGGCAACTCTGAAATAAATAATATGCAAACTATTTTTAAAAATTACCTAATCTACTTGGGTCTCAGTCTGTTGATCAGTAAATAACATGATTCTACCCTAGGGTGTAAAAGATCCTTTCCATCTCTAAAATTCTGTAACTCAAAATAGAGTTGTGCACAAAGAGGTTCAATGAATATGTGTGGTCAAAAACAGACTAACCGAGGGGGTGGTGGAAGGTATTTTTCCCCAAAGTTTGAGAAGGTGGCTGCACACACCCAGAACCCCTCATTTGCATGGTCTCATGCCTGCAGCCAGCCCCCTCCAGTATTCTTGTCTGGGAAATTCTACGGACAGAGGAGCCTGCTGGGCTACAGTCCATGGGGTCACAGAAGAGTCTGACACGATTTACTGACTAAACAACACCTGCAGCAACCCGTTTTCTTCAATCCCTTCCCTACCCCATCCTCTTTCTGCTTAGCTCTTAGGCCTTGGGTTTTCAGGTTTTGTTCCATTTGAAGCACTTACCCAAGACTGGGCCTTCCCACGCATGCGCCTCTTCCCTTCCCTCCAGCAGGCTGCCAAAAGTGCTTATGCAATTCTAGACTGTTGTAGTCTCCACTTAGAGCATTTTGCTCCTGGTAGCTGTGCATCTTCAGCCCAGTGGATCTTCTGGATGATCTTTGATTGTCATGTAGATTTTCTGGTGGAGCAAACGCCTAAGAGAGAGCTGAGGATGTCTAGGGACTGGGCTGTTATTTGAAGTGCAGGACAAATAGGCCACCAAGTCTGTGTAGGAGACCCATTAGTGATGCTGCCCTGTTAAGTATAGCCTGGGGGGCTGTCATCATTTGGAGCTTCCGGGGAGAAAAAAAATGTCAACTTTGTTAGTTCTGATTCTCTTTCCTGTCTATCATTTTTGTTTAAAACACTTGGAAAAAAAAAATCTTAATTTTGTTAATTATTTTCTTTTAGGGGGTTTTGGTCTATTTTCTTCAGATAAAGTGGGATGTAAGTGAAAAAGTTTTTTTTTTTCCCTTCTCTTATTAAGTTTTGATGAGGAATTCACTGAGATAATTTGGATAGATACTTGTTATTAATAAAATACTTCGATATAGGCTGGAGGTTAAAAATAGGAATGATCTCGTTAAAGTGAATTCTTATTCAGCCTTGTTAGTGACTGTCTAGAATAGAATCCACAGTTTCAAGGGCTTTTTCTCTTTTCATATAATTTAGCTTGCAAAATGGGCGAATTGCAAGGAAAGACCTTTGGTTCAGACACTTTGACCTTCTGTCTCTCACTGACCTTGTTTTTTTGCATCTTAATTGATTTGAATTTACCTTAGAAGGAGTCAGACTTGTCACGTATACTCATAAAGGTTTATTTAGAATTTTCAGTGGGTTGTCAAAAAAACAATAAGGAGAGTTATTTGAGGGAAATTTACACTGAGAGAATGGAAGAGGGGAGATAAAGAGTAGAGAGAAAAGATTAAAAAGGGCTGTGATGGAGAGAGGCAGCCTCTTTATTCCAAGCTATGAGGAGTGGGAGTGGTAATGGAAAGTAGGGAAAGGAAGTGGTTTATTTTTCTCATAAATACCATCTGTGAGATGCATAAAAAGAGCGTGTTTGGTGATTTTGGGGGGAGGGAGTCAAGCGTTAGAGCCAGGCCTGAGAGCAAAGGATCTTGAGGAGCTTTGAAGGGGAGGAGGCACGTGTTAAATGGGTTGCCCCAGGCTCTTTGAATTTTCCTTACTGGTCATCTTATTCTGTGATGCATACTGCTGGAAAACTGTCCTTGTCATGCTGCTTACCTAATTAGGAGGAATAAGATCTGGTTTTAGAAAATTGAAAGGACAGGGTAACTTGGAATTCTCACGTATTAAGACTGCGTGTTCCTCGCTGTTTCACCACATTCAATCTGGCACTGAATCTTTCCAGTGATGCTCTTCTAAATGTTTGCTGAATTTTTCAGATGTTGGTTTTCGCTTTGCTTCGTACATTGACGACTACATGGTGCTGCAGAAGGAGCCTGCAGGGGCAGTGATCTGGGGTTATGGCGCACCCAGAGCCACAGTGACGGTGACGCTGTGCCGGGATCAGGAACCCATCATGAAGAAAGTGACCAGCGTGAAAGGTAAGATAGGTCAGCCTCTGTTCAGCTTTGTCTTCTTCTGCCACCTGCTGGATGATGTGAAAATGAATGCTAATAGTCCAGCTCAGGTTATCCATCCATCATCCATCCAAGTCACTTGACATTTGAACTGAATCATGTGTAAAGGAGAGGTCGTCATAGAGAGGGTTAAGAACCTAAGCCCTGGGATTCACCGTTCCCATTCAGATCCTAACTGTTTTCTTAATGTCTATATGCGCTTGGACATTTTATTTAACATTTCTGCGTCACAATTTCTTTATTTTAAAACAGTGATAAAAAATAATATTTAGAGTTATTTTGAAGTTTAAATGAATTAACACATATCAAGTACTTTGAACAGTGCCTGGTGCATAAGTACTGAATAAGTGTTAGCTGTTGTTATTTCTGGGCTTCCCACTGGCTCAGTGGTAAAGAATCTGCCTGCCACTGCAAGAGATGCAGGTTCGATCCTTGGGTCAAGAAGATCCCCAGAGAAGGAAATGGCAACCCGCTTCTGTATCCTTGCCTAGGTTATCCTATGCACAGAGGAGCCTGGCAGGCTACAGTCCATGAGGTCACAAAGAGTCAGACATGACCTAGTGACTAAACAGCAACAACATTGTTATTGCTGTCATTATTATTATCATGTTATTTAGTCAGTCACTCAGGTATTTACTGAGTCACTACTGGGTGTCAGATACAGGGTTAGGTATTGGTTATCCAGTGATGAGCAAAACAGAAAAGCTTGGAGGTTAGGGGAGGAAACAGAAAAATAATAATCAATTACAGTGAGGCGTGATTCCACAGTGGGGAAGTATAGAGTGCTGTGGGAGTGCTTAGGAGGGATAGTAAACTTTAACTATCCAGGGTCAAGAAGATCCCCTAGAGAAGGAAACAGCAATCCACTCCAGTATTCTTGATTGGAGAATCCCATGGATAGAGGAGCTTGGCAGGCTACAGTCCATGGGATCGCAAGAGTTGCATGTGACTTAGTGACTAAACCACCACCACCACCAAGGCTTGTTTCGAAAGATGAGCAGGGCAAGCCAAATAGAGGGAACAAACCTAGGCAGAAGCATGGAGATGTGAGTGAGCCTGGGTTACTGGAGGCGGGACAGGCAGGTTTGTTTGTCTGGACCACTAGGGTGTGTGACTGATGGTGGATGGCAGGAGATAAGGCTGAAAATGTAGGGAGGTTTGTTTGTCATTGCCAGGGAGTATATATGCTACTTTGGATAGATGGCTTTTAAGCAGCAAAAGAACACAACCAGATCTGTATTTTCGAAAGATTACTCTGGCCCCACTGGGGAAGAAGAATTGGAGATGGATGAAATGAGAGGTAGGTTAGTAGGCTATTATGATATTCAGGCAATAGACAGGGAAGGCCTGACCCCAAATAGTGACTGTGAGGATATTCAACAAGGAGAGAATTAGCAGTTAGCAGACTTCATGAGCAGAGAGGTCATACAGAGGAGTCTCTGCCTCGAAGAGATAAGGATGCATTACGTAGTGTGCGGAGGAGCTCGAAGTTCCGGGATGCAGGAAGGTGGGCTCAGGGCTGGGTCAAGTAGAGAGCTGGTTTATTTCACCTTAGCTGGAGGTCTCTATACAGCTCTGGGATGTTGAGGCAAGAGTCAGACAGGTGAGGAGGCTTCTCTGGGGCAGGTGGTGTTAATGTGGAGGTTGGTGGCTTGAGAAGAGACTTGAATATACATGTGACAGCGAAGCTTGGAAATTTTATTGGCCCCTGAAAACAAAGATCACCTGATTAGCTTTGTCAATGTACAGGACCAATATTCAATCCAGAGTGATGCAGACGCTGGTGCAGACTTTTAATAATTCATTTCCAGGGCCTTCCCTGGTGGCTCTGATAAAGAATTGCCTGTCGATGCAGGAGACACGGGTTCAATCCCTGAGCAGAGGAGATCCCACATGTGATGGAGCAGCTAAGCCTGCACACCACAACTCTTGAGCCTGTGCCCTAGAGCCTGCGCTCTGCAGCAAGAGAAGCCACCACAATGAGAAGCCCACGCACTGCAGCTGGAGAGTAGCCCCCATTTGTCACAACTAGAGAAAGCCCTCACAGCAACGAAGACACAGGACAGCCAAAAATAAAAAAATAATTCATTTCTTTCAGCAAACATAAAAAGAGTATGTACTAAGTACTAGGCATAGATGCAAGGTAAGTGCTTCTGGTTCTTGGGTTTTAACCAGGCTTTTAAGCAGAAGAAGCTTTATTAGGTGAAATTCAGAGAGCTGAAAGGGAAACTTAAGCTGATTGAGGAGGTGCTCTCTGTTAGATGTAAATGCTATTGGTGACTTGTAGGATCAACTGAAAATAAGAATTTGGGAGACTAGTAGTGTTTTCTTTTTCTGTTGTGTCATCTCAGAAATAAGCAACGTGGAGGACAGGTAGTGGTACTCTCAGTACAATGACCTTGACTTAAAGATCTAAAGTATTGATGTAGCTTAATTAAGTTTTGGCTTCCCAGGTGCTTCAGTGGTAAAGAATCCGCCTGCCAGTACAGGAGATGCAGGAGATGCAGGTTTGATCCCTGGGTCAGGATTATTTTTAATTAATTTTAATTATTTACTCTTTAAAAAAATTATTTAAATTTTTTTGACCATGCCCCACAGCACTGTGGGATCTTAGTTCCCCAACCAGGGACTGAACCTGCGCACCCCCTAACCCCCCTGCCCCCACATTGGAAGCACAGAGTCTTAACTGCTGTACCACCAGGGATGTCCCAAGAATTGATGCAGTTTAAAAATAAGAAATAGGATTTCTTTGGTGCTAATAATTAACATTACCAATTAATACTTAGGAGACAGAGATTGCACACTACTGTAGAAACAGGGAAAGCACATGATGTGTAGCATTTCAGTCTTAAAAATGTTCTTATGCATTATTTTTAGTTTTTTTACCCATTCATGGCTGCTGTAGGACCAATATTTGGAGTGGCCAGAGACAACACAGGAGAGTAGGTGGTAACAAGAAGAAATAAAAGCTGATAATTAGGAGATGAGCCCCTCTCCTTCTTTAGTGAACCTGTTCACTTATCTTGAGTTCAATTCTGTAAATGTCAACTAAGGGCTTATTATTTATAATAAGCTGGAAACCCTAGAGAATACAAAGAAAAATGTAAGTAGTGTCCAGCCTCCAGGAACTCACTTGCTCATGCCATCCTTTCCTTTCCCATTTAGCAGTTTAGGTTCAGCTTCAATTGCATCCCTGGAAAGTGATGCATCATTTGGAGTTTGGATGTATAGCAGCAACTGAAGGGAACCAAGTGATTCATGGACTATTGATGAGAATTTCACAGAAAAAGAGATTGTTGTTATTGATGGGGTCGGGAAGAGGGTAGCTCTATTTGTTAGGCTCTCCACACTGGCATGGTAGAAAAGAAAGGTATGATAGTTTATACAGATCCATAAAATAACTTCAGTGGACAGATTGCTCTGTCCTGCCCATGAAGCAACATGGATAAAGTGTTATTTGGGATAAAAAAGTTAGACATGTAGGAAATTTCACTGGGCAGTGAAGAAAATGTGTCTCAAAGGAGATGCTGTGGGGCATTTTGAAGGGTTGACTTCTGTTTAGATTCTGATGACGACCCTGGGATTTTCTGCCAGATGACCTCATTTGGCCATTCTGTCCATCTCGTTAATATTTAACTTACTACCTATAATCCCCTAAGTGCCCACAGCAAAGCGGAATTTAATGACATAAAGGGTTTTGTCCAGTAGACTGACACTTGAGCTTTGGGGAAATTGAGACCTGAGGGATGGTTGGGAATATGGGAAGGTTCTGGGCCTGTTTGAGGTATGTCGTCAGGTGACGCATAATGCTTCTTTCAGACACAAGGAGTAAACTTGGGGCAAAGAGTCTGTATCCTCTCACTTGGACACATGTGGGGGATGTACCTGCAGATGATAAAATGAAGGTGTATCTGCTTGAATTTGTCATCATGATTGAGGTAAAACAGAAAAACACAAAAATCCTAAACCTCTTAGAAAGTCAGAAATCTCCTGCACTAGTTTTCTGCGTCACATAGTAAGTTACCGCAAACTTAGGTACTTAAAACAACGTGCTTTTACTATCTCTGTAGATCTGAAACTTGGCCATCGTTTAGCTGGGTTCTCTACTCAAGAGTTTCAGAAGGTTGAAATCAAGGTGCTGGCTAGACCGAGTTCTCATCTGGAGGCTCGACTAGGGAATGATTAACTTCCAGGCTCCGTCAGGTTGCTGGCAGAGTCCTGTCCTTGTGCCTGTAGAATTCATGGCCCCATCTCTGAAGCTTCACATCTCTGACCTCTAGACCCTACTTAAAGGGCTCACCTTCTTTAGGTCAGGCCCACCCAGGACAATCTCCCTTTGAGTTAACTTCAAGGCAACTGATGAGGGATTTTTCATTATACCTGTAAACCCCCTTCATCCTTTCCAGGTAACATAACCTAATTATGAGGATGGCATCTAATCCCCTCTGCCATTTTCTGTTGATTAGAAGCAAATCATGAATTCTACCAGCACTTGAGGAACTCTGCAAGGGTGTGACTTATTGGGGGTCATCTTTGGCTGTGTCTGCCGTAGCAGGCTATAGGTTAAGCAACTTACAGGAACAGTTTTATTGATAGAAAAATATTTAAGCTTTTTTTTTTTTTTTTTCATTCATGGTGGCGGTAGAGGTGAACTTTATACAGAATAATGCAGGTCTGGAAGGGGTAGTTTGGGCAGTAAGGCCTCCTTTACCCCCAGGTCACTTCCACAAACCAGTGAGCCTGTCTTCGGTTGGTGGGGTGCCAGGATTCTATGGGGGAACAGTGACTGGGGGCTTCTTCCTGATCTAGGTTTTTCCTCTTGGAAAGGAAAGAGTTGTTGGATAATTTTCCTTTTTCTCTTCTCAGCTGCTGAGATTTGGCACAATAACCTGAAAAATAATTAACATCCGATGTGAATGGCAAAGAGGAAAAAAGCAAGATGTGCTTTATGACTAATCATGTCTCTAGACCCATTATTTTCATTTTTTTTTTTCCTTTGATTTGTTGATTCTTCCCATTTTGAGGTGGGGGCTGGTCTGGGGGATGGAGAAAACATGGAGAGAGTTCTTTTCTTATGCCCGTGGCTGGAAAATGAAGAGAAGAGGGACAGTGAGAAGTGGGCCACCAGATATGCTAGTGGTTGGGCAGGAAAACACAGAACCCCTGTCAGTTTGCATGGCTTTCTTGTGAGTATAACCTGGCACTGGAGTTTGCTCTCTGCCCTTACTTGGTGATGCTCCTGGCACATGGTGGGCACAATGAAGGAAGGATATGTATCCTCCTGGATGGAAGAAGAAAGAATGGAGGAAGCAGATGTTTGATTGCAGGAAAAATGAGCATTTATGGAAACCCAGGCCTGGATTGGTAAGAGATATTACAAGACGGCAAGTGATGGGGGCCTAGAGGAAGGACCCAGAACAGCTGTTGCTCAGAAAGCCCATTGGGGTCAGAAAACGCCGGCTGAATAGTGAGCTTCAACTCTTGGTGGTCGGTCACTCAGTTTTATCACTTGGACTCAACTTAATGGACTTGGTGGGTCAGTGGTTTCTGAAATCTACAACTGGACTTCACTGGCCTATGGTCAGCTCCACTTTAAACAGCCAGTCCTAAATGGATGGGCCAAGGCCGAATCAGCTCCTTGTGGACCATCCCACCCTTGCTTTCAGTCGAAGAAACAGTCTTCACAAGGGCTTCTCTCCTTTGTATACACTTTGTTGTTCAGGCGCTAAGTCATGTCTGACTCTGTGACCCCATGGACTGCAGCATCCCAGACTTCCCCGTCCTTCACCATCTCCCAGAGTTTGCTCAAACTCATGTCCATTGAGCCAGTGATGTCATCCAACCATCTCATCTTCTGTCTCCCCCTTCTTCTCCTGCCTTCAGTATTTCCCAGCATCAGGGTCTTTTCCAGTGTGTCAGTTCTTGGCATCAGGTGGCCAAAGCGTTGGAGCTTCAGCTTCAGCATCAGTCTTTCCAGTGAATATTCAGGGTTAATTTCCTTTAAGATTGACCGGTTTGATCTCCTTGAAGTGCAAGGGACTCTCATGAGTCTTCTCCCGCCCATGGAGGTAAATCTGCATTGTTTTAAACTGATTGTTTCTGAGTTAGTTTGACCATTAATAGCCTCTTTGTGCTGGAGCTGGTTTTTCCTGCCTTGTGTGGCTGTTAACTTTACCTGACCCTCATTGTGTCGGAGTTTTTCTTTTATGAAGCGGAAGAGGAAAGAGCTAGAAACTAGAAGAACTTGGGGACTAGAACAGAAGGAAGTTCTCAAGGTCTGTGAGGAAGTTGAGAGGTTTCCTAGGGGGAGTGGTTTGGAGGACAAGGCGCAGATCTGGATGCCTGGTTCTCTTCAGACACTCTGGGCTCTAGCGGGAGTGCCTCCTCTGGCTGAGATAGCAGGGTGGTGCTGTGCTTTGCCCAGCTTCCTCCCCCTTTCCTTTTTTGCCTTTTTATTGCTGGGCAGCAGAGCTTTCCAGAAGCTCTGGTGAAGGTGGTTTTCCGCACCAGCCATATTGCATGGATGGAGACTAACAGCAAACACCTAATTAATAGCAGTGACTCAGAATAGCATGTACCGTAGTAGAAGGCTCGAAAAATAGCCCTGTCCTAGGTTTTCCTGGGATTGACCGCATTATCACAAATGAGTAACGTTGATGGCAGGAGGACAGAGCTCCGATAAGAAGCCTGGGAAGACCTTGGCAAGGCTGTGGTTGGGACAGATTGGAGAGTCTGCCTGCTCAGACGAGAGCGCCATACGGATCACCTCACACCTGTGCCGCGTGCAATCTGTGCTCGCTGCCCACTGTTTCCAAAACAGAGGTTTTTGTGCTTTAGATGCATTCTACATTTAATGTGTTGATGTCTGTGGCTATTGGCGGTGTAAAAACAATAGCAGACATTCAGTCCTGGGCTCAGTTGACCTCTCACGGGTTGGATTGGCAGACTCAGTCGGCTCTGCTTCTAAGAGAGGTGACCGTGAGCCCTTTCACTGTTGCCTAAGGGTTTTGGATATTTCTCCCAGGCTCTGAGTAATCCTTTACCCATCTCCTGCCATGTGTCTGGACTTCTCCCTTTAGCTGTTACTGACTAGGAGGACCTTAGCTTGTGGTACAGAGTAGGCACTTGGCTAGTATTTTTGTTTTGTAGTATTTTTATAATTGATATTTTTTTCTGGTTGGTACAATAACCTCGGCTTCCCAGGTGGCTCAGATGGTAAAGAATCCTCCTGCCAAGCAGGAGACGTGGGTTCAATCCCTGGATCAGGAAGATACCCTGAGAAGGAATGGCATGAGAAGGAATGACGACCCACTCCAGTATCCTTGCCTGGAGGATTCCATGGACATAGGAGCCTGGCAGGTCCATGCGGTCACAAAAGAGTCGGACATGACTTAGTGGACTCAACAACAACAACAATAACCTTAGGATGCCTCATTTGCAGTTCTTGCCATTCTTTCCCTTTGAATTGACATTGATCTCAAGGGCACAAATTATCAATCAGTCCATATTCTTCAACATTATGCCAAGAATATTTCTTTTAAAATGATCATCTCTCTATTTTATCTGTTTTCTCCTTCCACTTCTTCAACTTTGTTCGTGTGGTTTGGTTCTCCTAGGCATAATTTTGCCACTTGGAAGATATTCTTCCTAAGTTTCTGAGTATGATGTTGGCAGTGGTGGTGGTATGAGTGGGTGAGAGGTGGGAAGGTGGTAGGGGGGTGGTTCCTAAGGAATATGCTATGAATTTCTGAAATAGGGCCTTGGATGGCTTTTCATCTCCTTAATTGAGTCTGAAAACATTAAGGCTGGTAAATAACTCTGTGAAAATAATTAATTGGGCATGTACAAATATCTTCTTCAAAGAGAGATGCATTTATTTGCCTCCTACTACTTCTTTGTGTCAGTTTATCCACTCACCTGTTTAACTATAGATAGAGGAGCCCAGAACCACTGGTGTTTTTAATCCCCAAGACCAACATGCGGAGGAGGTGGGGGTATTGATGACAAGGATGGTACCATCAAGTAAGTTTCAGATGATGAGTGGTTTTCTCTAACCTGTGCTCACATTTGATTGGATAGTTACAGGTTAGTTTGGGGCACTGTAAATCTATTAGATTATGATTATGTTGATTTTGACAGTTCGATGGTATAGTAAGAATTTCCATCTTGCGTTTTTGTATTAAACTCCCTTGCATTTAATATCTGTATTTTTGTCTGTCCTCACTTAGGATTATAACTTAGCGATTTATTTTTCTTATAAATGCTTCAGTTAAAAGTAAGGAGGGATTGGTACAGATTAAAGAGAGCCACGCTGCTGCTTTTGTTATTTCTGTTGACATGTCTAAAATTTGGCTGGTTTTCATAGCTTTGGATCCAGTTCATCACAGAAGAGGGGAATTGCCACAAATAAGTCTGATGCATGACTCTGGGCTTCAGTTTCATTTTGGTGGATTGGTTCATTAATTCCTTGGAGCCTTGTTATTATTTCAGCAGATTCTAACACCTGGACGGTGGTACTGGATCCCATGAAGCCTGGTGGACCTTATGAAGTGATCGCACAGCAGACTCTTGGGAGGATAAACTTCACTCAGAGAGTTCATGATGTCTTGTTTGGAGACGTCTGGCTTTGCAGTGGGCAAAGTAACATGAAGATGACAGTTTTACAGGTAATTTTCAAAGTCTCAGTGATAATAATGTTGATGATGAAGAAGAAAAAGAAGGAAGAGGAAAGGGGTGAGGAGGAGAAGGAGGTAGAAGCCAAGATCTGTTCTAAGTGCTTTCTCTGCATATGCTAATTAATTCAGTTTAACAACTTTGTAGGGTGAATACTTATAAGACATGCATATCTCACAGATGAGGACTCTGGCCCAGCTGAGGTTAGGCTCCTGCCTAAGGTCACAGCGTAACTGTGGAGCCAGGATGTGAATGTGACCCCAGATCTGGCTCTGTTAGTCACGGCCAGTATGCTGTCAGTGTGAGGGGCGCTACTTTCTCACCTTCCTGGGCTAAAGGCAGAAGCTAGACAGTATCTGATGGTAACAGAGATTTAATAGCAAATCGAGGGCCATGTAGCTTACTCTTCTTTTTGAATGGTCTTAGAAGATGAGCTTCTGGAGACAACCTACGAGATCAAAACAATTAGATTTTGTTTTGATGCTGAGCGGCTAACACACTCTGTCTTTTGTTGCCATGGAGATTTAAAAATTGAGACTAAATGTTGGCTTTGCCTCTTACTAGTTGTATGGCTTAGAGCAAATCACTTGGTGTTTATGAAACTTTGCTTTTAAAACATGTTTTTAAAAACTGTGGTTAAAATGAATATAACATAATGTTTATCATTTTAACTGTTGGTAAGTGTACAGTTCAGCAGCATGAAATATATTCACAATGCTTTGTGTACGCAGTCACCACTATCTGTCCCCAGAACTTTATCATCCATCTCTAATGTTTACTTCGTAACCATTAAACAATAAATCCCCCTTTCTCCTTCCTCCTGCCACTGGTAACCTCTGTCTTGCTTTCTCTCTCTGAATTTGCCTCTTCTCGGTACCTCCTAGAAGTGGAATCATACAATAGTTGTTCTTCTGTATCTGACTTATCTTTCTAAGGATCATGCTTTCAAGGTCCATGCATGTAGTATATATCAAACTTTTGTCCCTTTTTATGGCTGAATTGTATTCCATTGTATAGACCACATTTTGTTTATCCATTCACCTGTGGATGAACACCTGGGTAGTTTCCACCTTTTGGCTATTGTGAGCGATGTTCATAGCAATATTAAATCAATGCTATGAACATTGATTTACAGATAATCTGTTTCAGTTCCTGCTTTCAGTTCTTTTGGATATATGCCTATGAGTGGAATTGCTGGGTTAGTTCTATATTTAACTTTTGAGGACCCGTCGAACCATTTTCCACAGTGGCTGTACCATTTTACATTCCTACTAGCAATACACAAAGGTTCTAATTGCACTGCATCCTCACTGACAGGTATTAGTTTCCATTCTGATTATAGCCACATTAGTAGGTAAGAAATGGTATCCTAATATGGTTTTGATTTGCATTTCTCTAACTACTAGTGATGTTGAGCATTACTTCATGTACTTATTAGCCATTTGTATGTCTTATTTGGAAAAATGTTTATTTAGCCCTTTTGCCCATTTTTGAATTGGGTTGCTTTTTGTTAAATTGTAGCAATTATTTATATCTTTTAGGTATTACTTGCTTGTCAGATGCATGATTTGTAAACATTTTGTCTCATTCTCTGGTTTGTCATTTCATTTTTTGAGGGTGTCCTTTGATACATAAAAGTTCTCAATTTTTATGAAGATCAGTTTATCTGTGTTTTCTTTTGTTGTTGTTTATGCTTTTGGTATCATCTTCTTGATACTGTTGCCAAGTCAAGTGGCATGAAGATTTTTCCAGTGTTTCTTCTGAGAATATTTTAGTTTTAACTCTTAAGTTTAGGTCTTTGAGTCTTTTTTTATCACTTTTTTATATATAGTGTAAGGTGAGGGTCTAACTTCAATCTTTTGCTAGTGGATATCCAGTTCTCCCAGCACCAATTGTTGAAAAGACAGTTCTTCCCCTACTGAATGATTTTGGCACTTTTTTTCGGAAATTCATTTGGCTGTGTATATGAGGATTTATTTCTTGGCTTTTTAGTTTATTCCGTTGGTCTATATATCTCTCCTTATGGCAGTACCATACTGGTTAAATTACTGTAGCTTTGTAGTACGTTTCAAAGTTGGGACATGTAAGTCTCCTCCAAGAATTTCTTTTGTTAGTGTCAATTTTTCTCTGTTTTAGTCTTGGCCTTGTAGATTAATTTTTTCTTCAATTTTGAAAACTAGCATTTTTTTCTCCCTTATTGTAGCTATAGAGAGGTTTCACTAGGCTCTGTTTAAGTCTGATAGAAGGTCAGGAGGAAGAGCACTGTAGGGGCTCCCAGGTAGGGATGGGCATACTCAGTAAACAGGAAACCAAGTGCAAACAGGGGGAATGCCAGCCTGTCGAAATGTTGTCAGTGAGGAAACTCAACTTGAAGTGTTCCTACCTCCATTGCTATTAGAACAGTGAGTGAGTCTGACACGTAATGAGTGAGTCTCTTAAGTGAAGCAGGATAAAGAGGACATCAAAAGGGCTTCCCTGGTGGTCCAGTGGTTGAGGATCTGCTGCTGATGCAGGGGCCGTGAGTTCGATCCCTGGTCTGGGAAGATCCCACATGCTGTGGAGCAGCTAAGCCCGTGAGCCACAACAATTGAGCTTATACTCTAGGTCTCAAGAGCCTCAACTGACTTTAGCCACTTGCCCTAAAGCCCATTCTCAAGAGAGGCCACCACAGTGATAAGCCCACACACCACATACACGCTACTAGAGATTAGTCCCTGCTCTCCACAACTAGAGAAAGCCCGTGCACAGCAATGAAGACCCAGTGCAGCCAAACATAAATTAAAAAAAACAATTTTTAAAGAAAAGGACATTGAAAAAGTCATCAAGGAAGCAAGCTTCTTTATTGTTTACTGGTACTCTAGCAAAGCAAGAGTGATAGAACAGAAGCCTTGGGGCTCTGAGATTTCTTTCTGGAAACAACTCTGCTTTCTGATTGAACACAAAAACAGTCTAGAATAAAGGGAGTGGATTTCTGTATAGAGTGGGATGGGGTTTTTGCTTTGGGGCCTCAGAATTGTCCTTCCTTTGTTTAGTGCAAGCTATCTGATTTAAAAATAAAAGTAAGGGAAACCATTGCTGTTTCATTTATGTTAGGATCAGGGCTGGACAGTAGCGAGTTCATAGTTATATTTAAAGTTTATCAGCTTAAAACACTGCTGAGAGATTAGAAAATATTTTTTTTACTCACTTTCAGACCTCCAGAGAAATTCATGTGAATTAAGTCCTTTGACACATTTGAAGTTAGGGTTGATTTTCTTTGCTTGTCTTTATTATCTGATTTTTCTATAATGAGCATGAAAAAATTGTAATTTTTAAGACAAAGTTATAAAAACAAGAAACTGATATTCACTTAACTGATAGCTTAAATATATATCAAAGGCTTAATTTACAATAAAGAGGCACATTATATAAATAAGAATCTTAGGAATAAACAGTTTAATTTGCATTAGGGATCAGAACTAATATGTTTATACTTTGACTTGTACTTATATTTGTTTCCATTAATAGGTTAAGATCTTGAAAAGATTATTATCTTCCCTAGTAGCTCTTTCTCTATAACTCAGTTCCTCAAGTTGATTTTTATTCTCTTGCTTTTTTTTCATTATCTACTTCTTCATTTTTGAGGGATATTTAAGTTTGAGTTTTAAAAAAACTCTACAACTAGACTATGATCTCAATTAATCTTTTAAAAAAATGTGCAAAATTGAGCCCTTACACATATTTAAGATCTCTTGTTTTGCTTCTGTAGCTTCTGCCCCTTCTGGCTTCATTTTTAAAAAAAACCAGTTAATAATTAATGCTTTTAAAAATATTCTACTTTGGACATATCTATTTCCTTTCATTATTAGTTTTCTAATTTAAAAATCTAAATTCTTGCATTTATGTCTTCCTAACCAATATTTTACTTAGTCTTGCTTTCTACCCTGCTTAAATATATGGAAACCTTTTTAGTTTAAATGTTTATTAAATTGGACTTAACTGGACTCCATTTTAAGATCAGCGAATAGAAGCAAAATTAAAGTTTCATCTCTTGATAGAAAGCATGGTTTTATGTAGAAGTGGGATTGCTGTTAACTCATTAAGGAAAACAGTATTTTCCTTAATGCTTTAATTGCAGTTCCCTGTTTGCACAGAGAGGCATGGACCAGATCTGTTTGTATCTGCACAGTCAGGTTCTCAACTGCACGCTGTGCCAGGGGATCTCATCCCATTTTCTGTCAAGCTAAGTCACAGTTTGATTGTTAAGACTGAACACATTTTTTCTGCCTGGAATTTACTCTTAAGCATCTTCTATATCAAACTAAGGCTACAAGCTCTGAGATACAGGAAAATAGAAAAAAGATTCCATCTGAAAAAGCCAAGTGTTAATTTTGTTTGTTTTAAAATCACGCACTTAGTCTGCAAGACAGCATTTTAGGTGCTGACAGTACCAAAAGCCAAATTTTCTAGTCTCTTAACACTCTGTAGAACTTTGTTTTTGGATCATAAAGATGCTTGACATGACTCCTCCTTTATGCATTTTCCTCCCTTCCCCTGAAGACTCCCAACACACACGCGTGCACACACACACACACACACACACACACACACAGTGCCTCTCTCTTTCCCCTTCTCTCCCTCCATGTGACATTTCTGGGGAGACAAAATTTCCAGTATAACCAACCACTCTTCACAGTCAAATGAAGGAAATGGCAGATTGTGTGCCCATCTTGTTGTTAGGGTAAAGTGGAATTTTAAAATCGAGTGTTATTTATAACACCGAGTGAGATGTTTATAAATGGAGGAAAGTCTAAATGCTCATCTGTCACCTTCTAAGTCAGGGTACATCTTAAGACTTGGCTATTTCTAGTTAGGCTCAGAGGAAGATGGCCAGTGTTCGATGGGAAACCCGGTTTTCCATATCTCAGCAGTCCCCACATTCCTGCTCTACAAATTGGGAAATTAAAATCCAGAAGAGAAGGGCTGGTGCCATAGTACAATGAAAGATTCCCAGGAGGTATGATGACTGGCTTATTTATAGTTATTCTCTCATCTTTAAATCTGCCGTGTTGTAATGTGGTAGAAGGTAAGGTGGCGCTTCTCTGGTGGCTTCATGGTAAAGAACCCGCCTGCCAAGTAGGAGACACGGATTCAGTCCCTAGGTCGGAAGGATCTCCTGGAGAAGGGAGCAACCCACTCCAGTGTTCCTACCTAGGAAACCCCAGGGACAGGGGAACCTGGTGTGGGCTACCAGTCCACGGGGCCGCAAAGAGTTAGACGTGACTGAGTGACTGACACCCTCACTTCAAAAGCTGGTATTATTTTGTAAACTATTATTATACACGATAATTACACAGTCCATCACTGCCCTTCAGACACAACCGAGCGACTGAGCACACACCACACACCCACACACACACACGTGTGCCTTGCTCCCCTGTGCAGACCCCATGCCACGACTCTCTGAGGAAATAGATTCTTGACGTTTCTTCATTAATTCAAGAATGTGGTGTAAAGGTTACAAAATGAACACTGGCGAGCAGCTGCTTTGATGGTGAACCGTGGGTCCCCAGAGAGGTGGAGGGCTCTCCCCATCGCTGCAGCCTTAATGACTTCAAATACCTTGGTCTTCATTTACATCCTCATTTCAATACTTGGTAGGAAAATAATTACACCGAGGTGTTTGATGAGATGAAATTTGATCTCAGCAGATGGAGGAAGGCTTCCCCTTTCATCAGCAGGGAAACCAAGTGTCATTTAAATGAAAATCTTCCTGAAATCTCTTTATTCCTAAGTTTGCTGCCAATATCCCCGAGGAAATGCTTCCATCAAAAGATGGCTTGGTGAGACCTACTGTAAGCACAGGGAACTCTCTGCTCAGTGTTAGGAGGCTGCCTGGATGGGAGAGGAGTCTGGGGGAGAATGGATACATGTATATGCATGGTTGAGTCCCTTCGCTCTAGTCACCTGAAGCTATCACAACATTGTTCCTTAATCAGCTATACCCCAATACAAAATACAAAGTTTTTTTCTTTTTCTTTTTTTAAAAGGCTGGTGATCCTGGGAAAGGATACCCATTTCAGAAGTAATTGTCATCAGGTCCAGCAAGAATTCTCCCCACCCCCATTTTTTGCTAACACTTTCTGTGGCTTTTGAGTTTTGGCTTGAAATACTGCACACATGTGAGTTTGAAAATGGAAGTTTTCCAGCCAGAGCTTTGGATTCAGTTCCGTGTGTGCTGGTAACAATAGGGGACGATGCCACCCCCTCCCCCTGTTCAGCTGGCCTTGCCGTTCTCTGGAGTGTTAGCAACGGGTCACCGCGCCACCTCCCGAGCTGGCCCTGAAGTTCCCCGTCGGTGCGGAAGCTGGTGTGGGTGGAGGGAGCGAAAGCAGTTTCATCCTCCGTTTCCATGGAAGCAGCATAGGATCCTTAGCGCTCGGTGCTGAACTGAATTTCAAGGGAGGTGACTTTTTACAGGTACTTGCCGCTGAAAAATAACTTCCCTGCCAAGATATACTGAGTGCATTAGCCTGTTCTTCGTCTTCAGTGTTTATTCTGCATGCAGCTTGCCAGGCAAGATCCAGCGAGCAAGCCTGGACTTCCTGTGGAATTTTCCTAAGACCGTGTGCAGAAGCCCCGTAACCCTGGCAGCCCGGAGCCACGTCACCCAGGGAGCGCTACAAGCCGCGGCTCCCGCTGGGACCGAAGGGCCATTGCCTTTGCATCTGGCCGGCTTATTGGCCACAGCAGGCTCCGTGGCAAGTCGAAAGGCGATTCCAGGGGCAGCGCATCTCAATGACATGCTCTGTGGGGGCACTGCGGCTGCTCCTGCCCGCTGGGCTGCAGGGCCAGCTGTATTCTCTGCGGTGGGTGGGAGGGAAGGCGAGCCAGCTGCACACCCCGTGGCCAGCGGCCAATGGAGAGCGGCCTGGCCTCCCGCGGCCTCCACAGTCCTGTCTCAGCTGGAGCTCTGGTTCCCTGAGGCCAATGATAACTGGCCTTCTTGAGGCTCCTATTAGGCCTTTGTTTTGGGACGACCAGACTGTCCAGAGGGGCGGACAGGAGACTAGTAACAAACACTCATTAAAAAGCAAAGCAATATTTTTATGACACATTCTTTTTTATTTTTTAAAAAAATTTTTAATTGGAGGATAATTGCTTTAAATGTTGTGTCTGCCGTTGCAAAAGGAGAATCGCCTGTAAGTATACTTACATCCCCTCCCTTTTGAGGCTGCCTCTGCCATCCACCCGTCTAGGCCATCACAGAGCACCGAGCTAAGCGCCCCGTGCCGGACAGCAGCTTCCCACCAGGTACCTGTTTTATACATGGTAGTGTAAATGCTACTCTCCCAATTCATCCTCCTCCACCCCATTTAAAAAAAAAATAAAAACATGCCTACTCAGCGATCAGGATTGAAGGAAATAGCACTTAAGTGTGAGCCCTGAGAGGAAAGATGCTTGATAGGTTAACAAAGAAACCCTTAGGTGTAGCACACAGATTCATGTCCAGAGGAACCCTAAGCCAGTCCTGTCACATTCTTGGCAGCTGGTGAGGTTTCATCCAGTGGTTTGGGAAAAAGTGATGTGCCTTTGGATAGACTCTTCTCTTTGTCTGGTTTCTTGGGGCTGATCTCAGCAATCACCCTGAACCCCACCTTCCAAGCTTCTGGGCCTGCTGTGCTTTTCTTGGGCAATTTTCCAGGACTGAGATGAGAAGATAAGTGTTTTGAGGCTGATTTTAGGATGTTTCAGGCTTTCAAAAATTGTTTCTCAATTGTGTTTCTTTTTAATACACATCCGTTTATGGGGTATGGATTACATAAACCTACCTCTCCATGGCCTTTTTGGGTTCATTTTTTTTTTCAAAGAAGATAATGCCATGGCTTTAATGGATACTTTTCTTGAATAGAAGTATTTTACTTTCAAGGTATTGACCTTTTTTCAGCCCAAACCCATCCACAGCTCCTCTCATCCAATACAGACTTGTCCTTGAGATTGCAGATGTCATGGTGTTCCCACCTTCTTTGAGGATATGACTTATCATAGTGTCTGTGGGTCAAAGTAGATCCAGGCGATCTGGACCAGCCCATCATCCGTTTCGATTATGCATTCGGTTTCTGTATCCTGAAGGCGCAGAAGGAGCTGCAGGCGGGGGTGGGGTGGGTGGGTGCGGTAGCATTTATGAGGGGGCAGCAGCAGCATCAACCATCCACTTGGTTGGCGGAAGAAATGACATCCCTGCTTCTTTTCCAGGTATTTAATGCCACAGGCGAGCTGTCGAACACGGCTGCCTATCAGTCTGTCCGCATCCTCTCCGTGTCTTCCACCCAGGCTCAGCAGGAACTGGAGGACCTCGCCAAGGTTGACCTGCGATGGTCCAAGCCCACCTCGAGTAAGTGATGGCTGGAGCACGTGCCAGCTCCTCTGTGAGTGGTCGGCGCCCTGTGTGGCATCTGGGAGCCTGAATTGGGTTCTGTTGTGTCTGTCAGAATTTGCTCATCCTTTTACTCATTTCTTATTGACCTCCCCACCCCCCTGGTTCTTGGTGGCTCAGTGGTAAAGAATCTGCTTGCAATGTAGGAGATGCAGGTTCAATCCCTGGGACAGGAAGATCCCCTGGAGTAGAAAATGACAACCCACTCCAGTATTTTTAGCTGGGAAATCCCATGGACAGAGGAGCCTGATGGGCTACAGTCCATGGGGTCGCAAGAGTCAGACACGACTGAGCGACCGAACCACCACCACCCACTTCCGGATGGTATTCGTTTCATGCATTCCTTCCCAGGACTCCATGGTGAATCTTGCCCCCTTGCTCTGAGCAGGTGGCGCTTTCCTCCAGCTTCATTGGCCTCACGGAAGCCACTCAGCACAAACTCCTCTTTCTCCTCTCCTCTCCTCTTTCTTCCTCCGTTTCTGTGTCTGAACACAGCTGACTGTTTCCCTCAAGGCTGCCTCTGACGCAGGCTCTTACCTTCTCCAGGGCCTCCTCTTAGCCTTTTACCCCACCGTCCAGCCTGCAGGGAACCTTTACTCCAGGCTGCTCTGCACCGGTCTCTGTTCTAGGTCCCAAGGGTGCACCTGTGATCAAGACCCAGTCCCCCACCCTCAGGGCGTCACTTATCTTTAAGGAAACCAGGCGAAGCTGAGCAAAACACACCCCTTTCTCCTGGAACCGCTCCTGTCTCCTTTGCTTTGTTAAACCTTCTTAGAACATCTTTCCATTCTTTTCACTGCCTTCCTGCGTGTGCACTCTTTGTTGTTGTTCATTCTCTAAGTCGCGTCTGACTCTGCGTCCCTATGGACTGCAGCACGCCTGGCTTTCCTGCCCTTCACCATCTCCCAGACTTTGCTCAGACTTCTGTTCATTGAGTTCGTGATGCCATCCAGCCATCTCGTCCTCTGTTGTTCTCACTCTTTAACCCTTTATGATCTGGCTGCCGTGTCCAGGTCAACAACTGGTTCCCCCAAGGTTTCCACTGTTCTTCTGTGACGTGCTCTGGACAGCCCATGGCGTCGGCTCTGCTGACCGCTGCTCCTAGAAGCTGTGCCTCCCTCTGAGCTTGTGAGGTGCTTACTCTCCCTCATGCTCCCTCTGTGTCTGCACCGTGCCTGTTTCTTTGCTTTCTCCAATCCCTTCCTCCCGAAGGGAGGTCCCTTGTGCTGTTTACAGTCCCTTTTGTCACCTGTACGTGCTTTACCCTGGTAACCTCAGTTACTCCTACATTTTCAAATATTAATTCATTCAGCAAATATCTGGGTGCCTTTTGCGTGCTTGGTGCTATCCTAAGTGCTGGGGGTGATAGCAGAGAATAAAGCAGGCAGGCACGCCTGGTCTCCTGGATGGAGCTTATAGTCTAGTGGGAGAGTACAGAAAATGAATAAGAAAATTAGTAAGTTGTAAACGAAGTATTGTACTATTCAGTATCACACTGCCTTAACTTTCCCTTTAAGAACTCAGGAACTGAATAGATTTGGGTAAAAATTTTTTAATGAATCCTTTGGTCTAGGAACTCTTCCTGCATGTCCTCCAAAACTCAGGAACCAGTTAGATTCGGATAAGGTATTATACCTTGCTGTCGGTTCCCTTTCAATCTCTGAACTCAGAGACTCGAATGTTTGAACATCAAGGGATAGGTTAGATGGTGGTACGTGCTGAGAAATAAGTTACATAAAATACTTATCCAGGGCAGGGGCAGTACTGCTGGGCTGGGGTGGGCTGGTGGTTTCTCTCTGAAAGAGTGGCCATGGAGGTCCCGCCTGAGAAAGGCAGCATTTCCGTAATAACTTGGCAGAGGTGAGGCCACCCAGGTGTCTGGGGAAGAGCCTGGTAGGTCAAGACCCTCTCATATTTCATCTCTCCTGCCTCTTCTACTGTCCTCATGTCTCTGACTGCGGTTGGGAAAGGTCTCTGATTTTTTTTTTTTTTTTGGCTGTGCTGGGTATTCACTGCAGCACACAGGCTTCTCTACTTTGGCTCATGGGCTTAGTTGCTCTGTGGCACGTGGGATCAGTTCCCCAACCCAGGGATCGAACCCACGTCCCCTGCGTTGCAAGGTAGATTCTCAACCACTGGACCACCAGGGAAGTCCCCAGGGTCTCTGATTTTAAAGACTCTTATATTGAGCTTGGACCTCTCTGGATGATTCAGGACAGTCGCCCCCTCTTCAGGTCCTTACTCTCGAAACATCTGTGATGTCCCTTTAGCCACATACGGTTCACTCACAGGGTCCAGGCCTTAGACTGGAGACACCTTTGCTCCCCATCACACACGCTCATTCTCATGCCTTTCCAAGTGGCTTTCCACTTTCTTTACTCCAACCCCCCCCTCCAACTATTCTCCTTCTGTAACTGATACTCTACTCAAATACGCGAGAAGCTTTCCAGTTCTGCATGTCTCTGTATGCATTGTTTCTTCTGCCCAGAATGCTAGCTCTGCTTACTGCACTCCTGTCTCCCAAGGTCCCCCCCTCCCTCCCCTCCCTCTTAATTACCTTCTCCCTCTGCCTCCCCATCAGTGAATCCACCCTTATTCCAGCCACCACTGCCACCCAACGCCAGCCCACAAACATTCACTGACTCCGCACTGGGTCCCAGGCGCCGAGCATACAGAAATCCTAATGGTTTAGCGAGGTGAGGGAAAGCCCAGGCACAGAGCAGGACCAGAGCATAGGGAACAAGTCCGCCTTTCCTGGCCGTGTTCCGATCTGCCTTTCATTTGCTATTCTTTACTTTGCTGTTAGAACTCCTTAACCCACTTTTGTACTTCTTCAAGCACTAAACCATATTTTGCCATATATTTGACTCTGCTGAATATCTGTCTTATTCTATAGGATAGAAGACCTCTGAAGAGAGGTTCCATGTCTTTCCTTTCCCTTTTCATTTATATATCACAATCATCTAGAAGTCCCTGGCACCCGGTAGGTACTCAATCCATTTTAATTGATTTGAAACTGGTTTTTAACTCCTCCTATCACACTTTCCATGTTTTGAGAGCCAGAAGTGCGTTGTTTGGATCTTTCACGCGCCAAGGCAGTGACTTACACCTCGTGGTTCTTTCACAGCTGTTGGGTTGGGTTGGTCCCACAGTTGCGTGTGTGCCTGTTCCCCTGTTCAGCAGCCCTCTTCTGATGTGGCAGTCACCCGTTCTGGTCTGTGTTGGTTCCTGGGCCATGTGGATGAGTGAGCTCGATGGTTCTGAACTCTGAATACTGGTTTTGGTTTCTGTCGCTCTCCCTTTCGGCCAGACTCCCCATCATTTGTTTGTTCTTGTCTTCATTACCATGGCTATAAGCTTGGATATAAACCACCCAGAAAAAATATACCTTTCTTCTGGACAGTCTCTGTGCTTGTTTGTCCCCTTCCACAGAGCTAAGTGGGGATGGATGCTGGTTAAGAGTGTAGGTGGGGGTGGAATGGGGCCGGCAACCTTTCTGCCCCTCACGTGTTGCAGAGGGGTATCAATATTCCTAGGTTCTCAGGACCCTGCACGTGGCAGGGAAGCCGCCTTGCCTGTCCAGAGAGCCTTTGGCTTTCTGCTGGCCAGCCAGCTGCCTCTCCGTCTTCTCCTGCCCTTGGAAAGTCTTAGAAAGGAATGCAAGGCCTGACCCACACCCAAGCTTCTCACATAGGCCCACGCAGGAGCTCCAGGCGGTGTCCACCTACTTTCCCCCTGACTGTCTCTGTCTGTTTCTCTGAACAGAAAACTTAGGCCACGGCAACTTCACGTACATGTCAGCAGTGTGCTGGCTCTTCGGGCGTTTCCTATATGACACCCTGCGGTATCCTGTGGGGCTGCTCTCCTCCTCGTGGAACGGGACACCCATTGAAGCCTGGTCGTCTAGAAGGTCCCTTGAAGCCTGTGGGGTCCCGAGGTCAGGGTAAGAAAGTGTCCTCCGGTCCAGGAGAAAGCCTGCCAGGAAATTCTGTGAGAGAGAAGGATTACGGTCTCCTTGGGGAAGTCAAATATGAGCTGAATGCACAGATATGTGTTAAATGTATGTGACTTATTCAGGTGTTCTTTTCACTGTCATCACCACCACAGTCATTTGACAATATGTCAAGAAGTAATTATGACCCTTTTCCTTAATAATAGGGATAGCTAATTTTTTTTAAGTTTTTTTTTAAATTTATTTTTTTAATCAGATATTTTAAACTTTTTGTATTGGGATATAGCCAGTTAACAGATACTATTGTGATGGCTTCAGATAGACAGGAAAGGGACTCAGTATAAATGTATCTGTTCTCGCCCAAACTCCCCTCCTGTCCAGGCTGCTTTGTAACATTGAACTGAGTTCCTTGTGCCATGCTGTGCTGATTATCCATTTTAAATACAGCAGTGTGTATACGTCCCAAACTCCCTAGCTATCAATAGGGATAAGTTAATACTTAATAGAAGCTTTCTAAATGCCAGATACTGTCATAAGCACTTTATATAATGTTAACTCATTTAATGCAAC
Organism: Muntiacus reevesi; assembly: GCF_963930625.1. NCBI lineage: Eukaryota > Metazoa > Chordata > Mammalia > Artiodactyla > Cervidae > Muntiacus > Muntiacus reevesi. Next base: position 27,210,251 of record NC_089253.1, on the reverse strand, counting down.
ACTCTCTTGAAGTGTAGGTACTATTAACACATGAGGATAAAGGGACTAATTCGGAGAGAGGTTTGGTGACTTGCTTGGGAACACGACTAGTAAGTGATGGAGTCTGGTGTCAGTGCTCTTAACCGCTGTGAGAATAAACACAGTCTAACAGTTTGGAGGAAAACTGTATCCATGTCATCAGAAGAAGGTATTGGAAAACTGATGGTGAAAGCACACTCAGGAAAAGCTGGATCAGGAAGAAGAGTGGTTCGGGGCAGAGGGAGAGAAGAGGCTCGTTGATAACTTGTTGATGCTCATGTTGCCATAGAGATGGACAGGATGTGAGCTGCTTTCACAGAACTTGTCTCATCAGTTCTGGCAAGAGCATGCATTTGATCTCTTGGTGCGTCTTGGGTAAAGGCCTGCCTGCTGGGGAGTAAAGTCATCCTGCTTTGGAACAGAAAGACTTACTCTCAGTAGAGGTGGAAGAATCTAAAGCCAGGCCTCCCAGACCTCAGGGGGCACGGCAGGGACAATACCAGGGGGCCATGCGGGTTCTCACACAGCGCCGCTCCAAGAGAAATTCACACAAGAATTCCACAGAGACAACTTAGGGCCATGTTCCAAGTCATCAGAGAACGTGCCTTCTGACCTGGCCATCTCATTTCTGGGAATTTAGCTTAAGGAAATAATGAAGACTGTATGTAATGATTCAGCTCTCAGAAAGATAATCATGGCATTGCTTATAAAAGCAAAGAACTTAACCTCAGTGTCCAGTCAGTGAGTGCTGGTTAAGCAAACTTTTTGCCTGTGTGATAGACTCATTAATACCTGCCCACTCTGCCCCCTGCCCCCGACCCTGGTCTCAGTCCCTAGATGGAAACGGGGATGGTGCCACTGAACTCCCAGAGAGCCGACTGACACACGTTTTCATGGAAACAGAGTGGTTGACTTGAACTCTGAGCTGCCTTCATCAGGGGTTTGCCCCAAGTGAAGCTGGATAGATACCTAGCTCAGGGATGGTCATGAGATCAGTCACTGGTTCTCTCCTGACACTTGTGTGTCTTCCTCATTTTAGGTCCATGCCATCTGACCTTCAGCTTGGTCCGAGTGCACACTCTGTTCTCTGGAATGCCATGATCCATCCACTCCGTAACATGACACTGAAGGGGGTGATATGGTACCAGGGTGAGTGTTCAGTTTCCTGGTTTTCCATTGTATCCATTAGCTGTTGCCACATAACACACCACCCTGGAACTTAGTGACTGCAAACCATTGTAATTTTATTTGCCTCCCTATTCTTTGAGTTAGCAGGGTAGTGTTTCTGTCGGGGCTGCTCTGGCTCATTTCTGCTGGGATCTCCTATGTGTGTTTGGCAGCCTGGCAGGTTGTCTGGTGGCTGGATGGCCTAGGATGACCTCTACCTCATGTCTGTTGACTGGGGCTCCTGGTTCTCCTGTGGCCTCTCGTCCTTCAACAAGCTGTGATAGTGATGGTTTATTGCTCAGTTGTATCTGGCTCCTTGTGACTCCATGTTGCTCACCAGCCTCCTCTGTCCATGGGATTCTCCAGGCAAGAATACTGGAGTGGGTTGCCATTTCCTCCTCCAGGGCATCTTCCCGACCCAGGGATTGAACTCTGGTCTCCTGCATTGCAGGTGGATTCTTTACTGACTGAGCCACCATGGAAGATCTTCAGCAAGCTAGTTCAGCCTTATTTATCATTTACATGGCAGTGTCAGGCTTCCAAGTGTATCAGGAGAGAACAAAGTCCAGAGCCCATTTGCTCTTGCAATCATGTTTGCTGATGGCCCACTGGCCAGAGCAAGCCCAAGGCCAGTCCAGGGGGACCTCAGGATAGAGGCTAGGGGGAAGTGTGGGGGCATCTTGCATCTACCCCAACTCCCTCTGACAGTTTGGACTGTTTTCAGGGGAGTCCAATGTAAACTTTAACAGGGACCTGTACAATTGTACTTTCCCTCTGCTCATTGACGACTGGCGCCAGACCTTCCACGAAGGCTCCCAGGGGCAGACAGAGCGCCTCTTCCCATTTGGATTTGTCCAGGTAGGTGCCGAGAGGAAGAGGGCTTGTGGGCTTTGGTGGGGGAGGTGCTGCTGAGACCTCTTCCCTGGAATCCATGTTCCTTTTTTTTTTCCCTCATCGCCTGCCTGCTGGTCAAAAACTGAATGTAGCTTAATCCATCTCAGCTCACTGACACGACAATTAAATCTTAAAATAATTAATAAGTAACCAATATTTGGGCTTCCCAGGTAGCTCAGTGGTAAAGAATCTGCCTGCAATGCAGGAGATATTGGTTGGGTCAGGAAGATCCCCTGGAGAAAGAAATGGCTACCCACTCTAGTATTCTTACCTGGGAAATCCCATGGAGAGAGGAGCCTGGTGGGCTACAGTCCATGGGGTCACAAAGAGTCAGACACGACAGAAGCAGCTTAGCACACACAAAATCAAGTTCTTGAGTGCCTCACCTCGCCTGTTCACATGACCCCTCCAGGACCTAGACGCCCTAGCGGGGCAGTAATTCTGACTTTTCTGGAACATAGGAATTCAGCAAGTAAGGTGTGACAAAAACGAGGCCCACCTCACAGCATAGGCACGGAACAGGCGTTAGCATTTGAGTTGGACACCCCTGTCTGTAGGCGTCTGCCTCTGATAGCCCACAGATACTTCCCTCTCACCATCCCCCCTGGCTTCCCCCCACCCTGTTCCTCTACCCTGCCCGAGTTCACAGGCCTTTTTTTGGGTATAAGATTTTTATAGACCTGCTTTCCACTTATAATTACTTTACAATCATTTCCTTTCTCCTTTCTTACATTTGTTTTGACTTTGAACGAGAATATTCTGCTCATTATTTTCAAAATAGCAACGCCTGTCACCACTTCTGTATTACTGTTGGTAGAAACTACATTTGGTGCTTGGAGGTACTTTTTTTGCCTCTCAGCCTGTGTACATGGTGGTTGGAATGTGACTTCAATCAACTCAGGCCAAAAATACGTTTAAGTGTTTATTATATGCCACAAACTGTGTGAGCTACTAGAAATATACAGCCGGAAGCAGAGAGACCTGCTCCTTGTCCTGAAGCCCTGGTTTAGCAGAAGTGTCTTAGCCTCGGGTGCCAGCTTTATCATCATCAACAGTATGTTGGTTGCTTGTGAAAAACTGGGACTACAAATGTTTAACTTCAAAGGGAACTGTCAAATACAACAGTTTAATGGTTCTGAGCGTAGTCTGGGGATTTGAATCTCAGCTCTGGCACTTCCTTTAGCTGTGTTATTTGGAGTAAGACATCGGACCTCTTTGTTATTTTAAGTGTTAAACGAGCTAGTCCATGTAAAGCTTGGCACAAGTGAGAAAATGCCCGTGTTTATTATTATTAATGAGAGAAGTCGGAAAATCTGGAGGGACAGTTGGTCTGTAAAGGAGGATGAATTGGCTTGACGAAAGGGCTGCATGTGAAACCATGGTGGCAGTAACTGAAGCGCACAGTTAGAGGGGGGACGCGAGCTCTGTGGGGAGGGCAGGGCTACGCCACGTGTCTGCGAGTTTAACACTGACGTGTGATCCGAGGCATGGGGAGAGAGAGGAGCCGGAGTTCAGGACTGGAGACCCTAGTGTTGTTGTTGTTCAGTTGCTAACTTGTGTCCAACTCTCTGTGACCACATGGACTGCAGCACGCCAGGCTCCCCTGTCCTCCACTATCTCCCGGAGCTTGCTCAAATTCAGGTCCACTGAGTCGGTTATGCCATCCAGCCATCTCATCCTCTGTCGCTGTCTTCTCCTCCTATCCTCAATCTTTCCCAGCATCAGGATCTTTTCTGAAGAGTCAGCTCTTCACAGCAGGTGGCCAGAGTATTGGAGCTTCAGCTTTAGCATCAGTCCTTCCAGAGACTGTTCAGGGTTGATTTCCTTCAGGGTTGACTGGTTTGATCTTCTTGCAGTCTAAGGGGCTCTCAATAGTCTCCCCCGGCACCACAGTTCAAAAGCATCAGTTCTTCGGCACCCAGCCTTCTTTATGGTCCAGCTCTCATGACATGACTACCAGAGTCTCGAGGGAGTATATGCTTTTTCCAAAGGATTTTGGAGGAACAGTGAACCAGACTACAAGCCACAGATGCTATTGTAAAACCCTGCAAATGCAGCCACTTTTTATATTCTTTGGCCGTGACATGCCTTCTTTAGCAGCAGTGTTTCTCAATCCCTGCAAGTTCCCTGCTTTAGCTCAGGGAAAAAACCCAGGAATTTGCCGTGGGTGTAGAGTCTGCGGGCGCCCCCATGTGGTCAGTCTGTGTTAGTACAGCTGACGAAGTAGTGGGGAACGACTGCAGGAATTCTCAGCCAACTGCCATTTTGAAACAACTTCCTTGGCTTGAGTGGCTCTTGGTAGCATTTCTCCCTCAGCCCTTCAGCCTGGAACTCCCCCTAGACTCTTCCTGGGGGTTCTTGCAGGGATCCGCATCATGGCGCCCATTGGCGCACATGGCTCCACTTCCAGCCTTCTCTCTCAGGTGTTGTGTGGGAAGCAGCAGGGTTCCTGTGGAACTTTTTATTGCCACTCTCTAGTTTTCGTGACATTTCATTGCGAAGCTCCACCACCTTTTATCACTTCATGTGTTAAGGCCAATTTGCATAGGAGAGTTTAATAAGAATCAGTGGTGGGGAAAATGTACTCTTTCTTTCTATGGGAGAAACCACACTGACCAGTTGGCAATGGCATGGCTGCTGGAATGTGCGAAGGACTGGGGTCTTTGATGAAGTCTGCTATGTGCTCAAGGGTAGATGCTGAAGCTGAAGTTCCAATACTTTGGCCACCTGATGTGAAGAGCTGGCTCTTTGGAAAAGACCCTGATGCTGGAAAAGATTGAAGGCAAAAGGAGAAGGGGGTGATAGAGGATGATGGTTAGAAAGCATCACTGACTCAGTGGACATGGATTTGACCAAACTCTAGGAGATAGTGGAGGACAGAGGAGCCTGGCATGCTGCAGTCCATGGGGTTGCCAAGAGTCGGACACGACTTAGCAACAAGGGCAGAGTCCTCTCCACTTCCCTACAGAGCTTTGCCCTGTGTTGTACATAGATGTACAGTAGGTCAGTGACCTACCGCTTTGCAACAGACGACCTCAGAACTTGGGCTGACAACAGCAGCCCCTGCGTTTGCTCCTCATTCCATGGGTTGGCCAGGCAGGGAGAGGTGGTCCCCCAGAGTGGCTCATCTCTGCCACTGGAACTGAAGGATCCAGAATTCACGTGACTGGCCCCTCAGCTGGGAAGGCTGGGGCATGATTGAACGCCTCTCTCCTCATGACCTTCCAGTTCCCAAGGCTGCTGTCTCCACATTTCTTCAGCAGGGTAGCGGCACTTCTGTTTCGTGGCCATCTCAGGGTTCTGAGGAGACAAAACCAGAAGGCGAGCACTCCTGAGGCAGACTCAGCAGCTGCTCGCCGTCGCCTCAGCTGCATGCTGTTGGTCAGAGCAGATCACAGGCTTAGCCAGGTTCAGTGTGGGCAGAAACAGACTCCAGGTCTTGCTGCGAGGAGGGGACTGGAGGGGCGGAGTTCCACCCCGGCTTGTGGGATGAGCGGTTCAGCCACGAGGGTGAGAGCCTCGGTAAGAGCGTGTTGGATCAGCCCGTGGGCGAGTGCGTGAAGCAGAAGCAGGGTCTGCTTGTGAAAGACTCCAGTGTAGGTTTCTTTTCAAAATTTTTTCTTAATGTTTTTCTAGCTTTTCTGAAGTGTAGGTTTCTGACGCAGTGAAGTTCTGATGCACAGTGTCTGCTTTCTAGTTATCTTCCTATTTGTCTGATGAAGCCCTGGATGATGGACTTCCCCAGATCCGGTGGCATCAGACAGCCGACTTTGGCTACGTCCCCAACCAAATGATGCCCAACACCTTCATGGCTGCCTCCATGGATCTCTGTGACAGGAACTCACCTTTTGGCAGGTGGGTGCTTCTCGGGCTTTGCTTGAACAGTAATATGTGTTCTCTGTGGCCTTCTCTTGACGTTCATTTGTGAGGGGGCCTAAGGAAGGGACCCTCGAAGCATGATTTATCCATCATTCATACCCTGGATGTGCTACAGTAACTAAAACCCCTCCCCACCCCTGGGCCTTGATGCCACCGAACCTTATTTCGTGTTGACACTCCATGTCCAAAGAAGGTCCACCGAGGGGCTTTGCTGTCATCATCATTCACAGATCCAGAGTGCCAGAGGCTCCGGGGGATCTGTGCTTCCACAGCTGCCTGATGGTCTCATATTCGCAGCTGGATGCTTCCACCCGAAGCAACACAAGTCTCTTCTGCTCACATTGCACTGGCCACGGCAAGTCCCATGGCCATGTCTATTTTCAGTAAGAGCAGGAAGTGGAATTCTACCACAGACTCAGAGGACTACCGGGACGTTGGTGCACAGCCCCGATGACTACGGCCTACTAGCTGCAGGATACCAGGGAATGTCAGTGTGACATGGATCCCAATGCAGAGCATCCCGATTATAGCAGGAGCTTGAATGAATATTTGTTTTTTGAAAGAATGAATGTTTGTTAAGTGAACACATAAAACCTGGAGGGGGCCAAGCAATGAAAAACTGATTCAGATGAAACACTTTGAGAACTTTGAGTGCTTGCAACAGTCTTAGGAGAGCTCTCCTTGGTTAGTTCCAAAGTCTCCCCTCCCTCCTCCTCTTCCCTTATTCCTTCCTTCCAAGCCATCAGTTATTTCAGGGTTGTTGACGCATAGAAGACCGGTCTGTGGTTACAATGCACCATTTCTCTTAGGCTGACTAGCCACAGATCACTGGCTATTAGATTCAGTCTCACCTTCTTAAAGGGTTCTTTGTGTAAGAGTTCCTTTTTTTTTCAAATCTGACTACTGTTGAGCCCAAACCTGAAGTTCTCTCCCTGTTCTTCGTCCTGTAGCATACACCCTCGAGATAAGCAGACGGTGGCCCACAGGCTGCACTTGGGGGCCCGTGCCTTGGCTTATGGGGAGAAGTTGATCTTTCAAGGACCACTGCCTCAGAAGATAGAACTCCTGGCCGACACGGGGCTGCTCAACCTCACATATTCCCAGCCAATCAAGGTGCAGAGGCGTGACGACAAGATATTTGAGGTGAGAGTTGCAGAAAACAATAGGGGTTCATCCTGTGTGGGGATCAGGATTTCCTCCACACCGAGGCTCATCTCTAATTATATACAAGGCAGGTCTTGGTTGGTCAGGGGCCAAGTTTATCTCAGAGTGACAAGTAAGCAGCTCTTGTTTCATTCACTTAGAGGCAATTTTGATGGGACAAAAGCTAATTTAAAAATTAAATCAATATTAAATAAAAATATATAGACATGTTATAAATCTATTTTTATTTTATAAAAATATATAATTTTGTTTAAAATTTATAAAATAAATTGAACAATTAAATTAAGTAACTTAAAATAAAAAATTATTAAAATTAATTAACAAATTAAAGAGTCCATATTAAAAAGATATTCCTTTTGTTATTTTCCCTCCTAGAACAACCATTTTTGCTCAGGTAGCATTATTTGTGGGTACCTATTTGAAAGGAAAGGATCCTGGCTGCAGAATATTTCCCTCATCCTTGGACATCTTTCTTTGGTCACACTATCCTAAATTCTGATTTTCTTTTGAGTTTAATCTCTCCTTTAAAAGATTTAAGTGTGGTGATTTGCAGCTTAGTTTGAATTACTGTAATGGGCTTCCCTGGTAGCTCAGCTGGTAAAGAATCTGCCTGCAATGTGGGAGACCTGGGGTCCATCCCTGGGTTGGGAAGATCCCTTAGAGAAGGGAAACGCTACCCATTCCAGTATTCTGGCCTGGAGAATTCCATGGACTGTAGTCTGTGGGGTTGCGAAGAGTCAGACATGGCGGGGCGACTTTCACTTTGACTGTAATGGAACTCTGTACTTGCTTCTAATACCTGATGAGGATCATTTCACTGCGGAACTGGGGCTGTTGATGAAACAGCTTATTTAGGAGTCTCCTAAGGTTGAGGCTTCCCTGGTGGCTCGGTGGTAAAGAATCCATCTGCCGATGCAGGAGACTCGGGTTGAATGCCTAGGTGGGGGATTCCGATCCCCAAGAGAAGGAAATGGCAACCCACTTCCAGTATTCTTGCCTGGGAAATCCCACGGACAGAGGAGCCTGGTGGGCTACAGTCCATGGGGTCACAAAGAGTCGAACACAACTGAGCAACTCAACATCAAGGCCAGGGTGGTGGCTGGAGGCATACCCAGGTGGAATGTTTAAATGAGTGTCTCTGGGAGTCCTGGGGGGCGGTGAGTGAAGAGAGGGCATTGGAGGGACAGTGAAAGAATGCAGAAGACAAACTGTAATTACACAAGAGTTCCTGGGGCTGTTCCTGCTCTGGAACCCCCTGCCTCAGGTGCTCACTTACCACCTAACTCCACTTAGCTTCCCTGGATGCTGGGTTTTAGGTGCGTCCCAGCTCCCTGGAATCTGTGCATTCCGAGTTCCCCTCTGTAGTCAGCTGCTGGCAGTCTGCCCACTGCCTGGCCCTGGAGGCTTGAGTTGGGGCCAGGACAGATTTGAACCTTTGGGAAGTGGGTATGTTAACACTCGCTTCACCACAATCGCTTTCTGACTTGAGGACAGCTGACCGTCCACAGTTCCATGTGCCCCTTCATCTTCCCCCAGCTCCCCTGGGAGTCTGAGAGCAGCCCAGAGGCTGGCCTGCTCCCCCAGACTCCGGTCTGACTGGTGGGAGGACCACAGAAGACTGCTCAGGGGAGCGTTTCCTAAGTGCTTCCTGTCTCCGTGCTGTCTTGTCTGTCTCAGTAACTTGCTGTTTTATTTCTTGATTGCAGCTATTTATCTTGTGAACTTTTATTATTGATCTGTGGCTGTGATAACCAGACCCAATTTGTCCTGGTTATTGTAGAAAACGCGTCCTTGGCCGAGAGCAGCCCCTTCTCTCCCTTCAGTCTGTCTGCAGAGCAGTCCCATCTCTTGGCACATCCTCCCAGCTATCCTAACCTTCCTGTTCGTGACTCTCCTGTTTAGGTCTCCTGTTGCAGTGACCACCAGTGCAAGTGGCTTCCGGCTCCCATGGACACCTTCTCCACCCAGACCCTGGCCCTGAACATCACGTCTTGTCATGACACCCCAGCTGCTCTTCGGTATGCCTGGACCCCATGGCCTTGTGAATATAAGCAGTGTCCCCTGTACCACCCCACCAGTACCCTGCCAGCTCCTCCCTTCATTGCTCTCATTACAAACCCGAGCCCTGGCTATCGCAGCAGGACTGCTAAATGATTTCATAGCAGTGTAATCATGTCTTAGACACAAGTGTGGATCCTTTAGATTTGGGTGTTTAGGAGTTTAAATGACAACTACTGACTTTTAATGGAAATTAATCCAACTGCCTCATTGACAGCACCCAGCTAGCACATGGCTGTTTCCATATTCCAAGATGCCAGGGTGGTAGGCAAATGGAACGCTTGCCTTATGTCCTCAGCCAGGCCAGGTATCCATATTAGACTAATTACCAACTACAAACAAGTTGACCCTGTCATTCACTTCCTTCATTATCTGGAGTGAACAGTCTTTAACACTTTTGTGATACCTCTATAGACTGTGGAAACTCAGGATTGGAAGAGATTTCAAGGCCGTGGAGGCTGACTAGCATTTACGTGTTTGTTTTTTAATAAAATCTGACAAGTGGTTATCAAATTTCTGTAGTTTCCATTCTACACTTCCCAACTGTTTTTCCTCACGTGGAACTGAAATGTTTCTTTTGGCACACTGTAATCTTTCAGAGCATTGAAGATGGCCCTGTTTTGTGCTAAGCCAAAACCAATTCTGTTCCTTCAGTCTAAATAATGTGAACGTTTAAAGCAAAGAAACCACAACCACGTGCTGGGATTTTGGGAGGTGCGCAGGGACGGCCATGAGGTGGCAAGAGAGGGTCAGGTGGAGCAGCCCGTGCGGGAACCACGTGACTGCAGAGGTCACAGAACAGCAGATAGCGATATCGGGCTCTTGACAGGTAAGAGGTTTAACAACGAAAATAATTCAGATGGGAGAACAAAGAGAGTCTTAAAATAAAGCTACATGATAAGCATTTAGAAAAATAATCCAGATGGGACAAATGTGAAAGAGGGCTTTGGTGTATACTGTTGAGAATCATAATGGTGTTTACTGGCTGATTAAAAACAGCTGATGGCATTTGATAACTGTCATCTATTAAGAAGCTGGAAATAAAAGTATCATCCTGAGTCATGGGTACACACTAATCTCTAGACAAAACTGCGTTTGGAACAGGCTTTCAAACTGTCCTTTGAAGCTGAGAAAGGAGCGAGATTTATCTGTGAGTAGTTTCCATTGTCTTAATGTGAAAAACAAGCACAGAAGCACAGGCATCACTCCCCACACCTGCCCCAAGGCGTCCTAGTGTAACTGAACAGCAGGAGTGCTTTGTTAACCAGGATTTTATTTGCAATTTTATTTATTTTTTAATTTTTTGGCTGTGCCACACAGCAAGCAGAACCTTAATTCCCCGACCAAGGATTGAATCCGTGCCCCCTGCAGTGCAGTCTTAACCACTGGACTACCAGGGAAGCCCCAGTACCAAGATTTTAGTTAGCAAAAACCAAAACAGCTATGCAGCATGCAAGGAACTCTGGCTCCTTTGAGGACTTCTAGCGTACAATTAACTTCTCATACTTGCACCTTGTTCTCTGATTCATTTGACTTCACAGAAACCACAAACCCTGCACCAACTCCTGAGAAAAAAAATGAATCTACTGTCTACCCCCAACATAGAGGCGCTCAGTAGCTGTTTTAACCTGGAAGGAATAAGAGACAGCCAAGAGCTCTAGGCCCATGTTCCCTTCACTCCTAGTAACCTAGGGCACACCATATAAACAGTTAGGTTTAGGTAGTGGTATCTTAATGCAAAGTCATGTGAAAATTAATTTATTTTTAATGGTTGAATAACTTAAAACATTCTGTAGAAATTCAGTTTATTTTCCAACTGAAAATAATACTGTTTGAAAGTGAAATTTATGATCACTGTAGAAGACCTGGATGCTAAAGAAGAGTATAAGTAAAAATCACTTCCAAATTCATCATCTGGACACAGTGTTTTGGTGAACATCACTTGATTTGTTTGGGTCACATTTTACATACCACTACATGGGTATATTATTTTGTAATTGGTGTTTTTGACTTATTTAACATTTTAATACCTACAGCTTAACCCTTCCAAAGGATTCAACAGCTTACATTCCCACCAAGGCAGAGTCCCGTATTTCTGCCCTATTCTCACCAACATTGAATGTTGTCAAACTGAAGAAATCTTTAACAATCCAATAGATGAAAAAAATTTTAGGTGTACAGCTACAACAGTGTTTTTCAAGTTATTTAAACAATGATCCATAGTAAAAACACTTTGTATCATATATCCCCATATGCATCATGTGAATGGGAGATAAACATCTATATACACAGTATAGTTGAATTCAACCTTTCAACATGCAATGCATTCCAGTATGTTGTCTTCTAACTTAATTTTAAAAAGAGGTGGGTCTTGACTGACTGCCAAAGTTGAAACAACTAACAAGGTTGAGCTTCTAGGGAAGCTACAAATGGATACTTATTAGAGTAAACCATGCACTAACTTACGGGCTTCCCTTGTAGCTCAGCTGGTAAGGAATCCACCTGCAATGCAGAAGACCTGGGATCGATTCCTGGGTTGGGACGATCCCCTGGAGAAGGGAAAGGCTACCCACTCCAGTATTCTGGCCTAGAGAATTCCATGGACTGTATATTCCATGGGGTCACAAAGAGTCGGACACAACTGAGTGACTTTCACTTCATGCACTAACTTATAAAAACTCTTTAAAAATGTCTTTCTTAAAATGAAGCTCACTGTGAACTTGTGATTAACTTGGGCAGTAACAGAATGGAAAAATATAGATTATGCAGCAGATACCATTTCTGTGTTAAGTGCAAATGGGTTCTGGCATCTGATGCAGAGAAATAAGAAAAATGAAAAACCTGCAACAGTTTTGAGTGATTTCCTTTCTATCCCTGATTTGCTATTATCCAGATTTTATTATATTTTTGCACTGTAAAAGTTATACAGACTTGTAAGACCATAACTAGGAGTCATAAAATTAGCATCAGTCACTTCAGCTTCTGATACGTTATGGTGGCCAGTGTGATGTGCACTAAAGGCCGCATTTGACCCATCCCTCGGCTGTCCAGATACAGTCCCATAAAGTGTCAGGCCCTGTTTGTTTTCTCCCTGTTAGTGGCGATGGACTGTAGCACAGTGACAACTCAGTTCTCACCACTCCTTCCCCATCCTTCTACCTCTGGCCTCCTTTGGTTCCTCCCATTCCAGCCAGCCCTGGTTCCTGGCCAGGTGACAGTGAATCATCACACAAGGTACTGTGGAGGTGAACTGGCTGGGTTTCAGTGAAAGGGTGAGCCTCTACCTTAATGCTTTAAGTGGAGTCCAGAAAATTCTGTCATATAGAATGCAGTATTATTACACGACTAATGAACTGATGGGGTGAGTCTGTTATGGTGTGGCTTCAATGTATTCAGTGGAGCCACAAAGGGGATGTAGACAAGGCTAGAGATGACTTTCTGGATCCTCTTGTGAAATGTGAAAAAGAACAGTGGGCTTTGGACTGGACCTTCCAGCTTGGGGATGAGTAGTATCTGATTCTGATCACACCAACATGAAGATAAAGCAGCTGCAGGGGCTGAGACTTACAGTCAACGACCCAGGCTCAGAATAAGGGCGGAGGGTTGTCAGGAGGTGTAAGATTCTGATTATATCGTGATGACAACAAGATGAAAATAAGCAGAACTGTCAACAGAAATTTATTACTAAAAATAAAACAGTTGAAGTTTTTCCCAGGAAAGCTGTCACCATGGGAACCTCTGTGACAAAATGTGTTAATTTACTATCTTCTTCACTCCTGAGTTGCTGCCTTCTTCTATATAATCGAAGTGTTACTTAGTTTAAGCTAAAATACCCATCCTGATGAGAATGATGTGATATCGATCCCTTTTACTTCAGTCTGAAGACTGAGATGGGCTACATGGCGACGGAGACTTCAGGTGCTGTAGGTGAGCATCTACCAATGGTTCATGGGTCAGAAACATGGGTTGGTAAGAAGACACAAAGGCTGTGGGCTGAAGCTCCGGGAGGTCCAAGGATCCTGGAGAAAAAAATTCCTTGAGTTCCACTGCTGCCTGAGAATCTTAGCAGACTGGCTTGATCAGACACATACATATCCTTTTAATTCTTTCAACTCCTTCGCATCTATCAGCCCAATTCTGCCCTTGTTTGATGAGACAGGACAGATGTTTACTTTTACAATGATGCAGACTGGCTGAAACACAGCAATTGGTGCTGGGAAAGCTGGAGAGCCACATGTAAATCAATCACAACCCCACACCCTACACAAAAATAAACTCAAAATGGCTTAAAGATTTTATATATGACACCATAAAACTCCTAGAAGAGAACACAGACAAAACATATGACATAAATTGTATGTTTTATGTTTTCTTAGGTCAGTCTCCCAAGGCATAAGAAATAAAAGCAAAAATAAACAAATGGGATCCAATCAAACTTAAAAGTTTTTGCACAGCAAAGGAAACCATAAAATGAAAAGACAACCTATGGACTAGGAAAAAATATTTACAAGTGATGTGACTGACCATAGTTTTGTTTTGAAAACATAATAGCTCATACAATTAAAAAAAAAAAAAAACCCAACTGAAAATGAGCAGAACATCTAAACAGACATTTCTCCAAAGAAGAAATACAAATGTCCAACAGGCACATGGAAAGATGCTCATCATCCCTAATTATTACAGAAATGCAAATCAAAACTACAATGAGGTACCACCTCACATTAGTCAGAATGGTCACCATTAAAAAGTCTACAAAATAATAAATGTTGGAGACTGTGTGGGGAGAAAGGAACCCTTCTACACTGTTGATAGAATGTAAGCTGGTGCAACCACTGTGGAAAACAGTATGGAGGTTCCTCAAAAAAACTAGAGTTATAAAGATGATCCAGCAATCCCACGCCTGAGCACATAGCCAGACAAAACTCTTAATCCAAAGAGATATGTGCACCCCTATGTTCATAGCAACATGATAGCCAAGTCACTGACAGATGAATGAATGAAGACGTGGTACGTAAACATATACACACATACATACATACAATGGGATATAAGTCAGCAATTAAAAAAAAAAATAACGCCATTTGCAGCAACATGGATGGACAGAGGTTATACAAAGTGAAGTCAGAAAGAGAAAGACAAATACCATATGATATTGCTTAAATGCGGTATATAAAATACAACACAAATGAACATACCCACAAAACAAAAACAGAGAGAACAAAGCTCACAGAGAACAGACTTGTGGCTGCCAAGGGAGGGGAAAGGACTGGGAGTTTGGGATGAGTAGACCAGACATGCAGACTAGTATACACATGAATAAGATGTAAGGGTATCTTGTGGATGGATGAAAAAACCATCCATGATGGATAAAAAACAAGGTCCTAGTGTATAGCACAGGGAACTACAGTCAATATCAAGCGACAAAACATAAAAAAATATAAAGTATATATGTATAACTGAATCAGTACAGCAGAAATTAACAATGTAAATCAACTAAAATAAAATGTTAAAAAAAGAAAGAAAAAAAAAAAACTGTGGCTGAAATAGATTAAGTAACTTGCCTAAGGTTACCGAGCACAGTAGGTAAAGACAGAGAAGTTAATTCTTCTCTCATTTCCAGTCCAGAGCTCTCCCTATATAACTACTCCCATGGCTGGATCCCCTGATCACTCCACTCATTTGTGGGGGGAATCCATGGAGCATAGGCAGGACCAAGGCCATGGATCTCCTCACTACATGTGATGTTTCCCACAGTAAACTTCCCCTGAGAGTTCTGCTGAGGACTTATCTAGCTTAGAAAATGAGCTGCCCTAAGCTCCTCGTGAGCCACCCCAGGATCTCAGCCATACCTTGCGACTTCTGCTAGGGCTACCTGTGGCTGGAGCAGGGAAAGCCTTTGTCACTCACTGCCCAGGTCAGTGGGATACTCAGCGATGAAGGAAGAGGGTAGCTTAAAAATGGGCAACTTGCAAACCAGAAGGGAAAAATAAAAAAGATACCTTGTAGAATGGGATCACTATGATCTTCATCGAAGCTATGTCTCTGAAAGGCTTCAAAGCTTGTAGCTATGTCATTCTCTAGCTGTTCTTGTGGTGGCGGGCTGTCTCCAGGTTTGCACACGTCAAACTTCACCCACTGGTAACTGCAGGACCAAAGGGAACATTATTGAGTCATCTTTTGGCTGTTAACAATCCATTCGTCCCTCCAAAGGGATTAGGAATTTTTTTTTTTAGGTCTCTCTCATATGTATCTAAAAAACGTATCAACTAACCGAAACTGAAAAGCACACAGACAGGCGTCTCTAGTGACGCTTACCTGCAGGACGTCCCCATCCATTTGCTGTGTGAGGCACACAGATGATCAGACCTCCAGGGCAGCGGGGCACCGCCCACAGGCCGCAGAAGGCAATACTGTGCCTCAAGGACAGAGCGGCTCAATAAATAGAGGAACGAGCAGAGCAGTGACCACTTTAGTCCCTGGCCCACGGATCATGGAGCTTCTTTCAAGGAAATGGATTCCATCCACTTACTTGACACATTTCCGAGCTCCTGGACAACTCTGGATCAGGTTGTGGATGGTTGGATGAGAAAACCCAAAAAAGTCAGCTCCAGACGGATGCAGGTTGGGTATTAGTTTTCCCCTAAATGGGAGACAGAGAATTTTTGTTGAGAGCTCAGAGATGAGTATGAACACACAGAGCAGTCTTTCCTGACTTGGAGAGTCTGGAGACTGTAGCTGCCAAGATACGCCAAGGACACAGGCTAGCTTTCTATACAATAAGGTGTCTCTACTCGTTAAAAGCAAGAGAGAAGGTCTCACTGTACCCCAACTGGCCTTTCTAGCCTGCCTTCCAGTTATTGGTCAACTTACATAGCCACACTGATGGTCTTGAGCAGCTCTGCGTGACAGGCGTCAGCGGAGGAGCTGATGATAGCATTCTGGGGGTCGTCTTCAGGAACAATTTCAAACTGAGAAAGATAAAGGAGCAATGAGCCCAGTCTTCAGGGAGAAGGTGGCAGAGTCACACTGCTGCGACTGCTATTCTTCACTCTGGAACCTGAAGCAAGGTGTACCTCTTGTTTAACAGTGTCTTGGCTGTTAGACACTCCAAGCCATAAAACATAGGAAGGCTTTCAGCTGTTTGATTCTACACCCTTTGTTTAACTACTGTCCAGAGGGCAATGCTTAATTTGTTCCATACCTTTCCAGATGTTTTCTTATCCACTAACTTATATTTATAAGCTATAAATACAAATGATACTTTAATAAAACAAATGAGATTGTTCTTCACATAATGTTACGTTGATTTTACACTATCTAAGAAGAGATCTAAGCCATTTTGACTACAAATCCCTATTTCACTTTATTTGTAAAATATCTTGATTGTTTATAAAAAGAAACTGTTAGATCAAAATTCTACTAATACTAAGGAATTTTTGCCAGCAGGTATTTTGTAACAAGTGCGATCCAGCCAGCAATTCCCTGACGAGTTTTCTATACTGTTTAAAGACTTCTGGCAAAAAAAAAAAAAAAAGAAAAAGAAAAAGAAAATTAAATTCTTTTCTGTAACAGGTTCTATATTTAGTCAGTTAAATTCCGTGACCAACTGGTTTTCTATAAAGTTCAATTAAGCAGTTTTCAGTCTTTCAAAGGTTAATCAAATTATTCCACACAGGATTAGTCTATTTTCTGTATATCTCTATATATACACCCATACACATACACACTATGTATATTTATATATAGTATATATATGTTTACAATTATGTGCATTTATAAATTTTTTTTTCTTTTAGGATCCAAAACAAACCTTACTGAGTAGCTTCTACTACTGTTAGTTTTCTTCTGTGGTTATAATTTCATTTGACTCAATCTTCCTGTGTCAAATTTCAGAGCTCTTTCATTTTGTCAATAATAAATTATCTTGTGAGTAGTTTCAGTCAGAATGGTTTTGTTATTTCAATGACATACATTGCAAATTTAACATCTGATGGTTTATATTGATTTCTCAGCTAATTCATGAAAAAACTGTGAACAATTATCTTCAAATATTTCAGGGTTGCTCTTCTATTTGATATTGATCATGCCAATTCCAGTCTTTTATATTGTGTGTACACTTACATATCCTATCTGAGCAAAGCACAGTTAAAAGCCTAAGATGTATTATTTTGGTCTTGGGATCTTTCTCTACTTCCTTCTTTTAACTGTTGTATAATATTACACAAGGTGGATTTTAACCATTCTCCCACTGATGGCTATTTAGGCTACTTTTAAATTCTTGCTATTGCAAATAATGTCACAATTATACTGTTATATGTAATGCTTCTGTTCACATTTGTGCATTTCTCTAAGACATTCTAGAATATCTAGAAGTATCCTGGATCAAAGATTCACACATTAAAATTGTTGATACTACCCCAGCAGCCTTCCAAAAAAAGAAACTTTCAATTTTCACTCCTACTAATGCCATTTGTACTTGTTTTCCTACACACTGGCCAACATTTGCTATTATCTATCTGATATTTGAGTATGAGAAAAATAAGATCTTTTTGTTTTATTTTCATCTCCCTAACTACGAGTGATGTCTGCTCTCATCGACCATCTGCACTGTTTCTGTGAAATACCTGTTTTTTTTCCTCATCTGATTGCTTTTATATCTTAGACTACAAGAACACTATCTGGATTTTAATCCACTGTGATATGTTTTCTTCCTGTTTGTTGCTTGAGTTTTAACTTTGATTATGGTGGTTTTTGTCATTCAGAAGTGTTTAAAATTTTAATAGTCAAATCTATTACTATTTTCTATTATAGCTTCTACTTTTCACATCTTGCTAAAGAAAAACTTTCACCTCACCCTAAGACTATAAAAGTATTGTTCTATGTTTTAACATATTATAGTATAGAACATTCTCTGACGCTAAAGCAAGTAAAAGTCATATTGGCATTTATAGTCAAATAGACGAAAGAGAACTGTCTGGAAACACAACAAAGTATTACACGTATTTAGTATACATTAAAGGTGTCACTTGATGTCAGTTAGGGAAAAAAATGAAAGCTCAGTCCATGGAATTTTCTAGGCCAGAATACTGGAGTGGGTAGCCTTTCCCTTCTCCAGGGGATCTTCCCAACCCAGGGATCAAAACCACGTCTCCCGCACTACACGCAGATTCTTTACCAGCTGAACCACAAGCAAAGCCCACTTCACTTCACTTCAAAGGTGTCACTTGATGTCAGTTAGGGAAAAAATGAAAGCTCACAAAGTACCTGAAAATTCTGTCTGGATGGACTAATGGCTTAATAAAAGAAACAAAAAACCCTACAGAATCTGTGTTTTCAAAAATATTTTAGCATTTGTCTTTCAGGGCTCCCTTGGTGGCTCAGATGGTAAAGAATCTGCCTGCAATGCAGGAGACCCAGGTTCAATCCCTGGGTTAGGAAGATCCTCTGGAAAAGGAAATGGCAACCCACTCCAGTATTCTTGCCTGGAGAATCCTATGGACAGAGGATCCTAGTGGGCTACTGTTCATGGGATGGCAAAGAGTCAGACACGACTGAGCAACTAACACTTTCAGAGGAAATTAAGGACCGGCTTGTTGGTTGCCATTTACATTCTATTAGGATTCTGATTAGATTTCCCTTAAATACACAGATTTGTTATAAACACTGCTACAACATCAAGTCTGTCTGTTAGAACACTGTCTAAAGAGAAATGCTGCATGGCCAAGGTCATCAGAACTCTCAGCTGCATTTAAGAGCCTTCTAACACGGATAGGAGCGATGCAGTATTATCCACAAGTGGCAGACAGGCTCTCAGCTTCTGCTCAAAGCTTCCACCCCATTTTCCAGCCATCTGCAACATCATCAGACAGCGAAGCCTGCAACTCTGACAACAGTCCATCTTCCCCAAGGATCAGAGGACATGGTGTGGGAAAATGAACCGTCTTGAACCATGTACTGAGAGAACGTGCAGTCAGGGACTTCCCTGGTAGCCCAGTGGTTAAGAGTCTGCCGGCCAACGCAGGGGACACGGGCTCAGTCCCTGGTCCCAGAAGATCTCACATGCCGTGCAGCAGCTAAGCCCATGCGCCACAACTATTGAGCCTGCATGCCTAGAGCCCGTGATCCTCAAGAAGAGAAGCCACCACAATGAGAAGCCTGCGCGCACCAATGAAGACCCAGTGCAGCTGAACATAAATGGATAAATTAAAAAAGAAAAAGAGCACGTGCAGTCAAAAGTGAAGATGTAGTTTCTCTGCTGCCTCCATTTTAGTTCCACCTGAACTGGCAGAGTGTCACACTAATCTTCCATGAGTGTAAGCATACACTCCACACATGAGCAGTTTGGTCAGGCCTCACATGGTCACCACTAATATGAAGAGCAGAACGGTTCGGGGGAAAGGGTGTCAGTTGGGGAATCACACAGATGCAGATTCACATCCCGGCTCCATCAGTTACTGGCAGAGTGCCTGTCACAGAGAAGGTTCTCAGAAAAAGAGGGGGGAAAAAAAACCAAAGCCCAGCAGTTATCCTGAGGTCGGGTACCTGAGGCTGCGTGCCACCATCCTTGATCTGACAGGTATACAGGCACTCCTGGTCCGGACTCCTCATGCTGGCGTAGACCCGAGTGCTGCAGTAGCCCACGGGGTAGATGGCAGTCTCGTCATGGAAGCCAGGTCGGTCGGTGATGATCTAGAAAAGAAAAGATTCCCCCAACTTACCACTGAGGTCGCCGGAGAACCGAAAAGCCCAGGGTACTGTGGAAGCCTCTAGAAACACCTTGGGGCTGCAAAGAGTGACTCAGATCAGAGAGACAGAGTGCAGGATGTGTAGCCGATGAAAACAATCTGCTTTCCTAGGGACTGGAGGTTTTCAGGGGTTGCTCTGAATCAGCAAGGGACTGCTGCTAATGGGAACGGAGGGAAGGCTCAACCCCACTCCCGAATCTCTGCTTCTCCTTTCTCTTGGTCGCTGGGCTCACTCACCTCCCCCAGGCTATACACTGTTAGGCCCCCCAGTCCGATGGGGAACACAGGCCGTCCTGAGGGGTCCAGGGCAATGGGCTGAACCGGCTTGCGAGCACCTGCCTCCATTTTCTTTTTCTTGGATGTTTTCTTCAGAACTGAAACGCAAATCTGGGGTCACCCACTTTAGGCCCCTCCCAATGCTGAGGGGAAGGGAAAAAATTTACATGATGCTAAGAGCAATGAGCCAATCCTGGTTCTATGCACACACTGAAAGGGCACATGGGGCTCTTCCTCAAAGCCCTGTTCATCTTTCTAACCCACCCACCTGGCTGTAACCAATTTCAGCATCAGTGCTTAGGATCTAGAAGCCTTATATTTTGTAAAGCTTTGGCTTCACTTATAAGGTCAGCAATTTCCCAAGCCATCTGTGTGCTCAAAGGCCACCGAGCCCATTTCCCTGCCTCTAGGAAAGACCGAACTGGAGGTTCCCAGACAGTTGGGAGTGTAGGAGAAGTGGGGGAGACCCTGAACTGCTCCCATTACATTTAATCAGGTCTCACTGTGAGTCCTCTACCTGGAGTGGCTTGAAGACACTTGGTTTTCAAGGGCTTTTACCAGGGGTGCTTAAGGACCAGTGAGACTTTACATCATCTCTGTGGCCGAGTGTCTACCAGTCAGGACCAGGTTCTTTCATTAGTTGCTGAGTCATCAGGACAACTGATATTCTCTCCCCAAGGTACCTTCCAGTTTGCTGTTCTCTTTGCCTTTTTCTTTTTTCTCCTTCTTGGATTTCTTCCCAAATGGTTCCTCTGCCCCAGTGGTTGGCCCAGAAACTGGCCCAGCTCCCTGGAGGGTTCCCACAGAGCTGGCCACACTGTAAGTCAGGGGCAAACTGGAGGTGTGGGAAGGAGCTGCAGCCTGTACGTCCCCTTCAGTTAGGGCCTGCAGCTGGAGGAGCTTCTTCAGCAAGTACCTGAGGTTGGGGAGGAAAGGAAGCAGGGGTATGAGCTTCTGTTTTGTCTCCTGTTTTATTCTGTCCATATTTTATTCAAGCACTAGGAAGTCAGAAGTACATGCAGAGATGATCACAGTCACAAAAGTAAAGTTCTTATTGAACCCTGGGAAAAACGAAGCTCTAGAGGATAACGGCTCAAAAAGCTAAGGATAAAGGACTACAGTGCATCCCTTCTGCATACGGAGAGCTCGTCCAACTGGATGCTGGAATATGTTAGGCTTCCAAAGGGCAGATATCAAGAGCTACTCACTCACAGAGTACTACATACTGAATAAATATTTATAGAAAAAAATGCAGCTCTTTTTTCTTCCCTGGCTTTTATAATAGCAGAGTTATAATAAGATTACTTATTAGATGTGGTCAGAGGGTTTTGTCAGAAAGATGGATCACACTGGTGGCCGGTGCAAAGTACAAAAATCTTGATGGAGGAAAAAAACTCCAAGAGCACCAACACCGTATCACTCACCAAAAATATGATTCTGAACACAAAGTGACCCCAGCTCACCGTCTCTCTTCTTTTGCTTTAAGAAATTTTTCTTCAAGACGAGCAATTTCATCACAAATAGCAGCATTTTCCTTGAAGAAAAATTTGGAATATAATCACACAAAAGGAATAAAAGATCAAAGTACATTGAGAAGAGGAACTATATTCTAAACCAAAGAGGTATGTGTTGGTAGGGAGAAGAAGAGCCAGTCTACATTGCAGACAAACTGTAAACAAACCTCTAAGTAAAGGTAGGGCCAATTTCTACTATGGGCACAGTAGTAATTTGGAAACTGCAACACCTCTGAGTAAAAAGGGGAAGTTAGTAATAATTTTGCCAGAACAATACGGCAAAGTAGGGTTGTCCCAGGAAAATCAACACATACGGTCACCTTAATTAGGGTAGACTTCAGCAGCAAGAAGGCCATACTGCTCAAATCTATAGATACTTTAGCTCAACCCTTATAACCATGGGGAGCATCCTCATTTCCAAGTGCCTTGACTCTTAGGGAGCTTATAAATCCAACCTAACCCAAAGCAAACCATGCAGTAATGAACCTTAAAGAGAAAAAATCTGGATGGAACAAAATCAAGTCTAGCCTATAAAATTTTAAACTTCATAACCTATTTACATGTATTCAAGCATCATCTTTCTTTACTGATGGCTCCATTGATCTCCCAAACATGAGTCCTGAGGAGACTGTTTCAATCTGGATGGTCCACAGTTGGGACCTCAAATGCTGAACGATCAAAAAATACCTTTCTCCTTCACAAAACCTTCTTCATGGGTCTGATGGAACCAATAGCCTAATAATACAGGTGCCAAGCTTTAGGTACCGCTGATATTTAGGGATAAAGGAAAGGCAACATCAATTAGATAACAAATCCTTTTAATTCTGCTTTTCTTACTTTTCTCCAGTGCACACAGCAGGTGCCAAATAAATGTCCTCAGAATAAGTGTTCTATTTCCAAACCTTTCCCTGTGCGTCCAAAAAAGCTAAGGGATGTTCGAATTTTGGTATGCGAAGAGGTAAGGTGTTGATTCACATGTGGGAGGACATTTGAGATACTTGCTATCTCCAAGCACTTAACTGCGCTTGAGCAAGCCACAATATCGTCTAAGGGTTGTGGCTGGCAAACCAGAAAGAGTTCATTCATTCAATAAAGCCAGTGCATCTACAATAAAAGTGGGGACTATTGAAAGCTTCATGTGTCTGTTCAGGGAAGGGGTCGGCTGTGGGTGTGCGAAAGCGTGGGAAACAGGCTGCGATAATGGAAGTGATAAACTAGAATCAGGTGTTTTGACTTGTTGGAGTCAGGGCTCTGCCATAGTTCTCAAGTTTCTCTGGAGAACCAAAGGCATTTCCAAGAATTCTGTGGCAATAATGATAGTGACTAAAGCTTACTGACACATCTTCTAGGTACTGGCCCCTTAACTTTCCTCATTTAATCTTCATTAACTCAGCAAGGTAGGTAGTTAGCGCTCATTTGCAGACGAGGAAACAAAATTAAAGGAATTACCTAATTCGCACAAGGCTAATAACAAGTAACGTACCCTGCAAGAGCTAACATTCTATTAACACTGCCACTCTGGGAAGGGGAACAGTTCGGGGAAAGATTTCACGAGTTAGGAGAGGCTAAAAGTGGAGAAGGCCCGAGCGGCGGCATACTTACAAACACCGTGGCTTTGGCCGCTCTGCGCAGCCTCAGGTACTTGAGCCGGTACTTCTCGTTCTGGCTCTTCTTCGGGAGCTTTTTCATCCTGGCCTTGCTGGACTGCAGCGGGTCTCGCGGCGAGGAGGCCAGGCTGCCCAGCAGGCTCATGGTCCAGCCCCGCTATGGGGGCTCCAGGGCGCGGCCTGCATCAGCCCTTCCGCTGAGGAGCGGCCCTCAACGGCGGCTTGGTCTAGTCTGGGCTAGAGGGAGCAGGCCTCTAAAAACCGACCTCTCTGGAGGGTTCACCAGGCGCCTGGCTAGGCCAGAAATCCTATAACCGAAACGACTCCAGCCGCCTCCTGCACTTCCGCGTCTACCTCGGAAGCCAGCCGCGACCGGAGGTTACGTCACGGCGTCAACCCACGTAACTTCCGGTGCTGGGAGCCGGGCGGTCTCGGCAGGGCGGATCCGCGGCTCGGGAGCCGGCGAGGAGGGCGGGGCCTGCTAAAGATGGAGAGCGGGTGGAAACGACCATTTGAGACGTTGTGTACATGTGTGTGTTTAGCTGAGGCTTGTTGTTACTCTTGAGCTAAAGACCAACACACAAAAATCACACGGTTCGTAAGCCCGAAGTGTTTCAGCACCTCTTTTCCACATTCCTTACAGACTGGCCTTCCCCGATTGTACGACGCGCTGGAGCGCCATAAGGGGAGTACTGTTGTCTTTGCTTCTTTTCTTCATACAGCTCGCATAGATGTTTCCTGAGGGCCTAGTACGCTGTCATTTTACTGGGATTACAGTGGTGAATAGAAAAAAGAAGTACCCCTGCTTTCAGATTAGTAGGGAAGATGGAAGATTTAACGGGCATTTTTAATAAGGGGCTTGCAGTAAGTAGGCACTCTGTAAATATTTGCGTAAGGAAACCGAAAGTATGTTTCTGTGCTTAAACTTTCGTAGCTCTAACTCTGTAACCAAGATCTGCCTGATATCATCAGATAAGTAGAATAGACAGTTCTTTAGAATGTGGTGTTGGTAACTACTGGGTTGGAAGGTAGAAGGCGTGCAGTATTCTTTTTCTCCCCCCAGCCATGCCACTAACTAGAGTGAGCCTCTGGGTCCCAGGCTTCTCAAAACCGAGGTATGCGCTTTAAATGATGAGGTGAAAGAGAGTTATAAACTGAAAGATTCTGTACTGATACCTAATTACTGTTGTGTATACTCAAAATTTGGAAAAGGTCAGTTTTCATTCCAATCCCAAAGAAAGGCAATCCCAAAGAATGCTCAAAACTACCGCACAATTGCACTCATCTCACATGCTAGTAGAGTAATGCTCAAAATTCTCCAAGCTTCAGCAATATGTGAACCGTTAACTTCCAGATGTTCAAGCTGGTTTTAGAAAAGGCAGAGGAACCAGAGATCAAATTGCCAACATCCGCTAGATCATCGAGAAAGCAAGAGAGTTTCAGAAAAACATCTATTTCTGCTTTATTGACTATGCCAAAGCCTTTGGTTGTGTGGATCACAATAAACTGCGGAAAATTCTGAAAGAGATGAGAATACCAGACCACCTAACCTGCCTCTTGAGACAACTATATGCAGGTCAGGAAGCAACAGTTAGAACTGGACATGGACCAACAGACTGGTTCCAAATAGGAAAAGGAGTCTGTCAAGGCTGTATATTGCCACCCTGCTTATTTAACTTATATGCAGAGTACATCATGAGAAATGTTGGGCTGGAAGAAGCACAAGCTGGAATCAAGATTGCTGAGAGAAGTATCAATAACCTCAGATATGCAGATGACACTACCCTTATGGCAGAAAGTGAAGAGGAACTAAAAAGCCTCTTGATGAAAGTGAAAGAGGAGAGTGAAAAAGTTGACTTAAAGCTCAACGTTCAGAAAACTAAGATCATGGCATCTGGTCCCATCACTTCCTGGCAAATAGGTGGGGAAACAGTGGAAACAGTGTAGACTTTATTTTTTTGGGCTCCAAAATCACTGCAGATGGTGATTGAAACCATGAAATTAAAAGACGCTTACTCCTTGGAAGGAAAGTTGTGACCAACCTAGATAGCATATTAAAAAACAGAAATATTACTTTGAAAAAAAGAAAAAAAGAAAAAAAAAAAGAAAAAGCAGAGATATTACTTTGCAACAAAGGTCCATCTAGTCAAGGCTATGGTTTTTCCACTGGTCATGTATGGATGTGAGAGTTGGACTGTGAAGAAAGCTGAGCACCAAAGAATTGATGTTTTGAACTGTGTTGGAGAAGACTCTTGAGAGTCCCTTGGACTGCAAGGAGATCCAACCAGTCCATCCTAAAGGAGATCAGTCCTGGGTGTTTATTGGAAGGAATGATGCTGAAACTGAAACTCCAATACTTTGGCTATCTCATGTGAAGAGTTAACTCATTGGAAAAGACCCTGCTGCTGGGAGGGATTGGGAGCAGAAGGAGAAGGGGACAACACAGGATGAGATGGCTGGATGGTATCACCGACTTGATGAACTTGAGTTTGAGTAAACTCTGGGAGTTGGTGATGGACAGGGAGGCCTGGCGTGCTGCGATTCATGGGGTCGCAAAGAGTCGGCAACGACTGAGTGACTGAACTGATACTCAAAATTTAGATTTCTAGAATTGTATATGGAAATTAAGAAAAATATGTACACTGTCAAAACAGTAAGTTACTGGAGAAAACCTTGAAGCTTAAGTAAGAAACTTATGATCAGTTCAACAAAAGAGGTTTGGAATAAAAAATCCAGGTACTTCATTTCTGGAAATTGTAAGAATAGTGGCAAGAGTCCTGATAAAATGGCTTTCCCACAGAGAGAAAAGTTATGAGTCCTTTATGTCCACCCATAGTGTAAGCTGCCCCATTGGACCTCATGTTTCTAGTGTGCATTTACAAACATACTCAAGGCAGCCTTATAGATTCATGTCCGGAAATTGCCAGGAATACTTTCAGCCGACCAACTATCCATACCCATGCCTTTCATAGTATAGATTGGCACTTTACCTTGGAACCTGAAAATAGGTAGTTCTAATTGACAGGAAGAGTTTTCTTTCTTTTCCTTCTTCTTTTAATCTTTATTTGCTAACTGCCCTATTTATTTGATGTTAAGCTCTATTTTGTTCTTGCAGGCTTCGTGATCTGACTTTGTTTTCACTATTCCTCCGCATATATGACATATATCCTACCTAGTGGGAAGGAAAGTACTGTCATTTATCTTAGTTTGCAAGCTGCTCTGGCCAATGGATTTCTGTGGCATTTACATTAACATTTTATTTTTCATTAGAAACACTTCTTTATGATTTATGAAATAGTTCATGCAAAAATCAGAAAATATAAAGATTTTTAAAAATTCATACATCTGCCACACGAGATGAATCACTTTTAACACATGTTTAATTTTTTAAATTGAAGTATAGTTGATTTACAATATATTAGTTTCATATGTACAGCATAGTGATTCAGTATTTTTGCAGATTATACTTCATTTAAAGTTATTACAAGATAATGGCTGTGATTTCCTGTGTTATACAATACATCTTTGTTCTTATCTATCTCATATGTAGTAATTTTTATGTTTCATATTTTAGTGCATATTTACATAGGTTAGATGATACTGAATATAATATTTCCTCTTTTGTTCACTTACCACTGTTATAGTCATTTTGTAGTATTATTGCAACTTCTGTATAAATGTAACTTTAGATGGCTGCTTAATATTCCAGTTGTGGTGTAATAATTTTACATAATTATTTCCATATTTGACTTTTTTTCATTTCAAATTAGTTTAAGGGTTTCAGTTTCACTCCTCAATGAAGTGAAAGTGAAAGTTAAAATCGCTCAGTTGTGTCTGACTCTTTGCAACCCTGTGGACTGTGTAGTCCAATAGATTCTATGTATTTCTCACATGCTTCTTTGCCTTTTAGTTCATCTAGTTCTGAAGGGTTACCAAGTGTCATCTTGATCAGTCAACCATCTTCATAACAAGATTTGTTGACACACCCTGGATTTTCTGTTAGAGCTTCATTCATTTCAATTATTTCTCCTGATGGAGAAGAATAGAACTCTCTAGCAGCTTTTATGCTTTCCAAAGCACCGGAGTCCTCTTGTTCAATTTTTTCCCAACTTCAGGCCGACTACAGCAAAAACACCTCCCAAAGCTTCTTGTTCCCTATGTATTCAGAAGAATATTTATTTATTAGTGCCTATGATGACACAACCTTTAGGTAACTTATTTAAGTGGAAAAGATAAGTACATAGGTTATATTAATACAGTGTAATAAGTTTTATCTCAGAGGTAGGTATCAGATGATATGGCAACACTCAGTTGGGGGAGGAGCGTGGAGATGGGGATGGCTTCTTGAAGGAGGAGACCCTGGGCAGACTTTGGAGGAGAGCATGGTAAACTGTTTATCCTAAAAGGCCATGGAGTAAATACAGTGGGAAAAACCTGCCTCCATGAATAGCCTATAGAACTTTCTCCTTCTTTACAATGTCTAAACTTCTAGTTTCAGCATTCTTCTTGTCTTCATATTATGCTCTAGACCTAGTGTGTATATATATATATATATATATATATATTTTATTCTTCAGCTCCAACTTTCAGATGTTTCCATATGATGATTTTATCTTCTCATCTTTGGGATAACATAATATAGGATGTTTGACTCAGCTAAATCCAAGCTTAGCAATCCTAACATGGGTGTTTTTGTATATTAGTGCATGAGGCTTGTGTAAAAGGGGAGAGATTTTTACTTTCCATAGGACTTCTTGCTTCACAGTTTCTTAACTAAGGATTTTCATCACACATCCCATGGGTGAGATGTTTAGGTTTTGAGGGTTCTAAGCCAGCCAATAAAGTCATGAAATCAACCACGGTGTCAATGTTGTGCTTCTGGGTGGCTGTGTCCTTCAGCTCACAAAGGACACTCAACCAGCTAAAAGAGATGAGCTCAGAGATGTTGGCTCGGAGGAAAAGAAGGATCACATTGAGGTCATTGATGGGACAGCCCAGCATTTTTCTGCTGAGGAGATCAAAAGCTGGGAGCATCTCGTAGATGGAGAGGAGCCGTTTGTCCCACCGGCAGAGCCGTGTGAGGTTGTATAGTATCACTGGAACCAACAGGGTGTAGACGGCTACGCTGGCGAGACTGACAATCTGGAAGACAGACAAAGAGGTCAACCTGCATGTGATGAGGTCAGGGATGTGGGTCTCATCATGTAGCAGCCCTGTCTTGATGGAACAGCTGAATTCCTCTTGGAAGAAGACGTCCAGGTGAAAGTGGCCCAGGTACAGGTAGGTGGCGGAGGTGAAGAGGAGCAAGAGGGCATTCCTTAGGAGGTAGGTGGCCACTAGTGAGTGTGAGCGCTGCTTACAGGCCAGGTACCGCTCCAGCAAGGGGAATTCAAAGTACCGTTCTTTCCGAGCTCTGGGCAGGGGAAGAAAGTGGCCAAGGTTAGGAAGAAGCATTTAAAACTATATCCTGAGGGGGCTTCCCTGGTGGTTCAGTGGTAAAGAATCCACCTGCCAATGCAAGAGACATGGGTTCAATCCCTGGTTTAGGAAGCTCCCACATGCCGAGGAACAGCTAAGCCCCTATGCCACAGCTACTGAGCCTGTGTTCTAGAGCCTGGGAGCTGCAACTAGTGAACCCACGTGTTGCAGCTACTGAAGCCCATGTTCCCTAGAGCCTGTTCTCCACAACAAGAGACTCCAATGAAGTGAGAAGCCTGTGCATCACAACTAGAGAGTTGCTGCTGCTTGTCACAACTAGAGAAAAGCCCATGCAGCAGCGAAGACCTGGCACAGCCAAAAAAAAAAAAAAAAAAAAAATCAACTATATCCTGATATACTTCTCTGGTTGCCCAGAGGTTAATACTCCATGCTTCTTTCTGATGCAGGGGTCCTGGGTTCGATCCCCGGCTGGGGAACTAGCTCCCACATGGCGCAGCCAAGACACAGCACAGTCAAATAAATAAATAAAATTTAAACCAATTAAAAACAAAGAAACTATATCCTGAGAGCTGCGTGGGGGAAGTAACAGAGTCTGTGTATCCAGCATGGTATTCTTGGCTCACAGGAACACCTGTCTTTTTTGAGCATAACCATGAGTGTATCTTAATTCTCCAAGTTATGAATGCAATGCAGTAAACCCAGTGAATG
Source organism: Muntiacus reevesi (assembly GCF_963930625.1). Classification (NCBI taxonomy): domain Eukaryota; kingdom Metazoa; phylum Chordata; class Mammalia; order Artiodactyla; family Cervidae; genus Muntiacus; species Muntiacus reevesi. The sequence goes on along the minus strand of NC_089253.1, from coordinate 27,180,782 downwards.
ATCAGTGAGTAATAAATGACCGATCACTCTGAATTTCTTCCCAGCAGGGCAGACTAAATCTCTAAGCTGAAACAGGAGTCTTAGGAAGCACTGATTTATTAAATTAGCATAGGTCTGGGATTCTAAATTACCATGTTCTAGTTTTTAGTCTGTTTACTTTGTGTGTGATTTTTAGGCCAGTTCATTCATTTTATAAAAATATGAGTGTTTGTTGAGAGTTGTATTTAGGTATATGTAATCCAGTCTCTGCTCTGAAGAAGCTTACAGTCTGGCTTTCAGGGAAAGGGTGGATGAGACACGCAAATATGAGATGAAAATAATGCTTGATTTGTTGCTAAAAGGGTGGATACAAACCACAGCAGTTGTAAAAGGAGACAGACCATGGTGTGAGCTGGAGTATTCAGAAACATCTATGGAGAGTATTGTTTTAGATTGATCTTCCAAAGGTAGATAGGGTTCAGAAAGCTAGACAGGGGAGGAGCTTTTTTCAGAGGATAGAAATGTGCACAAACTAGGGTTTCAAATCTTAGCGCAACTGTGCCTGCCCTGGCCACCCAAATTAAAACTGTACCTCCCTCTGCCTCCCAGTTTTCCTGAATCCCTTACCCTGGCTCAATTCTCTTATACCACTTATCTTTTACCATATAATTTATTTGTGTGTTATGCTCATTCATTGTCTGGTTACCCTCAATACAATATTACCCATTCCTCATTCAATACACATGTACACACACCTCTCCACAGCACCCAGAGCTGTGTCTGGTGCTCCATAAATGTCAGATGAGTGCTTAAATGAATGAATGGCTTGTTCAGGAGAAAGGAAGACTGCCCAGGGGGCATTGAAGGTTTCTGTTACTTGGAAGTTTGACAGAAGCTTGACAAAGTAGTTGATGACAGTGTGTGGAGGGCCTAGGAAAAATATTTGGGAGAACTTGGATCTTTTTTCCTGCAGGCCTGGGAGGAGCCATTCAAGGTTCTGAAAAAGTGGTCTTTTAGGATTTCTCCAGTAGTCCAGTGGTTAAGAATCTTATCTGCCAATGCAGGGGACATGGGTTTGACCCCTGGTCCAGGAAGATTCTACTTGCCATGGGACAAATAGCCCTTGTGCCTCAACTACTGAGATCGCTTGCCCAACGTAGAGCCTGTGCTCCACATTGAGAACCACTGCAATGAGAAGCCCGCTCGCTGTGCAGCCAAAAATGAAAATAAATGAATAATTAAAAAATCCTCAGGAGAGATTTTTTTAAAAAGTGGTCTTTTAGAGGTTAATGCCTTTGTGCCACTTTGGGTTCACCTGTAAACTGGAGGCACACCCCTTTTCCCTCTCCCTGTATAGAGAGGATAGCACGTTAATGAGGTGATGTGTTAAGTACTTTGAATTCTAGAGAAGGGTGGCACAGAGGAGAGTTTTAAGATTATCCTGCAAGGTACCATTTTAGTGCTCGATGGAGTCTTTCGGAAAGGAGTGGAGGAGACAACTCACTTCTCCAGCTCGTCCCAGAACACATCAGGGTCCGAGCTCTCCTGTCGGATCTTCAGCATGTGCTGCACCAGGCGGATGGCGCGGTTGTAGGACTTGTCCAGCTCACTAATGATGAACAGCAGGTCTGAGCTGAGGGCCGGCACGGCTGCATACTGCCACAGCAGAACCGGCAGGTACATGGCCACGGCCAGGGCCAGCAGTGAGTAGGGGAGGGCCTGCAGGGTGAGAGAAAGCTGAGGAGGGCAGCCCAGGGTTGCCCAGACCTTGCAGCCTTGCAGAGAGCGTGCTGAGGGAGGGATCTCATTCGCTGATTCCTACCTCGGAAGGGGAAGATAGAGAGAGACAGACAGACAGACACACAGAGACTGGAAGGAAGGGAGGAAGGGAAGAGAAAGAGTGCTAGCTGCCTGTTCCCACTCCCCATGCGCATTATCCTGGGTAGCCACCTAGAGGTCATGGCCATGGTCATTATGGCAGTCTAGGGGGGAGCACCTCATTCTCAATCTTCCACTTTTCTTGCTCTCACCACTTCAGATTCTTAACATCAGACCTCCAGAGTTCACTAGCTTTCAAAATGCTGCCGGGTGCCCTGACATGACTTTTATTTAGACCCTCCAGAGAGGATGTCAGAGCCCCATTTCCTCCATGTAGCCTGCCCACCACCCCTCCCCGACCCCCGCTCGCCCCACCCCGATATGCAGTGGCTTTTTCTCCTCTCTGGATTCTTGGTAAGACCAAACGGCACATCAGGCACTGTCTTGGATTCCCTGGGTGCTGTGTCTGGTCTCTGTGTGTGGAAGCTGATGTCGAGGTGTGTATAAATTTGGTGTTGTTCTTTATAATGTTTGCTCCCTGAGATGAAGGCTTTTTCCTTATGGTTCCTTTTCACGCTCACCACACCTAACAGGTTAGGCCCACTATTTTGCACACAGTAAAAACTCTACTTGACTTATTTAAGGACTTGTGTGCTGGGTACTGGATATGCATTTTTCATTCAGGGTCAGGTACTATCAGTATTTCTATTTTATAGACCAAGAAATTGAAGCATGAAAATGTTGAGAAACCCCCACAGGGTTATGTGTCTAGTAGGTGAGTGAACAGGATTTGGATCCAGGCAGTTTGATTTTGGAGTTTAATCCCTTAATAAATGGGCTTCCCAGGTGGCTCAGATGGTAAAGAATCTGCCTGCAGACTAGGAGATGTGGGTTCAATTGCTGGGTCAGGAAGATCCCCTGGAGAAGGGAACTGCTACCCACTACAGTATTCTTGCCTGGGAAATCCCATGGATGGAGGAGCTTGGCGGGCTACAGTCTATGAGGTTATAAACAGTTGGACATGACTGAGAAAATAACAAACACCTTTAATAAATACTTGACTATAGCTTCTCCAAACTATAGTTTGAAGAAAAAGAGGGAGGGTGCATATTTGGTTGTGTGTGTGTGTCTCTGAACTAAATGAGAGACAGGTTAGAAAAGTCATATTAGGCCACGAGAAAAAATGGGAACATTTTCACTCCTGTCTAAGAAATTATATTTCTTGAAAATGAACTCTTCACCCTAGAGCTTCTGTTTCAATAGGTTTAAAGTGGAGCCAGAGAATATGGGCTTAAAGAGCTCTCAGGACATTTCATGATTGACAATTTGATTATTTTCTGACACATAGATCCCCGCTGCAGTACTTTGAACTTGCTACTGTCTAGATCCTGCTTGAACACTTCCAGAGACAGACACCTCGTGAACTCTTTCTATGAAGTCTCTGTTTTTTTTTATTAAACTTTTTATTTTATATTGGAGTTTAGCCAATTAACAATGTCATGATAGTTTTAGGTGAACAGCAAAGGGACTCAGTCATACACATACATGTGTCCATTCTCTCCTAAACTCCTCTCCTATCCAGACTGCCACATAGCATTGAGCAGAGTTCCCTGTGCTATACTGTAGGTCCTGGTTGGTTATCCGTTTTAAATATGGCAGTGTGTACACGTCGCTCTTAAACTATCCCTTCCCCCATCTTTCCCCCCTGGTAAAATCTCTGGTTTTGTCTGGGTCCTAGAACTGTGGCACTTTGAGGTGTGAAGTGTTATAACTGTCATAAGCTGTAAACTCTCATAACTAGAAAATGCTATGAGTGACCTCTGTTTAAAACTGTAAGTTGTACATACATATTACTTCTGCTCCCTCATGAAACCTCACTAGAATGACAATAAAGGATGCCTCCATAATCCTATAAGGACAAGGAAAATAGGAGAGGAGACAAGAGTGGCAGAGTGTTGAAACCTGGGAAGCAGTTGTGTAATAGAGGGTACCAGCCTGCAGAGAGGATGTGGTGTTGAGGTGGGGGCCACAAACTGCTTTTCACCACACACAGAAGCAGAAAGGCTCTGGAGTGGGAGATAACCAGCTATGTCTGAAAGTGGGGATGCAAGTGGAGCTGGAAACAGGAATACTGAGAAAACAGATCTGCAGGTCCTTTCTGAAACATAATGCACTCAGCCAACCACTCTTATGGTTTATTCTTTGGAAATGTTAAATCAGACAGATTCTGCACTTGGGTCCATTGAGGGCAGGGGGCCATACTGAGAATGGGGACAGGGGCAGTGAACTGTGTAAGTACTGGATGCTGACACCCACAATTGAGTTCTAAGAGGGTTGGCAGACAGGCTTGATGCCAACTGCCTGCTGCCCCCTCTGCACAAGTTAGGGACTGACTAATTCTTCTTGGGAAAACTGACCAGTCCAGAATATCAGATTGCAGTTGTTATCAGCTGGTATTTGAGGTTTTCCTAATGAAATGGCCCAAAGCGATCCCTTTAAACTGACTGCTTCAACCCGAGGCAGTCAGATAGAAGCGGGTGAGCAAATATGACCAGATATTTGAAGAATGCCTGAAACATGAAAGTCAATGACCGAAATAAAATGGCAGGGGCAGGCAAGGAGAGAACTTAATGACTGAGTTCCTCCCCTTCCACCCAGCTGGTAGAGCCCCAGCCACTTTACCTTGTGAGGCCAGAGGGATTTCGTCTTGGACTGGCCAGACTCATCCTGTTCGTGGTGAACCAGGGAGTCCCAGCAGGAACTGTCCACGTAGGCAGCCTGCCGGATGCTGAAGTTACTGGGACAAAAGCAGCTGATGGGAGACCCTGAAACAGGAACAAAACTTGAGGCAGCCCTGGGTAGGGGTGGAGGAACAGGGAGCTGGGGGACAATCGGTTAAGAGCTTTCCAGGGGTCACTTCCAGAACTCTGACCATCTCTGTATCTGTCAGGCACTGTCTTCTTCCCAGGCCCTAGCTTTCTGGGTGAATGAAGAAGTAGGGCGAGGCTGACACACCTCCCTGGGGAAGGTCGGGAGCTCACTACGCAACCAGAAAAGAGAGCCAGAAATCCCAGATCTGAGGGCCTCCCCTGGTGGCTAAGACTCTGTGCTCCCAATACAGGGGCCCAGGTTCAATCCCTGGCCAGGGAATTAGACCTCACATGCTGCAACTGACACCTGGCACAGTCAAATAACTAAAGAAATATTAAGAAAAATAAATCCCGATTCTGAGAAAGCTCACGTTGTCTTTAACAGAGGTGGCAGATTGGCTGAGTTAATCTAGCACCTAGACCACTGGGTATATGTATTTGTTAGTGTTTGTGCACAGGGCTGGGGTTCTTGAAGATGAAAGAGTGGATTTATTGAGCACCTGTCATGCTGTCAGGCTCTGTCAGGCACTTAACGGGTTCTCAAGTCAATAATCCAGGAGTTGGGGAATAAGAAAAGGCCCCAAGAAGATAAGAAATTTATCTAAAGCCTAATTAAAACCTTTAGAGGTCCTGAAAAGACGACATGATTCTAATGTCTCTCGTCCACATGAAAATAAAACTAATTATTGAGATGATTTAAGGCATACTGGAATTAAGGCTATTTTTAATTACAAAATTTTGGAAATGACTTTCACAGTTTTTTTGCCTCTCAGCTTTTCTGGCATCCTAAACAGATGCGTAATCTGCCTTTTGGGAGATGCCCGGCCTGAGTCATGTGATCTGGACAGTGTGGGGGCTGTCTTGCTTCAGAGCCCACTGGGACCTGGAAGCCACTTACCGGAGGAGAACTCCTGGGCAAAGGCCAGTGACACCAGCAGCAGGGGGAAGCCCACGGCTACGAACTTGACCATCCGGTCCAGGGGAAGCTCCAGGCGCAGTCCTTTGAGGCGGGGGCCCTTGCGGTCGGGCAGCAGGGCATCCGAGAGCATGTACTCGGCAGCTGCGTGTGCAAGCGACATGCTGCTGTCAAGCTTGGGCCCAGGGTCAGCAGAAGGGGGTCCTGGAGAGTGGGGTCCCGAAGAGTGGAGTCCCGGTTGGTGGCAGCTTCAGGGAGCCGGCTTTCAGCAGACGGCGCCTGCAGCCTGGGCCTCACGAGTATCTGTGTGAGGAGCGGGCACTGGTTCTCTAAATAACTGGCCAGGCCCTGAGCCTGGTAATTAGAGGGAGGCATCGCCCAGTGGTCGTTACTGGAGGAGGGTCGGGTGTCGGTTGGGGCTGGTGCCAGACCGCCCTCTGGACCTTCGAAGGCAGACACAGTCCCGTGGCTTTAAGCTGCCCTCTCATTAATCAAGTATTTTTGGTGAGGTGGGGGAGAGGAGGAGGGCTGTCGAGCAGGCCCCCCGTGTAATTGGTGTGGAATCTGGGTGGAGATTGCTTAAATGTGTGGAAGGCCCTCATTTTGTGGTTTGGGGCGGGAATGGAGCCCCCAGGATTCCGCTAGGGTTGCTGCTCCTACATCGTCTTCTCTGTCCCAGTGATGATTTTTGCTTCGGGCCCAGGCTTTTTCCCAGAAACTCATCTGTTTTTGGCATCACGTCCCCTGCCCTGCCTGTGGTCTTCTTCTAAAATGTTTCAACCACGTATTTACAATTTCCTCATGTTTACATTTTTTTAAAAGATCCCGTTAGTTCTCTAGAAAGCTGAGGGATGGGTGGCAGTGTTGACGTGCAGAGAGAACATGACTTGTGAAATCTGGAGGGAACGTCTTCACTGGACACCCAGCAGCACAGCTCTTTTTATTTTATTTTTATTGAGTGCCTGCAGGGAATCACTTTTGGCTCAGTATTCTCATCTATCAAATGGTACTATATTGGTTGTGAAAAATTATGAAGATTGATGAAGAGTATTGTATGCGAAGATGCATTGTAAACTGTAAAATGTAGTGCAAGTGTCTATGTTTTATTTATTTATGTAAAATTTATTATTTAGCTGCGCTGGGTCTTCGTTGCTGCACGTGGGTTTTTCTCTAGTTGTGGCGAGGAGGGGCTACTCTAGTTATGGTGCTTGGGCTTCTGCTTGCGGCGGCTTCTCTTGTTGCAGAGCATGGGCTCTAGGGGCATGGGCTTCAGTAGTTGCCCCGTGGCACCTGGGATCTTCCTGGACCAGGGATTGAACCCAGGTCCCCTGCATGGGCAGGCAGATTCTTAACTACTGGACCACCAGGGAAGTCCAACTCTTACTTTAATTTGGTGGGGTTGGATGGGTAGCTGGAAAAGCAAACACTGGCACCTATGGTAATTGTTGAGGCAGTCTGAACGTGGGTTGGTAGAGAATTTCCAGACACAGAGCACTTCAGAAGGGAGTGGGTTTATTAAGAACAAAGAGCAGAGATAAAGTGGGCACTGTGAGTACAGTGGGCTGACATTCTGATAGACCAGGGAAAGCCGACAGTTTTCATGGGTTAATAGCCAATTTTTATAGCTTCAAGACAAAGAAAATTCCTGCTGGAAGGTTGGTGTGAGGTGATTGGTTGGGGCGCTATAGGGTGTTTACTGGAGTGGGCATCTTTGCCTAATTGGGAGCCAGGAAGCTTGTTAGTGATGGTCAGGGGGCTTTTGACAAGGTTACAGAGGGGCTCAGTCAGCGTCAGAGGTGACCTTCTTTCTGGGCTCCGCTTCCGTGGCCTTGGGGTAAAGCTTCGCACCTGTGGCCTTTGGGGCAGGACTCAACAGTAATCGCTCTAGTACCGCCCTTAGACTTGGCAAGAGAGGCCTTGACCTTGGCTTTCAGGCTGGTCACCTTTGGTTGTGGCCTTCCCACAGGCAAGGAGTGCATGTGCCTGTTCAGAGCCTCTGCTCTAGACCATTCTTCTCACACCTGATGTGCTGTCGTTGCCTGCTTCGATGGCCCCCGTCTGCCTCCGGGGCTCGTGCAGGCCTTTTCCTCAGGTACACCATCCCATCAGCAGATTACACTATTGGTGTGCACCCCCTCACTGAAGGGGCGTGGATGGAATTTAGAAGTCCTGGGTGTGTCCACACGTGCAACTGTGAGGCTTCTTGCAAGGTGGGACTTAATTGGGTGGGGGAGAAGGGACCTGAGCAGATTGCTTATGTAATTTTTTTTTTTTTTCCTTTGGCTGTGCTGTGAGGCTTGTGGGATTCTAGTTCCCCAACCAGGGATCGAACCCAGGCCCCCGGCAGTGGAAGCACAGAGTCCTAAGCACTGGACCGCCAGGGAATTCCCAGGGACCTGGGCAGTTTGAGGATTATCAATTTGAATCTGACATTCCTGATCATTTTGAAGAGCTGTGTGTGTGTGAGTGTGTGTGTGTGTCAAGGTAGGCAGATAGAGCATATTTTATTTAAATTTGCTAACTTGATTTATAACTTCTGATCTTTTAGATACATGGCATGTGGGCTGGCATTACCTCTCTCCATCCCCAGGCTAGAGACCAACTCTGATTCAGAGCTGCGCTGTGTGTACTAACTATGGATCCCGACCTAGGAGCTGGAGAAAGGGTCCTTTATTTCTGTTCCTCATCGGCCTCTCCACACTGTTTTTGCCAAATGTATTTTTGCCAAACATTATTGATTTGTATGAATGCGTTTTCTTTTGCCTTTTAAAAATACTTTACATTTCAAAAATAGATAGCCAATGGGAATTTGCTGTATGCCTCGGGAAACTCAAACCAGAGCTCAGTAACAATCTAGAGGGGTGGGATGGGGAAGGAGGTGGGAGGGGTGTTCAAGTGGGAGGGGACATGGCTAAAGCTATGGCTGATTCATGTTGATGTTTGGTAGAAATCAATGCAATGCTGTAATGCAATTATCTTTCAATTAACAATAAATAAATTAAAAAATAGTTTACATTTCAATGGCATATAATATATATTAATATACACATATCCTGTATATTGTCATCTGATCAAGACATAGAACCTCAGTTAACACCCCAAAAGTCACCTTTGTGCTCCTTTCCAATTATCATCATTTCCCAAGAGGTAACCATTATCCCAATTTCTAATAGCATAGATTAATTTTGCCTTCCTTATGCTTTATAGAAATGGAATCATAGATGTATATGCTTCTGTGTTTGGCCTCTATTGCTTTACATGATATCTAGGAGAATCTATTTTATTGCCCGATTTTATGCTCTTTGTAAGTGGAATCATATGTGTGTATTTTTTTTCCGTGTCTGGATTCTCTGCTCAACATATTTCTGAGGTTCATCCACATTATTGTTTGTGTCAGATTCCCATTCCTCTTTATTGCACAGAAATACAACAACTTGTTTGTTCATTCACCAGTCAATGGACATTTGAGTTTCTCATTTCTGGTTCTTATAAAATAATGCTACTGTAAACATTCTAATTCTTGGTGTCTTGTGGGGAATATATGTATGCATTTCTGTTGCTTATACACCGATGAGAACTGGTATATTGGAATTGCTGGGTCATAATGCTTTGCATATATTTGCTTTCAAGTGATTGCTTTTATTTACATTTTCATCAATAATTTGATGAAAGTCCTATTTGTGAGAGTCCTATTTGCTACATATCCTTATGTTTTTGCAATTAAAAATGTTTGGTCATTTTGGAAGGTGTGTAATAACATTGAATTGGGGTTTATCTTGCATCTCTCTGATGTTGAATGAAGTTGGTCACTTTGACCATTTGGAAATTTTCTTTTCTGAAGTATATGTTTAAGCCTTTTGCCTGATTTTTTCTTAGGCTGTATATATTTTTGAATATTTATTTGAGAATTTCTCTTTACATTCCACATATGAGACCATCATCAGATATTTGTTATATTTTTACCTTCTGGGAGTCTCAGTTCCTTGTTGGGTATTGACAGGAGGCCTTAGTTCCTCAACAGGTAGACCTCTCCCTGCCTCCCAACCTCTCACAGAGAGAGAGAAAAGAGGGAGCCACCATGCCTTTAATGACCTAACCTCTGAAGTTGGATTTATATTTCTATTATTTTTCCTATTCAATAAAAGGTAGTCATGAAATCCAGCATGTTAAAGGTGATGGGAATTGGGCTCCATATTTTGAAGGGAGTGTCAAAAGATTTGTGGAATATTTTAGGCCATGATTCCTGAGGAAAAATTTTTTTCATCTAAATTATCAAATTTTTTTCATCCAAATTGTCAAATTTACTTGCGTATGATTATTCACAATATTCTCTTATCATATTGTACTACTATCTTATTTTGGAAAAAAATCTTAAAAATACAGGAAAGTTGAAAGAATTTTACTGTGAACATCTGTAATAGTTAATTCTATCAATAGCATTTTACTTGGCTTGCTTTGTTAGTTATCTGTTTAGCTATCCACTCCTCTGAAGTGTTAGTCCCTCAGTCATGCCTGACTCTTTGTGACTCTATGAACTGTAGTCTGCCAGGCTCCTCTCCATGGGATTCTCCAGGCAAGAATACTGGAGTGGGTTGCCATTTCCTCCTCCGGGGAATCTTCCCGACCCAGGGATCGAACCCGGCTCTCCTACACTGCAGGCAGATTCTGTACCATTTGAGCCACCCCTCTATCCATCCATAAACCATTTAACGTTTTTTGGATTCACTTCAAAGTAAATTGCAAATATTGATATACTTCTCCCTAAATACTTCAGCATGCACATCACTAACTGTACTTCAATATTGGCTTATAGATTATTTCTCTTAAGATAAAAGTTATGTGCAATAAAACACACAAAACTTCAGTATGCATACATAGATTCTGACAGATGCAAACACCTGTGTAATTCACACCTCCTCGGGACTAGGACATCATCACTCCAGAAAATTCCCTCTTTTTCTTTTTTTAGAGGCCCTGGTTTTCCGATGAAAATCTCCACACTTTCATCTAACTCATTAATCTTCTATTTTCTTTCTAATTAACTAATTAATTAATTGCCATGCCACTCGACTTGTGGGATCCTAGTTCCCTGACCAGGGATTGAACCTGGGCCCTGGGCAGTGAAGCACAGTGTCCTGACCACTGGACTGCCAGGGAATTCCCATCTTCTATTTTCTTAATCATATTAATCAGAGTTATTTTAAAATCCTTATTGCTAACTCCAGGATTGGAGTAATCCACAGATCTGCTCCTATTGTCTACTTTTTGCAAAGATTACTGTTTGGAATTTGCACTGTGATGAACACTGGGGCTGAAGGGCCATAAGGACCAGAGATGCTCTGGGTGATGCTTTCAGCAAAGACGGTCCCCCTCTCTCCCATCAGGTGTACAGGGCGAGGAGCTGACCCCTGAGCCCCGTCAGTGTCTGAGTGGAGTTAGGTCTGTGCTGGAGTTGAGTGAGACTCAGTATACGTTTAGTTTTCCCTGTTCCTGGAGTCTGATCATTCTAGGATTTTGTCTGAGCCTATGGCTCAGACGGTAAAGAATCTGCCTGCAGTGCAGGAGACCTGGGTTTGATCCCTGGGTTGGGAAGATCCCCTGGAGGAGGGCATGGCAACCCACTCCAGTATTCTTGCCTGGAGAATCCCCGCGGACAGAGGAGCCTGGTGGGTTACAGTCCATGGGATTGCACAGAGTCAGACACGACTCAGCGACTAAGCCCAGCACACGCAGCACAGCTGAATCTTTTTCTCCTTAAACTTTGAAAGACTGTGAAAGGGTCTATTTTCCTCTTCAGAGGATTTCAGTTTAGCTCATTAGCCTCCTGCTGCATTTAGCCTCCAATATGGCTAGCGCTTTGAACAAGAGACTGCCTTGGTGAGTCTGAACAGTGACTTTAATGTGGGACTCTTCTCTCTGCAGTATATTTGTTTCCTAATTAGCACAGAGTGGAGGAGATTTCATTTTGCATTTTAGAGGCTTTTAGTCAAGTCCACACCTCAGGAAATGTCCTGCAGGGAAGATTGGGCATGCATTTGAAGTTTCTCAAATTTCCAGTTGTTCACTCCACCCTTGTAACAACCACTAAAAGCTTTGATGGTTCGTTTTTTCCCTGACAGAGGGCCTCTGCTTGGACCAAGACCAACGGCTGAGTTGGCACCCAGAAGCAGAAAATTCCTCCAAGGGAAAACTTGCAGGACATTGTTTTCTTACCCCAAATGGTTCAATCCCCTGTGGAATTTAACTTCATCTTGTCTTCATTCCTTCCACAGCTTCCTGATTTCCACAAAACATACTTTTTGTAATCAACACAGCCTTTTGTATTTGTTGCTGCAGAAGCATTTGCCTGCTATGACATACGCACTGCAAAGTCTGTCCATGATAATTTTAATACACTAAAGTGATTTTGTGTTTTATATTTTACTGTTTCTTACTTTTTAAAACTCAGCTATGTACCTCTCAAGTCCATCCACGTTGCTACATACACAGATATAATGAGTTGTTTCTACTGCTGCAAAACATTTCATTTTATCTACTTGCTTGCCTGTTGATGAGCATTTATCGTGCCTGTATTCCTTGTACCACACATCATGCACATTTTCCTTTATAGTCCCATGAAAGAATTCAGTTGGGATATACATCAAGGACTAGAATTTCTAGCTTGTAGAGCAGCATATACTTAGCTTGATTTGCTCCTATTATAGCAGAAAGTGAAAATCGCTCAGTTGTGTCTGACTCTTTGCTGGCCCATGGACTATATAGTCCATGGAATTCTCTAGACCAGAATACTGGAGTGGGTAGCCTTTCCCTTCTCCAGGAGATCTTCCAACCCAGGGAACAAACCCAGGTCTCCAATATTGCAGGCAGATTCTTTACCAGCTGAGCCACAAGGGAAGCCCAAGAATACTGGAGTGGATAGCCTATCCCTTCTCCAGGGGATCTTCCCAAGCCAGGAATTGAACCAGGGTCTCCTGCATTGCAGGCAGATTCTTTACCAACTGAGCTATCAGGGAAGCCCTAGCTCCATTTAGGTGGTATCATATTGCTCCTAGAATGGCTGTGGTGTGCAAAGTTTCTCATATTCCCACATTTCCACCAAGAGTTGTTGCTGTTGTCCAGTTGCTCTCATGTCTGACTCTTTTGGACCCCATGGACTGCAGCGCGCCAGACCTCCCTGTCCTTTACCATCTCCCAGAGCTTGCTCAAACTCATGTCAATCCAACCAACTCATCCTCTGTCGTCCCCATCTCCTCCTGCCTTCAATCTTTCCCAGCATCAGGGTCTTTTCCAGTGAGTCAGTTCTTTGCATCAGGTGGCCAAAGTATTGGAGCTTCAGCTTCAGCATCGGTTCTTCCAATGAATATTCAGGACTGCTTTCCTTCAGGATTGACTGGTTTGGTCTCCTTGCAGTCCAAGGGACTCTCAGGAGTCTTCTCCAACATCACAGTTCAAAAGCATCAATTCTTCAGCGCTGAGCCTTCTCACATCCGTACATGACTACTGGGAAAACCATAGCTTTGTTAGCACCATCTAATTTGATATTTTTGTCAGTCTGTTGGATGTTAAGCAAGGGTTCTTAAAGTGTCATCTAGGAACCACTGAGAGTCCTTGAAGCCCTTTTAGGGAGTCTGCAAGGTCAAAACTCTTTTCATACCAATATTGGCATTATCTGATCTTTAACTCTCATTCTTGCATGAATGTAAACTTTTCTGGAGGCTACAAGATATGTGATATTTCAATAGGTTGAATGCAGAGGCAAATATGAGATTCCATCTATTTTTAAATTAATATTAAGCTAGAAATTAGATATGCAAAGCTGCACAGGAGTGTCACTCTTATTACTAAATTTTTGTTTTATTTTGGAATATATAGTTACTTTTCACAAAAATATTTATGCTAACATGTAACAGATTTGTTATTCTTGCTTTAAAATAAAGATTTTCAGCTTTAATTTCTAATTTGGTAAATATAAGTTAATGTTTCTCTCATATATAAAAGCTCTTTGTTCCTTGACGCTATTTAAGAACTGCAGGGGGATCTTGAGATTAAATGTTTGAGAGCTGTTGGTATAAAGCTGGTGTAAAGCAGGAACTGATGAGAATATGATGATACACTGGTCATGGGTTAGCATCAGGTGGTCAAAGTATTGGGGCTATTTTAAGGGTAAGACCCTTAAAGTACTGATGAACTTTGTGTCAGAGAAGAAGATCCTCTCCTTTGAGGATGGCTTGTCATAGCTCTACTTCTTGCTTGTATTGGTCATGGCTAAGGGTTACATGCTGACCCATGACCAGTGTATCATCATATTCTTATCAGGTCCAGCTGGTAGTTGCAGTATTTGTAATGCAATTGGTTGGTTTCAACCATAGACATTGTGCCTTGTATTAATATTGTCCTTTGTGAGTTACTCATCAGTCTTTACTTATTAGCACAGATGACACCACCCTTATGGCAGAAAGAGAAGAGGAAATAAAGAGCCTCTTGATGAAAGTGAAAGAGGAGAGTGAAAAATCAGCTTAAAACTCAACATTCAAAAAGCTAAGATCATGACATCTGGACCCATCACTTCATGACAAATAGATGGGGAAACAGTGGAAACAGTGATAGACTTTACTTTCTTGGGCCCCAAAATCACTGCAGATGGTGACTGCAGCCATGAAATTGAAAGATGCTTGCTCCTTGGAAGAAAAGCTTTGACCAACCTGGATGGCATATTAAAAAGCAGAGACATTACTTTGCTGCCAAGGTCCATCTAATCAAAGCTATGGTTTTTCCAGTAGTCATGTATGGATGTGAGAGTTGGACTATAGAGAAAGCTGAGTGCTGAAGAATTGATGCTTTTGACCTGTGGTGTTGGAGAAGACTCTTGAGAGTCCTTTGGACTGCAAGGAGATCAAACCAGTCCATCCTAAAGGAAATCAGTCCTGAATATTGATTGGAAGGAATGATGCTGAAGCTGAAACTCCAATACTTTGGCCACCTGATGCAAAGAACTGACTCACTGGAAAAAACCCTGATGATGGGAAAGATTGAAGGCAGGAGGAGAAGGGGACAATAGAGGATCAGATGGCTGGATGGCATCACTGACTCAATGGACATGAGTTTGAGCAAACTCTGGAGATGGTGTAGGACAGGGAAGCCTGGCATGCTGCAGTCCATGGAGTCTCAAAGAGTCGGACACGACTGAGCGACTGAACTGAATTGAATAACAGAGTAGCTGCAGAGAGTCACAAAAGATGAATTTCCGAGGAAAGTAGTAAATGCGAGTGTGAAGTTGAGGATTAAGAAAAGTTGGAGCAGTCAAGACTGGGCGCCCACTGTGGTGTTCCTTGGAAGAGAGAGAGCTGGGCCCCTGGTTGTCTTGTTGATTCCCTGAGAATGAAATCAGTTTCTGTAGAGCCATTTTCTGCAGCCATTCCCTTCTAGGTGGGAGGCCTGTGCCAAGGCCAGGAATGAGCATCTCCCCCATAACTGTTTCACGTGTTTTATTCATCTTACTACTGCTAATGTTTGTTAAGAGTCAGACCAGGTGGGCAGTGTTTCAGAGACCAGCATGGTTAGAGGAAATGGGCAAGGCCTGGAGTTTTTCCTGCCTACAACTTCCTCATATATTTAGAGAGAAAAGTTTCTGTTTTATTTCTTGGACATGCATTTCAGAAATGTAATCTCCTCTTTCCTATAGCCAATTCCAAAATACTCACTAGAACATGATAATGTAAAGCTGACATTATCCCAAATCCATGGAATACAGTGTGGTGTTTTTATATTACTTACTGAATGACAAGTCATGTCCTTATCTATAAAATGAGAAATAAAAATATCAACTGCTATGGTGTGTTGTAAGCACAAAATAGGATAATGCATATGGAAATATTTTTTTCAAATGCTCAGTTGCTATAGAAATGTGAATTGTCATTAGGCATCTGGAAATTGACCTTAGTTTTCCCCTGGACTTGAAGCTCTGTGATTTAACTCAGTAGGTATCTTCCTACTTTGGGGAGGTTGTAAGTGAAAGTAAAAATGTTAGCCCCCTCAGTCATGTCCGACTCTTTGCAACCCCATTGGATACAGCTTGCCAGCCTCCTCTGTCCATGGGATTTCCCAGGTAAGAATACCGCAGTGGGTGGCCATTCCCTTCTCCAGGGATCTTTCCGACACAGGGCTCAAACCTGGGTCTCCAGCATTATGGGCAGATTCTTTACCATCTGAGCTATCTCGGTTAGTTTCCAGCTAAATTGGAGGGGAGCAGCTGGGGTGAGAGCATCACGTGGTGTTTCCTGAGAAACCATCCCCAAAAGGGGGACAGTCTGCAAGCCGCCAGGCCATGTGTTATCAGTGTTAATGAGCTTGACTAATTGAATTTTAATGTGCACAGATGTCAGAGAAGACCATAAGGAAACTGTGTGTTAGGTGCCTGCATGTGGCATGTCTGTAGCGTGGCCCGAGGTATCCAAAGAAGAAGGTAAAGGATAAAGAACAGGGATTATAAACACCCACAAAAACATGCATCTTATCACAGCTGAGTATTTGTGAAAATATTGTATATATGCTTGTGGGTATAAGTACTGAAAATAAAAGATGAAGTAGGCTATAGTACTCTGTGTATTTATGCCAATAACTGGATTTACTTTGCATATGAAGTTGAATCCAACAAATTGGTGATTGGGCTTAAGTCCTATGATTGCTCAAAAGCCAGCATCTCTGACTCTAGACCGAAGGCACTGTTCTACTAAAGAAAGATTACATTATGGCAACTGAGAGTTTTTTAGCTTGAAAAATCGGGGATTCAGAAAAGTTTTGTAGCTTAAAAAATTGAGCAAATTAGGCTTGGAATGTAGTTTATTCTGAATAAAATAAGGGGACTAAGAAAAAAAGATGTGCTCAGAGGAGCTCAGGAAAATTCAGGTTAGATGAGGTTAGAAGTAGGTGGAACCAGAAATGGAATATGACACTCACAGATCAAAAGAAAATGATTCACGTGGGGAACCAAAACCCTCTCTGCTCTGTGCCCTTGGCATTGGGGTCCCGGGAAGTCTGTCCTTGACTTCTTCTCATGCCACATTCTCCCCCTGGAATTGAAGTATGTGGAAATATTAAGGAGAGGCATAGAAAACCGTGGGGACAATATCTACTCTGGGAAAAAATAAAATGGAGCAAGTAGGGAAACATAATCACAGTACATAGTTAAGTGCTGAGAAATGAAAATTGTGATGTACCCATATTGAGAGGAGAGAAGTGTACTGAGGGTGGGGATTATAAGAGAACTAAATCCCAATCAAATTGAATTGACAGTAATTCCCCAAGCAAATAATGATGAAAAAACTGTAACTGCTAATCTAGGCCCTGAATTATGTCTCAATTAGATGAATCAATAAATAGCATTGTAAGCATATTAGTTAGAAAACCCTGATTTTAATCTTTGCTGTGGGACCCTGGGCAAATTATTTGGCCATTTGAAGTCCAAACATTTTTAGTTACAAATTGGGAATTATTCAGGCTTCTTAAGTAGTGCCAGTGGTAAAGAATCTGCCTGTCAATGTAGGAGAGGCAAGAGATGCCAGTTAGATGTCTGGGTCAGGAAGATCCCTTGAAGTAGGGAATGACAACCCACTCTAGTTTTCTTGCCTGGAGAATCCCATGGACTGGAGCCCGTCAGGTTCTTTTGTCCAAGGGACTGCAAAGAGTCAGACATGACTGAGCATGTGCGGACACACACACACACACACACACACCCAGACACACTTGAAAAATACTGTTTCAATGAATTTAAACTCTTGTGTTATTATTGTTATTATTTACATGTTTCTATCATGGCTCTTAAGCAAGGCACTCATCTCCATCGGCAGTGGCAAAGGACTCAGATTTTCACACAAGCTTTCTAGAAGCATGAATCTTTACTGCTGGGAATCTAAACTGACAGACATCTCTGTGTCTGAGATGTATTTCCTAAAATAAAAATAATTTAAATTCTCGCTACTTTAGTTGCCTAACTTATATAATTAATGCTATTTGCATAATTCAGTAGAGTTTATGCATTCTTTTCACAAGTTTAAATTTTTAATCCTCATAAAAATCTTGGGGGCAGATGGTATTTATTAGCAGGAATTATAATATGCTTTTTTTTAATTGGTGAGGAAACTCATGTGCAGATAGATGAAGAGAGTTGTTCAAAGTCACAGAACTAAGAGAGGTGGCTTGAACTTGACCCTGAAAATTCTGTTCTTTTCTCTTGCCTGTAGTTCAGTGGTTCCCAATGAGTGGTCCCCAGACCACCATCGGCAGCACTGACTGGGAATTTAGAAATCCTTGGGCCCCACTCCAGACTTATTGGAAGCTCTGGAGAGGGGGCCTGGCTGTCTGAGTCTTAATAGTTTTTCTAGATGATTCTGATGCACGTTAACATTTGAGAACCACTGTTCTAGTTTGTGGGCTTCCCAGGTGGAGTTAGTGGGAAAGAACCTGCCTGGCAATGCTGGAGATGTAAGAGACGAGGGTTCTACTCCTGGTCAGGAAGATACCCTGGTGAAGGGCACGGCAACCCACTCCAGTATTCTTGCCTGGAGAATCTCATGAACAAAGGAGCCTTGTGGCTACAATCCATAGCGTCACAAAGAGTCCAACTCGACTGAAGCAACTTAGCATGCAAGCGCACTCTAGTTTGCAGCCTTTTAACTCCTCACACTTGTATCTCTCAGGCACTTGCTTTACTCTGGATGTCTTATTATCAGCATCGCACAGTGAAAAAAGGGGAAAGGTGTATTGTTGTTTTCATCTTCTAGGAAACAGAATCTCAAGAAGTTACTCAAGGACTTCCCTGGTGGTCCAGTGGTTAAGAATTCACCCGCCAATGCAGGGGACAGGGATTCGATCCCTGGTCTGGGAAGATCCTATATGCCCTGGGGTACCTAAGCCCATGCTCCACAACTACTGAGACTGCAGTCTGGAGCCTGTGCGCTGCAACAAGAGAAGCCATTGCAATGAGAAGCCCATGCACTGCAACTAGAGAGTAACCCCCATTTGCTGAAACTAGCAAATGTCTGTGAGCAGCAACAAAGACCCAGTGCAGCCAAAAACATAAATAAATGCACAAATAAAGTTCAAAAAAAGGTTACTCAAATTACTTGAGGTCACACAGCTAGTAAAGGGCAGACCTGGACATGACCTAGAACCCAGGACTCCTGATACCAGCCCATCCTGTCCTCTCTGTAACATGCTGCTTTGCTATAACTTACTTTTATATACGACTTTATTTTTTCAAGTTAAATAGGTTCATTGAATTTCTGGGGACAAGTGGGATATTATTGCTATATTTCATAAGCATTTTTTAAGGTTTCAAAAGCAAGATATGTGCATGAAGCAAATGAGAAAATATAAGTGGATGAGAAAAAATGAGAATTAAAAACACCATATTTCCTCTGCATTCTTAATTACTTAATGTCTGTCCTTCCTGATATTTTTGTATGGATACATATGCCTTTCTTTTTTCTGAAATGAGATCATATTACATATACTGTTTACAGCTTGCTTTATTGGGTTGCCTTTTAAGATATGTGGTTTTATATGATTCCCTTCCCACTGAACACACACACACACACTCCACTAACAATACCTGCCCCAACCATGCTCCTTCAGGCTTCAGATTACAGTGGTAAAGACAGGGAAATCCACATTGCCTGGTAAGCTTTAAACCTTCAATTGTAGTACCAGAATGGCTCTACTTACATGTAACTACAGTTCTGAGTTGTGTCTATTATCCACATTTCAAGATAGGGGCTTTGAAGTTCAGTGAGAGGTTAAACAAATTTCCCGCTGTCATCCAGCTAGGAAGTGGCAGAGCCAGGGTATGTACTGAGATCACACTAATGCCAAAGTTTATTCTCTGAATACTTAGCAGGGCCATATGATTTGTAATTCAAGTAGGATGCATCAGCTTTGAGAGGGGTTGAGTCTAGAGCACCGTAACAGCCAAAATGGCAGAATAGGGAACTTTCAAAGTCCTTTCATTGACAAAAAGCAACAAACAAAAGTGACAAAAATGTTCAAAATAGACTTTCTTGGAACTCTGGGTACTAACCAAAAGCTTGTAGCAACCAGGGGAACACATGCTCAAAAAAAGAAAAAAAGCTGACTCTCCGTAAGAGAGCTTTGTGGCATTGTAACTTATCCTGACTGCATCTCCTGCTCTCAACCCAGTGTGGGCCTTGGAGACAGCAGGCTGTATTCTTCGTATGTAAGTACCAGTACTAGGAAGAGCATGACAGACCTTATTCTCCAAGAACTGAGGTTATTCGTTTTGACCTGCCTGGTGCCTCTGAAAGATAAGAAAAGGGCTTGCCTCTATTTTACCTGACCTGGTCACCTTCTTCTCCCCACTGGCTGGTTGGATTACAGGGAGAAGAGGCTGTGTGTGGAAAATGCTTAAAGTCAAATGTATCCAGGTGGCACAGTGGTAAAGAATCCGTCTGCCAACGCAGGAGACACAAGAGACCTGTGTTCAATCCCTGGGTCAGGAAGATCCCCTGGAGGAGGAAATGGCAACCCACTCAGCAGTCTTGTCTGAAAAATTCCATGGACAGAGGAGCCTGGTGGGCTACAGTCCACGGGGTTGCAAAGAGTCAGACACATATGCACACACGTGTTAGTAGCTATCACCTGGGGCAAGGAATAACAGTAGGGGCAAACACGAGATTAACCAAGAATATTGGGCAGAATGGCTAGAGAGTGATGTGTTTTTGAAAATAAGGGCTTTGAAAAGAGCCCACGTGTTCCTGGGAATCTAGAAGACCACACACATCATTAAGGCTGGGCACGTGCTCAGAAAAGACCTGAGAAGAACCGTAGCTCTCACCTCTGGCCGACCTTCAGACAGCATCATTTACAATAGCCCCCCGAATGGAAGCTACCCAAATGTCCACCAACTGTTGTGTGGGTAAATAATTAATATGTGATATATCTATACAATGGAATATTATTCAGCCCCCCAAAATGCTGTGGATATATATGTTATACAACATGGACAGACCTTGACAACATTAGGCTGAGTGAAAGAAGCCAACACGAAAGCCTGCATGTTGTATGATTCTATTCATATGAAGTGACCAGAAGACGTAAATCAGTAGAGCTGGAAAGCAGATTACTGGTTGCCAGGGACCAGGAGGCAGAGGGAATAGGAAGTGATGGGGTTTCTTTTTGAGCCAATGGAATATTCTGGAATTAGTGCCGATGGTTGCACATTAATGTGAATGTACTAAAAACCACCGTATATACACCTTAAAATGGTACATTTTATGTTTTGTGAATTTTACCTCAAAAACAGAAAAATAAGAGGCTTCCCTGGTGGTTCAGGTGGTAAAGAATCCACCCATATTTCAGGAGACATGGGTTCAATTCCTGGGTCGGGAAGTTCCCCTGGAGAAGGAAATGGCAACCCACTCCAGTATTCTTGCTGGAGAATTCCATGGACAGTGGAGCCTGGTGGGCTACAGTCCATGGGGTTGCAAAGAGCTGAGATTTTACCTCAAATTCTACCTCAAAAAAAGTAAAAATAAAGCAGAAAAAGCAAAAGTACAAACACACGAAAAGGGGCTGCTCTAATAGCTTGGAAAATGCATTTGAAACGATGCTTCCATGGCAACAATTTCTGAAGTAACTTCAACTCAGAGGAACTTTTCCTGATGTTGCATCATTCAGACAAGAGCCCTCAGAGGATTTTAGAGAAAAGTCAACTTTTAATGAACCCCTGAGGTCTTATTTGCTCTTGAGTCCCAGGGAGAGTCTGCCTTCTGGGGCTTATTTGAAGTTTGTGATAATGAATTGTTTTTCCTCTGTTTGTAGCATATGTGCTGCTGAAGCAAGCGCCACTTTTCTCTGATGTAAACTTTGTGCAGTGGGATTGAGGACAAGGATTGGGATTTATTAATAACCCTGAAGCATGCAGCAAAACTCTAAGTGAAAAATTGATAAATAAGTCACCATTACTTCTGAGTCTTGGTTGAATACTGGCCACAGAGAAATGTAAGCAATCATTGATAAGTGTGTTCTTACTCTCATAAACATGAACAGGCCTTGAGGAAGATGGGTTTTGACCTCTGTATTATGATTTAATAACTTCTCCAAGGGAACTCTAGCACTTAACTCTGACCAAGAATATATCTAACCTACCCACACTCTGAGGTTTGAATTTTTCCCGTATTGAGATTTATTGCTCTGGCTGAGAAGCCTGTCCTCATTCAGACAACAGTGACCTGAAATGAGGAATGTGGAGGACAGGTGATCACATATCAGCTTTATTAGTCCTGGAAGAAATGGCTTTATCGTATCCCTTCCTGAAGTCAGTTGTAGAGTGTATGGAATTTAGAGGTGCCAGGGCTGGGTGTTTGGCATACAGAATTAGGTATACGTAGGTACTTTTATGAAATGACTTACGATTTCTTAAGTCATAAGAAATCTGTTCCTCTAAACTCTCACTGTATCTAAATTTCCCAAAGCAGGGCTTAGGTATGGTTACTGAAGTGTGTGATAGAAATATATTGCCGAGGGGGGATGTTTTACTGAGGCATGTTCACCCAAATGGACACTAGAGTAGCTGATACAACCGAAGAGAACTTCAACCACGTCTTTTCCAAGTCTTTGCACAAGTATAACCTCCACAGTGAGGCCTAAGCTCACCACTCCACCTACATTTGCAGCCCATGCTCTTCATTTTCTATCATCTTTCCTTCCATTATTTGTGATCATATTAAAAATTGAGAAAAATATCTTTGATATTTATCCACACGCTTTTACAATTTTAGGTGCTCTCCAAGTTTATATTTACATTATATCTCCAAGGTTAATTTTTACAATGTTAGGGGTTCCCCCGTCTTCCATTTTTTTTCCTTCTGCCTGGAGAACTTCCCTTCATGTTTCTTGCAGTACAATCAGCTGGTAGATGATTCTCTGTTTTTGTCTATACAACGTATTTATTTCACCTCCAATTCTGGAAGATGTTACCACTGAATATAGAATTCAAGATTGACATTTCTTTCTGTACGTTAAAGATGCCATTCCATTATCTTTTTTGCTTATGTCTTTTGCATTTCTGATGAGTAGTCTAGTCATTCTTATTTTGTTTCTCTGTATGTAATGTGTTGTTTTTCTTCTGGTTGCTTTTAAAACATTCTCTTTATGTCTGATATTCATCAATTTGACTATAATGCAGGTTTGTGTAGTTTTATTTTTGTTTATTCTGCTTGTAGATTCATTGGGCTCCTTGGAAGTGTGGTTATATACTTTTCACCTAACTTGGAAAAATTCTGGCCATTATATATATATATAGGCTTAAAGTATTTTTAATTTAGTATTTTTCTTTTTTGCTTTCCCTCTTTACTTTTATTGGCCATTATATATTTAGATATTTTTCTTTTTCCCCCTTTCTCTTGCTAGGACTCAAATTTCATCTATGTTAAACTGCTTGATATTGTTCCATAGGTTACTGAGGCTCTATTCATTTTCATATCAGTCTTTTCCCCGTGTTTCAGTTTAGATTCTATAGCTATGTCTTTAAAGGCATTGACATTTTCTTCTGCAGTGTTGAATCTGATGTTAATATAAGGAAGTGATTTTTGTCTTTTCAGATACTATATATTTTTAAGTATTAGATGTTTCACTTAAAATATCTTTCTTTTAGTGTGCTTAAAAAAAGCACACTAAAAATGTATATTTAAATTATTGAGCATATTGAGTATATTTATAATAGCTAATTTAAAGTTTCTATCTGCCAATTCCATCACCTCTGTTATTTCTTGGCTGTTTCTGTTGACTTACTTTTCTGCTGTTTACAGGCCACGTTTCACTACTTCTTCCATATCAAGTACTTTTTGATTGGATGTGGTCATTATAGATCTTATGTTGTTGAATGTTGGATTTTACTCTATTCCTTTGAAGTGTGCTGGGCTTTCTTCTGGCAGGTTTTACTTATCTTTAGAATCAATTTGACCCTTTGAAATTTGTTTTTGAGCATCTAGAGCAGCCCAGGTATGTCGCCTAGATTTATTGAAATCTCTTCTCTCTAGTTAGTAAGAATTTGGATGATGCCAGGCTGTGTGAGCTCTGGGAGTTGTTCTACTTATTGCTCTTTGGTAATTGATTTTGTCCAAGACGCTCTTTTTGTTCTTCTTTTTCAAACCCGGCCTCATGGAATTTAACTGTACATTAAATCCCCTACACATGAACTTTCAAACTGTGAACTTTCAAAGATGTGAATGTGCACACACATGTCCAATCACCTAAGTTAGTTCACGTGTCTGACTTACATTGTCAAGTGATAACATCCTCTACGAGTAGTTATGCTTTTGTGGGCTTACTCTGTACAGTGTTATGTAGAGTTAAATAGTGCAGTATCTTTATTTCAAGCCCAAGATGTCCAAGGCAAGTATAAAAGCAGGGGTGATGTAGTTGGTATATACTATTAAACTTGTCAAGGAATTGTACTGTAAGATTAAAAATGTTTTCTTTTTTTTTAATGTATTATTTGTGTCAAAAGTATTGTAAACCTATTATAGTTCAGTACTATGTGGCTGATTGCGTCAGCTGGGTATTTAGGCTAACTTTGTGGGGACTTATGGACAAATTGGTCTTAGGAACATGCTCTCAGAATGGAACTCATGCAGGGGACTTACTGTACTCAGGTATGGTATCAAGTCCAAGTCTCGATTAGACCTCTACGCAGGTTTGTGGAATTCTTGTTTGCACACATATTCGGCTCCACAGACTCTAGCTGCTTTGGGCTCCCTGAAGCCCAGCATCTGTCTCCTCAGTTAGAGAAACCACCAAGCTTGGTTTGCTTCTCTTTTCTGGCACCCTTTTATAGAAATGGTCTCTAGGGAGAAAGTCGGAGTGATCACATTTGGTTTTCTTTCTTTCTTTCTTTCTTTTTTTTTTGCCGGAATTGGATTCTTCTGTTGCCTTTTGTCAATGTCTGAAAACAACTGTTTCATATATTCTATTTTTCCAGTTGTTTAAAGTATAAGGAAAATCTGAACACTGTTGCTCCATCAACGTTGGAAAAGAAAAGTCTCAACCCCAGTTTTTCTTGAAGTATCTTTTCTGTAATTTTAATCTGCAATTCTTATATAAGAAAAGTTGAGCATCTTTTCATACATTTAAAAGCCATTAATATTTCTATTTTCTTGGAAATCTCTTCATATCTTTTGCCCAATTTCTCTTGGGTTGTAGGCCTCTGGATTCTCAATTTGTAGCAGCTCTTTATTTTTAAGACATTAGCTTTTTATCTGTGATATAAATATATATTTGGATACATTTGAAATTTTTACTGCCTATGGTGTGAAAAAGGAATCTAATTTTATTACTTTTCATGTGGTTGTATCCAGTTGTAACTATTTAAGAAAATGGGAACCCATTTTTTTCTCTGCTGATTTGAGATGCTACTTTCATCATATATTCCATTTCTATTGTTCTCCAGTCTATATGTGAGTTTTATATTCTATTTCAACATTCTACCATTCTATTCATGTGTTAACACCAACCTGTTTTAATTATAGAAACTTTGTAATGTTTCCATACCTATTAAGGTTAGCTTCTAAACAACATGCACGTTCAGTTTTCATGCTATTCTTACTTGTTTATTCTTTCACATAAACTTTATAATCAGTGTGAATTTCTCTTGAAAAAAGCCTGATGCTATTTTTATTGAAACCTATTATAAACAGAGTCATAACTGATATATTCGGTTGAGTATTCCAATCCAAGCGCTTGAAATGTCTTTTTATATTTCTTTGTGTTTGTTAGGTGTGTTTCTATCTTTAGTCATATAGGTTTTGTTAAAATTCTTGTTAGATTTTTGCTTGGGAATTTATTTTACTTTTCTATTGAAATGAGATTTATTTTATATGTTCTAACAGGTTATTGTTTGTATATGAAGTATACTGATTTCTAATTTTATTCCTGCATTTTACTGGTATTATTTTTAGTATATTTTCATTGATTCTTTTGACATTTCTGGATGCATAATAATATCATCTGCACATAGCGGTAGTTTTACCACTTCCATTCTGATTCTTCTGCCTCTAAATCCTTTCTCTTGGTTAATGGCATCCTCTTTTCCCTTCTATATAACATTAAGTAATAGAAGAGGTGGTGGGCATCCAGTTCTTGGCTCAGGTTTTAACAGGGATGCATTAGGACTTCCCCAGTGGTCCAGTGGCTAAGACTTTGTGCTCCCAATGCAGTGAGCCTGGCTTTGATCCCTGGTCAGGGAACTAGACCCCACATGCTGCAATTAAAGATCCTGTAGGCCAGAACTAAGACACCTAGCACACCCACATAAATAAGCAAATAATATGTATTAAAAAAAACTCAAAATAGAAATGCATCTATATCACTTTGCTAGGGCTGCCATAACAAAATACCATAGAACGGGTGGCTTAAACAACAGAGATTTATTTTATCGAAGTGTTGGAGGCCAGAGGTTCAAGATCCAGGTACCAGTATGCTTGGTTTCTCCTGAGGACACACATCCTGCCTGGTTTGCAGACGGCCGCCTTCTCCCTGTGTCATCACATGGCTTTCTCTCCTTGTGCACACACCCCTGGTGTCTCTCATTGTGTCTGAATGTCTTCCTTTTCTAGGGATATAGTCAGGTTGGATTAGGGCCCACCCTAGTGGCCTCCCAGGTGGTTCAGACAGTGAAGAATCTGCCTGCAAAGCAGGAGACACAGGTTCAATTCCTGAGTCTGGAAGATTCCCTGGAGAAGGGAATGGCAACTCACTCCAGTACTCTTGCCTTGAAAATTTTATGGAGAGAGAACCTAGCAGGCTATAGTCTATGGGGTGGCCCAGAGTCCCACAGGACTGAGCTACTAACAGTTCACTTTATTTCACTAGTGGCCTCACTGTAACTTAAACACCTCTTTAACGGCCTTATCTCCAAACACTATCGCATTCTGAGATACTATTTAATTACCTCTTTAAGTGCCTTATCTCCAAATACTCTCACATTCTGAGATACTGAGGGTTAGGGCTTCAACATATAAGTTTTGAGGGGACGCAATTCAGCTCATTACAACAATGGATATTTTAAAATTAAGAATGGCCCCGAATCATCTATAGAATTGTCTATCAATGTAGAGAACAAATATGTGGACACCAAGGGGGGAAGTGGGTGGGGTGGGATGAATTGGGAGTTGGGGGCTGACCTGGACACACCATTGATACTATGTATAAAATGGCTAGTGAGAACCTCCTGTATAGAGCAGGGAACTCCGCCCAGTGCCCTTAGGTGACCTAAATGAGAAGGAAGTCCAGAAAAGAGGTGCTATCTGTTTACACATAACTGATTCATTTTGCTGTATAGTGGAAACGAACACAGCATTGTAAAGCAACTATACTCCAATAAAAATTAAAAATAAAAGAATTGTCTATCAATTCCTACTTAATTTAGTATTTACAATAATGAGTGATACTGAATATGGTCAAAAGCTCTTGATCCCACTCCTTCTCATCCCCTCAGGTATTTCACATCCTCTAAGTTCCATTTTCTTCCTTGTACCTTCAATATAGTTTTCTCTACTAATTTTTTTCTTCAGTGTACAAACATAAGGGTACCTTCATTACCCTAAAAATATGCCCCCCATGCCCTTTCTCTCGCTTTTCCTTTAATTGTAAAAAATTTAAGAATAGTGAGACATACTTAAGACTTCCTGTGTACCTTTAAAGACTGGTGTTCATTTCTAAATGTTATATCATCTTTCTTCATACCCACTGCAACTCTTGTGCAGATGTACTTGTAAATCAAAGTCTGGGTTTTTTCTCTGTGTTTTGGAACTTGCTGTGTAAAGAGCAGGTGTTCCCTGGGCTAGAAGATGAGTCCTGAGCACCTTTGATTCCTGTCCTTGAATTTTAGGCATGTCGCCACTAGGTGGCAGTAGGCGTCATCTTCTGAACTGACATTGAAGATGTTTAGGCCTTGGCTGATTTA
The DNA here is from genome assembly GCF_963930625.1 of Muntiacus reevesi. NCBI lineage: Eukaryota > Metazoa > Chordata > Mammalia > Artiodactyla > Cervidae > Muntiacus > Muntiacus reevesi. The sequence continues at coordinate 27,153,223 of NC_089253.1, read as the reverse complement.
AAAAGCAAGTTTTTTTCTTTTTCTTTTTTTTCAAAGTAGGTGATAATCTTTTTTGTTTTTTTCTATGCTGAGCAGCATGTGGGACATTAGTTCCCTGAGCAAGGGTCAAACTTGTGCCTCTGCAGTGGAAGCGTGGAGTCTTCATCACTGGATTGCCAGGGAAGTCCCCTTTGCTGATTTTTTAGACGGGGCTTTCTACTTTTAAAAATGGAAATACATTATATATAATGTATATATGTAAGTATATATATATTATATATACACATATGATTTATTTAATTGGGGGAGTATATAAATATATACATTCAGGGTTGTCCTGGTGGCTCAGACAGTAAAGAATCTGCCTGTGATGCAGTTTCAATCCCTGGGCCAGGAAGACCCCCTGGAGAAGGGAATGGGTACCCACACCAGTATTCTTGCCTTGAAAATCCCATGGACAGAGGAGCCAGGAGGGCTGCAGTCCATGGCATCGCAAAGAGTGGGACATGACTGAGCGACTACATACATATTTATAGTATCCAAATATTTATATATATTTATATTTATTTTCAAAAGTAAAATAAAAGCAAGTACTAGAATTTGTCATGTAGAGACTGTTAAAGCTCTGCCTGATTTCTAGGTTTACAAAATGTGTGCATGAATTTTGGTCATCTCTGTAGGGATCTAGTGCAGAGATTCCCACCTGCATCATCCCTGGGCCCCAGGGTCAAATAGGGGAGGAGGACAGAGTAGGCTCCTCCCTCCACTGTTCTGGGGTAAGCAGCGCCAGGGTGGAAGTGAAGTTGTGAGTGGTAGTGGCTGAAATATGAAAGTTCACGTGAGAACTTGAAGGCCATGATTTCTGGTTTTCTATAGTAACTCTGGGAGAGTGTTTGAGGGAACCACCTCTTGATTATTACTTAGACCTCTGATATAATGACATGTAAAGTAATACTCTTTAAAAAATAGCATCTTATGGCCACAATGACATGAACACATGATGTTTCTCTCTGTCATTTGGTGAGGAGCCTCAGGCATAGCCTTAATCATAGTCTTTAGCTCAGAATTCCTGCCAGGATAATGTAGAAGCAAAGTGAAAGTGAAGTCACTCAGTTGTGTCCGACTTTTTGAGATGCCATGGACCATAGCCTAACAGGTTCCTCTGTTCCTTGGGATTTTCCAGGTAAGAGTACCAGAGTGGGTTGTCATTTCCTTCTCCAGGGGATCCTCCCAACCCAGGAATTGAAGCCAGGTCTCCCATGTTGCAGGCAGATTCTTTACTGTCTGAGCCACCAGAGAAGCCCATAGAAAGAAGGGCCCAGGCATTTCTTTTCCTATCGTAACAGAGAATGGAAGGATCTAGGTTCAGGACTGTTCCTCTCTCCCTAATCTGGGTGTTTTCCCTTACAGGAGCAGGAGAGAAGGGACTATAGGACCCTCTCTGATGACACCAGTGGGGGAGTGGCTGTTATCTCGTGTCTCTTCAAATCCTTTCTAACTGAGAGCTGTGCACTGGAATATTTTGGATTAGGATTTTGGTCTAGCTTTGTCCCCTCCACTTGTTTGATCTGCGTGAGAGGAGGAGAGACCGTAATGTCTCTAGTCTTTTTCAGGGCTCAGTCTTTGGATCTGGTTAAAGGCGGAGTTCTGAGTAGCCTGGGCAACAAGTGAGTTTCTCTGAGATGTTGTGGGGATTGGATTCTGGTACACAGCCTGGAGCAGCCCATTCTGGACTGGTGATGTAGCCACGTGTTCCGGGAAACAAACTCACTCAGAAGGACAATGCAGATAGTGGAGTGCAGTTTATTACACCGGTGGGCCTGAGGCAAAGTCTCCTCTTAGCCAAGGACCAGTTTTTGTGAAAACCTCATATACTCTAAGTGTACGTGCTCAAACCCACGTCCCCAAATTCTCTGAAACTAGTCTGAACAAAGGAAAAGAAAGATACAATCAAAGTTAACCCATGATTTGTATGCCTTAAGCCTAGGTAGTTAACAGTGGACAATTATCAATAGGCCTGTGGTCATTCCCCAAGAAGCATAATAGAATTTATGATTCTATTTGGTTACACAGATAATCAGGGTATTCTTTTAGGTGACGGAGAGTCTAGGTAGGAGCCCTGGGGCTCTTCCTTCCAGGGGGCCTGGTTTCCCAGTTGGTATTCGTTTCCAAAGATACTGGGTGTATAGCTCAAAGTCCACAGTCAGGCCCAAGATGGAGTCCTGCTTTCCAGATGGAGCCTGTTCTGTCTGTTTCCTCCTTCAGTGGCGAGCCGTGGGTAGGGGCGGAGGCGGAGGTGGGGACTGGGGCATGAGCACCTATAAATGCTACACACCTATCCAGGTGAGTTTACAGGGGAAGGGTACACTTAAAGGCGGAAGGGGCAAGAAGAGATAGCCACTGCTACCTTACTCCTCTTCCTCTGGGTGGAATGGAATATCTCCGGCCATATCAATAAACAAGGATGTCACAGTCATCAGTGATTTCAAGCTTCCAAATCTGAAAGAGGATTCCCCAAAGGGAACACAAGGCCTGCGATCCAGCAGATGCTGCCAAGCCCCAGTGGTGATTGCTGAAGGGGGCGGTGGGGGGGACGAGGGGGGGCAGTGGGATTTGAGAAATAAAAAAAACAGGATTTGGCCCTAGATAGCTGAAGGGCATATGAAAGGAATGAATTCAGCTAGCCCAGAGGCTTGCATCTTCCCATACAAAGAAGAGCACTAAATTCCTTACTTGCTATCTAGGTTTCCTTACAGAACAATAATCTTTGATGTTCAGACTTACCTGTTCCCCTCTGTTGTGTATAGCCTGACTGCCTCTCCTGCCTCCTTGGAACAGTTTTCTCAGGGTTACTGAGATGCTGTCTCCTGCGCTCGGAGTCCTAAACATTCCCATCAAATAAAATAGTTCTACTTTCAGGCTGTGGCTAATTTTTTAGTTGACATCTGCACGAAGATTAGCCATTCTCTTGATACAGGGGAAGAAATTCTCATTCTGGAGGTAAGGAGTTGGTTCTACCTCTAATGTTGTGTGTTGTGTTGTGTTGTATGTTAGTCGCTCAGTCGTGTCTGACTCTGCGGCCCGTGGACTGTAGCCTGCCGGGCTCCTCTGTCCCTGGGGATTCTCCAGGAAAGAACTGGAGTGGGTTGCCATTCCCTTCTCTGGGGGATCTTCCCGACCCAGGGATCAAACCTGGGTCTCCTGCATTGCAGGTGAAATCTTTACTGTCTGAGTCACCAGGGAAGCCTGTCTACCTCTAATGCAGTTCTTTTCTAAACCTAGAGCTCACTACCCATGAGACGTGCTTCCGCCACATGATTGCTAGTCCAGGCTGACTTCACACAGCAGAACTGCAGCCGTTCGCTTCCTCCTGATCTTAGGGAAGCCAGGGGCTTCACCACTCTAACTGCTGAGACGCTCACTTTTCCACATTCTTCTTCTTTTCTCTTAGTTTTACTTTCTCCTTTATAGCTCTCTTCATATTTCAATTCACACAAAATGATAGCAGGGCTTAGGTCTTTTATTCATTTTGTTGGTGGTGATCCCTCGGTTTGGATACTAGTGTCTTGTGGTCACTATTGAGATTCTGTTCTCCAAGGATTCCTTCCTGCTCATGCTTGCTTCCTAGGTTGCTGTGTTTTCTAGAGCCATGGCTTGACTGGGAGATGTGGGCTGAACCAGTTCTGTGATCACAAGAGCAACGGCCCTGACGAGTGTGCTGTGCAGATCGCTTCCTCCAGCTCTCCTAGATTAGCACCTGAACTCAGCAGCGGGGTTTCATGTCACTGGCGTGAGCTTCACAGTTCCCAGTCTTGACACTGTTATCTCACGTTTTCACTCACTTTATCACCTTAGGCATCATCTTTTTTTCTTCTTAATTGTTTATTAAGCACTGATATTTATTTTTTATTTATTTACTAGTCCACACCGTGCTGCATGTGGGATCTTAGTTCCCTGACCAGGGATTGAAACTGAGCCCCTTGTGTTGGACAGACAGAGTCTTAACCACTGGATGGCCAGGAAAATCTCGAGGCATCATCTCTCTCTCTTTTTTTTTTAAAAATTTTATTTATTTGGCTGCGAACTCTTAGCTGCAGCATGTGGGCTCTAGTTCCCTGACCGGGAAACGAACCCTGCACTGGGAGTGTGGCATCTCAGCCACCAGACCACCAGAGAAGTCCCACCAAGGCATCATCTTTGATGAAGACTTGTCCAAAGTTCCAGCACCTGCATACTCAACTCAGTCCTGATCACATTCTCTTTCTCTTCTTCTCTCTTTTCACCCTCCCCTTCCTCAGCATTCAGAGCTGTCTTGGAACTATAGGTTAAACCATGCAATTTGAGTGCTCCTGTTTTTATGGGACTTTGAAGGAGATTGTCTTAGTTTTCTGGGCAAGCCCCCCATTTCCTTGACCTGGACTCACTCCAACCTTGCCTCTTTCTAGCCTCCTCCCTGGGAACTGAATCTGAACGTGGCCCTGTGGTATGGGGAAGGAACCCCAGGAAGCAGGAGAACGTGTTCCCTTCTGCCTTTACTTCTCTAGTTCCTGTGCCTCTTTCAGCTCTGACTAGGACTCCTTACCCTCCCTGCCTCACCAAACACACAGGCTTGCTCTTCTCCACAGAGCCTGCGCACTAAACCCTCATCAGTCCAGGGCAGGTGTACCAGCCCCAGCAGCACAGGGCAGGGAAGGACAAGACCCAGGAGAGCTAGGATTAAGACTGGCAGGGACACAGCTTCCCCCGCCTCCCCCATATATGTACCTGGAGAGAGATTTGTTTCAAGCAATTGGTCCAAAATTGGTCAGGCATCCTGGCATCTTGGAAATTCAGGTAAGAGTTGATATTTAAAAAAATTTTATTTTATTTATTTTGGGCTATGCTGGGTCTTCTCGGCTGAGTGGGCTTTTCTCTCGTGGGGGCCACTCTCTAGCTTCGGTGTGCAGGTTTCTCGTTGCAGTGGCTTCTCTTGTTGTGGAGCATGGAATCTAGGCTGTGCCAGCTTCAGTAGTTGTGGCATGTGGGCTCAGGAGTGGCCCCAGGCTCTAGAGCACAGGGCCAATTGTTCTGGCACACGGGCTTAGCAGCTCCATGGCGAGTGGGATCTTCCTGGATCAGGGATCGAACCCGAGTCTGTTGCTTTGGCTGGCAGATTCCTTACCACTGAGCCTCCAGGGAAGCCCTGACAGTTGATATTGGTTTTGAATTTCAATCCCATCAGGCAGGCAAGTCGAAAACTCAGGCAGGATTCTATGTTACAGGCTTGGGGCAAAATTCTTTCCTCTTCGAGAAACTTCTTTGCTTTTAAGGCCTTCAACTGTTTGAATGACACCTACTCACCTTAGGGAGGATAGTTGAAGTCAACTGGTCATGATGTTAATCACACCTACAAGATACTTTCACAGCAGGATCTAGACTGGTGTTTGATCAAACAGCTGGACCCATAGCCTAGCCAAGCTGACACATAAAACTAACCATCATGGTCTGCTGTTTGTCAACTAGGTACCCATACACATCGCCCTTAATCATACTGGTGTCCATATAAAAATAAAGATAATAACAACTCCAACTTCCATCTAATACAATATCACCTAGTTGACACATAAGATGAACAATCACACCCCTCTCCCTAAAGTTCTCCTATTACACTCTTCAGTAGACTCAGTGATTTAGCCATAATCTCACCTGTTGTTTTGCACTCTGTGACTCCATGGACTGTATCCCACCAGGCTCCTCTGTCCATGGGATTTTCCAGGCAAGAACACTGGAGTGGGTTGCCTTTTCCTTCTTCAGGGGATCTTCCCAACCCAGGGATTGAACCCAGGTCTCCTGTACTGGCAGGTAGATTCTTTACTGCTGAGCCACCAGGAAGCTCTATAATCTCATCTACCTTTCCCTAAATATACTTGGGTTTTTCTGCACTTCGATGTCTTTTTTCATGCTGTTTTCTCTGCTTGGGTCCCTCCCTCATCCTCTGTGATCACCTACATATCATTCAGGACTCAGAGCAATGAGTTATCAGCACGTCATAAACCTGACAGGACATGTCTCAGTGAAGACTGAGATTAAAGTAAGTTCAGTTCAGTTCAGTTGCTCAGTAGTGTCCGACTCTTTTGTGAACCCATGAATCGCAGCACGCCAGGCCTCCCTGTCCATCACCAACTCCCGGAGTTTACTCAAACTCATGTCCATCGAGTCGGTGATGCCATCCAGCCGTCTCATCCTCTGTTGTCCCCTTCTCCTCCTGCCCCAAATCCCTCCCAGCATCAGGGTCTTTTCCAATGAGTCAACTCTTTGCATGAGGTGGCCAAAGTACTGGAGTTTCAGCTTCAGTATCAGTCCTTCCAATGAACACCCAGGACTGATCTCCTTTAGGATGGACTGGTTGGATCTCCTTGCAGTTCAAGGGACTCTCAAGAGTCCTCTCCAACACCACAGTTCAAAAGCATCAATTCTTTGGCGCTCAGCTTTCTTTATAGTCCAACTCTCACATCCATACATGACCACTGGAAAAACCATAGCCTTGACTAGATGGACTTTGTTGGCAAAGTAATGTATCTGCTTTTTAATACGCTATCTAGGTTGGTCATAACTTTCCTTCCAAGGAGTAAGCGTCTTAATTTTATGGCTGCAGTCACCATCTGCAGTGATTTTGGAGTCCCCCAAAATAAAGTCTGACACTGTTTCCACTGTCTCCCCATCTATTTCCCATGAAGTGGTGGGACGAGATGCCATGATTTTAGTTTTCTGAATGTTGAGCTTTAAGTCAACTTTTTCACTCTCCTCTTTCACTTTCATCAAGAGGCTCTTTAGTTCTTCTTCACTTTCTGCCATATGGGTGGTATGGCCAATTATCTGTCATGAAAGTAATGATACACCTTAAGCATTTAATAATTTGAAAACAAAATCATAAAATAAATTTTATAAAATGGGTGGTGGGCTGCTCCTTGTGTTGATGACAAAGGGCACCTTAACAGACAGCAAAGAGGGTGTGTGTGTGTGTGTGTGTGTGTGTGTGTGTGAGTGTCTGTGCTTGCCTCTGTTACAACAGTGAGTGTTTAAAAAATAAATGCTAACTATGTCGCATGTTAAATATTTAAACAATAATGATGTCATTAGCTTCATGTAGCTTTGGAAATAATTTTGGGGATGTAAAATTATTGCAAGACACTTTCCACCAAAATTGAGACCCCCAGTGTGGGGGCTTCCAGTGCTAAAAGAGGTGAAGTGCCAGGCAAAGCTGGTGAGCTGGTCACTCTGGTGTCACCTTTCCTTAGTTATACCGAGTAAGTTTCTATAAATGTGGAGATTAGGGAAGCGGAGGAAAGGTCAGGATCCGAGGAATGGGTTTCAGGAGGCATTTGAAATTAGAAGAGCACAGTTAGGGCAGGATGAGTACACTGTTCAGAGGGAGCACCAGCCTAAAGCACAGGGGATGATTGAGAGCCGAGAGTGTGGGCTCCAGAGTCACTTAGACTCAGGTTTGAATCCCAGTGTCTTTACTTACCAGCTGTGTGACCTTGGGCTAGTTACCACACTAAATTCCACAGTAAATGGGGAAACAGTGGTACGGAACTATTGTGAAGTGCAATTGAAATATGGCATATAAAGCATTTAGGAGACTAATGTGGATAAGAATAAGTGTCCAAAAACATGTTAGTGGCTGGCATTATTATTATTGTGACTAAGAAAATCACACAAAGGGATCAGGTAGAAGTTCTTGGGGAGGAATAAGTAGGGAGGAGCCAAAGAGAGGAGAGGAGGAAGGCTGGATGAGAAAGCCTGGGCATCACTTCTTGGTCACTTTCAGACCCACCTCTCTGCCTTGTGTACCCCCAAGTGCAAAAAAGTAGCAATTAAGTTGAGAAATACCTTCTACATAGAAGAAAATTAAACAGTGAATGACTCTCAGACTCACTGCTGAAAGTTTCATTTTTACAATATTATATTTTTTACATTTATATTTACATTATACATTTATGTATATACATTATACATGTACATCATACATTTATATTGTGTTAATTATATTTAATTTTAATATTATATGTTTTCAAGATGTACAGCATTTTTATAGGTGACTCCAGTGGTGAGCCACTCCAGTATTCTTGCCTGGGAAATCACCTGGACAGAGGAGCCCATCGGGCTACAGTCTGTGGGGTCACAAAGAGTCATACCTGACTTAGCAACTAAAGCGGCATTTAAAGTTACTGTAAGCTGATGTCTTTCTTTCTCTGTGCCATAAAATACATCCTTGCTGCTTATTTACTTTGTACATAGTAGCGTTAATCCCATTACCCCAGTGTCCCTCCTCCCAGTAGCCGCTGTTTACTCTCTTTATCTGTGAATCTGCCAAAGTTTAAAATTGATGCTAAATTGCAATTAAGAGAGCAGAGTTCTACCATAGGGCTCAGGATAGAGAAAATGTTTCTTAAATGAGAGAAATGACATTAAAATCATGTGGTTTTAAATAGATCTGAGAGTAGAGAGAGGGAAGGAAGGAAGAGGGAAGGAGGCAGGAGAAGTCACCCAGACATTCAGAGAAGGGACTGTATCCCATCCCAGGTGGTGAGCATTCAGACGAGTTCCCTCTGGGATTCATAACAACTTGGTTTTTTCTTTTTTTAAATTTTAAATTAATTGATTTGTTTTAATTGGAGGCTAATTACTTTACAATATTGTAGTGGTCTTTTTTTTTGTGTGTGTGTAATAAAGTTTTATTAAAGTATAAAGGAGATAGAGAAAGCTTCTGACATAGGCATCAGAAGGGGGCAAAAGAGTACCTCCTTTGCTAGTGTTAGCAATGGAGTTATATACTCTCCAGTGAATCCAAAGAATGTCTGGAGGTTGTAAAGACCTCACCAGACCTACTCCCATAATTTACATTTTAAGATAACAGAGCTGGCCAGAAGGTTTAATCCAAAGATCATCCTCAGGCAGGATACATCCTTTTAAAGACCAGACCTACTCCCATAATTTACATTTTAAGATAACAGAATTAGCCAGAGGGTTTAATCCAAAGATTGTCCTCAGGCAGGATACATTACTGTTATTTAACCCTAAGGAATGTAGAGGAAAAAAGTAAAAAGTTTGTCCTTTCTTCCTCCTTGAATATCCCAGACCTCTCTCCTTGGGGAGCCATAGACTTCTTATCAACCTGCCTAGGAAATGACTCTCTCATTCCCCCCTTTTCTTTTAGGAGAATTATGTTGCCTAGGGAAAAGGGGCATCATTCTCATTCCATAACTGCTTCCGAGCTGATAAGGGGCGTTGTCCCTAAATTGGTGAGGCAACATATTCTCCTAATCCTCAGAGTGAGGATGTCTGATCCAGGGGCTCCAAGTAATAGTTGAAGGAGGCTGTGGCATTCATAGGAGCTTGGACAACTATTTGTAAATTAAAAGTTTTTAGACGGTTAAAAAACCCCATTATACAGTTACAGATGTAAGGCAAAATAATCATTAAACCAAGTTAAAATCAAAATGAAAAGTCACATTATGTCCATAGTTAACATCAGTCCATCTTAAGGTTGTTAGATGTCATCAGTTTAAGAAGAGGCATCATATGCGATTGTTGAAGGTATTTGCAGACTTGGAGAAAGTCCTTTCCTTGAAGTGGAGATGTCCACCATGAGACGCCTTTCACTGATGAAGAGGGGAGTGCTCCGCAGACCCAGCAGTTAGACCGATTGTGGAATGCAGCATAGGAGTGAGCCCAGGACAGGAAGACATTGTCTTGAGGATCAAACGGCAGACTCAGGATTTTTGGAGTCAGCAGAAGTAGGCTCACATAGATTATCAGGCCCATCTAAGAGACCCTCCAACTGGCCACCGTTCGCTGTCCTCCAGTGGGTACCGCAGCCATGCAGTATCACATAGGAAGACCAGGTGTGTCTTCTTTAAGCCCTGGGGATCAAATCTATCCCAGTTTTTCAGGATACAGTTCAAAGGAGTGAGGCTGGAATTGTTAGCTCCCATCTTGTCCTGAAGGATCCCGGACGAGCCCCCAAGATGAAAGGTTGTTGCTGAACGATGAGACACGGGATTCTTGGCCTTCGGAGGAGATGAATTCAATCCGGGGGCCAGAGACGAGGCTGGATCGCTCAGAGCTTTTGTGTAATAAAGTTTTATTAAAGTATAAAGAAGATAGAGAAAGCTTCTGACACAGGCATCAGAAGGGGGCAAAAGAGTACCCCCTGTAGTGGTCTTTGCCATACATTGACATGAATCAGCCATTGGTGTACATGTGTTTCCCATCCTGAAGCCCCCTCCCACCTCCCTCCCCATCCCATCTCTCAGGGTCATCCCAGTGCACCGGCCCTGAACGCCCTGTCTCATGCATCAAACCTGGACTGACAATCTATTTCACATATGGTAATATACAGGTTTCAATGCTATTCTCTCAAATCATCCCACCCTCGCCTTTTCCCACAGAGTCCAAAAGTCTATAACAACTTATTTTTAAATTTGAGCAAGAATGATGACATTTGCATCAGAGCAATTTTCCCCTCAGAGTTCTCTGCATGGCTGCCTTTACCTCCTTATTCCTCAAGCTGTAGATCAGGGGGTTCAGCATGGGGATCACTGTGGTATAGAACACAGAGGCCACATTCTCCTGGGCCAGGGAACTGGCTGTGGAGGGTTTCAAGTACATGAATGCGGTCGTTCCATAGAAAATCCCCACAGCTGCAAAGTGTGAGCTGCATGTGCTGAAGGCTTTGGACCTTCCCTCTGTGGTACTGATGCGGAGGATACTGGACAGGATGAAGGCATAGGAAATTAGGACTGTTAAGCTAGTAACTATGATGTTGAATCCAGCCAAAAAGAAGACTGTCATCTCAATGTCATAGGTGCTAAAGCAGGAAAGTTTCATCAGGGGGACGATATCACAGAAGTAATGACTGATGAGGTGTTCACAATAGGGCAGATTCAACATGAGGCCAGTCTCTATGGTTGAACCAATGAACCCCATGGTATAGACCCCAGCCACCAGCAGGGAGCAGACTCCATGAGACATGATGATGTTGTAAAGCAAAGGTCTGCAGATGGCAACATAGCGGTCATAGGCCATAACTGTCAGCATGTAACACTCAGCAACGACAAACACAATGAAGAAGTAGAGCTGGGACATGCACCCTGCATAGGAGATGATATTCTTCTCGGACACAAAGTTCACCAGCATCTTAGGGGTAGTGACAGAGGAGTAGCAGAGATCCACGAAGGACAGGTTGCTGAGGAAATAGTACATGGGGGTGTGAAGCTGAGCATTCAGACAAATCAGGGTTATCATGCCCAGGTTCCCTACCATGGTGATGGAATAGATCCCAAGGAAGAGGAAGAAGAGAGGGAGCTGGAGCTCTGGTCGACTTGTTAAACTTCCAAGAATGAACTCTGTCACTGTGGAGTGATTTTCTGCAACCATTCTCCTTGGGGGCCCTGTGTGATGTGAGAGAAGAACTTCATGAATGGCTGCTTCTTGCACTCCTTGGTGAAGCTAGTCTTGAGAATTTGGGCCAGCTGAGTGATCCTGGTGTCTTTCCTGATGAATATTCCCTCATCCTGCTGTTTGTTTCAGGAGGATTACAAGACCCTGAGTATTTCAAAGATGAGCCAAAAAGGGGGCAAGATCTGGAACTGTTGTCACTTTCATCCTTCTCAAATAGCCTAGCACAGTGGGTCTGGCAACCCACTCCAGTATTTGCCTGGCGAATCCCCATGGGGCTTAATGTAAACTAGAACCAAATGTTAATATTCTGTGTCAACAACATTTGGTGCAATATGATCAAAAGATTAAAGTCCAACACTTAGCATAGCATCTGGTATTTAACAGGTCCTGCTCAGTATTTATTGAATACTCTAGGACCAGATTTTTTTATGCAACCCAAACTCTCAGATCCAGTATGAGATATTATTTGAAGGTCTGTGTTCTTACTTTCTTGCTGACTTTTAAAGTTTTTCCTTAGAGATGGAAAAAGATTCCTGAGGATGGAAAAGCTTTTAAAGTATCGTACCCTGTGCCAATTCACTGGCCTGGTAAGGACTGTATCAATCTATTCTCATCAGCCCTGGTTGAAAATCTATGTGGATACATGTATGGGCCTGGGCTTCAGCACAACCCCTCCACCCAAAGCATTTGTGGGTAGATCTTACAAAGCATGTGCAGGCAGATCTTACTTCTGTTGGCCTCTTGCGTCCTAAAACGACCATGTGAGACTGCAGTCCCTGGAGGCCTGACTCTCTAGCTACAATATAGCTGCTCCGACCTAGATGTCCAGGCCCTCCCTTGGAAGCTGATCCCATTCATTGTCCATCTGCTCCTTCTGCCCTTTCCCCTTCCTCCATCACTATTTTCACACTAGTATAGTGTTATCTTCTACTGCTACTTTCCAGGCTTGCCTTTCTTAAGAGGAACCATCACTTAGATACTAAAATATCATTTACAACCCTATACAGAGTTAAGGTAGAAGGCTAGCTCTCCAGGCTTTTTACTCTCAAGCTCTCTCTAAGAATTCTGGGTACACACATCTTACCATAGAATTGCATGTCATCTTCAAAACCCCCTACAAATTTCTAAACTCAAGCTGAAATGCAACAAGGCCTCTAACTGCACTAACACCTGGACTGTTCCAAGGTCCTTCAGACTCCTCAAGGTTCCACTTCCTTCCTCAACCCCAATCTATTCTCCATACCTACATACCTACATCACCTTCATTGGAGAGAAAAGACAGAATGACTTGAAGTATTTCATATGCCTCCCTGTTGTTCTGAATTTAAAGTCTTAAAGATAATGTTCAAGATCCTCCAGGATCTGGTCTTCACCTTATTCAGCTTGTATCTCCCATGGATCTCTCATACAAACCTGTTGATTCAATTAGGCCCAATTTCCATCCTAATTTCTATCCTACACAATCCAAAATCGCTGTATAGAGAAAAAGAATTGACCTAATAATAAAAATATCTGAACTTCAGACATTTTTGGCATATACTAGCTGTGTACCTTTGGACATGTCCTTTGCCTCTCTGGGCTTGGTTTCCCTATCTATAAACAGAATGATTGAACCAGATCATCTTAATAATTCCCCTAGTTTAAGAAAAATTACTCTATGATTCCTATAAGACCAACCAAATCCATTTCTTTTTCAAAAGTCTGTAGGTCCTCCTTGGATTCTTTCTAAGCACTACAGATCACACTATTCTCTTCATTCTATGAACTCCACGTCTGGAATTCAAAATAAATCAAACGGTGCATTTCTAGACCAACATCACTGGCATCACTTGAAGACATTAGAGATGCAGATTCTCAGGCCTCACCCCAGGCCTACCAAGTCAGGAACTCTGGGATGGGGCCCAGTGATCTGTATATCACTGTCTCCAGATGAGGCTGAAGCAGGTTCAAGTTTGAGAATCTCAATCCTGTAGGTAATAAGCAATAGAGTTAATATCAGAGATATATTTTGTTTCAGAAATGAAATTCTTCTATCATTTATGCAAGTCCTAAATATTGACTGAATGTGAACATACAGTAACCTATCTCAGATTGATGAAGTGTCAGGGGGATATGGTAGTTATAACAGCATTATTGAGTTTCAAGTCAGTTTCTGTGTCTGAAAGATGAAGAGATGAATGATACCAATTTCTAAGGTGGTTGTAAAAATAACATGGGATAATGCAGTTAAAATTTTTTTTCCCCAGAAGTACTTTTATTTTTATTTATTTATTTATTTTTATTAGTTGGAGGCTAATTACTTCACAACATTTCAGTGGGTTTTGTCATACATTGATATGAATCAGTCATAGAGTTACACGTAGATGTCATTTCCTATACAAATGTGAGTTGTCAGTAGATGTCTGGAATGTTTTCCTAGTTTTTCACTGGCCTCGGGCCCTAAGACAATGGTTCTCAACATTAGCTGTACATTATAATCACCTGCAACGTTTAAAAAGTGTCGATATCTATGTTTCACCCAGAGAGGTTCTAATTTATTCATCTCTGGTGAAGCCTGGGCCCTGATATATAGGATATTCCAGAGTAAATGCTCACCAGCTCCTTTTATTATTGTTCTTATTTTCATTTTTGATCATGATATCAAAGAATCATCTCCCTAATGACAAAGTACTTAAGTTACAGATATGTCCTAAGAAGCATGGATCATCATTGCTGGCTATGATACCTATAGATATCCCTTCTCTGACAGGTATTCTTTAAGTTAAAGTCTTAAATTTGCATTATTTTAATTGGTTACTTATATAGTTACTGACTTTTGTATACTGTTCTTCAAAAGTCATTCTCATTAACTCCTCTGAAAATTTTTGCATATGAGGAGAAATGTGTTTAGAATAGAGTTTTCATTCCCATGTTTATTTTTTTATTTATTTATTTTTTTGTGTAATAAAGTTTTATTAGAGTATAAAGGAGATAGAGAAAGCTTCGGACATAGACATCAGAAGGCGATAGAAAGACTACCCCCATTCCCATGTTTATATGGAGAAAACTGAAGTGCCAGACACTAAGTGAATTTCCAGAGACTTTCTAATTATGAAGAATCTGGAACTGAAACTGCTTTCTTCTGATTCATGAGCTCTTCCCTTGGCTGAAGTGTGTAGCCTTACAAATCGATGCACCTAGAGGTCTAAGCAATATTGTGATTCAATGTGTTTATCTTTGATGTCTTACACTGTGCATAGCATGTAAAAAGGGGAATGCTGTATTATTTTCCTCTTCTCTAAGAAACAGAAGCTCTAAAATTTAAATAAGTCACCAAAAGGCATAAAACTAGGAAGACACAGAACTGGGTCTAACTAAACCTTAGGACTTCTGTCTGCCAGTTTATTTGTCCACTAAACTATGTTACCTTATTCTAGGTTATTTTTTTTTTGGTAGCAGTTTATTATTATTTAGAGAAGTTAATTTATTGAATTTTTGGACAAAGGTGATAGATGTTATGGTCAATTTCAGCTGCATTAAAGAAAACTTAGCAGGACTTCCCTGGTGGTCCTGTGGTTAAGAATCTGTGTGCCAGCTCAGGTGACATGAGTTTGATCCCTGGTCTGGGAGGATCCCACATGCCACAGAGCAACTAAGCCCATGCACCACAACTATTTAAGCTTGAGTTCTGCAAGTACTGAAGCTTGTGCCCTAGATCCCGTGCTTTGCAACAAGATAAGCCACTGTCAAGAGAAGCCCCCGCACAGCAACTAGAGAGTAGTCCTTACTTGCTGCAACTAGAGGAAGACTTTGTGCAACTCCAAAGACACAGTGCAGGAAACAAAACAAAACAAAACCGATTAATTAATTTAAGAAATAAAAAAGAAAAATTACCAAGCCAGTATATGTGCATTGCAGAAAATCAGGAGTATAAATAAGCAAAAATAAAATGCCCTTCCAGCTCCTTGGAGACAAGCAATAGTCATCATGATTTTTACTTTTTTTTCAGTGCTTCAATGCATATCTACATCACTGATTCAATGGACATGGACTTGAGCAAACTCTGGGAGATGATGAGGGACAGGGATGCCTAGCATGCTGAAGTCCATGTGGTCACAAAGAGTCAGACACAACTTGGAGACTGAACATCAAAAAAATATGTATCTATGCTTCCCTGGTGGCTCAGCTGGTAAAGTATGTGCTTGCAATGCAGGAGACTCTGGGTTCCATCCCTGGGTCGGGAAGATCCCCTGGAGATGGGCATGGCAACTGACTCCAACATTCTTGCCTGGAGAATCCCATGGACAGAAGAGCCTGGTGGGCTACAGTCCACAGGGTCCCTAAGAGTCCAACATGACTGAGCATGTCCTTTCATTTTCATGTATGTATCTATATGTGTATAATCATACCTGTATTTTAAATAATTTTTGTAACCTTTTTTAATGTATCACTTTATAATTTTATAATGCATTGTCTCATTCCTATAATAATAGTAACTTGATTATATTAACAGTATGAAGACAAGAAAATCTGAATTGCATTATAAACTCTACATGTTAAATTACTGATGGCTAAATTGCTAACTTTATAATAATTGCTATCAGATGTAACTAAGATTTTTTTTAGTATTATTTCCATTCATTGTAAAAAAGAAAAAAAATTCTTGCAGGGAGGAACAATAAATTAAAATTATCTTACAAATTCCCTTCTACTCAAATTCCACCTCTTAAAACTTAAGAAACATAGAAAATCCACCTAGAATATACCATTGTCAGAAATCACAGGGCAGTACAGGATGAACAGTATTTACTTAGTGAGGTGCAGATGGGAAAATCCTAGACAGCATTGAGTTAATTATTGATTCCCACAATCATCTAATAATATAAAATAGGAAAACACGACCCCATATTTGCTATCAGTCACTACAATTCCTACCTCCAGTTCTATCA
Source organism: Muntiacus reevesi (assembly GCF_963930625.1). Classification (NCBI taxonomy): domain Eukaryota; kingdom Metazoa; phylum Chordata; class Mammalia; order Artiodactyla; family Cervidae; genus Muntiacus; species Muntiacus reevesi. The sequence goes on along the minus strand of NC_089253.1, from coordinate 27,136,871 downwards.
GGCCACCAGAGGCTCAGGATTGCTGCCCCAAGAACACAGCACACAAAGAAAAACCACCTGCAGATGAAGGTAAACATAGGATTGAAAATAGGCTGCATTAGACACAAGAGGTGATGAAAGAAATATTCTTCTCATAGAATTGTTTTCTATAAAATTAATTTATTTATTTTTATTGGAAGCTAATTACTTTACAGTATTGTAGTGGTTTCTGCCATCATAGAATTGTTTAAATTGTAATTAAATACCTCTGTGATGTTCAGCTGTACATGGTCTCCTGGAAGCATTTGGAAATGCCTCGATTTTGACGGTTAGGAAATCAATATCAGGAGATGAGAGGACCAAACACATTTACATCTAGTCCTAAATTTACTCAAAGGGGCCAGCGCTGTCATGAAAAAGGGTGCGAGAGGTAGGGAGATGTGTGGGTGTGTTTATATATATATGAGCCGAACTTCTCCTGGGAGGCAGTCACTTCAGAGACTGGGGCCCTTAGCAAAGGACAATTAGAGCTTGGATTTACACTTGGGCTGTGAATTATTTTCTTGGGTCCCAAGTGTGTTAATTTTATTTTTATTGGGGAAGTCAACTTGCTGTCTAATGCCTCTTTTCAAGTAGTTTACCATCAATGAGTCCATCACCATCCACATTATAATCATTATAAGCAGTACCACCAGCCCCACAACCCCCGAGGTTATTATTATCAACACCATTGTCAGTCACTGTCATTATGGTTGTTACTCATCATTAGTTATTCACGATCAAGCATAATCAACTATGATGAAAAGGCTTATTTGAAAGCATTTAAAAAATAGAGTTGACTAATAAAAGTGTGTAATTTCACTAAAGGAAAGTTAATTCATAAGGGGTGCTAAATTTGTCACCTTGATGTTGGACCTCTAGATTGACTGTGTAGAATGGCAGGAGGTTGAGGGCATAAGAAGGTAGATTTATAAGAATTCTTCACTTGTATGTTCTCATTCATAAGGAAAATACATTGATAAGGATGTGCCCTTTTCAATACTATATTCAGTAATATATTATCTGTGAAAATGCTGCTAGTGAAGATTTTTAAATTAAACTTTTCTTTTGAGTTAATTGTAGATTCACATAAGGGTACAAAAAATAATAGAGAGAGATCCTGTGTACCCTTGAGCAGTTTCCCCCAATGGGAACAATTTGCAAAATTATAATACAATATCACACCCAGAATGTCCTTGTAATTTGCCAAGCAAAAATCCTGATGTGGGTAGCCATTCCCTTCTGGGGATCTTCCAGACCCAGGGATCAAGCCCTCATCTTTCACATTGCAAGAAGAATCTTGTCCATCTGAGCCACCGGGGAAGCCCCACATGTCGATTGATCTTCTTCAGATTTCCCCATTTTAATTTATACCCATTTGTGTGTATGTAAATTAACCTCAAAGCAATTTTATCACATGCACAGATTGTGAATCCATCACCACAGTTCATATAGAAACATTTACCTCACCTTCATTTTCTAATTTTCAAAATAATAGTTTAGTTTCTTATTATCTATCAAAGAAAACTAGTTGTTTTCTTTCATATCTTTATATTCTTCCTAATTTAACCATATTTTATGTGTTTCAGTCCATTGCAATCATTGTCCTTATATAGCTTAACATTATCTTGCCTGGAGAATCCCATGGGTAGAGAAGCCTGGCTACACAACATGGGTTGCAAAGAGTCAGATCCAACTGGGTGACTAACACTTTCACTATGTACCCACTAGAGATGTTAACACTTGAAAATGTGACAATATCATTTTTTTGAGAATGGATAGCTAGCGAACTTCTTATACAGTGTTAATGGAAAATAAAATTAAACAACCTCTTTGTAGGATTGTTTGGTAGTTTTATTTTTTTTTTTGAGTTTGTTTTTTAATTTTTTTTAATTTTTATTTTATTTATTTTTTATTTTTCAGTGGGTTTTGTCATACATTGATATGAATCAGCCATAGAGTTACACGTATTCCCCATCCCAATCCCCCCTCCCACCTCCCTCTCCACCCGATTCCTCTGGGTCTTCCCAGCCCACCAGGCCCGAGCACTTGACTCATGCATCCCACCTGGGCTGGTGATCTGTTTCACCATAGATAATATACATGCTGTTCTTTCGAAACATCCCACCCTCACCTTCTCCCACAGAGTTCAAAAGTCTGTTCTGTACTTCTGTGTCTCTTTTTCTTTTTTGCATATAGGGTTATCATTACCATCTTTCTAAATTCCATATATATGTGTTAGTATGCTATAATGTTCTTTATCTTTCTGGCTTACTTCACTCTGTATAATGGGCTCCAGTTTCATCCATCTCATTAGAACTGATTCAAATGAATTCTTTTTAATGCCTGAGTAATATTCCATGGTGTATATGTACCACAGCTTCCTTATCCATTCATCTGCTGATGGGCATCTAGGTTGCTTCCATGTCCTGGCTATTATAAACAGTGCTGCGATGAACATTGGGGTGCACGTGTCTCTTTCAGATCTGGGTTCCTCAGTGTGTATGCCCAGAAGTGGTATTGCTGGGTCATATGGCAGTTCTATTTCCAGTTTTTTAAGAAATCTCCACACTGTTTTCCATAGTGGCTGTACTAGTTTGCATTCCCACCAACAGTGTAAGAGGGTTCCCTTTTCTCCACACCCTCTCCAGCATTTATTGCTTGTAGACTTTTGGATAGCAGCCATCCTGACTGGCGTGTAATGGTACCTCATTGTGGTTTTGATTTGCATTTCTCTAATAATGAGTGATGTTGAGCATCTTTTCATGTGTTTGTTAGCCATCTGTATGTCTTCTTTGGACAAATGTCTGTTTAGTTCTTTGGCCCATTTTTTGATTGGGTCATTTATTTTTCTGGAATTGAGCTTCAAGAGTTGCTTGTATATTTTTGAGATTAATCCTTTGTCTGTTTCCTCATTTGCTATTATTTTCTCCCAATCTGAGGGCTGTCTTTTCACCTTGCTTATAGTTTCCTTTGTTGTGCAAAAGCTTTTAATTTTCATTAGGTCCCATTTGTTTATTTTTGCTTTTATTTCCAATATTCTGGGAGATGGGTCATAGAAGATCTTGCTGTGATTTATGTCGGAGAGTGTTTTGCCTATGTTCTCCTCTAGGAGTTTTATAGTTTCTGGTCTTACATTTAGATCTTTAATCTGTTTTGAGTTTATTTTTGTGTATGGTGTTAGAAAGTGTTCTAGGTTCATTCTTTTACAAGTGGTTGACCAGTTTTCCCAGCACCACTTGTTAAAGAGATTGTCTTTTTTCCATTGTATATCCTTGCCTCCTTTGTCGAAGATAAGGTGTCCATAGGTTCGTGGATTTATCTCTGGGCTTTCTCTTCTGTTCCATTGATCTATATTTCTGTCTTTGTGCCAGTACCATACTGTCTTGATGACTGTGGCTTTGTAGTAGAGTCTGAAGTCAGGCAGGTTGATTCCTCCAGTTCCATTCCTCTTTCTCAAGATTGCTTTGGCTATTTGAGGTTTTTTGTATTTCCATACAAATTGTGAAATTATTTGTTCTAGTTCTGTGGAAAATACCGTTGGTAGCTTGATAGGAATTGCAGTAGTTTCTTTTAAACTTGCCTATGGCCAAACAATTCTTAGATATTAATCTAAGGTTAATGAAAACATAGGTTCACAAAGAGTTCTGTACATGAATGCTTATATATCCTTTATTCATAGTAACTCAAACTGGAAACTACCAACTGTCTGTCAACAGGTGGAAAAAAATGTGTGGATCTATATAAGCAGTGGATTACTACTAATAACAAAGAAATATATTATTAATACACACAACAATATGAAAGACCTCGAAAGCATTGTGCTGGGCAAAACATATCAGACACCATTGTGGACTGTGATCAGAGAAAACTAATCAATTGTTACACAAAGTGAGTCAGTGGTTGCATGAGTTTAGGGATCAAGGGGAGATTGCCACTTTGGACTTGTGACTTAGCCCCATTTCTTTTGTTTGCAAAAAGTATATAGATGATCTCACATTCTGTGATTATTGATTGATTTTGAGTGTTAAGATGTACTCTTTTTTTTAAAAATAGAACCATTTTATTGTAGTATAATCAACATACAAAATGTGTACAATATTATTAGTCTGAAGATGAGTATACACCAGTGAGGGCTCTCCAGGTGGCGTTAGTGGTATAGGATCTGCCTGACAGTGAAGGAGACATAAGACATGGTACCTAACTGTTGCGAATTGTAAATAAAAGAAGGCATCTGAAGAATTTATAAGTGTTGTGTGGCTTAGAGTGAGTGCCCCAAAACATGGCAGTGGCTGGCATTATTATTACTGTGACTAAGAAATTCACATAAAAGGATCAGGTAGAAGTTCTTGGGCAGGAATAAGTAGGGAGGAGTGGAAAAGAGGAGAGGAGGAAGACTCTGGGAATCACTTCTTGATGACTGTCAGATCCACCTCTCTCTGTCTTTTGTACTCCCAAGTGCAAAAAACTAGGAAGTGGGTTGAGAAATATTTTCTACATAGAAGAAAATTAAACAGTGAATGACTCTCAAACTCACTGATAAGGTTTAATTTATTTACTGAAGTGTAGTTGATTTACAAAATTATATTTGTTTCAGATGGACAGCATTTTTATAAGTGACTCCATTTAAAGTAACTATCTAGTAATGGCCAAGCTTATTTTTTTTATACACAGTAGTTGTGTGCTTAATCCCCTGGCTCTCTTCTCCCCCACCACCCGAAGTAATCACTCTTTTTTCTCTATCTGTGAGTCTGTGAAACTTAAAAGATATTACATTAAATTACAATTTAGTTAGTAGAGTTTACTAAAGGACTCGGGATAGAGAAAAGCCTTCTGAAACAAGGAAAAGGAAGATAAAATCAGCTGGTTTTAAATAGAGATGAGAGAAGAGAGAGGGCAGGAAGGAGGAAGGAAGGAGGCAGGAAAAGTCACCCAGCCATGCAGAGAAGGGACTGTATCCCATCCCAGGTGGCAAGAATTCTGAGCGCTTCCCTCTGGGATTCATAACAAGGTATTTTTTTCAATATATTCATTTTTTACTGAAGGATAATTGCTTTATGGAATTTTGTTGTTTTCTGTCAAACCTCAACATGAATCAGCCATAGGTATATATATATCCCCTCCCTTTTGAACTTCCCTCCCATCTCCCTCCCCACCCCACCCCTCTAGGTTTTTACAGAGACCCTGTTTGAGTATCCTGAGACACAGCAAATTCCCGTTGGCTATCTATTTGCATATGGTAATGTAACTTTCCATGTTACTCTTTCCATACATCTCACCCTCTCCTCCCCTCTCCCCATGTCCATATGTCTATCCTCTATGTCTGTTTCTCCATTGTTGCCCTGTAAATAAATTCTTCAGTACCATTTTTCTAGATTCCATATATATGCTTTAGAATATGATATTTATCTTTCTCTTTCTGACTTACTTCACTCTGTATAATAGGTTCTAGGTTCATCCATCTCCTCAAAACAGACTCAAATGCATTCCTTTTTATGGCTGAGTAATATTCCATTGTGTATAGGTACAACAACTTCTTTATCCATTCATCTGTCGATGGACATCTAGATTGCTTCCATATTTTAACTATTGTAAATAGTCCTGCAATGAACAAGGGGATTCATATGTCTTTTTTCAATTTTGGTTTCCTCAGGGTATATGCCTAGGTGTGGGATTGCTGGGTCATATGATGATATTGTTTCTAGTTTTTTAAGGAATTTCCATAATGTCTTTCATAGTGGCTTATCAATTTACATTCCCACCAACAGTGCAGAAGAATTCCCTTTCCTCCACATCCTCTCCAGCATTTATTGGTGTAGACTTTTTAATGATGGCCATTCTGACTGGTGTGAGGTGATATCTCATTGTAGTTTTGATTTACATTTGTCTAATAATGGGCAATGTTGAACATCTTATCATGTATTTGTTAGCTATCTGTATGTCTTCTGTGGAGAAATGTCTGTTTAGGTTTTCCCCCCACATTTTGATTAGGTTGTTTGTTTTTATGGTATTGAGTTGTATGAACTACTTGCATATTTTGGAAATTAATCCTTTGTCAGTTGTTTCATTTGCTATTACTTTCTCCCATTCTGAGGGTTGTCTTTTCAACTTGCTTATAGTTTCTTTTGCTGTGCAAAAGCTTTTATGCTTAATCAGGTCCCACTTGTTTACTTTTGTTTTTATTTCTGTTACTCTAGGAGGTGGGTTATAGAGGATCTTACTTTGATTTATGTCATCAATTGTTCTGCCTGTTTTCCTCTAAGAGTTTTATACTTTCTGGTCTTACATTTAGGTCTTTAATCCATTTTGAGTTTATCTCTGTGTATGGTATTAGGAAGTGTTCTAATTTCATTCTTTTACATGTAGCTGTCCAGTTTTCCCTGCACCATTTATTGAAGAGGCTGTATCTGCTCCATTGTATATTTTTGCCTCCTTTGTAAAAATTAAGGTACCCATAGGTGCATGGATTTATTTCTGGGCTTTCTGTCTTCTTCCATTGATCTGTATTTCTGTTTGTGCCAGTACCATACTGTCTTGATGACTATAGCTTTGTAGTATAATCTGAAGTCAGGAAGGTTGATTCCTCCAGCTCCATTCTTCTTTCTCAAGACTGCTTTGCCTATTTGGGGCCTTTTGTGTTTTCATATGAACTGTGAATTTCTTTGTTCTAGTTCTGTGAAAAATGCCATTGGTAATTTGATAGGAATCACATTGAGTCTGTAGATTGCCTGACACAAATGAACCTATGAAACAGAAACAGACTCATGCACTGTGTACAGACTTGTGGTTGCCCAGGTAGAGGATTTTGGGGGAGGATGGAATGGGAGGTTAGACTTAGCAGATGTAAGCTTTTATATAGAGACTGGATAACCAACAAGGTCTTACTATATACCACAGAGAGCTATATGCAATATCCTATGATAAACCATAATGGAAAAGAATATTAAAAAAGGATGTACATATATGTATAACTGAATCACTTTGCCATACAGCAGAAATTAACACAACATTGAAAACCAACTATACTTCAATTAAAAAATAAAAAACAACAGCAAAAGTGGAGTGCTGTGCCTACAATTTACTTTTTTTTAGACTATGATTTAATTTTACACAGTTCAAGAAAAGAAGAACACAAACGAGATGCATTATCGAGGGAGAAGGATTTCGATGCACTTTCAACTTTTCTGAAGACTTGAAATTATTCAAAATAAGATTGGGAGGAAAAGTTCAGCCTCTTAGGCTACCCTGATGTGAGCCAAACACGAGGCACACTGGACCAGAGGACCCCTCCTGTCCCATCCAGCCGGCTGACTGAGGCTCCGTGTCGGGGCAGGGTCCCAGCAGTGTGGCATTACATCACAATGACCCCTAGAGGTGCTGTGCACTCAGGGTAGACTGAGTTTGGCCCTTGGCCAAGCTGTCAAGTTCAGGAACAAAGAAGAGAAGCCCATTCAATTACCCCATCTCTCCTTCCCCAAATTGTACAGAGTGCAGTACATCCGGTCGGCCCTCTGACCTAAGGGTCAGTCCCTGGAGTTGGGGTTCCTATGCTATCCCATGATAGGTCATCTCCATGATGACAACCAGCACAGCAGTTCGGATGGACAGGCTGGGCCTGGAGACAGGCAAGAGCAGTGGTCCCAAGGCTGACGTCAGGCCACCCCTCACCAGCTCCACCAGAATGAATTAGAGAACCAATCAAGGAGGAGATTGAGGGTCCATAAGAAGGAAGGGCAGACAAGGTGGATGTGGGAGTGAGCAGGGAATGGAAGAGCAGACCCGGGGGTTGGGACAGGCTGCTGAGGGGAAATTTGTGATTCGTCATATTGACACCAGTGACATACATGGACTCACAAGGATGAGGCCACGGAACATGAGGGAATGCTCACGGTCACTCCTAGAGCAAGGCTTCAGGCTGAGCCTGGCTTCATAGGAAGCCATTTCCTCAAGATCAGACGCTGCCTCTCCTGTTGGGCTCTATTCTAAGCCCTTGGACACTTGTGTAAGGTCTTGCTTGTCACACATAATACTGGTCAAACAGTCTCAAACCACAGACCAGAGAGCCTGAAGTCTCGAAATAAAGATGTGACTGGCAGTCCAGTGGTTAAGAAGTCACCTTCCAAAGCAGCGAGTGTGCATTCAGCCCCTGGTTGGGAGCTAAGCTTCCACATGCCTCGTGGCCAAAAAAATGCTCCCGCGAAAACCCCTCTGCCCTCAGAGACACGTGCCAGATAAGTCAAGCTATTTTTAAAATTGATGAAGAATAATAACATTTGTATCAAAACGATTTTCCCCACAGAGTTTTCTGCATGGCAGCCTTTACCTCCTTATTCCTCAAGCTGTAGATCAGGGGGTTCAGCATGGGGATCACTGTGGTGTAGAATACGGAGGCTATGTTCTCCTGGGCCAGGGAACTGGCTGTGGAGGGTTTCAAGTACATGAAGGCGGTTGTTCCATAGAATATTCCCACGGCTACAAAGTGTGAGCTGCATGTGCTGAAGGCTTTGGACCTTCCCTCTGTGGTGCTAATGTGGAGAATACTGGACAGGATGAAGGCATAGGAAATTAGGACTGTTAAGCTAGTAACTATGATGTTGAATCCAGCCAAAAAGAAGACTGTCATCTCAACGTCATAGGTGCTAGAGCAGGAAAGTTTCATGAGGGGGAGGATGTCACAGAAGTAATGACTGATGAGGTGTTCACAATAGGGCAGATTCAACATGAGGCCAGTCTCTATGGTTGAGCCAATGAACCCCATGGTATAGACCCCAGCCACCAGCAGGGAGCAGACTCCATGAGACATGATGATGTTGTAAAGCAAAGGTCTGCAGATGGCAACATAGCGGTCATAGGCCATCACTGTCAGCATGTAGCACTCAGCAATGACAAACACCAGGAAGAAGTAGAGCTGGGACATGCACCCTGAATAGGAGATGATGTTCTTCTCTGATACAAAGTTCACCAGCATCTTAGGGGTAATGACAGAGGAGTAACAGAGATCCACAAAGGAGAGATTGCTGAGGAAATAGTACATGGGGGTGTGAAGCTGAGCATTCAGACAAATCAGTGTTATCATGCCCAGGTTCCCTACCATGGTGATAGAGTAGATCCCAAGGAAGAGGAAGAAGAGGGGGAGCTGGAGCTCTGGTTGATTTGTTAAACCTCCAAGAATGAAATCTATCACTGTAGAGTGATTTTCTGCAACCATTCTCCTTGGGGGACCTGTGTGATGTGAGAGAAGAACTTCATGAAAGGCTGCTTCTTGCACGCCTTGGTGAAGCTAGTTTTGAGAATCTGGGCCAGCTCTGTGATCCTGATGTCTTTCCTGATGAATATTCCCTCATCCTGCTGTTTGTTTTGGGAGAAGACAAGACCCTGAGTATTTCAGAGATGAGCCAAAAAGGGGGCAAGAACTGGAGGTGTTGTCACTTTCATGGTTCTGAAATAGCCTAGCACAGTGGGTCTTAAAGTGCAGTTCCTGGACCAACATCATTGGCATTACATGAAGACATTAGAGATGCAGATTCTCAGGGCTCACCCCAGACCTACCAAATCAGGAACTCTTGGATGGGGCCCAGTGATCTGTGTATCACACCGTCTCCAGATGAGGCCGAAGAAGGATCAAGTTTGAGAATCTCAATCCTGTAGGTAATAAGCAGTAGAGTTAATAGCAGAGATATTTATTTTTTCAGAAATGAAATTCTTCTATTACTTATGCAAGTCCTAAGTATTGACTGAATGTGAACATATAGTAATCTATCTCAGACTGATGAAGTGTCAGGGGGATATGTGGAGAAGGAAATGGCAACCCACTCCAGTACTCTTGCCTGGAAAATCCCGTGGACCGAGGAGCCTGGTAGGCTACAGTCCGTGGGGTTGTTAGAGTCTGACACGACTGAGTGGCTTCACTTTCACTTTTCACTTTCATGCATTGGAGAAGGAAATGGCAACCCACTCTAGTATTCTTGCCTGGAGAATCCCAGGGACAGAGGAGCCGGTGGGCTGCCTTCTATGAGGTCGTACAGAGTCGGACACGATTGAAGTGACTTAGAAGCAACAGCAGCAGCAGCAGGGTGTTATGGTAGTTACAACAGTATTATTGAGTTTCAAATCAATTGCTGTGTCTGAAAGATGAAGAGATGAGTGATAACAGTTTCTAAGGTGGTTGTAGAAATAATATGGGATAATGCAGTTAGAATTTTTTTCAAGCTGTCATTTCCTATACAGATGTGAATTGTCAGTAGATGTCTGGAATGTTTTCCTAGTTTTTCACTGGCCTCAGGCCCTAAGGCAATGGTTCTCAACATTGACTGTATATTATAATCACTGCAACATTTAAAAAGTGTTGATATTTATGTTCCACTCAGAGAGATTCTAATTAATTCATCTCTGGTGTAGCCTGGGCCCTGATATATAGGATATTCCAGAGTAAATGCTCTTCAGCTACTTTAATTATTTTTCTTATTTTCATGTTTTGATCATGATATCAAACAATCATCTCCCTAATGACAAAGTACTTAAGTTACAGACATGTCCTAAGAAGCGTGGATCATCATTGCTGGCTATGATAACTATAGATATCCCTTCTTTGACAGGTATTCTTTAAGTTAAAACCTTAAATTTGCACTTTTTAAATTGGTTGCTTACACATTTACTAACTTTTGTATACTGCTCTTCAAAAGTCATTCTCATTAACTCCTCTGAAAATTTTGCACGAGGAGAAATGTGTTTAAGAATAGAGTTTTCATTCCCATGTTTATATGGAGAAAGCTGAAGTGCCAGATACTAAGTGACTTTCCAGAGACTTTCTAATTATGAAGAGTCTGGAACTGAAACTGCTTTCTTCTGATCATGAGCTCTTCCCTTGGCTGAAGTGTGTAACCTTACAAATCAATGCACCTAGAGGTCTAAGCAATGTTGTGATTGAATGTGTTTTATCCTTGATGTCTTACATTGTGAATAGCATATAAAAAGGGGAATGCTGTATTATTTTCCTATTCTCTAGGAAACAGAAGCTCTAAAATTTAAATAAGTTACCAAAAGGCGTAAAACGAGGAAGACACAGAACTGGGTCTAACTAAACCTTAGGACTTCTGTCTGCCAGTTTGTTATTTGTCCACTAAACTATGTTACCTTGTTCTAGATTATCATCTTTGTAGCAGTTTATTATTATTTAGAGAAGTTAATTTATTGAATTTTTGGACAAAGGTGATAGATGTTATGGTCAATTTCAGATGCATTAAAGAAAACTTAGCAGGACTTCCCTGGTGGTCCTGTGGTTAAGAATCTGTGTGCCAGCTCAGGTGACATGAGTTTGATCCCTGGTCTGGGAAGATCCCACATGCCACAGAACAACTAAGCCCATGCACCACAACTACTTAAGCTTGAGTTCTGCAAGTACTGAAGCTTGTGCCCTAGATCCCGTGCTTTGCAACAAGATAATCCACTGTAATGAGAAGCTGGCGCACAGCAACTGGAGAGTAGCCCTCACTTGCCGCAACTAGAGGAAGCCTTGCGCAACTCCAAAGACCCAGGGCAGAAAAAAAAAACTAATTAATTAATTTGAAAAATAAAAAAGACATATTACAAAGCCAGTATTTATGCATTGCAGAAAATCAGGAGTACAAATAAGCAAAAATAAAATAACCTTCTGGCTCCTTGGAGACAAGCAATAGTCATCACGATTGTTTTAGGTGTTTTTCACTGTTTCAATGCATATATACATCACTGATTCAATGGACATGAACTTGGACAAACTCTGGGAGATGATGAGGGACAGGGATGCCTAGCATGGTGAAGTCCATGGGTTTGCAAAGAGTCGGACACGACTTGGTGACTGAATATCAACAAAAATATGTTATCCGGGTGTCTCTGGTAAAGTATGTGCTTGCAATGCAGGAGACCCAGGGTTCCATCCCTGGGTCGGGAAGATCCCCTGGAGATGGGCATGGCAACTGACTCCAATATTCTTGCCTGGAGAATCCCATGGACAGAAGAGCCTGGTGGGCTACAGTCCACAGGATCCCAAAGAGTCCAACATGACTGAGCATGTCCTTTCTCTTTCACATATGTATCTATATGTGTATAAGCATACATGTACTTTAATTTTTATAACTTGCTTTTTTAATGTATCACTTTATAATGTCTTGTCTCATTCCTGTAATAATAGTAACTTAAGCACTAACTATATTTCTTTTTCTAAGTGTAAAAATCCTTGATTTATTAATAGTATGAAGATAAGAAAAGCTGAATTGCACTATAAACTCTACATGTTGAATTACTGATGGTTAAATTGCTAATTTTATAATAACTGCTATCAGAGGTAACTAAGATTTTTTGAGTATTATTTCCATTCATTGTAAAAAAGAAAAAAATTCTTGCAGGGAGGAACAATAGATTAAAAATATCTTACAAATTCCCTTCTACTCAAATTCCACCTCTTAAAACTTAAGAAACAGAAAATCCACCTAGAATATACCATTGTCAGAAATCACAGGGCAGTACAGGGTGAACAGTATTTACTTAGTGAGGTGCAGATGGGAAAATCCTAGACAGCATTGAGTTAATTATTGATTCCCACAATCATCTAATAATATAAAATAGGAAAACACGACCCCATATTTGCTATCAGTCACTACAATTCCTACCTCCAGTTCTACCAGACCATCAGAGGCTCAGGATTGCTGCCCCAAGAACACAGCACACAAAGAAAAACCACCTGCAGATGAATGTAAACATATTGAAAATAGCCTGCATTAGACACAAGATGTGATTAAAGAAATATTTTTCTCATAGAATTGTTTACATTTTAATTAAATATCTCTGCCTAAGTACAGCTGTACACAGTCTCCTGGAAGTTCTTGGAAATGCCTCGATTTTGACAACTAGGAAATCAATATCTGGAGATGAGAGGACCAAATAGATTTACATCTAGTCCTAAATTTACTCAAAGGGACCAGCAGCGTCATGAAAAAAGGTTCCATGAGGTTTGGAGATGTGGGGGTGTTTTTATATGTATATGAGCAGAACTTCTCCTGGGAGGCAGTCACTTCAGAGACTGGGGCTCTTAGCAAAGGACAATTAGAATTTTGATTTACACTTGGGCTGTGCATTATTTTCTTGGGTCCCAAGTGTGTTAATTTTCTTTTTATTGGGGAAGTCGACTTGCTGTTTGACAAACTACAGTCTAATGCCTTTTTTCAAGTAATTTGCCATCAATGAGTCCATCACCATCCACATCATCATCATTACAAGCAGCACCACAAGCCCCACAATCCCTGAGGTTATTATTTTCAACACCATTGTCAGTCACTGTCATTATGGTTGTTACTCATCATTAGTTATTCACGATCAAGCATAATCAACTATGATTAAATGGCTTATTTGAAAGCATTTAAAAAATAACATTGACTATTTTAATAAAACTGCAATTTCACTAAAGGAATGCTAATTCATAAGGAGTGCTAAATTTGTCACCTTGATGTTGAACCTCTAGATTGACTGTGTAGAATGGCAGGAGTTTGAGGGCATAAGAAGGTAGATTTATAAGAATTCTTCACTTGTATATTTTCATTCATAAGGAAAATATGCTGATAAGAATATGCCCTTTTCAATGTGCCCTTTTCAATACTATATTCAGTAATATATTATCTGTGAAAATGCTGCTAGTGAAGATTTTTAAATTAAACTTTTTTTTTGAGTTAATTGTAGATTCACATAGGGGTACAAGAAATAATAGAGAGAGATCCTGTGTACCCTTGAGTAGTTCCCCCCAATGGGAACAATTGGAAAAGTTATAATACAATATCAAACCCAAGATGTCCTTGGAATTTTCCAAGCAAAAATCCTGATGTGGGTAGCCATTCCCTTCTCCAGGGGATCTTCCTGACCCAGGCATCTAGCCCTCGTCTTCCACTTTGCAAGAAGATTATTTTCCCTCTGAGCCACCGGGGAAGCCCCACATGTCGATTGATCTTCAGATTTTCCCATTTTTATTTATACTCATTTGTGTGTATGTAAATTAACCTCAAAGCAGTTTTATCACATGCACAGATTGTATATCCATCACCACAGTTCATATAGAAATGTTTACCTCACCTTTATTTTCTAATTTTTAAAATAATAATTTAGCTTCTTATTATCTACCAAAGAAAGCTAGCTATTTTTCTTTATTATCTTTATATTCTTCCCAATTTAACCATATTTTATATGTTTCGGTCCATTGCAATCATTGTCCTCATATAGCTTAACATTTTCTTGCCTGGAGAATCCCATGGGTAGAGAAGCCTGGCTACGCTACATGGGTTGCAAAGAGCCAGACCCAACTGGGGGACTAACACTTTCACTATGTACCCACTAGAGATGTTAACACTTGAAAATGTGACAATATCATTTTGTTGAGAATGGAGAGCAAGTGCACAGCTTATACAGTGCTAATGGAAAATAAAATTAAACAACCTCTTCGCAAGATTGTATGGTGGTTTCTTTTAAACTTGTCTATGGCCAAACAATTTTTAGATAGGTAAACATTAGGGCTCAGGTAAACATTGAAAAACATGTTAGTGGCTGACATCATTATTATTGTTACTCAGTTACATGAAGGGATCAAGTAGGAGTCCTTATATAGAGATCATTAGTGAGGAATAAAGGGAGAAGAGGAAAATATCTAGATGAGGAAGTTTCTGGACATCACTTGCTGGAAACTTTCATTCCACCTCTCTCTGCCTTGTGTGCCCCCAAGTGCAAAAAGTAGATTGTAAATTAAGTAATATTTTCTACATAGAAATTAATAAAAAGGTGAATTTCAAACTCACTGTTGAAAGTTTAATGTTTTATTGAGGTGTAACTGATATATGCAAAGAGTCAGACACAACTGAGTGACTGAACTGAAATGAACTGAACAGAATTGATATACAATATTATATTAGTTTTGGATAAAGAATATACTTATTCATTACTTTTTGTAGTATACTCCACTTACAGTTAGTGAACTGTAACTCCACTCACAGTAAAGTAAGTGACTCATTAGAAAAGACCCTGATGCTGGGAAAGATTGAAGATAGGAGGAGAAGGGAATGACAGAGGATAAGATGGTTGGATGGCATCACCAACTCAACAGACTTGAATTTGAGTAAGTTCCAGGAGTTGGTGATGGACAGGGAAGCCTGGCATGATGCCATCCATGGGATCATGGTTGCAGAGAGTCGGACATGACTGAGTGACAGAACTAAACTTACAGTTAAGGAGACATAAGAGATGTGTATTTGATCCCTGCATCAAGAAGATCCTCTGGAGGAGGAAATCGCAACCACTCTAGTATTCTTTTTAATTTATTTATTTATGGATAATTGCTTTACAAAATTTTGTTGTTTTCTGTCAAATCTCAATATGAATCATCCATAGGTATACATATAACCCCTCCCTTTTGGACCTCCTTCCCATCTCCCTCCCCATCCCACCCCTTTAGGTTTATACAGAGCCCCTGTTTGAGTTTCCTGAGACGTACAGCAAATTCCCGTTGGCTATCTATTTTACATATGGTAATGTAACTTTCCATATTACTCTTTCCATGTATCTCATGCTCTCCTCCCATCTCCCCATGTCCATAAGTTCTATTCTCTACGTCTGTTTCTCCCTGCTGCCCTAATTCTTCAGTGCCATTCTTCCACATTCCGTATATATGTGTTAGAACACGATATTTATCTTTCTCTTCCTGACTCACTTCGCTCTGTATAATAGATTCTAGGTTCATCCACCTCATCAAAACTGACTCAAATGCATTCGTTTTATGGCTGAGTATTATTCTACCGTGTATATGTACAGCAACTTCTTTATTCGTTCATCTGTCAATGGACATCTAGGTTGCTTCCATGTTCTAGCTATTTTAAATTGTGCTGCAATGAACAATGGGGTACATGTATCTGCTTCAAGTTTGGTTTCCTCAGAGTATATGCCTAGGAGTGGGATTACTGGGTCATATGGTGGTTTTGTTCCTAGTTTTTTAAGGAATCTCTATACCGTCTTCCACAGTGGCTGTATCAATCGATTTACATTCCCTCCAACAGTTCAAGAGTGTTGCCTTTTCCCCCCACTGTCTCCTGCATTTATTGTTTGTACTTTTTGATGATGGCCATTCTGACTGGGAGGTGATATCTCATTGAAGTTTTAATATGTGTTTCTCTAAATTGTCAATATCCGCTGGATCGTCAAAAAAGCAAGAGAGTTCCAGGAAAACATCTATTTCTGCTTTATTGACTATGCCTTTGACTACTTTATTGACTGCCTTTGACTGTGTGGATCACAGTAAACTTTGGAAAATTCTGAAAGAGATGGGAATACCAGACCACCTGACCTGACTCTTGAGAAACCTGTATGCAGGTCAGAATGCAACAGTTATAAATGGACATGGAAGAACAGACTGGTTCCAAATAGGAAAAGGAGTACGTCAAGGCTGTATATTGTCACCCTACTTATTTAACTTATATGCAGAGTACATCATGAGAAATGCTGGGCTGGAGGAAGCACAAGCTGAAATCAAGATTGCCAGGAGAAACATCAATCACCTCAGATATGCAGATGACATCACCCTAATGGCAGAAAGTGAAGAAGAACTAAAGAGCCTCTTGATGAAAGTGAAAGAGGAGAGTGAAAACGTTGTCTTAAAGCTCAACATTGAGGAAACTAAGATCATGGCATATGATCCCATCACTTCATGGCAAACAGATGGGGAAAAAGTGTCAGACTTTATTTTTCTGGTCTCCCAAATCATTGCAGATGGTGACTGCAGCCATGAAATTAAAAGACGCTTACTCCTTGGAAGGAAAATTATGACCAACCTAGACAGCATATTAAAAAACAGAGACGTTACTTTGTCAACAAAGGTCTATCTAGTCAAGGTTATGGTTTTTCAAGTGGTCATGTATGGATATGAGAGTT